>NW_027362767.1:379596751-380313418 GCF_046119375.1 Phyllobates terribilis
CTTGGAAAGCTAAAAAGGACTGGTCTGGCTCCTAGCAGAGTTGAGGAAGGATTGAGCTGACACCAAGAAAAGATAAATGATTGGTGTGACACCTAGAAGAACCAAAAGAGTGTGTTTTCACCTATGAAAGCTTGTGAAAGTTTGGTCTGTCTTGTAGGACATCTAAGTATAGATTACTCTGCTGCTTAGGAAATCTGAGAAAGTCATGGTTTGACACCAAGAGAGCGCAGGAAAGATTAGTCCATGGAAAATAAAATTAGTCTAGCTCCTTGGAGATGTGAAAAGAAATGATCGGACACTAAGGATGGCCACGCAAGTATTGGTCTGACAGCCACAAGAGTAAAGCCCCAATACACATTAGGCTAATGTCGGCTGAACATTCCGATATCGACGGGTTTGGCCAACAGTTTTATGGGAACGCTATGGTCGTGAGAGATGTTGATCGTGCATGTCTGATTTCAGACAGCCGATTGCATGGTTCTCCCAGAGATAAGCCACCAGCTGACGTGTCAGTAGGTGGTTTTCTCAAAGAGAACACAGGAGCGCTCAGCCGAACAAATGAACCTGTGTATGGGAAAGTCTGCTGAGATGGTTGTTGGATGAACCATCAGCTGAAGCATGTCTAAGGGCGCTAAGGAAGGAATGGTCTGGTATTTATAAGAGCTGACGAAGGAATGGTCTGGTATCTACAAGAGTTGAAGAAGAGGAATAGCCTGGAATCTATGAGACCTGGGGAAGGAATGGTCTGATGTCTACAAGAGCTGAGTAAGTAATGGTCTGGTATCTATGAGAGCTGAAGAAGTAATGGGCTACAGTATACAAGAACTGAGGAAGGAATGGTCTGGTATCTATGAGAGCTGAGGAAGGAATGGTCTGATGTCTACAAGAGCTGAAAAAGGAATGGTTTGGCATCTACGAGAGCTAAGGAAAGAATGGTCTGGTATCTACAAGAGCTGAAGAAGAAATGGTTTGGTAACTACGAGACCTGAGGAAGGAATGGTCTGATATCTCAGAGCTGAGGAAGGAATGGTCTGGTATCTTCGAACACTGAGGAAGAAATGATCTGGTATCTACGAGATACCAGATCCCACTGCATTTTGGGGTAAGTGAAGAGTCTCCGCGAGCTCAAAGAACACTGGATTTTGGCTGTTGGAGCTGAAAAGAGGACATCGGTAAACCAGGGGAGGAGTCCTGAGGAGATAATTTGCATATTCCCACTGCATTTTGGGGTAAGTGAAGAGTCTCCGCGAGCTCAAAGAACACTGGATTTTGGCTGTTGGAGCTGAAAAGAGGACATCGGTAAACCAGGGGAGGAGTCCTGAGGAGATAATTTGCATATTCCCACTGCATTTTGGGGTAAGTGAAGAGTCTCCGCGAGCTCAAAGAACACTGGATTTTGGCTGTTGGAGCTGAAAAGAGGACATCGGTAAACCAGGGGAGGAGTCCTGAGGAGATAATTTGCATATTCCCACTGCATTTTGGGGTAAGTGAAGAGTCTCCGCGAGCTCAAAGAACACTGGATTTTGGCTGTTGGAGCTGAAAAGAGGACATCGGTAAACCAGGGGAGGAGTCCTGAGGAGATAATTTGCATATTCCCACTGCATTTTGGGGTAAGTGAAGAGTCTCCGCGAGCTCAAAGAACACTGGATTTTGGCTGTTGGAGCTGAAAAGAGGACATCGGTAAACCGCGCGCCGGTAGGCGCGCGCATTTTGAAGCTTTTTTTTTTTTTAAGCTTTTTTCACTGTTTTCAGAACATTAACAGTAAGAACATGGAAGAGTCCAGGAGCCATTTGGTGAGCTGCATATC
Source organism: Phyllobates terribilis (assembly GCF_046119375.1). Lineage (NCBI taxonomy): Eukaryota > Metazoa > Chordata > Amphibia > Anura > Dendrobatidae > Phyllobates > Phyllobates terribilis. The sequence continues at coordinate 379,598,560 of NW_027362767.1, forward strand.
CTGCTACATGTTCACAGACTTGCCAGTGGAAAAGCCAAACTTCACATGCCAGAAATGCAAGCTTGTGTCCCTGTTGGAGGAAAAGTTGCGAAATCTAGAAGAGAGGTTAACTACCTTGAAAATCATTAAGGAAGGTGAAGAGTTCTTAGACAGAGCAGAATTATCTCTTCATGATTCAGAAAGAGAAGAAATTCGAACTGCACCTGACGAAACAGAGGAATGGAAGCATGTGACCCAGAGAAGTAGGAGGATAGAGAGGCAGTCAGCACCCATACTGCTCAGGAACCAGTACCAGGCTCTCACGCAGGAGAACCATGAAGAAATACAGCAAAATAAGACTTTGCCAGCAATGAATAACCTTGTAAGCCCTCAGAATCCTCCTGGATGGAGAAAGAAGAATGTTGTGAAGAAAAAACGGAGAGTGGTGGTCATGGGGGATTCCCTGTTAAGAGGAACAGAGGCCGCTATCTGCAGACCAGACATAACCTCAAGAGAAATGTGCTGTCTTCCAGGAGCAAAAATTAAAGATGTGTCTGACAGGATATCAAGACTCTTCAGACCTACAGATCACTACCCATTCCTGCTAATACATGTGGGGACAAATTACACCGCAAGAAAGGACCTGGAAACCATCTGCAGTGACTTTGAAGACTTAGGCAAGAAAGTGAAAGAATTGGGAGCGCAGGTGGTCTTCTCATCCATCATCCCAGTGGATGGCCATGGAACAATGAGGTGGAATAAGATTCTACAGGTGAACAACTGGCTACGTCGATGGTGCCGTCAACAAGGATTTGGATTTCTGGATCACGGAATGAATTACCTATATGATGGACTACTTGCTAGAGATGGGGTGCACCTTACGAAGACTGGAAAACATGTATTTGGAAGTCGCCTTGCTACACTCATCAGGAGAGCTTTAAACTAGAACAATGTGGGAAGGGAAGCAAAAGGCCAGAAAAAGCCATACAGCTGACAAATACTATTGAGATCTCTGCTACTGGAAGTGGAAAGGAAGAACAAAGACAAAACAATTTAAATAATAAAAATATGGGAGGAAGAGAAACCAATCACAAACTAAAATGTTTTTATACAAATGCACAAAGCATGGGCAACAAACAAGGAGAATTGGAACTATTAATGCAGGAAAAGGAATATGATGTCATTGGAATCACTGAGACTTGGTGGGACGATACACATGATTGGAATAAAAGGCTAAAAGGATACAACTTATTTGCAAGAAACAGACTTGATAAACGAGGAGGAGGTGTCGCATTGTATGTTAGAAAAGCGTATATCTGCACAGAGATTGAAGCTTCAGAGACTGGGAGTTCTGTGGAAACTGTTTGGGTAAGAATACAAGGAGAGAACAACGGAAAGGACACCATTGTAGGCATTTACTACAGGCCACCTGGGAAAGCTGAAGATATGGATGAACTCTTTATGTATCAAATGACCAAGTTCTCCAAAAAATATGACGTAGTGGTCATGGGAGATTTCAACTATCCAGACATTTGTTGGGAATCTCTCTCAAGTAAAACTAACAGGTCAAGCAAATTCTTATCCTCTCTTGCTGACAACTTTATCTTCCAAAAGGTAGGGGAGAAAACAAGGGGATCTGCTACTTTGGATCTAATCCTTATAAACAGGGAGGAAATGGTTGAGGAGGTAAAGGTGGCTGGGATGCTAGGAGGCAGCGATCATGCTATTATAGAATTTTGGATAACTAGAGGAGGAAGACATGTGAAGACTCAAACTTCAAGGTTAGATTTTAGAAAGGCAGATTTTAAGAGACTCAGAAAGAGAATAGGAGGGATCCAATGGCTGGATGTCCTTAAGGACAAAAATGTCCAGGAAGGATGGGAAATTTTTAAAAATGAGATTCTCAAAGCACAATCGTTAACAATCCCGAAAAGTAGGAAGAATGGGAAGCATTTAAGGAAACCAGGATGGATGAACACAGAACTTAAACACATTCTAAAAAGAAAGAAAGAAATGTTTATTAAATGGAAAGAGGGAGGCATATCTAAAGAAGATTATAATGCAGTCTTCAGATCCTGCAGGGCACGTATCAGGTTAGCTAAAGCTGACAATGAATTAAGGCTTGCAAGAGATGTCAAAAGCAATAAAAAAGGATTTTGGGGGTATGTCAAAAGTAAAAGAAAAGTCAAAGATGCTATAGGATTTTTACAGGATGAAAATGGAGAAATGGTAAGAGAGGATGTTGAGAAGGCCGAACTTTTTAATTCCTATTTTGCATCTGTTTTCTCTCAGAAAGAAAATGTAACATCAACTGATCTTCTCTGTCCTTTTAGAGGAATAGAGGAATCCAAGTTATCTGTAAACAGAAAGATTGTGAGGGAATATTTAGCTAACATAAATGAGTTCAAGTCTCCAGGTCCAGATGAATTAAACCCCAGAGTACTGAAGGAGATCATAGAAGAAATTTTAGAACCACTCTCCATAATCTTTGAAAATTCTTGGAGAACAGGAGAAGTCCCAGAAGACTGGAGAAGAGCAAATGTTGTTCCTATCTTCAAAAAGGGGAAGAAGGTGGACCCAGGGAACTATAGGCCGGTGAGTCTGACTTCTATACCAGGAAAGATCTTTGAACAAATTATTAAACAACATGTATGTAAGTACATGGATAAGAATGAAGTGATTAACCAGAGTCAGCATGGGTTTGTAACTAACAAGTCATGTCAGACTAACTTAATTTCCTTCTATGACAGAATCACTGACTGGGTGGATCAGGGAAATGCTGTAGATATAGTATATCTTGACTTCAGCAAAGCATTTGACAAAGTATCTCACACCATCCTTATTGAAAAAATGACCAAGTATGCAATGGACCAGGCAACTGTTAGGTGGATTCATAACTGGCTTAGTGATCGGACTCAAAGGGTGGTTGTAAATGGCTTCACATCCAGCTGGATGAATGTCTCAAGTGGGGTACCACAGGGCTCCGTTCTGGGACCTGTATTGTTCAACATCTTTATCAATGATTTAGATGAAGGAATTGAGGGTAAACTGATTAAATTTGCTGATGACACAAAGCTAGGAGGGATAGCTAATACTAGAGAAGAGAGAGAGAGGATTCAAAAATACCTAAATAAACTGGAGCAGTGGGCAGCAACCAACAGAATAGTTTTTAACAGGGAAAAATGCAAAGTACTACATCTGGGCAATAAAAATGAAAAAGCATATACAGAATGGGAGGAATAGAGCTAAGCAACAGTACATGTGAAAAAGACTTAGGTATACTAATAGATCATAGACTGAACATGAGTCAACAGTGTGATGCAGCAGCAAAAAAGGCAAATACAATTCTGGGATGTATTAACAGAAGCATACAGTCTAGATCACGTGAAGTCATTATCGGTCTTTACTCCTCTTTGGTCAGACCTCATCTGGAATACTGTGTACAGTTTTGGGCACCACATTTTAAAAAAGACATAGACAAACTGGAGCAAGTTCAGAGAAGAGCGACCAGAATGGTGACTGGTCTGCAAACCATGTCCTATGAGGAACGGTTGCAGGATTTGGGAATGTTTAGCTTGCAAAAAAGAAGACTGAGAGGAGACTTAATAGCTGTCTACAAATATGTCAAGGGCTGTCACATTGTAGAAGGATCATCTTTATTCTCATTTGCACAAGGAAAGACTAGAAGCAATGGGATGAAACTAAATGGGAGGAGACACAGATTAGATATTAGAAAAAACTTTTTGACAGTTAGGGTGATTAATGAGTGGAACAGGCTGCCACGAGAGGTGGTGAGTTCCCCTTCAATGGACGTCTTCAAACAGAGGCTGGACAGACATCTGTCTGAGATGATTTAGTGAATCCTGCTTTGAGCAGGGGGTTGGACCAGATGACCCAGGAGGTCCCTTCCAACTCTACCATTCTATGATTCTATGATTCTATGAGAGTTGAGGAAGGAATGGTCTGATGTCTACAAGAGCTGAGGAAGAAATGTTCTGGTGTCTATGAGAGCTAAGGAAGGAATGGTCTGGTATCTACAAGAGCTGAAGAAGGAATGGTCTAGTAAGTACAAGAGCTGAGGAAGGAATGGTCTGATGTCTACAAAAGCTAAAAAAGGAATGGTCTGATGTCTACAAGAGCTGAGTAAGTAATGGTCTGGTGTGTATGAGAGCTGAGGAAGGAATGGTCTAATGTCTACAAGAGCTGAAGAAGGAATGGACTGGTATCTTGGAGAGCTAAGGGAGAAATGGTCTGGTATCTACAAGAGCTGAAGAACGAATGGTCTGGTATCTACAAGAGCTGAAGAAGGAATGGTCTAGTAACTACAAGAGCTGAGGAAGGAATGGTCTGATATCTACAAAAGCTAAAAAAGGAATGGTCTTATGTCTACAAGAGCCGAGTAAGTAATGGTCTCGTATGTATGAGAGCTTAGGAAGGAATCGTCTAATGTCTACAAGAGCTGAAGAAGGAATGGACTGGTATCTAGGAGAGCTAAGGGAGGAATAGTCTGGTATCTACAAGAGCTGAGAAAGAAATGGTCTGATATCTACTAGAGCAGAGGAAGGAATGGTCTAGTAAGTACGAGACCTGAGAAGAAATGGTCTGGTATCTACAAGAGTTGAGGAAGGAATGGTCTGGTATCTACGAAAGTCGAGGATGACATTTTCTGGCATCTACGAGAGCTGAGGAAAAAATGGTCTGGTACCTACAAGAGCTAAGTAAGGAATGGTATGGTATCTACGAGAGTTGAGGAAGGAATGGTCTGATGTCTACAAGAGCTGAGGAAGAAATGGTCTGGTATCTCTGAGAGCTGAGGAAGAAATGGTCTGGTATCTTCGAACGCTGAGGAAAAAATGATCTGGTATCTACAAGAGTTGAGGAAGGAATGGTCTGATGTCTACAAGAGCTGAGGAAAAAATGGTCTAGTATCTACAAGAGCTGAAGAAAAAATGGTCTGATATCTACAATAGCTGAAGAAGGAATGGTCTAGTAACTACAAGAGCTGAGGAAGGAATGATCTGATGTCTACAAAAGCTAAAAAGGAATGGTCTTATGTCTACAAGAGCTGAGTAAGTACTGGTCTCGTATGTATGAGAGCTTAGGAAGGAATGGTCTAATGTCTACAAGAGCTGAAGAAGGAATGGACTGGTATCTAGGAGAGCTAAGGGAGGAATAGTCTGGTATCTACAAGAGCTGAGAAAGAAATGGTATGGTATCTACGAGAGTTGAGGAAGGAATGGTCTGGTATCTTTGAAAACTGAGGAAGGAATGGTCTGGTATTTCTCAGAGATGAGGAGGGACTGGTCTGGTATCTATAAGAGCTGAGGAAGGAATGGTCTGGTATCTACAAGAGCTGAGGAAGGAAAGGTCTGGTATCTACAAGAACTGAGGAAGGAATGGTCTGGTATCTATGAGAGCTGAGGAAGGAATGGTCTGATGTCTACAAGAGCTAAGGAAGGAATGGTCTGGCATCTATGAGAGTTGAGGAAGGAATGGTCTGGTATCTCTGAGAGCTGAGAAAGGAATGGTCTAGTATCTATAAGAGCTGAAGGAGACATGGTCTGGTATCTAGCTGAGAAAGGAATGAACTGGTATCTACAAGAACTGAGGAAGGAATGGTCTGGTATCTTTGAGAACTGAGGAAGGAATGGTCTGGTATTTCTCAAAGATGAGGAGGGACTTGTCTGGTATCTCTAAGAGCTGAGGAAGGAATGGTCTTATATCTAAGAGAGCTGAGAATGGAATGGCATGGTACATACAAGAGCTAAGGAAGGAATGGTCTGGTATCTATGAGAGCTGAGGAAGGACTGGTCTGGTATTTAGGAAAGCTGAGGTAGGAATGATCTGGTATCTATGAGAGCTGTGTAAGGAATTGTCTGATGTCCATGAGAAGTAAGGAATGGTCTGGTATTTACAAGAGATGAGGAAGAAATGGTCTAGTATCTACGAGTGCTGAGGAAGAAATGGTCTGGTATCTACGAAAGCTGAGGAAGGAATGGTCTGGTATCTACGAGAGCTAAGGAAGGAATGGTCTGGCATCTCTGAGAGCTGAGGAAGGAATGATATAGTACCCATAAGAGCTGAAGGAGGCATGGTCTGGTATCTAGGAAAGATGAGAAAGGAATGAACTGGTATCTACGAGAACTGAGGAAGGACTGGTCTGGCATCTATGACAGTTGAGGAACGAATGGTCTGGTAACTACGAGAGCTTAGGAAGAAATGATCTGGTAACTATGAGAGCTGAGGAAGGAATCTTCTGATGTCTACAAGAGGTGAGGAAGGAATGGTCTAGTATCTATAAGTGCTGAAGGAGGCATGGTCTGGTATCTATAAGAGGTGAAGGAGGCATCGTTTGGTATCTAGAAAAGATGAGAAAGGAATGAACTGGTATCTATGAGAACTGAGGAAGGAATGGTCTGATGTCTACAAGAGCTGAGGAAGGAATGGTCTGGCATCTATGAGAGTTGAGGAAGGAATGGTCTGGCCACTACAAGAGCTGAGGAAGAAATGATCTGTTAACTATGAGAGCTGAGGATGGAATCTTCTGATGTCTACAAGAGCTGAGGAAGGAATGGTCTGGTATCTCTGAGAGCTGAGGAAGGAATGATCTAGTATCTATAAGAGCTGAATGAGGCATAGTCTCGTATCTAGGAAAGATGAGAAAGGAATGAACTGGTATCTACGAGAACTGAGAAAGCAATGGTCTAATATCTACAAGAGCTGAGGAAGGAATGGTCTGGTAACTACAAGAGCTGAGGAAGAAATGATCTGGTAACTATGAGAGCTGAGGAAGGAATCTTCTGATGTCTACAAGAGCTGAGGAAGGAATGGCCTGGTATCTCTGAGAGCTGAGAAAGGAATGGTCTAGTATCTATAAGAGCTGAAGGAGACATGGTCTGGTATCTAGGAAAGCTGAGAAAGGACTGAACTGGTATCTACAAGAACTGAGGAAGGAATGGTCTGGTATCTTTGAGAACTGAGGAAGGAATGGTCTGGTATTTCTCAGAGATGAGGAGGGACTAGTCTGGTATCTCTGAGAGCTGAGGAAGCAATGGTCTAATATCTACAAGAGCTGAGGAAGGAATGGTCTGATATCTACGAGAGCTGAGGAAGGAATGGTCTAATATCTACGAGAGCTGAGAATGGAATGTCATGGTACCTACAAGAGCTAAGGAAGGAATGGTCTGGTATCTATGAGAGCTGAGGAAGGACTGGTCTGGTATTTAGGAAAGCTGAGGTAGGAATGATCTGGTATCTATGAGAGCTGTGGAAGGAAATGTCTGATGTCCATGAGAAGTAAGGAATGGTCTGGTATTTACAAGAGATGAGGAAGAAATGGTCTAGTATCTACGAGAGCTGAGGAAGAAATGGTCTGGTATCTACGAAAGCTGAGGAAGGAATGGTCTGGCATCTCTGAGAGCTGAGGAAGGAATGATCTAGTATCTATAAGAGCTGAAGGAGGCATGGTTTGGTATCTAGGAAAGATGAGAAAGGAATGAACTGGTATCTACGAGAACTGAGGAAGGAATGGTCTGGCATCTATGAGAGTTGAGGAAGGAATGGTCTGGCAACTACGAGAGCTGAGGAAGAAATGATCTGGTAACTATGAGAGCTGAGGAAGGAATCTTCTGATGTCTACAAGAGCTGAGGAAGGAATGGTCTGGTATCTCTGAGAGCTAAGGAAGGAATAGTCTAGTATCTATAAGTGCTGAAGGAAGCATGGTCTGGTTTCTAGGAAAGCTGAGAATGGAATGAACTGGTATCTACGAGAACTAAGGAAGGAATGGTCTGGTATCTTTGAGAACTGAGGAAGGAATGGTTTGGTATTTCTCAGAGATGAGGAGGGACTGGTCTGGTAACTCTGAGAGCTGATTAAGCAATGGTCTAATATCTATGAGAGCTGAGGAAGGAATGGTCTGGTATTTAGGAGAGCTGAGGAAGGAATGGTCTGGTATTTACGAGAATTGAGGAAGGACTGGTCTGGTATTTACGAGAACTGAGGTAGGAATGATCTGGTATCTATGAAAGCTGTGGAAGGAATTGTCTGATGTCCATGAGAAGTAAGGAATGGTCTGGTATTTACGAGATCTGAGGAAGAAATGGTCTAGTATCTACGAGAGCTGAGGAAGAAATGGTCTGGCATCTACGAAAAGCTGAGGAAAGAATGGTCTGGTATCTACGAGAGCTAAGGAAGGAATGGTCTGGTATCTACAAGAGCTGAGGAAGAAATGGTCTGATATTTACGAAAGCTGAAGAAGGAATGGTCTGATGACTAGAAGAGCTAAAAAAGGAATGATCTGATGGCTACAAGAGCTAAAAAAGGAATGGTCTGATGTCTACAAGAGCTAAGTATGTAATGATCTGGTATCTATGAAAGCTAAGGAAGGAATGGTCTAATGTGCTGAGAAAGGAATGGTCTGGTATCTCTGAGCGATGAAGAAGAAATTGTCTGGTATCTACAAAAGCTGAGTGTAGCGTCGGCGTCCCTGCCTCCTGCTAGGCAGGGACGCCGTTCCCCTCACCTCCCCGCTCCGTGCCCGGCGTCCTCCTCCCGCTCTGCTGGCAGCGCGCGCTGCTTCCCGGTCACTGTGCTTAGGGCGCGCGCGCGCTCCCTCTCTCTTAAAGGGGACGCGCGCGCCGTCCTAAGGAGTCCCCGGCCAATGGCCGGAGGATCTCACCATATATAAGGCACCTCCTCCAAAATGGAGGTGCCCGAGCAATGTTGTTGCAAAGCCTTTCAACTCTGCTTCAGCCCTCAGGTCCCGTTGCCAGCTTGTTTTCCAGTGCTGTCTACCTGCTTGCAATCCTGCGGTCCGACAGTCTGCCTACCAGCATCTGCCAGTCTGTCTATGGATCAGTCCGCCTGCGGACCAGGAAGCACCTGCCAGATACCTGCCTGATACCTGTCTACCTGCTTGCAATCCTGCGGTCCGACAGTCTGCCTACCAGCACCTGCCAGTCTGTCTATGGATCAGTCCGCCCGCGGACCAGGAAGCACCTGCCAGATACCTGCCTGATACCTGCCTGCCTGCCAGCCTGTCCAGAGACTCTTACCCGCTCACCTGGGAGCGCTCACCTGCTACCCGCCTGCTCACCTACCTGGAGGCTTAGCCGTCACTTGCTGTGACCACCTGCCTGTCCAGAGACTCTTATCCTGCTGTCACTTGCCGTGACCACCTGCCTGTCGAGAGACTCTTACCCTGCTGTCACTTGCCGTGACCACCCGCCTGTCTAGAGACTCTTATCCTGCTGTCACTTGCCGTGACCACCCGCCTGTCAAGAGACTGTCCCCGTCACTCGCCGTGACCTCCTGCCCTTCTACCCAGAGCCTATCCCTGTCACTTGACGTGACTGCCTGCCCGCTTTCACTGGGAGTCACCCGCTTCCTTACAAGGACTGCCCCTTCGTATAGTAGCTCAGAGGTTCCACCTCCCAGACCCGTTACAGTTTGCTCGGGCCATGGAACCCGGTGGCACCCAAGCTCCCTCGCTCTCGGACCTATGCCATGAACTATCCCGTCAGAGGTCCCAACAGGAGTCCATCCTGAGCCACCTGCGTAGTGTTAACTCTCGCCTGGACACACTGACTACCTCTTCGGGACCTGCTTCCAGTCGCACGACTCCTACCCCGGCAGCGTCGCTGCCCATCAATACCATGGCATCCCTTCCCGGTCCCCGCCTTTCCGCCCCGCCTCGTTTTAGTGGAGATCCCGGTCAGGCACGGGGCTTCATTAACCAGTGCTCCCTGCACTTCGAACTTTTGGCACACCAGTTTTCCACCGACCGAGCCAAAGTGGCCTTCATCATGTCCCATCTCACTGGGGAGGCGCTGGCTTGGCTAAATCCTCTATGGGAGAGAGGAGACCCCCTGGTGTTCAACTTGCCAGTCTTTCTCACGGCCTTCCGGAAAGTCTTCGACGAACCAGGACGAAAGACCTCATTCGCCTCATCTCTGCTACGCCTCCGTCAAGGGAGTCTGACCGTGGGCCAATATGCCATACGGTTCCGTACCCTTGCTTCTGAGCTTGCCTGGGATAACGACGCCCTGGTGTCCGTCTTCTGGGAGGGTCTATCCGGTCGAATTAAAGATGAACTTGCCGGTCGGGACATTCCTACCACTCTCGACGACTTAATAACACTTGCCACCCGGATTGACATCCGGTTCCAGGAGCGTACCAAAGAGGTCACCCATGAGAGGAGGTTTCCTCGCCTTGCTCCTACCTTCCAGAATCCCGTCACTTCCTCTGTTACTCCCCAGGCGCACTCACCCGAGCCTATGCAGGTCGACCAGACCAAGATGGTCAAAACCCGTCAAGAATCACGCCGTGCCGAGGGGAGTTGCTTCTACTGTGGCAGTAAGGAGCACCGGATCCGTTCCTGCCCGGAGAGGTCGGGAAACGCCTGTGTCTAGGATCGCTCAGAGAGGTAGTCATAGACAAGAATAAACCCTCTCCATCTCTGATGCTGTCGGTCTCTATCATCTGCGGGGAGAACCGTTACTTCGAACCAGCTCAACTTGATTCTGGAGCTGCCGGAAATCTCATTTCTCAGTCCCTGGTAGAGAAATACCGCATTCCCACCAAACCTCTGGCTGTACCCTTATCTGTCGCCTCCGTGGATGGGGGTCTCTTACCGCATCCCATCCAACTCATCACCGAATCCATAACTCTGCAGGTGGGAATGCTGCACTCTGAGAGCATCTTCTTCCATGTTCTGCCTGGACTCTCTCACGCCCTCTTGCTAGGCCTACCTTGGCTCCAGAGACATGCACCCGTGCTTGATTGGCAGACCGGAGAAGTCATTCGTTGGGGGCAGGACTGCCATAAGACTTGTTTAGTTCCCGTTCGTCCTGCCCGTCCTTCTCCTACCCCAGCCAATCTACCCGGCCTACCGGTTCCCTATTGGTCTTATGCGGACGTCTTTAACAAAAGAGAAGCAGAGACATTACCCCCTCATAGACCATACGATTGCCCAATCGACCTGATACCCGGCGCTACTCCTCCCCGTGGGCGTATTTACCCTTTGTCCGCTGCTGAAACCCGGTCCATGTCTGAATATATCGAGGAGAATTTGGCCCGGGGATTTATCCGGAAATCTACCTCCCCGGCGGGAGCAGGCTTCTTCTTCGTCAAAAATAAAGACGGCTCACTCCGTCCCTGTATAGACTATAGAGGCCTTAACCAGATCACGGTGAAAAATAAATACCCCCTTCCGCTCATTCCTGAATTATTTGACCGTCTGAGGGGTGCTAGAATCTTCACCAAGCTGGATCTCCGTGGGGCGTATAACCTGGTCCGTATCCGTCAGGGAGATGAATGGAAGATGGCATTCAACACCCGGGACGGCCACTATGAATACCTCGTAATGCCCTTCGGTCTCTGTAATGCTCCCGCCGTCTTTCAAGAGTTGGTCAATGACATCTTCTGTGACCTTCTCTACTCCTGCGTGGTGGTGTACCTGGACGACATTTTGGTCTTCTCTCCGGATCTTCCCACACACCGGAGGGACGTTCGTCAGGTCCTAATCAGGCTCAGGCAGAACCACCTCTACGCTAAATATGAGAAGTGCCTCTTTGAGCAGACCTCGCTTCCGTTTCTGGACTACATAATCTCTCAGACCGGCCTACGAATGGATCCTGAGAAACTGTCTGCCATCCAGAAGTGGCCCCGACCGGAGGGGTTGAAGGCTATTCAGCGGTTCCTGGGCTTCGCCAACTACTACCACCTCTTCATTCCGCACTTCTCTTCCCGGACTGCCCCTATCTCTGCGCTCACCCGTAAGGGCGCTAATCCCAAAGAAAGGCCGCCCGAAGCAGAGGAGGCCTTCCTTTCCTTGAAACAAGCTTTCTCCTCCGCCCCTGTGCTGCATCGTCTGGACGGCAACAAACAATTCTTCCTAGAAGTAGACGCTTCCTCCGCCGGAGCGGTACTCACCCAAAAGTCGTCTTCCGGAAGAATGGTAACCTGCGGCTTCTTCTCCAAACTCTTCTCCTCTTCTGAGCGCAATTATTCTATAGGAGACCGAGAATTATTAGCCATTAAGCTGGCACTGGAGGAGTGGCGTTACCTGCTCGAGGGGGCTCTTCACCCGGTAATAATTTACACGGACCACAAGAACTTGGCTTACCTCCAGAGTGCCCAGAGACTTAACCCGCGCCAAGCCCGTTGGTCCTTGTTCTTCGCCCGCTTTGATTTCATTCTTCATTTTCGCCCGGCTGACAAAAACATCAAAGCTGATGCCTTGTCCCGATCCTTTTTGGTCTCTGATCTAGAGGAGGAGCCTAAGCACATCATCGACCCCGCCAAAGTAATGCAGGTGGCCCCCGTGAATCTAAATAGTCTTCCACCCGGTAAGACGTTCGTAAGAGTACCTGATCGTGAGAGGGTCCTACACTGGGGACATTCGTCTAAGCTAGCTGGCCATGCTGGTCAGAAAAAGACCCTCCAGCTTACTACCCGGCATTACTGGTGGCCTACCCTGCACAAGGACGTAATAGACTTTGTTTCAGCCTGTGCGTCCGGCGCCCGCAACAAGGTTCCTAGACACCTGCCAGCCGGCCGCCTCCTGTCTCTTCCTGTACCTGCAGCCCCGTGGCAGCATATAGCCATGGACTTTATAACGGACCTCCCTGTCTCTGCCGGTTGTACGGTCATTTGGGTGGTCGCTGACCGCTTTTCTAAGATGGCTCACTTCATTCCCCTGCCGGGCCTCCCGTCTGCATCTGAGTTGGCTAAAGACTTTATCCATCATATTTTCCGTCTTCCTGGTCTCCCTCTCCACATCGTATCCGACCGAGGAGTTCAGTTCACCTCTCGCTTCTGGCGAGCCATGTGTAAATTGCTGGGGGTCACCTTGGACTTCTCTTCTGCTTATCACCCACAGTCCAATGGTCAAGTAGAGCGGATCAACCAAATTTTAACCAGTTACCTCCGGCACTTTGTTAATGCTCACCATTCCGATTGGGTGGATCTTTTACCGTGGGCCGAATTTTCCTACAATAATCAGGAGAGCGAATCTTCCTCCAAATCCCCGTTTTTTATAGTCTACGGTCAGCATCCTCGGATTCCGTTTCCCGTCTCCACCTCGGTGGACAATCCGGCTGCGGAGTCTCTTGTTAGCGAATTTTCCTCCATTTGGGAAAGTACCAGATCCGCACTTCTTCAGTCATCCAAGCGGATGAAAAAACAGGCTGACAAAAGACATCTGGATCCGCCACAATTCCGTCCTGGAGATAAAGTCTGGCTCTCGTCCAAATATGTCCAGCTCAAGATTCCTTCCTACAAGTTAGGGCCTCGGTTCATCGGCCCACTGGAAGTTATCAAACAAATCAACCCGGTGGCCTATAAATTGAAACTCCCGGCCAACTTGCGGATCCCTAACTCCTTCCATGTATCTCTACTCAAACCCGTTGTACTTAACTCATTTTCCAAGTCTACAGGTATGCCTCCTGCTCCGGTTTCCGCTGAAAACGAGTTTGAGGTAGAGAACATTCTGGCCACCAAAAGGGTAAGAGGAAAGACCTTTTTTCTAGTGGATTGGAAGGGGTTTGGTCCTGAGGAGAGAACGTGGGAGCCCCGGGAGAACATCCATGCCCCTCTCATCCTTGATAAATTTCTCTCTGGCCTAAAAAAGGGGGGGCCTAAAGGGGGGGGGTACTGTAGCGTCGGCGTCCCTGCCTCCTGCTAGGCAGGGACCCCGTTCCCCTCACCTCTCCGCTCCGTGCCCGGCGTCCTCCTCCCGCTCTGCTGGCAGCGCGCGCTGCTTCCCGGTCACTGTGCTTAGGGCGCGCGCGCTCCCTCTCTCTTAAAGGGGACGCACGCGCCGTCCTACGGAGTCCCCGGCCAATGGCCGGAGGATCTCACCATATATAAGGCACCTCCTCCAAAATGGAGGTGCCCGAGCAATGTTGTTGCAAAGCCTTTCAACTCTGCTTCAGCCCTCAGGTCCCGTTGCCAGCTTGTTTTCCAGTGCTGTTTACCTGCTTGCAATCCTGCGGTCCGACAGTCTGCCTACCAGCATCTGCCAGTCTGTCTATGGATCAGTCCGCCTGCGGACCAGGAAGCACCTGCCAGATACCTGCCTGATACCTGTCTGCCTGCTTGCAATCCTGCGGTCCGACAGTCTGCCTACCAGCACCTGCCAGTCTGTCTATGGATCAGTCCGCCCGCGGACCAGGAAGCACCTGCCAGATACCTGCCTGATACCTGCCTGCCTGCCAGCCTGTCCAGAGACTCTTACCCGCTCACCTGGGAGCGCTCACCTGCTACCCGCCTGCTAGCCTACCTGGAGGCTTAGCCGTCACTTGCTGTGACCACCTGCCTGTCCAGAGACTCTTACCCTGCTGTCACTTGCCGTGACCACCTGCCTGTCCAGAGACTCTTACCCTGCTGTCACTTGCCGTGACCACCCGCCTGTCTAGAAACTCTTATCCTGCTGTCACTTGCCGTGACCACCCGCCTGTCAAGAGACTGTCCCCGTCACTCGCCGTGACCTTCTGCCCTTCTACCCAGAGACTATCCCTGTCACTTGATGTGACTGCCTGCCCGCTTTCCCTGGGAGCCACCCGCTTCCTTACAAGGACTGCCCCTTCATATAGTAGCTCAGAGGTTCCACCTCCCAGACCCGTTACACTGAGGAGGGAATGGTCTGGTATCTACGAGAGCTGTAGAAAGAATGGTCTGATGTCTACAAAAGCTGAGGAAGGAATGGTCTGATATCTACAAGAGCTGAGGAAGGAATGGTCTGGTAACTACGAGGGCTGAGGAAATAATGTTCTGATGCCTAAAAGAGCTGAGGAGGGAATAGTCTGGTATCTACAAGAGCTGAGAAATGAATCTATAAGAACTGAAAAAGTAATGGTCTGTTATCTTCGAGAACTGAGGAAGGAATGGTCTGGTAACTACCAGAACCGAGGAAGGAATGGTCTAGTATCTGTGAGAGCTGAGGAAGGAATGGTCTGGTATCTACCAGAACTGAGGAAGGAATGGTCTGGTATCTTCGAGAACTGAGAAAGGAATGTTCTGGTACCTCTGAGAGCTGAAGGAGGAATGATCTGGTATCTCTGAGATCTGAGGAAGGAATGATCTGATATCTACTAGAGAGCTCAGGAAGGAATAGTCTGGTACCTCTGAGATCTGAGGAAGGAATGGTCTGATATCTACGAGAGTTGAGGAAGGAGTGGTCTGATGTCTACAAGAGCTGAGCAAGGAATGGTCTGGTATCTGTGAGAACTGAAGAAGCAATGGTCTGGTATCTTCAAGAACTGAGGAAGGAATGTTTTGGTAACTACCAGAACTGAGGAAAGAATGGTCTAGTGTATCTGTGAGAGCTGAAGACCGAATGGTCTGGTATGTATGAGAACTGAGGAAGGAATGGTCTGGTATCTACAAGAGCTGAGGAAGGAATGGTTTGGTATCTACAAGAGCTGAGGAAGGAATGGTTTGGTATCTACAAGAGCTGAGGAAGGAATGGTCTGGTATCTACGAGAACTGAGGAAGGAATGATCTGGTATCTCTGAGAGTTGAGGAAGGAATGGTCTGGTATCTACAAGAGCTGAGGATGAATGGTCTGGTATCTACGAAAACTGAGGAAGGAATGGTCTGGTATCTATGAGAGCTGAGGAAGGAATGGTCTGGTATCTACAAGAGCTGAGGAAGGAATGGTCTGGTATCTACAAGAGCTGAGGAAGGAATGGTTTGGTATCTACAAGAGCTGAGGAAGGAATGGTCTGGTATCTACGAGAACTGAGGAAGGAATGATCTGGTATCTCTGAGAGTTGAGGAAGGAATGGTCTGGTATCTACAAGAGCTGAGGATGAATGGTCTGGTATCTACGAAAACTGAGGAAGGAATGGTCTGGTATCTATGAGAGCTGAGGAATGAATTGTCTGGTAACTACGAGAGCTGAGGAAGAAATGATCTGGTAACTATGAGAGCTGAGGAAGGACTCTTCTGATGTCTACAAGAGCTGAGGAAGGAATGGCCTGGTATCTCTGAGAGCTGAAGAAGGAATGGTCTAGTATCTATAAGAGCTGAAGGAGGCATGGTCTGGTATCAAGGAAAGGTGAGAAAGGAATGGACTGGTATCTACAAGAACTGAGGAAGGAATGGACTGGTATCTTTCAGAACTGAGGAAGGAATGGTCTGGTATTTCTCAGAGATGAGGAAGGACTGGTCTGGTATCTCTGAGAGCTGAGGGAGCAATGGTCTATAATCTATGAGAGCTGAGGAAGCAATGGTCTAATATCTACGAGAGCTGAGGAAGGAATGGTCTGATATCTATGAGAGCTGAGGTGGGAATGGTCTGATATCTACGAGAGCTAAGAATGGAATGGCCTGGTACCTACAAGAGCTAAGGAAGGAATGGTCTACTATCTACGAGAGCTGAGGAAGAAATGGTCTAGTATCTATGAGAGCTGAGCATGGAATGGTCTGGTATTTAGAAGAGCTGAGGAAGGAATGGTCTGGTATTTACGAGAACTGAGGTAGGAATGATCTGGTATGTATGAGAGCTGTGGAAGGAATTGTCTGATGTCTATGAGAAGTAAGGAATGGTCTGGTATTTACAAGAGCTGAGGAAGGAATGGTCTTGTATCTACGAGAACTAAGGAAGAATTGGTCTGGCATCTACATTAGCTAAGAATGGAATGGTCTGGTAGCTACAAGAGCTGAGGAAAGAATGGTCTGATGTCTACAAGCTGAGTAAGTAATGGTCTGGTATCTATGAGAGCTGAGGAAGGAATGGGCAACAGTATACAAGAGCTGAGGAAGGAATGGTCTGGTATCTATGAGAGCTGAGGAAGGAATGGTCTGATATCTACGAGAGCTGAGGAAGGAATGGTCTGATATCTACGAGAGCTGAGGAAGGAATGGTCTGATATCTACAAGAGCTGAGGAAGGAATGGTCTGGTATCTACAAAAGCTGAGGAAGGAATGGTTTGGTATCTACAAGAGCTAAGGAAGAAATGGTCTGGTATCCAGGAGAGCTGAGGAAGGAATGGTCTAGTATCTACGAGAGCTGAGGAAGAAATGGTCTGATATCTACGAAAGCTGAGGAAGGAATGGTCTGATATCTACGAGAATTGAGGAAGGAATGGTCTAGTATCTATGAGAGCTAAGGAATGGTCTGGTATCTACAAGAATTGAGGAAGGAATGGTCTGGTATCTACGAGAAGTCAGGTCGGAAAGGTTTGGTATCTATGAGAACTGTGGAAGGAATAGTCTGATGTCTACGAGAGCTGATTAAAGAATGGTCTTATGTCTGCGAGAGCTGAGGAAGGAATGGTTTGATGTTTACAAGAGCTGAGAAAGGAATGGTCTGTCACCTAGATGCAATGAGAAAAAAATAGTCTAGTATCAAGAAGCAAGCCAAAGATTAGAGGTGTGACTGGGGACATGCGTATAGGAATAAAGCTGCTATTAGTGGATATTATGACTATTATTATTTTTATTACTGGACATTATAATATGACATATACAGTATAATTAACTAATTTTCCCTTTTATTACACAAATTCCTCCTTGTATTATTGATGAATTGATGATCTTCCTTGGTACGGTTGAGTTTCCTTTGCTTACACAAACTATAAATTAATTAAAGAAGTTTTCTAACGTGCTTAGATTCATTAACCTGACCGCTCTGCTGAGAGCTTATATACCGGTCGCCTGACAACATTTCACTAAAAGCTTTGCACCCACAACCTGCAATAAATCCGCCCTAATTTCCCATGTGGTCGGCTTTCTATTCATAGGCTGCATACTGACAATGACACCATGTGCGGATGCAAAACATATCTACCACAATGACTTACTTACTTTCTCTTCCAGGGCAGCAGTTGGCTAGGATTATTGGTACCATTATATATCAGCGTGGATTCATTAGGACAAAATTGAACTCGAAGTGGCTGTCTCCTGCAAAAGAGTCTTCCACATATAAAGAAAAGGAAGCATAAAAGTATATCTGCACCAATAGCTGCAGAGAGTACTATCACGGCAAGACAACACAAATTTACTGCAAAAAACTGTTACTTTTTTCCAACATTTGGATCCCATGAGCAGCGTATGCCATAGTATACCTGCAACAGCGGTATCCATCAGAGCCTTTCGTTGGAGAGTATACATTGGGAAATCTCCCAGATATATACAGGATCAGCTCGTATGTAGTGCGCATAGAGCATACAGGGCCCCATACACATTAGATGAAAGTCAATAAAACCCATCGATTTCTATGGGACCAGCTTTCCATCTGATGTGCATGGGGGGCATCCCAGCTCTCCCCCAAAAGGTGATGACGGGGAAAAGAAGGACCAGAGAGTTGGAATTTCTATGGCCTATCCTTTTGTTTTGGCAATGGCTTTCTCCCCGTTGAAAACTCATGAACGCTCGCAGAGAGGGGGAGTCAAGAGACACAACCGTCTGCAGAACGAATTTTCGGCTGACAATTATCACATGTGTACGTCCAGTTTAATTCTAAAACCCATCTTTACAGTCTAACGCTACAGTCTTGTTCACACGACGGTATTTTCGGCCCGAGCGTTATCCATGGAAAAAAAATTGGCATCGCTCGGACCAATGTTATTCAATCGGGCTGTTCAGATAACCACTTTTTCACAAGGAGCAAATGTCTGCGTGAAAAACACCTTAGCATGCACGGATTTAGAATGAGACACGACCATTCAAGTCTATGGGTGCGCAAAAATAAACTGGATCCCACACGGATCATCCATACAGCATCAGATTATTACCGATACATCTACAATTCATAACATAGGAAACTGAATTTTTCTTGTAAATGTTATTCCCTGCTGATGCATAAAAATAAATGCCATTTGATGACATTACAGATGAATAGTGGACGATTTTTTTATATGATCGTGCGAACTCGGCCTCCTAGGGAGCGGCTTTCACCCCATCGAGGTGCTCTAGTTTTCATTCAAGATGGAGGACTTTCTGATGTTAAGCAGTTAAAGTCACGTTAGAGGAACACCATGTTCCTAAAGACTCAGTTTTAAAGGGGTTTTCACTACTGGATAACACCATATGAATCGCTCGATTGTGCAGCTTAAAATAAAAAAACCTTCCACTGATGTCGGTGCTGTGCCTCCTGGCGGTCATGAGGCAAATTGCACTGAAAAAAAACTGTGAAAGCTACAGCCGATCATTGGCTGCAGTGGTGACATGACATAACAATGACACATGACTGTCAGGTGATACAGTGTCTGTCCTGGAAGAAGGAATTCTTGATTCTTAAAGGGATTGTTCTGGACTTTAATATTAATGGCCTATCTATAAATGGCCTGAATCTAATTGGCTGCAGTGGTGATATGCCATAAAAATGTCACATAACTGTCAAGGGGACACAGTGTTTGTCCTGGAAGTAGGAATTTTTGATCCTTAAAGGGATTGTTCTGGACTTTAATATTAATGACCTATCTATAAATGGCCTGAATCTATAAGGGAGTCCCCCAGTACAAAGGGTTTGGTGGCAGTAAGCAAGATGTTAATGTTAAAGGGGTTGTTCACTACTGGACAATGCTTTAAAGGGGTTGTCCCAGACTTTACCATTGATGACATATCCTTAAGATAGGTCATCAATCTCTGATCATGGGGGTGGGGGGCGCAACACCCAGCACCCACACTAATCAGCTATTCCCGATGTTGGCAGCGGCTAGAACTGCACAGCGCAACTCCATCGACAGAATAGTGGCCACGGCCGGGTACTGCATATCTGCCCGCTATTGATTTGAATGCGGTACCCGGCCGCGGCCACTATTCCATCCACAGAGTTGTGCCGTGCAGCTCCGCAAATGAGCAGTTCTGGTTGCTGATGACACTGGTAAGAGTTGATTGGTGGGGGTGCAGGGTGTCGCACCCCCACCAATCAGACATTGATGACCTATTCTAAGGATATTGCATCAATGTTAAAGTCCTGGACAACCCCAGTAGTGGACAACCCCTTTAAAGGAGTGCCCAGTAGTGGACAACCACTTTTAAGGACTGCCCAGTAGTGGACAAACCCTTTAAAGGACTGCCCAGTAGTGGACAACCCCTTTAAAGGACTGCCCAGTAGTGGACATCCCCTTTAAAGGACTGCCCAGTAGTGGACATCCCCTTTAAAGGACTGCCCAGTAGTGGACATCCCCTTTAAAGTACTGCCCAGTAGTGGACAACCCCTTTAAAGGACTGCCCAGCAGTGGACAACCCTTTAACATCACCATTTTGCTAATTGCCCCCAGACCCTTTGTACTGGGGGTCCCCTTATAGGTTCAGCCTCCTAATGTCGCACAGTGACGTCGCTGGTGCAATCCTTTGCTCTTTTACATAACACCCTCCTAATTTGCCTCCGCTTCCTGCAGTGGACATAGTTTGGCATAAATGATTGATAAGCAGCCATTCTGCCTGGTTCTGCTCTGGCGTTACTGCATGGTAATGATGAGCTCAGTGCGATTACGCCGACACCAAATTTATACCGTTTTATAAACTTTTCCCAAAAAAATAAATAAAAGTTTGTGTTGCTATTTATTTTGTTGCAGCATTAAGGGGGTGAACGTCCGGGATCGGGGTGGTCTCTCAGCACAGTAGTTGCAGCAGACATTCACCTTTATTACACACCTACTTGCAGGAGTCACAGGACCTGTGCACAATACTGGAGAGGCGTCTGTGTGGGAGGAAAGAACTCCAACCCCCAGGGGTCTGTTCCCCTCATTTACAAGGTCTCCTGGGACTTGTAGTTTATTCACAGCTCAGTCCCCAGCCTCCCAGTCCCACCTCTCCACCGGGGATCAGTCACGTGTTTCTGTGTCACGCCAGACCCTAACGATTGGCATAGTAACACTTCCGACACCTACTTAACGTGCAGACGTTCTAATTGGTTGCTTAGGAGGTCACATGACACAAACGTTCGCCCAATTGGAACGCAGTTATAGGAAAAAAAGGCGGGCTTATTGTTGACGTACGTGAAGTTGGACCAATAGCAGAGCGAGGGTTGTGGCTAGGAGCCAATGGGAAAGAAGGGCGGTGTTGTCTGGAGAGACCGGCGGTTTAACTGACCGAGGGGAGCTGCTGAAGGAAGGGGGAAGAAAGGAAGGTGAGTGCGGGAGCAGTGCGCGGCGTCTGGCGGCTCCTCCGTGTCTCGGCGGCGGCCTGCTGAATTCTCAATTATCTCGGTGACTCCGCTGTCCGTGCGGTGCCAGAGCTCATTACTGTAATCTGGTTCATGCTCCACTCTGCTCTTGCAAACTAGTTAATCCCTGTAATAATAGTCTCCAGCCTGCGGCTCTGAAACTGCTGCAAAACTACAACTCCCAGCATGCCCCAATATGCGGCTCTGAAACTGCTGCAAAACTACAACTCCCAGCATGCCCCAATATGCGGCTCTGAAACTGCTGCAAAACTACAACTCCCAGCCTGCCCTGATATCTGAATTGGGCCTCAACCTTTGGTTTTGTATGCAGATATCAGGGCATGCTGGGAGTTATAGTTTTGCGGCCGATTGAGAGCCGCAGGCTGGGGGTTGTTGTGGTTTTGCGGCCGATTGAGAGCCGCAGGCTGGGGGTTGTTGTGGTTTTGCGGCGGATTGAGAGCCGCAGGCTGGGGGTTGTTGTGGTTTTGCGGCGGATTGAGAGCCGCAGGCTGGGGGTTGTTGTGGTTTTGCGGCGGATTGAGAGCCGCAGGCTGGGGGTTGTTGTGGTTTTGCGGCGGATTGAGAGCCGCAGGCTGGGGGTTGTTGTGGTTTTGCGGCGGATTGAGAGCCGCAGGCTGGGGGTTGTTGTGGTTTTGCGGCGGATTGAGAGCCGCAGGCTGGGGGTTGTTGTGGTTTTGCGGCGGATTGAGAGCCGCAGGCTGGGGGTTGTTGTGGTTTTGCGGCGGATTGAGAGCCGCAGGCTGGGGGTTGTTGTGGTTTTGCGGCGCATTGAGAGCCGCAGGCTGGGGGTTGTTGTGGTTTTGCGGCGCATTGAGAGCCGCAGGCTGGGGGTTGTTGTGGTTTTGCGGCGCATTGAGAGCCGCAGGCTGGGGGTTGTTGTGGTTTTGCGGCGCATTGAGAGCCGCAGGCTGGGGGTTGTTGTGGTTTTGCGGCGCATTGAGAGCCGCAGGCTGGGGGTTGTTGTGGTTTTGCGGCGCATTGAGAGCCGCAGGCTGGGGGTTGTTGTGGTTTTGCGGCGCATTGAGTCTGCTACCCTATGATATGAACACATAAGGCGTATAGAGCAGAGCCATGATTGCTCTCCGTTCTGACCCTGAAATAAGTGGCAATATGCATCCTTGTTTCCTGTCACTTAAAGGGAACCTGTTACTTCCAACACTATTTACCTGCAGATATTGAGTTAATCTGCAGTTAAAGGGAATGTGTCAGCAGGATTTTGCTATGTAATGTGAGCACAGTGTGGCACCCCTGACGGTTCGACCGCCACAGGGATGCTGCACTTCTCTAATGGAGTGTAGTGTTCCTTCTCTGAGGTAAGAACAGCGTGATTGTCGGGACCCAACCCTTGCATCCAACACCACATTTCTCCACCAGAGGGGGCTAGTATGCACTAGGTGCTGCCCTCCTGGTTACAGGGAGACTGGGGAACCAAGAGTTAGGGGAACCAGTTAGTGGGTGAGGGTGGAGGACTCACAATTTAGTTACACTTAATTTTTGATATTTAATACGTTGCCTTCTTGGCTCATTGTCTTTTGGCTGTCATTTTCATGGTTATCTTCATCACTGAGCGTGGATCCTGTGTGGACCTGGAGTAGATGGGGACACGGCCCTCGCACCTTAGCCTTGGGGTCGAGGGGCAGGCTGCAGATAATGAAGGTCTCAACCCGGTCAAGGACCATAATCAAGAAGGCCCGGAGCTCAAGAGTGTAGCTCCATAGCAAATGGATCCCGGGGAGGATGCAGACGTAGCGGTGTACGCCACCTGTCCTCTCTATGCTGATATAGTCCGAGGGATTCCGGCTTCAAAAAGGGGTATCGGCCCCCGACACCTGATCTTGCTTCTCCACGTCCTGGTCAGGGAAGCCCGGTTAGGCCCTGAGGATCCCATCGGGTATCGGAAGGAATGGCGCTGCCACCTGTACCCTTTTTCTGAGAGAAGTTTAGAGGGAGATCCGGCCTATCTACACACTCACAGACAGGAAAGGATACGGTCTGTAGTTCAGGAACACTCTGGTGCGGGGTCCCGATTGAATGCTGGACTTGCTCGGAGGTTGTCGGATCCCCGTCCCTGTGACCGCAGGGCTCCACGGGGAGCAGGGAGTCGCCTTCCTACTGCCATCTCTAATGTGAGTAAAGCCTTGGAAGTTCACCCCTATGGCCTCCGGACTGTTTATTCTGCGCTACACCGCACGACGCAGCACCTGTACTCCTCTACCACTACCGTCTCCATCCTGTCTCTCTGCCCTGAGGCCTTGCTCCGCCTGTGGGGAGTAGTAATAACTTTGGCCGCCATAACACCATGCCTCAGCGGACTGCAGCGGCGCTGGTGGCCTTCACCAGGTGCCACAGGTGGCGTAGTCGTAAATCAGCCACTCAACCCGGATAAGCCCACACCATCCGTTTTAAATTGTGACGACCCTGAGCACGGAGCGGGTCCGGGACACGGCTGCACCCCATCTCTCCATCACAGGACCCGACTCCGAGTCCCCCATCTCCCAGGGTAAACAAGGGCTTCCGAGGAAGAGGCGTCACAACAGCATGAAGTAGGGGCAGAGACACTGATTCCAGTGATGTATCACTTGCTGGTATGCTTGCTGTTTTGATACAATCAGTTTTCTTTGCTGCAGAACATGCAGAGCTCTGAATGCTGAGCAGTGTGTAACCCCGCCCACACCACTGATTGGAGGCTTCCTGCCTATGCGCAGCGTATACAGAAAGCTACCAATCAGTGGTGTGGGTGGGGTTGAACCAGAAGGCACAAGACGTGTTCCTCTAGTGATCTCTCTTGCTGATAATACACTGATTTTATTGAAATGGCAAAACACAGCTCAGTAAGTGATATATCCCTGGAATCAGGGTCTCAGCCCCTACATCATGCTGATCTCAATTTACATCACAAAAACCTGGTGACAGATTTAGACCTTGCACAGCCGGCCTTTTGGAACAGCTGTAACAGGGTGAAAATGACGTCTGATTCGCCCTGCAGCCGTCCGGATGGTGTCGGGAGTGGTTACAGTCCCAGTGAGAGTGTCTGTCAGAAATCACTAGTACAACTGTCTTGCTGCGGTCCTGCTGACGGGTCCTGTCACAGCCATCCTGGTGAATGTATAAGGTCCGGCCACACACTGCGCCTCACAAACCTTTCCTTTGACTACATACTGTGATTCTGAAATGTGTACAGTACAAGTGATCAAATGATTGAAGGTTGAAGTTCACTAAGGAGACAAAAAAAAAAAAAGTTTGTTTTTAAGAATATAAAAAAAAAAATCTAATTCATATCAGCCGTCTCTTTACTATCCAAAAAATAGAGAAACAAAAAATGAAATATATTTTGTTTCTCCGCGTCTGTAAAAGTCCCATCTATAAAAATATAAAACTATTTTACGCCATTTACTTTCTTTTAGGAAGAAAAAAAAAAAAGCCAAATCGCTTCCTTTGTCTTTCCCTTTTACACTCCCTTTGTACTGTGTGACGAGATGCTGTTTTTGTTAGTACATAACAGAAGTCCAGAAGTTATTGATCCCAGAATATGGCGACACAAACCAAACTTTCACTTTTTTTTTTTTTTTTTTAAATTTTGTCTTGACCCAGGATCCTATTATGGATGACGCGGAGTTAGCTGAAGCCCGCTGCGTCTTCAGAGGAATAGAGCACATTCTACGGGTCCGTAACACGGGGGAGCGGCTGGAAGTGGAGGTTGAAGATGCTCTGACTACGGACCAGTGGAGGGGGGAGTTTGATGCCGAGTGTGAGTATGGCTTCATATACCGACGCCTCCATACATGCACAGTGCGTCTGTACTGCCTGGTGAAGGACGGAACCTCTAGGGTTGCATCCACGAGTTCATACATATCCATAAACCCCCATTAAGCTCACACATGCCAAATAAAGTGTCCTTTTGACTTCCATCTGCAGGGGTAGAGTCATCAGTGCCAGAGCCCACAGTAATGCATGTGCCCTGTGTTTGCTCATTCTGAGGGGGCCCCATTTATACTCCTGATTTGTTGACAGAGGGAATACCGTATTTTTCGGTTCATAAGACGCACTTTTTTCCTCCAAAATTTTGGCGGAAAATGGGGGGTGTGTCTTATAGTCAGAATGTTGGGTGGGGTGTATATTTATGTGTGGTGTGGAGGAGCGGGGCACAGGAGGCAGCAGCCGCCCGCTGCAGCCTACACTGACCCCGCTGCTAAAGAAAATGAATATTCACTGCTCCCCACGCCCATGGGGCGTGGGGAGCACTGAATATTCATGCTCCTTAATAGCGGTATATAGTGTAGCCGCGCTGCGGCTCCTGCTGCTGCCGGCTATCTCCTGTGCCCGCTGTTAAAGGGCATGAATATTTAACCTCTCTCCACGCCCATGGGCGTGGGTGAATATTCATGCCCTTTAATGAGCGGGCACAGGAGATAGCCGGCAGCAGCAGACGCAGGGCGGCTCCGCTGTGTGCCGGCTATGAAGGAGAGTGAAGTCACTGCTCCCTGCGCACACAGTCCCGGCGTGGGGAGCAGTGACTTCCGGCAGCTGATCTCTCCTTGTGAGCCGTGCTTGGCAGTGATGGCCTAGCCGAAGCTGCCGCCCATTCTCCGCCCTGGCCCGCCCCACTCTACAGTGTCAGAAGGGGCGGAGCCAGACTGAAAGGGCACGTTTTTCAGCAATAATGCCGCCCTTTTTCAGCTCTCCGCCCACCTTCTTCTCCACACTCCGGCAGCCATTATCTGCTACAGGAACATTAACCCTGCAGCTACCGGTCGGCACATACAGACCAGGCCTGCCAGTCTCCGGGGGGCACAGGATTGTGGATCTGCGGCGCTGGACTTAAGAGGCACACTGGTGGGGTAAGATCACAGTTGGAGTCTTTCACTCGGCTGTGAATCCTATAAGCTTCTCTGCATTGCTGGCCCCCTCTGCATAGCCACCCCTGTATACTATGCCGGGCTCGAGGTCCGAGAGAATCAGGCAGGACTGCTATTATGCACTCTGTACAGCCTGCAGTAATACTCTCCCCAGTGGCAGCACGTATCCACATTGCCGGGACTGCATGCAGACTGCTGTGCCAGAGCCCCATGAAGCCCTTGCCAATACTTTGGTGCCTAATACCACACCGGAATGGGTCACTCAGATGTCGCAATCTATGACGCAGTCTATAGATAACCTCACATCCACATTGCTTCAGGCTCTGCAGAGTCATGCCTCGACTATGAACACTACTCTGCAAAGGGAGAGTTCCACTCGGGGACATGATGGCACATCCACATCTAGGTAAGGACGCAAGCGGACCCACAGGTCACGTTCATCTGCGTCATCCCATACCACACGGTCGTCCCCTTCCAGTGAGAGACTCCGTACTTCCAGCTCATCTAGACCGTCCCCTGACAGGGAAAGACTATGCAGATCCCCACAGCCATCCCTGACCAGAGAAGGCCTCCGCTCCGCTTCTCCCAGCAGGAGACGCCTTAATGATACACAGGATTCGGAAGACATCTGTGATTCCGACTCAGACAAGGAAACCGAAGGGTCCCTAATCCCTATCCCCCCGGCAATACAGTGCTAGTTGATGATCTAATCTCATCAATCCATCGGGTGCTGGACATCTCCGACCCACCCCTGGAGACAGCAGGATATAAGATTTCCTTTGAAGGAGTCCTGAAACCGCCTAAGGTCTTCTTTGACCACCCAGAGTTTAAAGCGATCCTTAAAAAGCAGTCCTCACAACCTGAGAAAAAGTTTACTAATCGCAAATATCTGGAGGTGCGGTACCCCTTTCCACAGGAGGTCACCAAACAGTGGACAGATCCATCTGAGGTGGATCCCCAGTCTCCAGACTAGCAGCACAGACACTCATTTCACTGCCTGATAGCTCAACCCTCAGGCACACAGCAGACCGGCAGGAGGAACGCATGGCTCGTTCAATTTTCGAGGCCGCAGGGGCCTCCCTGGCGCCCGCGTTCGCCTCAGTTTGGGCTGCCAAGGCCATCTTGGCCTGGGCCAAAAATTTAGAAACTGGCTTACAAGCATCTACCCCTGAACTGTCGGACCAAGCGGCCCAAATAGCAGTTGTAGCAGATTACATGCTTCATGCAGCTCTGGATTCTGCAAGGGGTGCAGCGTGGATAGCGTCAAACGCCATCACGATTCGGCGTATCCTCTGGCTACGGGAATGGAAACCAGATGCAGCCTCAAAGAAGTCCCTCACACACCTCCCATACCTCAGTGGTCGGCTTTTCGGTGAACAGTTGGACACAATGATATCCAACGCCACCGGGGGTAAGAGTACCTCTCTCCCCCAACTGAAGCCCAAACTCACTTACAAAAAGCGCAATTAAGCACGATTCCGATCCTTTCGGAACTCTTCCGGCTGGTCCGTCTCGCTACCAGCACAAAATAACAACTGCGCTCCACGCAGGGACAACTCGCAGTCGACGCAAAAGTTGAACAAGACCTGGCATTCAAGGGCAGGCCAGTCAAAATTTAAAGGGGGGGGGGAAATCTCGCATTTCCTCCTCATCATGACTCACGGACTCCGGAAGACACCCCACCTGTAGGCGGCCGTCTTTCGATCTTTCACCAAGTCTGGCTGCCTATTACAGAAGACAGGTGGGTCAGGGAACTATTGTCTTCAGAATACAAGAGTTCACTTCCAACCTGCCAAACAGATTCTTTCTGTCTGTTCCCCCAAAACCGCCAGCCAAGGCTCTTGCCTTCCACCACGCGATCTCCTCGCTTATTCAAGCAGGAGTCATAGTACCGGTCCCCACGGCCGAGCGCTTCCAAGGGTTCTACGCACATTTATTCGTAGTCCCCAAAAAAGGAGGCAGCATATGGCCCATACTGGACCTAAAACAGCTCAACAAATATGTACAGGTACGTCATTTTTGCATGGAGTCCCTTCGGTCCATCATTGCGTCCATGGAGAAAGGAGAATTTCTCGCCTCCATAGACATTTAAGACGCATACCTGCATATACCAGTTGCGCCCGCCCATCAGAGATTTCTCAGGTTCACAATCAACCAGGAACACTACCGGTTCGTGGCTCTCGCTTTCGGACTCGCCACGGCTCCCAGAGTGTTTACCAAAGTCATGGCAGTCACCATGGACGTCCTGCACTCCAGAGGCATAATAGTCGTTCCATATCTGGACGATCTCCTCATCAAGGCTTCCACCTTCAAGGACTGCGAACTCAGCGTCTCAATCACAATAGACATTCTGAGTCGCCTGGGCTGGTTAGTCAACCTACAAAAGTCATCACCAACCCCGAGTCAGTCTCTGACCTTCCTGGGAATGTTATTCAACACCCTCAAGGGTCTAGTACTCCTTCCCAAGGACAAGGCACTGCCTCTCCGTTTAGGAGTCCGCACCCTACTTCGCAAACCCCCTCATTCTCTCCGGTTTGCCATGAGAGTCCTTGGCAGGATGGTGGCGGCAATAGAAGCGGTCCCATTTGCCCAGCGTCACCTCCAGGCCTCTCCAACTAAACATCCTCAAGTCATGGGAGAGGAACCCTTTTTCTCTCGACAGGGAGTTCCAGTTGACGTCGTCAACTAGGAGGTCCCTGCACTTGGTGGCTCAAGCCAACCTCACTAACAAAGGGGAAATCCTTTCTCATGGGTCAATGGAAAGTTCTGACCACCGATGCGAGCCTGACGGGTTGGGGTGCGGTACACCTACACCACAGAGCACAGGGCAAGTGGTCCCCAGCGGAAGCGACCATGCCCATCAACATCTTGGAAATTCATGCCATCCTCCTGGCGTTGAGAGCCTTCCATCACTTACTGGCAGCCTCTCACATCAGAGTACAGTCGGACAATGCCACGGCTGTGGCATATGTGAATCACCATGGGGGGACCCGCAGTGCCCAGGCGATGCGAGAAGTGACACACATTCTCCACTGGGCGGAAGACACAGGTTCGGTTCTCTCTGTGGTCCACATTCCGGGTGTGGAAAACTGGGAAGCAGACTTCCTCAGCCGGCAGGGAATGGACTCGGGAGAGCGGTCTCTCCATCCCGAAGTTTTTCCGCCAGATCTGCCATTGCTGGGGGACTCCAGACGTGGACCTAATGGCATCCCACTTCAATGCCAAGGTCTCCAACTTCATGGCCAGAACACACGACCCGCGGGTGCTAGGAGCGGACGCCCTGGTTCAGGACTGGACCCAGTTCCAGCTACTGTACATCTTTCCACCTCTCCCCCTGATATCCAGAGTGGTGAGGAAGATCAAGCAAGAGGGAGTTCCAACCATCCTAATCGCACCGGACTGGCCCAGATGTACATGGTACGCCGACATCGTACAGCTCACAGCAGACGTCCTCTGGCGTCTTCCCGACCGCCCGGATCTTCTGTCACAAGGTCTGTTCTACCACCAGAACTCAGGGGCCCTCAATTTGACGGCGTGGCCATTGAGACCTGGGTTCTAACCCAGTCAGGGTTCTCGCCGCACGTCATTGCAACAATGATCAGGGCACGGAAGCCAACCTCTGCTAAGATTTATTATCGTACCTGGAAAGCCTTCTTTACCTGGTGCGAATCTCGTGGCCAGACCCTATTCCCTTATTCCCTCCCCAGGGTACTTGGGTTTCTCCAATCGGGTCTGGAGGCCAGACTGTCCCTGGCCTCCCTTCAGAGCCAGGTGTCAGCTCTCAGTGCTTTTTCAGAGGTGCATTGCTAACAAGCCGCAAGTAAGGACATTTCTTCAGAGGGTTTCCCGATAGGTTCCCCCCTACAGACGACCACTAGAAATGTGGGACCTCAACCTGGTGCTGACAACATTGCAGGAAACACCTTTGAACCCCTTAGTGAAGTCCCACTTCTCCTTCTATCCCAGAAAGTGGTTTTCCTAGTGGCAATCACCTCGCTACACAGGGTGTCTGAACTGACAGCACTCTCCTGCAGGCGGCCCTTCCTGTTTTTGTTTTTTTTGTTTTTTACCCGGACAAGGTAGTTCTCCGTACGGTCCCATCCTTCCTTCTGAAGGTTGTGTCCAACTTCCACCTCAATGAGGAAATTTCACTGCCATCCCTCTGTCCGGTCCCGGTTCATAGAGTGGAGAAGGCTCTGCATATGCTTGACCTTGTCAGGGCATTACGTATCTATGTGTCTAGGACTGCGCCCTTCCGGAAGTCTGATTCTCTTTTCCTTCTACTGGAAGGCGGCCGCAAGGGTCTGCCAGCTTCCAAAGCTACCCTTGCCAGGTGGATCAGATCCACCATACAAGAGGCCTACCGCCTCAAAAATTCTCCTCTTCCAGCAGGTATTACGGCACATTCTACACGTGCAGTAGGGGCCTCCTGGGCCATTCGGCACCAGGCCTCGGCACAACAAGTGTGTAAGGCAGCCACCTGGACTAGCCTACACATGTCTACCAATCACTATAGCGTTCATACCCAGTCCTCAGTAGACGCGAGCCTGGGCAGACATGTTCTGCAGGCGGCAGTACCCTAATTATAGGGACCCGTCTACACAATATTCGTCCATTGCTTCCCACCCAGGGATTGCTTTGGGACGTCCCATGGCCCTGTGTCCCCCAATGAGGCGACAGAGTAAAGGAGATTTTTGTGTACTCACCGTAAAATCTTTCTCTTAGCCTCTAATTGGGGGACACAGCTCCCACCCTGTTGCCCTTCCGGGCCGTTATGTTGAGTTCTCATATTGTGTTTTTCTTGAGCTCGTACATAGTTGCCTTCTTATTGGCATGATTATGTTATCCATGTTGCTTTCCTCCTACTGCTTTTGCACAAAACTGGAGAAGGCTGATGCCGTCCAGGGATGTATACTGCAGAGGAGGAGCCACGATTAATCTTTTTCAGATTATGCATAGTGTCGCCTCCTAGTGGACAGCAGCATAACACCCATGGTTCTGTGTCCCCCAATTAGAGGCTAAGAGAAAGATTTTACGGTGAGTACACAAAAATCTTTTTTTTTTTTTTTTTTTTAATGTGCAGCATGATGGGGTTTAGGGGGACCATGCATACCAGGACAGGGTGTAACATACCTGGCGGCGTCCTTGCATGGTGGTCCATCTCCCACTGTGCAAGAGGGCGCACTTGATCTCCTGTCCAGAATGTCTCTCTGGCTTCCCTCCATGCTGTCTGTTTGTGTCTGTTTCTGCTGCTTAAGGGCGGCGCCCGATCACTTCCTGCCTTTTGTACCTGCTGTGGGTCACACCCCTTGTGCGTCCTTCCTGGTGGCCTTTCGTATGGTCTTCGAGGACCCTAACTCTGAAGCCCCTGCTGAAGCTTCACTTCCCAATATCCCGGAGCAGCCCCGACGGGTAATGTGTGTGGGTAGCGCAATAGTCCTCCAGCCCAATGAGACTACTGCCCACCCAGAATCCTCACAGGGTGACTACTCTTTCCGGAATACTTCTCTCAACCTCAAGAGGCAGTCCAGACGTGCTAGACTTAGAGGCAAGCCGTCACGCCAGGGTCTGTCCTCCCTGAGACCTCCTGACCCCAACCTTGAAGTCCCTACTGAAGCTTCATCTCCCTGTATCCCGGAGAAACCCCAATGGGTAATGTGCGTGGGTAGTGCACCAGTTCTCCTGGCCGAAGAGACTTCTGCCCATCCAGACTCCACACAGGAGAACTTCCTGCACCCGGCATCAGATGCTTCTTTCTCTTTAACTGGTGTGCATGTCCAAGGATGCTCCAAAGCTGTGGTTACCTCAGAGTCTGTGCACCTCTACTACCTGGCGGAGGATCCCCTGTTGCCTCCTGAACCCTCCGGGATACCACTCGATGACAAATGGAGAGAGACTTCTCTACACCCGGTACTCAATACTTTGTCCGCTTCGTCCTGTGAGCCTGACAATGGGTACCCCAAAGTGGTAGTTACCTCCGAGTCTCTACACCCCTCCGACCAGGCGGAGGATCTCCAGTTGTCTCCTGAACCCTTCGGGGTGCTACCTGGTAGCGAAAGGACAGAGACTCTCCTATACTCTGTACCTGATACCTCGCTCGCTTCCTCCAGTGAGTCCGACCTAGTGTACTCTGAAGCAGAGGTTACCCGTGAGTCTCTACACCCCTCTGACCAGGCGGAGGACCGCCAGCTGTCTCCAGAACCCTTCGGGGTGCCACCTGGTGGTGAATGGACAGAGACTTTCCTATACTCGGTACCCGATACCTCGCCTGCTTCCTCCAGTGAGTCCGACCTAGTGTACTCTGAAGCAGTTGTTTTCTCTGAGCCTCTGCACTCTTCTGACCCGGCGGAGGACCTCCAGTTGTTTCCTGAATCCTCCGGGATACCACCAGATAACAAAGAGACAGTGACTTTTCCTCATTATGTACGTGATAACCCGTCTATTTCTTCCTGTGAGCTTGACAAGATGTACCTCGAAGCAGAGATTACCCTTAAGTCTCTGTCCCCCTCCAACCCAGTGAACGACTGGCCCTCGAATTCCCTGCGGAAGATTCTGGCAGGCCTGAAGAAGAGGGGGCGTAAGGGGGGAGGTACTGTAACATACCTGGCGGCGTCCTTGCATGGTGGTCCATCTCCCACTGTGCAAGAGGGCGCACTTGATCTCCTGTCCAGAATGTCTCTCTGGCTTCCCTCCATGCTGTCTGTTTGTGTCTGTTTCTGCTGCTTAAGGGCGGCGCCCGATCACTTCCTGCCTTTTGTACCTGCTGTGGGTCACACCCCTTGTGCGTCCTCAGCCTATTGCTGTCTGTCACTTGGTATATAGCTCAGCAGCTCCCTTCTATCCCTGCCTGAGCATAGTGTTTCCTTCAGTGTGTGCTTGCACTCTGAAGGTGCCAGGTCCCGTCTCTTGTCTCCTGCTTTTTGTATCAGTTCCCGTGTCTGAACTGAGTCCTGTATGTCTCCTGCTTTGCGGTATCAGCTCCCGTGTCTGAACTGTGTCCTGTATTTCTCCTGCTTTTTGTATCAGTTCCCGTGTCTGAACTGAGTCCTTTTTGTGTTCTCTGGTCTGTCCTGTCTGAACACGCTCCTTGCCTGTTCGTTCCGCCTTCTAGTGGCCGATTTCCTAGACCCGCTCCTCTAAAACCTAGGTGTGTCTTATAGTCCGAAAAATACGGTAACTCGCACCTCTGCGATGTATCTGACATCCTCTGTATAGGGAGAGTCTGTAGGCCCCCATACACATTAGAGGAACAGTCGAAATTGGTGGCTTTGGACATCTTTTACTCAATGTGTATGTGGGCTCTTATTATATCCCCTAAATCTATCAGAACCCTGTAGAAAGCCAAGAAAGGGGGCACTACCTATAACCTGTCAGTGGCATTAACTGCTCCATTTCATCACACCATCAAAATCGTGTTTTTGCAGTTGCATAAACGCCGCGGAAACGCATTAAAAACGCATGGTAGAAGGGCAGCAATGTTCCCCAATGGAAATCCGCATGTGCTGTGCCCATGATGCGGATTTTTCCACAGCGTAAACGCTGCGCTCAAAAATCCGCAGCATGTCAATTAATTTTGCGTAAACGCGGCGTTTTCGCCGCCATTGACTTGCATTAGAACGCGCCAATTCCGCAAGACTGCATCTGTACTTGCGTAATTGGTGCTTTCTAATGTGCGGATGGTACCTGAGTGTGGAGGAGAGGAGAGTCTCATCCACACCCAGGTACCATTAAAAAAGCTGTAAAACAAGAATAAAATAAAAAATATATATATATATATACTTACCATCTGTCGGCCCGCGCAGCGCTCCTGCTTGGTTCCCGGCACTTGCAGTGAGTTGAAGGACCTGCGCTGACGTCAGTCATGTGACGGGTCACGTGACGCTGACGTCGGCAGGTCTTTCAATTCAAAGTTGCCGGGAGAACGGAGTGAGCAGGACAGCGCGGGCCATCAGAGGGTAAAGTATACATGTATTTTTTATTTTTACCATTCTCTCGGGTCACACTATATAAATCCATGCTGTTTGCATGGATTTATATAGTGTGACCTAGTTGTCAAGCACTTTCCAAGTGATGCTAAAATAGCCTGGAAAGCGCTTGTCAATCCACATGTGGAAACGCATGTATTCCGCAGGAAAAACGCATGCACAATCTGCATGCGTTTTTTCTGCCAGGGAGATGCAGAAATTTTCTGCTTCATTTCTGCATCGTGTGCACATACCCTTATCCTCAGAAGCAGAGGTGTCTCTTGGTCTTCCTTTCCTGGGGCGGTCCTCATGTGAGCCAGTTTCTTTGTAGCGCTTGAAGGTTTTTGCAACTGCACTTGGGGACACTTTCAAAGTCTGCCCAATTTTTCAGACTGACTGACCTTCATTTCTTAAAGTAATGATGGCCACTCGTTTTTCTTTACTTAGCTGCTTTTTTCTTGCTATAATGCAAATTCTAACAGTCTATTCAGTAGGACTATCATCTGTGTATCCATCTGACTTCTGCACAACACAACTGATGGTCCCAACCCCATTTATAAGGCAAGAAATCCCACTTATTAAACCTGACAGGGCACACCTGTGAAGTGAAAACCATTTCCGGTGACTACCTCTTGAAGCTCATCAAGAGAATGCCAAGAGTGTGCAAAGCAGTCATCAAAGCAAAAGGTGGCTACTTTGAAGAACCTAGAATATAACACATATTTTCAGTTGTTTCACACTTTTTTGTTAAGTATATAATTCCACATGTGTTAATTCATAGTTTTGATGCCTTCAGTGTGAATGTACAATTTTCATAGACATGAAAATACAGAAAAATCTTTAAATGATAAGGTGTGTCCAAACTTTTGGTCTGTACTGTGTGTGTGTGTGTGTGTGTGTGTGTGTGTGTGTGTGTGTGTGTATATATATTATACACACACTTAGGTCCATATATATTTGGACAGAGACAACATTTTTCTAATTTTGGTTCTAGACATTACCACAATGAATTTTAAACAAAACAATTCAGATGCAGTTGAAGTTCAGACTTTCAGCTTTCATTTGAGGGTATCCACATTAAAATTGGATGAAGGGTTTAGGAGTTTCAGCTCCTTAACATGTGCCACCCTGTTTTTAAAGGGACCAAAAGTAATTGGACTGATTAAATAATTGTAAATAAAATGTTCATTTCTAGTAGTTGGTTGAAAACCCTTTGTTGGCAATGACTGCCTGAAGTCTTGAACTCATGGACATCACAAGACGCTGTGTTTCCTCCTTTTTGATGCTCTGCCAGGCCTCCACTGTGGTGGTTTTCAGTTGCTGTTTGTTTGTGGGCCTTTCTGTCTGAAGTTTAGTCTTTAACAAGTGAAATGCATGCTCAGTTGGGTTAAGATCAGGTGACTGACTTGGCCATTCAAGAATATTCCACTTCTTTGCTTTAATAAACTCCTGGGTTGCTTTGGCTTTATGTTTTGGGTCATTGTCCATCTGTAGTATGAAACGACGACCAATCAGTTTGGCTGGATCCTAGCACACAGTATGGCTCTGAATACATCAGAATTCATTCGGCTGCTTCTGTCCTGTGTCACATCATCAATAAACACTAGTGACCCAGTGCCACTGGCAGCCATGCATGCCCAAGCCATCACACTGCCTCCGCCGTGTTTTACAGATGATGTGATATGCTTTGGATCATGAGCTGTACCACGCCTTCGCCATACTTTTCTCTTTCCATCATTCTGGTAGAGGTTGATCTTGGTTTCATCTGTCCAAAGAATGTTCTTCCAGAACTGTGCTGGCTTTTTAGATGTTTTTTTTTAGCAAAGTCCAGTCTAGCCTTTTTATTCTTGATGCTTATGAGTGGCTTGCACCGTGCAATGAACCCTCTGTATTTACTTTCATGCAGTCTTCTCTTTATGGTAGATTTGGATATTGATACGCCTACCTCCTGGAGAGTGTTGTTCACTTGGTTGGCTGTTGTGAAGGGGTTTCTCTTCACCATGGAGATTATTCTGCGATCATCCACCACTGTTGCCTTCCGTGGGCGCCCAGGTCTTTTTGCATTGATGAGTTCACCAGTGCTTTCTTTCTTTCTCAGGATGTACCAAACTGTAGATTTTGCCACTCCTAATATTGTAGCAATTTCTCGGATGGGTTTTTTCGGTTTTTGCAGCTTAAGGATGGCTTGTTTCACCTGCATGGAGAGCTCCTTTGACCGCATGTTTACTTCACAGCAAAACCTTCCAAATGCAAGCACCACACCTCAAATCAACTCCAGGCCTTTTATCTGCTTAATTGAGAATGACATAACGAAGGGATTGCCCACACCTGTCCATGAAATAGCCTTGGAGTCAATTGTCCAATTACCTTTGGTCCCTTTAAAAACAGGGTGGCACATGTTAAGGAGCTGAAACTCCTAAACCCTTCATCCAATTTTAATGTGGATACCCTCAAATGAAAGCTGAAAGTCTGAACTTCAACTGCATCTGAATTGTTTTGTTTAAAATTCATTGTGGTAATGTCTAGAACCAAAATTAGAAAAATGTGCCCCTGCCTGCACGCTGGTGTTAAAAAGTGTTTGCCCCTTCTTGATTTCTTATTCTTTTGCATGTTTGTCACACACAAATGTTTCAGATCACAAAAAAATGTAAATTAGATAAAGATAACACAAGTAAACACAAAATGCAGTTTTTAAATGGAAGTCTTTATTATTAAGGGAAAAAGAAATCCAAACCTACAGGGCCCTGTGTGAAAAAGTGATTGCCCCCCTGCCCTCCCCAAACCTAATAGCTGGTTGGACCACTGCAACAACTGCAATAAAGCTTTTATGATAGCTGGCAATGAGTCTTTTACAACGTGCTGGAGGAGTTTTGGCCACTCATCTTTGCAGAATTGTTGTAATTCAGCCAAGAGATGCAGAAATTTCTGCGCACTATATGCTCAATGTGTGCACAAACCTTTATACAAGCTGTACACTGACTCATTTACATTGTATCAAAGTGCCATATCTTTAGTGTTGTCCTATGAAAAGATATAATAAAATATTTACAAAAACATGAGGGGTGTACTCACTTTTGTGATGCACTGTGTGTAAATTATATGTCTCCATCCAATTGGTAAGTAATAGGCTACGCGGCTTGTATCCACAGTTGCCTTTTATAATTTAAATAAAGATTATGAAGCAATTGCTTTTTATCCAATTCTTCATATTTTCTACAAAAAATGTCTTTATTCCAACCACATCGTTCTTCCTTCTCCCCAGTGCGGCTCCTCGCCTCATTTCTCAAGCACGTGTCCAATTTCACAGGAGGCTGTGGATCTCGCCATGAGATGTTCAGAGTCTGGAGGAAACACCAGATGAACTTTCAGCCTGTTATCTCTAGTAACAGGTTTATAATCGTCCATATTCCCCTTTTTCTCGATTCTTTCTTATGGTATTTTTTTTTTCTATCTGTCACCAGTCATTGAAGACCTCACACACAAGACGGGAAACTTTAAGCAATATTCCATCTTCTGCAATATGCTGCACTCCGCCCTCACTCAGGTAATTTTTTTTTCCTACACTTTTATATAAAAATAAAATAATCTGATCATAAGGAAATGGTGAATGTGTGAGGTTTCTGTAGATACACTTTGAATCTGGTAATCCAGAAAGTCTGAAGTTCTTTGCTTGCAATAGTGTAATGTCGCTGGACCAGAAGATCCAAGAGGTTGTCTGTGGTTACATAGACCACCAATGTTTGGTCAGGTGGGTTCTGACCGAAGCGATTTCCCCCACCTTTTATCACAATGAAGGGGCTGAAAGAATCGTGTCCCTCTATTGTCAGTACTGTACTGCCGCACTTCCCATGAGATGGCACATCCATCCTGGAGAAGCTCATTAAAGCAGTTGTACTTATTACCTATCCTGTGGATACATTGATTACAGCTTGTATCCTGTTGAATCATTAAAACTGGGGTCTCAAATCTGTAATTTTAACGGAGCAGTGATCTGTGGGACCAATGGCTTTGTCAGTGTGCAGCACTCCACTATCTCAGTCCCATAAACCCTGGATAGAGTAGCAGTGTGTATGACTGACGGGGGGGCTCATACTTGGTAAGGGCCCCATCGGTGGGACCTAGCAGTCAATAAGCCCTTTATCACTTACTACAGGATAGGTGATGATGTGACGGTGGCCTAAGTAATTACTTTCAGTTGCAAAGTATTACTGACGATGTGATGCAGTGTGCACCAAGTTTTTATGGATTTCCTAAACTCCTCTCCATGTCCCATCTTCTCCACAGAGCAGTGAATCTGTGACCCTAGACCTCCTGACGTACTCTGACTTGGAGTTACTTCGGCACCGGAAAGCTGGAGGAGCGCAGCAACGTTCGGCTCCCCCGGCCAGAAGCGCGTCACTTACTTCCAAACGATACTTGATACTTATCTACTCAGTGGAATTTGACAGGTGAGTCCCATCGGCGCTTCTCACTCATAACTGTATACCTGCTACCTTCTTTCATCTCAGGTAATTATACAAATATATATTTGCAGGATACATTATCCCCTCCCTCTTCCCTATGTTGGCAAACCAGACCCCGTGCACTTAAGACAAGTAATTAGAGGATTAAAGGACGAACTGGCCGCTCTGAAACTAGCGCCGAGTGAGGAAAGTAGGGAGAGCGAGATCCGGCGACTGAGAGAAGAGTAAGTGTTGTAACGGCAGCTCTATGTCCCATGTTGCCCGTCAGATATTGGATTTCTGTTTTGGCATTTTCACTCAATTTCTAGGCTACAGCGGGTAACCCAGGGGAAACAAGAGGCCGAACTGGTGTTACAGAGAGTGCAGGACCTTGAAATTCCTAATGGCAAAGAAGCCAGTCATATACGTGTCCTGAAGAGAGCGGTGCAGACGCTGGAGGCCGAGCTGCAGAAGGAGAGGAGCAGAAGTCAGAGACTGGCGAGTAAGAGGAAGGAGGAGTGCAGGCAACTAACGGAGCAGGTAAGACCAAGGAAAAACCTTATAAATCTACTTACTCTGGTCGTTGGGGTGCTGCGTATGGAGCCAATGCTGTACTACAAGGGTACGTTCTTCTGTAAACCTACCATGTTTTTCAGAGTCGGCATTGGGCCTCAGATTTTAATAAATCTCGTGCACATGCTGAAACAATATCTGCAGTTTATCCTCCGGATGTCAGTGCTCATTTCACCCATGCAATGCAAGCGTTAAAGGGGATATGCAGAACTTCATGGAAACACAAAAAATGTGCCTAAGCACTAACAGGCAGGTAATTGCAACTTATCTACATGTTGTGCACGACGCCGTTCCTCCCCGGAACAGAGCGATCACAGACCACTCCTGCCGGGGATTCCGCTGCCTCTGCTGACATGACAAGGCGGGGCTTTTGGCGTCATTCTGATTGACAGTCAGCTCCCCCAGTTAGGCAGTGGGGATCCGGCTGTCAATCAGAATGACGTCAGAAGTCCCGCCCCGTCGACAGAGCGGAGCGGAAAAGAAGCCTTCGCTCTGTAGACATGACGTCCATAGCGGCTTCAGAATCCCGGCAGGAGCGGGAAGATCGGCGCCGTGCACAACAGGCAGGTAAGCTGCAATTACCTACCTGTTAATGCTTATGTACATTTTTTTTTTGTTTTTTTTATAAAGTCCTGGATATCCCTCTTTAAATGTGCGACTTAACGCCACCACTTTTACAACAATATCAGCAGCATTGAGGTTTTTTTCTGTTATTGTAGAGCAGTTACTTAAAGGGAACTTTGTCATTAGATTCAGAGCCAGAGTAAAACATGCCTACCTGCAGTCGCCTAAGTGCTGCTTGTGGTTCGGGCAGCATGAATCTAATGACAGGTTCCCTTTAATACATACATATATTACTATAATTACATCACATCTGCACTTTCTTGCCAGGACACTTTGCATGATTGGCAGGCATCATCCACGAGTCCTAGAAGGTATGTGTTGTCAGTGTCGCCAGACATCTCCCATATCCAGATGCATGTCCGTACAGCCCCTTTATATTCCCACAGAAGCGCAGCATACCTTAGAGAAATTGTTTGGAAAAAGACGCCGCACCCCATGCAAATCTCTGCCGAGCGGCCCAATGCATGTCCACCGGCCATGCTCAGTACCAGTCTTCTCACAATTGCTGCCCTATGGAGAGACTATCTAAGGCAAATGCTGAGGGGCCGGGACTGTGGGCGCAGAGGTAGTGCTGAATGTGGTCCCCATTGGCAGAGATTTGCGTATGGTACAGGATCTTTTTCCCAGCCATATTTCAAAGGTATGCGATGCTAATGTGGGCATATAAAGGGACTGTAGAGACTAGCATTGTGATGCATCTAGTGGCAACAGTTTATAAAGGACAATCCTGCTGATTAGCTTTGCTTTAATTGAGACTATTCTGATACTATAACCACACACGGCGGAGGAGGTTGCAGATGGTTATGCGCATCACAGTACGGGCTACAATGCACAGCGCCTGTATTTTAATAATTGCAGCAAAGCTTAAAGAGGTGGTTCACTACAAAAAAAATAACGCCCCCACTGAGTAAAACATTGGAAAGAAGTGTTTTTGTAAATGCCTTCCACTGTCATTCTTGCCTGTGAGCAGCGCTATCACTGACCGCTCACTAGGCATCACGTGACCCCCGGCTGCAGCCGGCTCTGACAATTGACAATGAAAATTGGGGGCTGCAAATCCACAAAAGTCGTAAGTCAACATTTCTCGTGTGTTTCTGTATTTTCATGACTA
The DNA here is from genome assembly GCF_046119375.1 of Phyllobates terribilis. Lineage (NCBI taxonomy): Eukaryota > Metazoa > Chordata > Amphibia > Anura > Dendrobatidae > Phyllobates > Phyllobates terribilis. Next base: position 379,639,249 of record NW_027362767.1, read on the forward strand.
TGAAAATTGTACATTCACACTGAAGGCATCAAAACTATGAATTAACACATGTGGAATTATATACTTAACAAAAAAGTGTGAAACAACTGAAAATATGTCTTATATTCTAGGTTCTTCAAAGTAGCCGCCTTTTGCTTTGATGACTGCTTTGCACACTCTTGCCATTCTCTTGATGAGCTTCAAGAGGTAGTCACCGGAAATGGTTTTCACTTCACAGGTGTGCCCTGTCAGGTTTAGTAAGTGGGATTTCTTGCCTTATAAATGGGATTGGGACCATCAGTTGTGTTGTGCAGAAGTCAGGTGGATACACAGCTAATAGTACTACTGAATAGACTGTTAGCTGCTTCTTTCTTGCTATAATATAAATTTGAATTAAAGAAAAACGAGTGGCCATCATTACTTTAAGAAATGAACGTCAGTCAGTGCGAAGAATTGGGCAAACTTTGAAAGTGTCCCCAAGTGCAGTTGTAAAAACCATCAAGCGCTACAAAGAAACTGGCTCACATGAGGACCGCCCCAGGAAAGGAAGACCAAGAGTCACCTCTGCTTCTGAGGATAAGTTTATCCGAGTCACCAGCCTCAGAAATCGCAGGTTAACAGCAGCTCAGATTAGAGACCAGGTCAATGCCACACAGAGTTCTAGCAGCAGACACATCTCTACAACAACTGTTAAGAGGAGACTTTGTGCAGCAGGCCTTCATGGTAAAATAGCTGCTAGGAAACCACTGCTAAGGACAGGCAACAAGCAGAAGAGACTTGTTTGGGCTAAAGAACACAAGGAATGGACATTAGACCAGTGGAAATCTGTTCTTTGGTCTGATGAGTCCAGATTTGAGATCTTTGGTTCCAACTACCGTGTGTTTGTGCGACGCAGAAAAGGTGAACGGATGGACTCTACATGCCTGGTTCCCACCGTGAAGCATGGAGGAGGAGGTGTGATGGTGTGGGGGGGCTTTGCTGGTGACACTGTTGGGGATTTATTCAAAATTGAAGGCATACTGTACCAGCATGGCTACCACAGCATCTTGCAGCGGCATGCTATTCCATCCGGTTTGCGTTTAGTTGGACCATCATTTATTTTTCAACATGACAATGACCCCAAACACACCTCCAGGCTGTGTAAGGGCTATTTGACCAAGGAGGAGAGTGATGGGGTGCTACGCCAGATGACCTGGCCTCCACAGTCACCAGACATGAACCCAATCGAGATGGTTTGGGGTAAGCTGGACCGCAGAGTGAAGGCAAAAGGGCCAACAAGTGCTAAGCATCTCTGGGAACTCCTTCAAGATTATTGGAAGACCATTTCCGGTGACTACCTCTTGAAGCTCATCAAGAGAATGCCAAGAGTGTGCAAAGCAGTCATCAAAGCAAAAGGTGGCTACTTTGAAGAACCTAGAATATAAGACATATTTTCAGTTGTTTCACACTTTTTTGTTAAGTATATAATTCCACATGTGTTAATTCATAGTTTTGATGCCTTCAGTGGGAATGTACAATTTTCATAGTCATGAAAATGCAGAAATTTCTTTAAATGAGGTGTGTCCAAACTTTTGGTCTGTACTGTGTGTGTGTATGTATGTATGTATGCATGCATGTGTGTATATATGTATGTGTGTGTGTGTGTGTGTGTATATATGTGTATGTGTGTGTGTGTATATATATATATATATATTTCACAAATCAGACATTGGGTGCTTAGGAACAACACATTATGAAATTTAATCTAATTATACAGCTTTCTATGTAAACTGTTTAACGCTTTTTTTTTAATTATAATAATATTTATTATAAAGGGCATCAATCAGAAGGATCAACCCCCTTTTAAGCAGTCTAAATGGGTATGTAGGTCATAGGAAGCTGAATACAATGATAACTTGATATCTGCGATCAGATGTCGTATTCCAGAGAAATCCATGTTTTTCTTAATATGTAAATGAGCTGTTAAGATCTATGGGCCGGACATAGATTTCCCTAAGGCTCCGCCTCCAGAGCTTATTATATACGAAAGGAGAGTTACCAGTATGAGACGTGTAGATCAGGAGAGCAGACTGTCGGTTATTACATGTCTCACGTTGGTAACACTTCTTTCCATTTACAATAATCTCTGAAGGCATATTCTCAGGGACATCTATGATCTTAGCAGCTCATTTACATATTAAGAAAAATGTGGATTTCTTTGCAATAAGACATCGGATCGCAGATATCAAGGTGTCATTTTATTCAGCTTCCTATGATCTACTTGTCCATATAGACAGCTGAGGAGGGTTGATCCTACTGACAGATTCCCTTTTAAGGATCTGTTTCCCACTTCAATCTGATTTGTTTTAATTCAGCTGGAGGAGTTGCGAGCCATGGAACGGACCCTACGCCTGAAAGTAAAAAGTCTAAGCACAGAGCTGGCTATGTATAAAAGAGGGTGAGTTGGGTGAGGGTGTGCCGTTCGTTATTTATACAGTGTCTTTTTAATAGTTCTTCATCATTCATACCCTTTTTGCAGGCGTATGACGCCTACAGCCCCGTCCCCACAGAGTCGCTCCAGCTCTGCTGGTCGGGGGCCTGTTCATCGAAGCTCATCCAGGGGAGAATCTGCTGCAAGAAGAGACCGGTCCACGTCACGGGACAGGAGTGGATATAGTTCCCGAGAGGGAAGGAGTCTCACTAGGCAGCCAAGACTTCCCCCCTCCCCTGTGGGTAAGTGGCATCTTTTGACCCATTATCACCTTTTGTGCCCACGCTCGGTCTTCTCCATTGCCTTCAGGAGAATAAAAATCATTGCAGCAAAGTGCAAAATACTTCATTCACCCTTTTGTCAATGTCCATAGGAGCAGCAGCAGCCGCATCTCCATGAATTGAATTGATGATTGGTCAAGTAAAGGGGCGATAATGGCTGCTTTGCTTTCAGGCCCACTTGTGCTTACATTTTTTTTTAATTTTATTTATTTTTTCATTTTTTTTCAACTGCAATGTCATATCCTGCATCTGCTGACCGAAAAACAAGAGACTTTGTACGTAAGGGAGCAAAAACAATGGGCGCCTTGTGGATGGACACTGGATCCTTTGACTGCTACAGTTACAGACAAAATATTAAAACTTTTTTTGATGCAAAAAAAATAATTAAACAGAACTTGTTACACTGTGATGGAGTATAGATCAACTTAAAGCGTTATTCCCATTCTTCATAAGTGGGTATTGTCTAGAGATAGACTGAATCCTCCCATCGACTAAGTTAGTAGCAGCTAATTGATATTAATACTTTTATTTTGCTTACAGTTTGTTACCTTGGAGATCGACCATTGCTGCTAGACAGCAGAACAGGCGCAGTGCTTACAAGCGCTCTTCTATTGAGTTTCTAAGCACTCTTTTGCAGCTGACCAGGATCTCTGGAGTGTGCTGTTACCTCCTAATCTCGGCCAGCTTTTGCACAGTGCTTACAAGCTAGACAGCAGAGGTGGTTGGTCTCTCAGGCAACGAGCTGTGAACAAAAGTGTTAACCCCTTTCTGACATTGTCAGTAATAGTACGTCCCTGTGCCCTGGGCCTTATGAACCAGGTACGTACTATTGCGCACAATGTGATCGCGCCCGTACAGAAGCTGTGCAAGGCGATCGCTGCCCGGTGTCAGCTGATTCTCACAGCTGACACCCGGCCTTAATGTGCCAGGAGCGGACCCGCACCGCTCCCGGCACATTAAGGCCGGGTGGCAGAGGTAAGGGCACTCCTCTTACCTTGAATCGGAGACCCCACGCTGTGTGTCATGACTACATCCTGGTCACCAGGCATCAGAAAGTTAGATCGTGCGCAGTGCACAATCTATCTAACTGCAGTGCAGAGCTGACAGCCTGCATAGCACGGGGATGATGCTGCTGCTGCATCTCTATGCTATGCAAGCGATCAGACTGCAAAAAATGAAAGTCCCATAGTGGGACAAAGTGTAAAAGTGAATTTTTTTTTTAAAAAAAAGAGTAAAAATATACTGTACCCACAAATATTATGAGAAAAAAAAAAAACAATAAAAGTACACATATTTGCTATCGCCGCATCCGGAACGACCTGACCTATAAAACTGTCGCACTAGTTAACCCCTTTGTGTTGGGGTTAGTGCTGGAGTTGTTTTTTTTTTTTTTTTTTTCAAAAGTAAAGAAAAAAAAAAATGTTGACGATATGGCGACTAGAGTTGAGCGCAAGTGCTCGCTACTTGAGTTTTCATCGGGTGCTCGGGTATGGACAGAGTATCGTGAGTGCTTGAGTGACATGCTCGAGTCTCCGCCCCATATGTTTTGCGGCTGTCCAAACGTGACATGGCGTCCTCTCTCTATTCCAGACAATTTTGCGTTCAAAAAGTCACAGTGTTCCTTCCCTTCTGAACCCTGCCTTGCGCCCAAACAGTGGTTTTCCCCCCCATATGGGGTATCGTTGTGATCAGGAAAAATTGCACAACAAAGTTTGGTGGTCCATTTTTTTTCTTGTTACCCCTGCGAAAATAAAAAAAATTGGGTCTAAAGTAACATTTTTTTGTGAAAAAAAAATTAAATGTTCATTTTTTTTTCTTCCACATTCCATACGTTTCTGTGAAGCACCTGAAGGGTTAATAAACTTCTTGAATGTGGTTTTAAGCACATTGAGGGGTGCAGTTTTTAGAATGGTGTCACTTTTGGGTATTTTCTGTCATTAAGGCCCCTCAAAGTCACTTCAAATGTAATGTGGTCCCTTTAAAAAAAAAAAAAAAGATTTAGTTGGAAAAATGAGAAATCGCTGGTCAACTTTTAACCCTTATAACTTCCTAACACCCCCAAAAATTTGGTTCCACAGTTGTGCTGATGTAAAGTAGACATGTGGGAAATGTTAACTATTTTGTGTAACATGACTCTCTTGATTTAAGGGCATGAAAATTCAAAGTTTGAAAATTGCAATATTTTCTATATTTTCGCCAAATTTCCACAAAGTAATGTAAATCATATTGAAGTACAATATGTCATGAAAAAAACCAATCTCCGAATCAGCGGGATCTGTTGAAGCGTTCCAGAGTTATTACCTCTTAAAGTGACAGTGGTCAGAATTGTAAAAATTGGCCCAGTCATTAACGTGCAAAGCACCTTTCATAAAGGGGTTAATATCTCATTAAGAGCTGCAAATTTTAATAAGCAGTGAATTGTAAAGGTGCTTGTATTTACAGTCACTATCCGACAATATCCATCTATGAAGATGGGAGTGACTGTTTATCAAAAGGGGACGTCTTGATAATATTGTAGTTATAAATTTAATTACCGGCTAGAAAAGTTTTTTTCTTTTTAAATGTTCTCTTTGGAGCAGCAGAGATGCAAAAGCTTCAACTTTTTTTCTTCTAAAAATCAAAGACATTTTTGTGAATTGTCCCTTTTGCCCAGGTCACCCTGAGAACAGCACAGCGCCATACTCTGTGTAGTGGCCATTTTCAGGTACTGCGGCTCAGCTCCCATTCACTACACGGTGTACAGACCTGTGGTGGTCCGCCATATGTCATTTTATTGTGCCCCATAGTATAATCAAACCTGCTCGATTACATATTCTATACAGTAAAGAAAAAATGTTTGCCAAATGCAACCTTTCACCATACACATTACTCCCGCAAATATCTCTGATGAGCCTAAAAACCCAGCCTTATAATGCACAAAGCAATTTTTACTAATCTTCACTTATGTATAAAATGTTTTCTCTTAGCCATCCGACCCCCTCGATTTGATCCAACGGCCTATGTCCGAGACAAAGAGCGAAAACAAAAAGAAACAGACCTAAAAAAGTAAGTGAATACTCGCTGCCCTGTATTTTTTTTTAACCTATAGTGGGTTCTCCACCTGAGACGCACAGCTGGCCATATATTAGAGTCCCCCCTATATGACTGTATAAGCAGTTTAAATCAAGTTCAGGGGAAGACTCCCTTTGATTTTACAAGGCCATAGTGACTGGAAATCCTATATCAGATGCCCTGTCAGTACTTGGTAAAGCTGTGAGAGTATATGGTAACAGCTTAAAGGGGTATTCCTATCCCAATACGTAGTAGGTGTAATAATATTAGCAAATACCTCCAATTAGAAATGTAGTATAGTTCTTCTGTTTCGTTGTGTCACTTACCCCATGTGCAGGGCATTGGAGTAGCTTGGGTATCCATGGTTACAACCACTCATCTAGTGAGTTAGTTGTTAGTGGTTCTAACCTTGGATACATAAGCTACTCCAATGCCCTGTACATGGGGTAAGCGACACAGCTAATTGGAAGAACTATATACTACATTTCTAAATGGAGGTATTTGCTAATATTATTACATCTACTACATATTGGGAAAGGATCTTTGAGATGGGAATACCGCTTTATCTACGTATGACGTATATATTTGTCACTTGTCGCGTGCAGTGATCATGGAGCACGTTCAGGAGGCGAGTCCGCTCCATACCAAGAAGACGTCGGCTATGTTGACAGCAGCATTTCAGTGTATTGATTGCCTGTATTGCTCGTGCACTGGATCCCGCCACCTCCTCATTGAAGGCCCCTGTTGCTGCCATCATGTGTGTAGATGGATATATGAGAAGGATACAGATAACTATGTATACATTATTATTTATTTATATAGATGTCGGCGACTTTCCAGTTCCCCCTCCAGTATGAGAGGCCAGAGACGCAGCTCCTCAGGTACCCCATCAATATCTACATGTGTTTGCTTGCAGACTCATCCCCAGATATACGGGTGAATACTTTACTTTAGACTTCAGATCCGCCACTGTTTCTAGCTGCTAAAAATACATACTTTTTTTTTTTTTTTTTTCCCCCTATTCCGATACGTGAAAAACACATCCCAAATGTACACATCACAGGCAGTGGAGTCCATGTCTGAGGATAAGCTGCAACTCGTCCAGACAGAACTGGATTACCACCGAGACATCTGACATGTCACCAATGGAAAGCACTGAACCTTTTAAAGGAGTTGTCCAGGTTTGTCACAAGTCTGCAGTCACACCATGTGACTGCAGACTTATGAATCCTCACAGTGCGCGCTGTCGGGATTCTCCAGTGCCGCTGGCGAGACCAAGCAGTCATGTGACTGCAAGTTTTTAATATGCTTACTCGCGGTCACATTCCAACTAGACGTGCATGGACTCTCTCATTTTACTTGCATTTAGCGAGGCCGCTCACGTCTAGTCAGAATGTGGCCAGGGGTATGCATATCGCAAACTTGCAGTCACTTGACCGCTTGGTCTCACAGTTGGAACTGAAGAGGCTTCTAACGGTGCGCATTGGGCATGATGTGAGGATTCACATGTCTGCAGTCGCATATGACTGCAGACTTTCCTGAAAAACCCGGACAACCCTTTTATGCATTCTGTACACTCAGTGTGTCTGTGTTTTAAAAAAAAAAAAATAAATAATAAAGCCGCTAATCACCCTCCAATGGGGCATTGTTTACTGACTGCCTCAGTAACGTCAAGTCGACAGTGCTGCAGCCAATCACTTAGCTCATCAGATCGGTTTATGATAACTCAGGATTCACCATTCACAATAGGCAATGTCACAGCTCACCTCCTCGTCATGTCCAATAACTGATAACGCCTCTATATACAGTAGATAACACAGGATCAGCCATTTACATTAGGTGATGTCACAGCTCGCCTCCTCCCTCTCCCTTCACAATGACAATTGCAGAGATTAGCATGTGAGCAGATTGGCAGCTTTAGAAGCTCTGACTTCTAAACGAAAGATCCATGTGCCCAACAGGAAATAAAGGTCTTAAATTGGGGAAAAAAGGAAAATCCAGCTTCCATGGTATAAAATCTTTGTACTTTTATTTAGTCCATTTAAAAAGCAAAAACGAGGGTACAACCGCTGAGGGAGGCATGGGGGAAGAAAGTCGCAGCACACTAGACGCGTTTCATGCACATTACATGCTCTAGAGCTCAGTGTGTGTTAAATTTGGGCCTAGTGACAAGTTGTTTTTTTGTAGCATTATGACTTTTTAATATACTTCGACCATGGACAAGAGTCTGGAAATCAATAAATGAACTTATCAGACTGAAATGACTATTGAGCACTTTGTATAGGTTACTATGTGATAATATTTGCCATTCTCCAACAGTTGAAAGCATTCGGAGTCATGGATCGTATCAGAGCTCCGGGGATGACATGGACTACGCTGGAGCTCCTCGCTGCAGGTAACGGGGCCCGACACCACTATATACACAAGCTGATCAAAGAAGTCTCAGAATCCTGTGTCGTGCCGTTTCTGTGTGTATGTCCTTGTCATTCATTACCTGCACTGCCCATATTACAGGGGTGACGCACAACCTGCAGCCCGCGGCCGGAAACCCTTCACTCATTCCTCCTGGAACAGCCGAAATGGCGTAAGTCTGCACGCTACCTCTGCTTGTAGCTAAGCCGCTTCTTCTGTGCTTGCTCACAGCCAAAAGTACGTTTTTAACTTTAGTCATTTCTTTGTACATTTTTTTTGTTTCTTTCTGAAGGGCAAGAAGGATCGGTTCCCAGCAAAGAAGAGACTTTCCAGCACTCCAACTTACAACCGTAAAATTGAGAAAGGTATGAGCTAAAATACAATATACGCCTCCCCTTTTTTATATTACAAAGATATTCCTTGAATCATCCATTATAGCCTTCTCTACAAGTGTGCAGAGGATCTCATGAGGAATCCACTTGAAAAAGTTCTGAAAATTGTGCCTCATAAAATGGACATAACCCACAGCAATGTCACAACAACTGTGCACTTATTCTGTGTTGTCACTTTTAGCCGCTTCAGGGTTTGAAAAACTTTTCGAAATATAATAAGTTGCAGTAGTTATAACAAAACAAATTGAGCACGACTCACCCTCCCCTGGTCCAGCGCATCTCCACTGCTGCACCGGCTTCTGTTATTTGACTGCAGCATTGAGTCACTGAGTTCAGCGGCTCTGTGTAGACAGCATGAAGCTCACTGATTGACTGCAGCGCTTTCAAAGTAACATCAGCACTGCAGACAGACAGTGGTACAGCAATGGAGTCAATTTTTGTTTTGTTATTACTACCACAATTTATAGCCCAAAGTTTTCTGAAAGGGGACAACCCCTTTTATGTAGTATTACCGGTGGCCGTACAAATATTTGTTATCCATACATCAGGGCCTGGGGACGATTTATTTTACGTGAGTGACACATCCACAGAAGTGAATTTATGTGCTGCTCAATGGGTCTGCAATGCCGAGGGCTCTGATATAGTGAACGATTGTACAGCTCGCAGTCACATGATGGGATTTACGCTACTGGTCTCGGGCCCAGATTGTGCAAGCAAAATCCAAGTCTATAATGGCCGTAACTGTCTCCAATGAGAGCGTCTATTATGCAGAAAGAAGCCTGAAAACAGATCAGCTATTCATCAACACCGGTAAATATTGGGTCAATGCTGCGCAAAACTCCAGGACTTTTTTCATGTAAAAATACTGTTAGTCTATGTGCCCACGATACAGAAATGCTGCGTATTTTTTTTCCGCTTCTCCCTGGCAGGAAAAAACGCATGCGGATCTTGCATGCGTTTTTCCCGCCAGGTAGAAGCGTTTGTCAAGCGTCTTTACATGCATTTCTGCATGCAGGTTATCAAGCGCTTTTCCAGGTGATTTTAGCATCACTTGGAAAGTGCTTGACAACTTGTTCACACTATATAAATCCATGCAGCCGGCATGGATTTATATAGTGTGACCAAGTAATAGTTGAAAAAAAGAATAAAAATGGTAAAAAAAAAAATATTATACTCACCTTCCGATGGCCCCAGTCTTTTCTCCGCTGCTTCCGGTCTCTTGTACGGCTCGTGGTGGTGTGAAAGGACCTTTCATGATGTCATTTAGTCATGTGACCGCCGACGTCCGCAGTCGCGTGACTAAATGACGTCATGGCAGGTCCTTTCACACCACCGCGAGGCGGAGAAAAGACTGGGGGACATCAGAAGGTGAGTATAATGTTTATTTTTTATTTTAAATTCTTTTTTTTAACAGGTACCATGGTACCCGGGTCTGGAGGAGAGTCTCCTCTTCTCCAGACCCGGGTACCATCCGCACATTGAATCGCTTAATATCAGCATGTGCACATGTAGTCATGCGGATATTATGCGTTTCAATGCAAGTCAATGACGGCAATTACACTGCGTGTCCACAAAATTAATGGACATGCTGCGTATTTTTCCGCAATGATAATCCGCAGCGGAAATTTCCGCAGCACGTGCACAGCATATGCGGATTATCATTGGGGACCATGGGGCACATATTACCGAGTGGGTTTTTTTAAGCGTTTTTGCTGCGGAAATTCCGCTTCAAAAATGCATAGTGTACACACAGCCTTAATGTGTTGTTTTTTTTTCTTCTTTTTAGATCTATACATATATTTCTAATAGATGCATATTTTATTGTATATGTTCTATGCAAATTGTCTTCAGAGAGGAAGAGGACTTAAACTCTAGCACTGCCTGATGGAAGTAGCGATCCTACAAGTCAATATCGACCCTTTAACAAGCCTTGCTATATGACTTGGGACATGCATATCAAGCTCTGGCCCACAGGGTAGTTTTATTTGGCCCGCGACACCAGAACCACCACCCCTATGTGGGGCCCATTATTCTGTGTATTATTGGTTGGCCAAAGATTTTGTCCCAGTTTTTCATTTTGGCCCTCTGTGTGTTTGCATTTGACATCTTAGACTTAGGATAAAGGCCAAATCAGATTCTCAATTTGCAGACACGGTGTTTCGGGGTATTGCCCCTCTTCTGTGCGAATTGAGATTTTGACTTGGCTTTTATCCTAAGTCATATTGCAAGGCGTGTTAAAGGGTCGATATTAACTTGTGGATTGCTACTTCCAAAAGAGGGCGCTATAGAGTTCTAGTCCTCTTCCTTTCTGAAAAGACAGTTTGCATATTTAATTTCCTAGAGGAGCATGCATGGCCTAGAAGTCTCCTCACTCACAGGCCTGGCTTGTCACTCTTCACAAGGAGAAACCTTACCCCTTAGATCCCATATATTCTTCTAATAACCCAACACCTGTTGGTTCTGTGTAATGAGAATTTAAAGGGATTGTTCGGTACTTTCATATTGATGTTGGTCAGTATTATGTTGGTGGGGGAATGTTGCCTTATAATCTTGGTGCCAGTGGAGGCGAGATGGACCTGTGCTGTGCAGCTGCACAGCTGATCACATCTACTGTATAGAGACTGCGGCCGGGTACTGCACATCCGCCCCTGGTGGAATGAATAGCGATGGCTCTGTAGTACCCCGCTGTGGCCAATATACAGTGCACAGAGCTATGCTTTGCAGCTCTGCAATTGATCACAGCACAGCCCTGCGTAGCTCCGCAACTCATCACATCCAGCTGCCAACGAAGACAATTAAGTGGGAGTGGGGGGGTTAGGGTAACTTATGTTGTACCCCCACCAATCTGATATTGATGACTTATCTTAGGATAGTACATCAATATAAAAGTACCAGACAACCCCTTTTTAAAAGTCGCCTACTGTAGATCTACACCTTTTACTAACTGACCACACATTTCATGTTTTCCCCCAAATCCAGAGAATCGCCTTGACCCGCTATCTGACCTGTCTGATATCGATGCTCGACTGCTAGCATTGCAAGATTACATGAGAAACCTGGACACACGCACCTAAGGCGGCATCCCTAAATTGGCGATCAATTTTGACAATCTGCTGCGTTCCAGGTTTTAGGACACCACCGTGAAATAGGGCCAGGCTGCACCATTGGACGTCAGGAATGGAGTACAGATTAAATGTGGTGTTTTACTTTGCTATACTATATATCAGTTTTTTGTTTTTTTTGTGTTTTTTTTTTTTTATCTCCCCTCATAATCCTACCAATGCTAAACTGCATTATGTGAGTGATTACGAGTGGGAGAAAGTAAGTGAACCATGATGCAAGAAGGCTTTCAATCAGAAGGCTGTGCAGGATTCATTCACTAATGGATGCTAATAAGTCACAACAGAAGTTCTAAAAGTTGTGACGGCAAGAATAGCTTCACAATGCTATGCCATCCACAATAGAAGAACCATGCAAACCAGAACGGAGACCAAGGACAAATGTGAACAGAGGCTAACCTACTGACTTGGAATCCAGGCCAGGATCTTTGAATACACATCTGCTTTCTTCCAAATAATTATTATAATTATTGCAATAATGAAGGTTATTCCAGGACTTTACATGTTGTAATTTTCTTTCTTTTTTTTTTTTTTGCTGTTTTTTTTTGTGTAACCATACACTATACACATTCCCCAATGCACAGCCTCAGTCCAGGGCTGATACGTGGCCCCCAATAGCCTCTCTTATGCTTTGTTGAAACTTTTTGTATTTATTTCATTTTTTTTCTTTATTTTTTGGTGGGTGGATGGGAAGATTTATTATTATTATTTTTATTTTTTTTTTATAATAGAGATTTTATTTATTTGATGTGAATTTTAATGTTGCGAATGTTGAAAAACGTTTTGGTTTTAAAATATTTGTATATAATCAGAAATTTGCATTGTCTTTATTTTTTTTATTTTTATTATTAATTATTTTTTTTTTTTTACCCTACAAAAGATAATGTCACTTACATGTTGAACAAAGCACAGAAACAAACTTTGGGAACCAAAGCAGTAACATAGCAGACATTTCCTCTTAGGCCTGCCTTCTTGTCCATTGGAAATATTGTACCATTTTGTACATCTGCAGAATTGGGTGTCCCCCGTAGTTATATATTACAAAGAAACCCTGCATGTATTTTTCACCTATTGTATATACACAAAAATGGTGCATAATTTGGTTGCAGTGTTTGCTCATATTATTTAATCATAGAGTTCTAGTCCTCTTCCTCTCTGAAGAGACAATTTGCATATTTCATTTCCCAGAGGCGCATACATGGCTTGTAAGTCTCCTCACTCTGATATGCCAGGCCTGGCCTGTCACTATCCACAAGGAGAAATGTTACCCCTTGGATCCCAGTCTTGGCCTCTCACCCAGCCAAATCAGATCTCACACTTTGCACTGAAGAGGGGCACCACCCTGAAACATCGTGTCTGCAAACTGAGATTCTGGTTTGGCTTTTATCCTAAGTCATGTGGCAAGGCTCTTTAAAGGGTTGACACTGACTTTTTGGAACACTGCTTCCAATAGGTGGTGCTAGAATTCTAGTTCTCTTCCTCTCTGAAGAGACAATTTGCATATTTAATTTCCCAGAGGAGCATGCATTGCTTATAAGTTTCCTCATTCTGACATGCCAGGCTTGGCTTGTCACTCTGCAAAAAAATGAAACTCTGCCCCTTAGATCCCCAATATAAACCTGTAAATTGTGCTCACTAGTGCCACCTATTGGAAGTAATTACATGTCAACTCAATGTTTCACTATAAGGAACCTTGTGACATAACTAGGGATGTTGGTGAAGTCAGACAGCTGGTGTGGGTACTTACTCCTTATAACTAAAGAGCAGAATTTATCAGGGTGAATGAGATCCCTAGATTCAGCTTAGTGGGTGCAAAGACTATTCTTAAAGGGGTTGTCAACTTGTTTTAACTAACCACTAATCCACAGGATTGCTGTGAGGGGGGCCGACCACTGGAACCATCACCGATTGGCAGAACGGGTCTTTTTCCCCATTGGAATCTGGGCCTGTGCTCCATTTATTCTCTATAAGGCTGCCAAGTGCTGCACTCTTTTTTTTTTTATCAGCATTTTTTCCTCCACTCAAATGAAATGCCCTTAAAAACAGCATTATTCCTGCAAACGTCGGTGTTTTTTATGAAGGAGGAAAACCCTGAAAAGAAGCCCTATGTGAACACACCTTTAGAAGACCAGCTAGATATGGAGGCTTATTAGTAATGATCTGTGGTGAAAAATTTCAAATTGGCTGTCTCCTAAAAAGGAGTTGGCCAACGTCGAGCATTGATTTACTGGTTAGCTACCTCCAATAGCTGGTGCTTGACAAATAGTTTTCTTTCCTGTTGGAAAGAGGTACTTGCCAATTTTTTTTTTTTTTCTTTCCAATGGAGCATTGGTAATAATGCTCCACGTATAGCTGGTGTACTTAAAGGGGTATTCCCATCTCCAAGATCCTATCCTGATATGTAGTAGGTGTAACAATAATATTAGCAATTACCTCCAATTAGAAATGTAGTTTAGTTCTGATTCGCTAAATCACTTACCCCCTGTGCAGGGCATTGCAGTAGCTTATGTATCCATGGTTACGACCACTAACAACTGTCACTATGGATACCCAAGCTACTGCAATGCCCTGCACATGGGGTAAGTGACATAGCGAATCATAAGAACTATACTACATTTCTAATTGGAGGTATTTGCTAATATTATTATTGCACCTACTACATATTGAGATAGTATTTTCGAGATAGAAATACCCCTTTAAGGAGGGCTAATACCTAAAGTCCTGTAGAAATGTAAAATACCTGCCAAAACCTGATGGTGCTCCAGTATAGTTAACAAGCCATATGTACAAATCAATGTCCTTGTCATTTTATGTTTCCATGGATCAGCTGCTTAAAGGGACAGGAATAAAAGTTTACCAAACTTTTCAAGCAGCCCACTGGCCTTGAGTTTACTTTTTATGTGCCAGATAAAACCTGTTGCACTGGCTCAGGTGACAGAATTCCTTGATATAGTAGCTGACAAAGTTGGAAGCGTTATTGCTCCACAGGTTCCACCGACCAGAGAACAAGCAGATTTTCTGCAGGAGTCAGGTGGATGCTCTGCAGAACTTTTTGAATAAATCATGAATTATATATATATACACAGAAAATGAACAACCGTCCCAAGGAGTTATGTGATGTGATCACCGCTCTGCTAGGACCAAATGCCCATGTGAAAATAAGTCCTTTTTCATGGCATACTGTCCTGCTCTCGTTATTAGCACCCATGAAGATTAAGTATATAATGTGGAATATCTCCTGAAAAAGATGAATCAAGTGAAACCGTTTGTTTTTTTTTTATATAGAGCACTCGGGTTAAATACAAAAGAGCAAATGATAAACAATAATTTAAAACAAACAATGGGAGGGAAAAATCGAAAAGCCTGAAGTTTGCTGGGTCACTGGTATTGGCACCCTTTTACATTAATTTAGTATGGAAACACATTTTGATTAGTCTGTGGTAAATCTCAAGAGATTCACCTGTGATTAAATTGTCGGTGCCCATGTGACATGAATTAGCCAATGAATGATGACTTCAGTGTTTTAAAAAGCCATATGGTAGGCCCTGTTCCTTTGTCACAATGGTGAAGACAAAGGAGCTGTCTGAGGACATCAGAACTGCTATTGGCAAACCCAAGACTTCCAAAGGTTATAAATAGTGATGAGCGAGTATATTTTGTTAACCCTTTCGCCGAGTATGCTCGGGCGAGCAGCGAGTAATTACAGCTGCTCGGTGTTATGTTTGAATCACTCCCGTGTGCATGATTTGCGACTGTTTGACAGCTTTAATACATGTGAGGAATGTCTATTTCTTACACATTCCTCACATGTAATAAAGCTGTCAAACAGTTGCAAATCATGCACACGGGAGTGATTCAAACATAACACCGAGCAGCTGTAATACTCGGCGAAAGGGTTAACAAAACATACTCACTAGTTATAAAGCCATCTCCAAATACCTTGGTATCCCAGTTTCAACAGTGTGCAATGTTGTTAGGAAATTTGCCAAGCATGGAACCCTCAAGAACCTCCCTGGATGTGGGGGAAAGAGGAAAATTGACAAGAGATGTCTTTGAAGGTTGGTGCGAATGGTAGAAAAAACACCTCGTCAAACATCCGAAGGCCAACCTGGGACAGTCGTTTCAACAAGTACCATATGCTGCACACTAAACCAAGCAGAGCTTTATGGGCGAAGACCAAGGAAGAAACCATTGCTGAAGAAAAGACATAAAAAGGAATGACTGATGTTTGCCAAAGATTACCTTTACAAACTACAATCCTGGGAAAATGTTCTGTGGACAGATGAAGCAAAAATAGAGCTTTTTGACAATGCAAAGCAACAGTCTGTTTACAGATGGCGCAATGAAGCTTATAAGGAAAAGAACACCTTACCAACAGTTAAGCATGGTAGAGGATCCATAATGCTGTGGGGTTGCTTTGCTGCGTCTGGTACTGGAGGCCTTGACTGTATCACATGAATCATGAAATCAGAGAATTATCAAGAGATTTTAGAGCAAAATGTCCTTTCCAGTGTAAGAAAACTTGATTTGAGTCGAAGATCATGGGTCCTCTAGCAAGACAATGACCCAAAGCACACATCCAAAAGTACACAGGAATGGTTGAAAAGAAAAAATGGACTATTTTAAAATGGCCAGCAATGAGTCCTGACCTGGATCCCATTGAAAATCTTTTGGGTGAGCTGAAATCTGCCATTGGGAAAAAGAACCCTGCAAACTTTCAAGAGCTTTAACAAACTACAGTCATGGCCAAAAGTATTGAGAATGAGACAAATAGTAATTTTTCCAAAGTTTACTGCTTCATTTTTTGTAATGGCAATTTGCATATACTCCTGAATGTCAAAGAGTGATCAGCTTAACAGCAATTACTGTACTTGCAAAGTCAATATTTGCCCAGAAAATGAACTTTAACCCCCAAAACACATTTCAACATCATTGCAGTCCTGCCTTAAAAGGAGCAGCTAACATCGTTTTAGTGATTGATCGTCAGCCCTGTCCTCATCAACACCCACACCTGTGTTAATGGATCAATCAGTCATGATTAAGTAAGAATGACATCACTGGACACTTTAAAAGGAGGCTGGTTCTTGGTATCATTGTTTCTCTTCAGTTAACCATGGTTATCTCTAAAGAAACACGTGCAGCCATCATTGCACTGCACAAAAATGGCCTAACAGGGAAGAGTATCGCAGCTACAAAGATTGCACCTCAGTCAACAATCTATCGCATCATCAAGAACTTCAAGGAGAGAGCTTCCATTGTTGTCAAAAAGGCTCCAGGGCGCCCAAGAAAGACCAGCAAGCGCCAGGACCGTATCTTAAAACTGTTTCAGCTGTGGGATCGGACTACCAGCAGTGCCGAGCTTGCTCAGGAATGGCAGCAGGCTGTTGTGAGTGCTTCTGCACGCACTGTGAGGCGGAGACTCTTTGAGCAAGGGCTGGTTTCAAGGAGGGCAGCAAAGAAGCCACTTCTCTCCAGAAAAAACATCAGGGACCGACTGATATTCTGCAAAAGGTACAGGGAGTGGACTGCTGAGGACTGGGGCAAAGTCATTTTCTCTGATGAATCCCCTTTTCGATTGTTTGGGACATCTGGAAAACAGCTTATTCGGAGAAGAAGAGGTGAGCGCTACCACCAGTCTTGTCTCATGCCAACTGTAAAGCATCCTGAAACCATTCATGTGTGGGGTTGCTTCTCAGCCAAGGGAATTGGCTCACTCACAGTCTTGCCTAAAAACACAGCCATGAATAAAGAATGGTACCAGAATGTCCTCCAAGAGCAACTTCTCCCAACCGTCCAAGAGCAGTTTGGCGCCCAACAATGCCTTTTCCAGCATGATGGAGCACCTTGCCATAAAGCAAAGGTGATCACTAAATGGCTCATGGAACAAAACATAGAGAAACTCCCCAGATCTTAATCCCATTGAGAACTTGTGGTCAATCATCAAGAGACGGGTGGACAAACAAAAACCAACAAATTCTGGCAAAATGCAAGCATTGGTCCAAAAGTTGATTGAGAGCATGCCAGGGAGAATTACAGAGGTCTTGAATAAGAAGGGGCAACACTGCAAATATTGACTTGCAGCATTAACTCATTCTAACGGTCAATATAACCTATTGGTGCTCATAATATGATTGCAATTATATTTCTGTATGTGATATAAACATCAGACAAACACTAATAAAAACCAGAGGCCAGCAGATCATGTGAAAATATCATTTTGGTGTCATTCTCAAAACTTTTGGCCATGACTGTACAAAGGAAAAGTGGGTGAAAATTCCAGCTGAGAAGAGCAAGAAGCTTATAGATGGCTACAAGGAACGTCTGGAGGCTGTCAGCAATGGCAAAGGGTGTGCAACCAAGTATTAATTAGGGGGGCCTTTATTGCTGCACATGCTGTTTATTCTGTTTCTTCTTTGAAATTGCAACATGGAAGCTGAAAAACAATGTTTTATTGTTGTATTACTTTAGACCACTAATTAAAAAATATCCTGAGGATATAACTTTGGGACATTTCCATTTATTACTGAAGATATTGTACAGTGTATGAAAAAAATGAAGGGGTGGCCATAACGATGAGCAGCACTGTATTTGGACGGCATTGGTTCGCCGGGTGCTGCTGATTCCGACAGCACAAGTCATCGTCCGATAAATAGTGATTAAGTATGATCATTAGGGTCTTCTTAAGCTTATTTCAGTTGAGGCCTGTGTTCTCTGGCATGCCGCCTGTTCTCTGTGGACATGACACTGATTCTGTGCATGTGCCTGGCAAGAGCTTAATCATTTACAATGGTATTATCAGTTGTGTTTTTGCATTGACACAAGCCAATAAGCTTCTGCCGGGTGGCACGCAGGCAAGGGTTAAATGCCCCGCCAGCTGTGCCTGCGCCGTCCATCCTTGGTTTCTGCCTGGCAGGGAGGGTTAAACGATGCGCGCTGATCTGCTCTATGTTTGGTTACATTCCTGTGCAGAGAGTTTTCGGATGTTTATATTTAGAGCGCGAGGAACTTATGAATAGGGAGAGAGAAATGGAAAGAATGAGATTTCTATCTATATCTGCACATCTGTCTGCCTGGATATGTATCTGCCATGGAGTCTATCGCTGTTACCGCACCTGCATCATACTACCTGGCTGCCGGTGGACGGATCTCATTGTGTCTAGAATTGCTCTGCTATTGTTCCCTGTTATCAGCTATCCCTCAGTGGAATTACTGGCTTTGAGACAATGGGTAGCACATTTGCTTAACTTTTACCAACAGGACATCCTCTTTACCTCCTACCCACAAAAATGTTTTAAGTTGGATGGGGGTCTGCCAAAATGTAAGCGGGGCACTTTTACCCTTGTGTCAATGGAGCTGCTGTGCGAATGCTCGACTGCCTTTCCATTAATTTCCTATCGGGCTGCTGGAGCGCTATATTCTACCGTATACTGCAGCCTCATTGGGAATGAATGGAATGGCAGTCGAGCATGCGCCCTGCTGCTCCACTTGCACGGTGATCGGTGGGAGTCCCAGCGGTTGGAGTCGGACCTCCTCCTATGGACAGGTGATAAAGGGGTTGTCCAGTAGGAACCAGTTATCGCTTATCCACACAATAGGTGATAACTTTTAGATCAGCGGCGGCCCCCCACCAATCTTCAGAACTGGGCTCTTTCTAACACAATAGGTGATAACTTTTAGATCAGCGGCGGCCCCCCACCAATCTTCAGAACTAGGCTCTTTCTAGCACAATAGGTGACTACTTGTAGATCAGTGGCGGCCCCCCAACAATCTTCAGAATTGGGCTCTTTCTAACACAATAGGTGATAACTTGTAGATCAGTGGCAGCCCCCCACCAATCTTCAGAACTGGGTTCTTTCCAACATAATAGGTGATCACTTGTACATCAGTGGCGGTCCCCCACCAATCTTTAGAACTGGGTTCTTTCCAACACAATAGGTGATAACTTGTACATCAGTGGCAGCCCATGGTGAAGTGCAATACTGTACAGCCTTCCTGGGAGGATCAGTTTCGCCAAGCGCAGATCCCATCCAAATGAAAGAAAACTCCTTTTTTATTATTTTTTTTAAATACCAGGAACTATATGGACTCAAACCATTAAAGGGATTTTCCACTCTTGATAACATCTAATTGTTAAAAGGGTCTCTTGAAAACAAGCTGAGTACTAAAAGTCTCCATGCCGGGACCACCAGCGATCACATGGAATCTTTGCAAACCTGGAACTTGTGTTTCACAGATCCCAATTGACTTGTTTGGCCGAGTCTGATCCTTAAAAAAAAATGGATCAAAATAGGAACTGCTCTGAGTCTCACGTATCTGACAATCAGACAGCACAAGGAGATTTCACACAGATGTGTGAATGTAATCTAATCCTAATGAATAGGACAGGTGCACTATACCTGCTGATTGCAAACTGGTACTGGCAGGTAACGGTAGACAGGACATCACTTCTCAATTTAGAAGAGAGCGAAGATGGACAAACTTTTTAAAGGGTTATCCAGTTTAGAAAACCATTTTTTGAGGACCAGAGTGGAGATCAGTTGCAAAGATCGTCTCCCTTCTTGGAGGACCTGTCCTGTCCTGTCCTGCTTTAGGCGGTCAACTTATTTGTTAAATTGCAGTCAAAAGAAGACATCATGTATCCACTGGATAGGTGATAAGTGAGGCCGTCTCGATGACATTGATGATGACTGTGGAGCATAATTTCTCCTTTGGTGGTGCACTTCTTGACTGGATTCCAAACAGATTACAGATGATCACTGGAGATCCCATAACTTTGTGATCATCTTATTGTCAAGAAATGCTTTCAATAAGTATGGATTGTCCAAAGCAAGAAGTTTAGGAGGGTAACATCGGGGCTGCGATAAGGTAAAACAAGAAGAGGAAAAGAAGGGAATGAAAAGTAAGGAGAAGGACAAAGCAGTGAAAGGAGACTGAGATAAATGACTGGAAAAACCTGATTGAGCACAACAGGAATGAACTGGAGGAAGAGAATGAGTTGGACTTGGAGAAAAAGAAGTGAGTAATTCAAGCTTGTAGGAGTTAAAGGGACCAGGGAGGTGGAGAAGGGGGGTTGGATAGAGACAGGAAGGAGGGAGAAAAAGGGTGGGACAGAATTTAGAGGATAGGGAGAGAGAAGCAGAGAATGAGGATTGCCAAGTAAAGGAATAAGGTGGAGAGAACCTGTTAGATCACAAGAGCAGCAAAGGGCAAGAGGTGTGAAGATTCTGATGCAGAACTTGTAAGAACTTAGATCATTCTTCCATTACACAACTCGCCTACAATGCCTGCCGCTATAGCAAGAAGTAATAGCTTGTAACCATGAGAAGAAATCACTAGACATAGGCTGAAGAAGACAAGGAGTCCATCATCATCAAGGGTAGAAGTTCATACAGCACGCTGATGATGGTTTCCTATATTATTTCCCCCAAGCTTTAGAATTCATGGACATAAGATGAACGGTCAGCCAATGTGACATGGACAGGTGGCCGTGAACATAGAGTACCAGTACTCCCAGGATGGAGCATACACTCCTGCCACCAGCTCTCCTGAATCTAGATGCTCTGCTGGATCTCATGCTCTGTGTGTGTCATGAGTTGGTCACATCGCCGTTGGTCAGCGAGACCCACATCACAGATTTCCTGCTCTGGGGTGAGTGTCTTCTGTCGTTTTCTCATGAAGCCTTGTCTAAAATAAAAAGAGAGATAGCTAGCACCACTTTGTATACATGTTGCTAAGTAAATTGATCTTCCTAAGGGTGCATTCACACATACATGTCAAATGCCTGAGTACGGTCAGATTTTTTTTTATCAGGCAGCACTCGGACCCATAGATTGTCACAGATCCGTGAAAATGATGGATCCGAGGATGAGATACATGAGACTCAGAGCATGTCCTGTTCTGATCCGAAGTTGGGGACCAGAATAGGAAGTACTCCATGGGTGGTAAATCGGGCAACCCATAGACGGTCACACGGATGTGAATGTCTATGGGTGGCCAGAGGTCCGCAACCTTTGGCTATTGTGAAACAGCAACTCCAAGCATGCCCTGATAGCTGCAGATGGGCAATGTCAACCAAAATAATCTTTAAGTAGGTGTCTAAAATTTTCATACAATAGTCACCAGTCGAACAACCATCTTTTTATAAAGGAATGTGATTGACGATATATGGCCACTTTAAGCAACCATACCAGCTAACACGGGCTAAAATGTGCACATCTGTATCAACACAACCAGGCGACCATTGCTTGGTCAACCATCTACTATCGTCTTTCTAAGGTTTAAGGTCACTTTTGCCAATTGGGGATTTATGATAAAAAATGTTTGATTTCCTTGATAATTCACATTTTTTTGTTCCCCTCCAAATAAAATATTAAAGGATTGTAGATGTGCCATTATGTTTTTTTTTTTACAATCAAATTGTATGTAGAAGCTTTTTCTGTAACCTAGTTAAATATTGTAGAGATGTATATGGTACATTATATATACTGTATGTGTTTATACGCACACTAGTCTGACTGGAAGGGTTGGTTCATAAGACAGGGAGTGTCCGTGTCTGCAGCATGACGCCCTGTAATTATAGATACATGTCTGGCTGCTGTGTGGATTGACATGATCAAAGTTCCTAACTATATATATATATATATATATATATATATATATATATATATATATATATATATATATATATTTGACTTTGTTAGTAAAGTTTTGGATTCCCGGTCTGGCACACCTTCCGTGGGGAAAAGAGAACAGAGGGTGGTCTACATGTTCTGCACGGTGGCTCAATTAGACAGTACTTTGGAGTGTTGTTCTAGTGCTTCATGCCAAATGCCTCCTGGGACTTGGTCCCTGCACCATGACAAGAGGCCAAAGAATGCACAAGAGTACCTCCACCTGCCAGCTTAGATAACTAATATCCTTCTGTCCTGATGTGAAACAGCATGTTCTTCGCTACAATGTGACAGCGACAGAAGTGCATCCCAATGTGTAAAGTCATCTCCTTCTAAGACAATCAGGAGTTCCTATATCCTGTCCTAAATGTTATAGCTCAGATAGAGGTGACCATGCTGTCTCTGCCTCTATAAGAGTTAATTCCCCAGACGGGGAGGTAACACTATTACATTAACCATAAGTGGAGTCTGGAAGAACACAGACTGACACAGTCCATATAAGGAAGAGGTCTTATACTTCTCCCCCCTGGACTAAGTGCTCATACCGCTGTCCCCACACCCAGCGATCCTTCATTGCTCCCCAAGGATGTGGCACTGATTGCCCTTTGCTCCGATCCTATCAGTATCTGCATCCCCTATCCCCATTATGAGTATCTTTAATCTGCCCCAACATCTAGAAATCTTACACCACGTTCACCTAGTATGAACATGAACACTCTGTGAATGCTACATGTTATCTGAACCTGTCATTAGCTCCTTAGGATGGTTGTTGTCTACCCTCTGATTCACCACTTAATTCACAGGTTGTACTTGTCAACACTCACCTAAGTATGGGTGAGGAAAGGCGGTTGGGTGTGCACAACACTATTCGTGAGCTTAGGAATGGGTGGTCTCGGGCTCACAGGTGGTCAGAATCTAAGCACTTGTCTTCTGGGCTCAGTACAAACCTACATTTTTTCCCCAGGGTTGAGCTCTTAACACTTTTTAGGATCAGACTGTAAATGGGCTGTAATTGTAAGTTCTCAAGATCATGTTCTTCTTCGGCTACGGACTGTGTCAAAACATTACTCTCTCTACTAAACTCTCCCCTCTCCAATGCAGCAGCCAAGCTCATCTTCCTTTCCAGCTGCTACACTAATACCTTTACCCTGTGCCAGTCACTGCACTGGTTACCCATCTACTTTAGATAACAATTTTTGCCCCCCATAGTCATTAGATAGCTTTCAGCCGAACTATAGTTTGGCCAGCGGCTATCTCACCGACTCCCGCATACACAGTAATGTTTGAAGAATAAAAGGGACAGTTGCTGAAACTCATCAGGCCTACATCATCGTATTAGAGGAGAGTCGGGAGGCCCCTCTTAAAATGCAGAAGACAGCATGCTGGTATAACTATTATTTAATGTGTTTGGGGGCTTTTACGTATCACTTTTATGCATAACGTTAAATTTTTTGACTAATATTCTCTAAATTGTGAAAATCCATCTCCCACTTCATGAAGACTTTTTACATGCTGCACCAGCTCTCTGGAATGCACTACCCTGGACAATCAGATAATTTTCCAATCTCTTTAGGCAGATCTATCACTTTCCCTATTTGGCCTGCTCTCCTTTTACCTCCCTTTATACAAAATAAGTATCACACCTTGTACCCTAAGGCCTTACTCAAATGTCCATTTTTTTTCTCATACGTGATAAAAATGCACCGATTTCCATCAGTGATTGGTCAGTGTGTCAGTTTTTGCCATCTGATTTTCTAGTATGCAAGAAAAAAAATTAATTTATGTTTCTCAAGCTTCTCATAAGATACAGTCAAAGAAAAACGGATGCACAAGGATGGCATCCATGTGCTGTCAAAATTTTGCTTGGACCCATATTCTTGAATATCCGATCTTGATCTATGGTCGATCGGACAAAAATCAGAGTTCTCTCCATTTTTTTTTGTGGACACTTGGTCCACAGAAAAACATGGACATGTGAACAGTCCCATGGACTATTATGGGTACATTATCCATCCATGAAAAACTCATAACACTTATGTGAAACTGATATGTCAGAATGAAGGCCAATGCTGACTGGCTCATGCGGATAGTAGTTTATCACAGGGCAGTTCACGGCTTTACCTCATTAATACTCTTTCCTGCAGAATAGACTCCTGATATTGGTGTATTTGACACTGGGGGGGCTACAAAATATAGTGCACCTCATGAGCTTAAATAATTGTGATACTTGGTACAGGACTGGTTCATTTAGTGCGTCAACTGGTAAACCAACCAACCAAACAACCAACCATGCACAGCATCGCTTTATCGTTAATCTTTGTTTTGTATTTGTTCCACGTCACAGTCATAAAGATTCTCATGTACCGAAATATTTTAGTGCTCTCAGCCGGACTGAGCGTGCATGTGTATAGGAAGGTTGGGAGAGATGGCTGTCAGCAGATCGTGCAATAGGCAAACTGTTATCTAAGATGTACGGGCACTGGAAGACTTTCTGTAATTTTATTTAATAAAGGTAGACCTTGTGTGTTAGTTCTTCTCTCCTTTGAAACCAGATTAAGGTAACCCCTTGGTAATGATGAGTACTAGTCCTAATGACCCCGGCCCATATCCTCACATCTGTTATGTGATATTGATGAAGTTACTACCATATATGTGAATGTTGTTATTGCAAAAGTAATCCGATCCCTAAATCAGCAATTAAATGGATTGTAAATTCCATGGCTGCTCTTACTCTCTCCCTGGTTCCCATATTTCTACATACTCCTAATCAAAGTGGTTTTGAGATTTGTGGATTGCCTGTTTTTCACCTAGGTCTATTCCTCAACGTCTACTCTTCCTTCTTGAGGCCTGTGCCCAGGGTCTACAGTATATGGTCGCACACTGAGCCCCTGTCCCTTGTAGGGCCACTGTATGACAATGCTTATATACGAGCAGGCCATCTGATGGAGAATGCCAAAATTTTGTAATGCGTGATTCCATATGAATTAGGTATCTAAATATTTGAGTTGAGCAAAAAGATTCGAGTTGCCCTGTTATGGCAACCAGAAAAATCGTCTGTGGGAGCCAAACCAGGCCAGTCTTCACTTCTGCAGCCAGCATCCTCAGCCCGACATCCTGGTTGCTCCTCAAGCTTAATAGGGTAAGGCGCCGTAACATCATAAAGTCACGTTGAAGCCTAGTCACAAGGCATCGGGAAACGTCATAGCATGTCGCTACTATTTCATGATGTTGCAGGGCCGAGTAAATGCCAGAGGTGCAGAAATAAAGACTGGATGCCAGGAGCAGAAGTGAAGACCGGATGCCAGGAGCAGAAGTGAAGACCGGATGCCAGGAGCAGAAGTGAACACTGCCCTGCTCTGGCTGCCATGGAGGATTGGACTCCATTCCGGACGAGGGCAGTCTTCACATCTATGGCCGGCATCCTGGGTGCACCTGACGCTTACTAATCCCTGAAACATCATCTAGTTTCATTGAGGCCTTATCACTAGGCTCCAAACAGCATCATGGTGTGCCTTATGCTGCTATTTCATGATGTTGCGGGGTCTAGTAAATGCTAGAAGCGCAGACGTGAAGACTTCTGGTTGCCACAGAGGACCCGAATGGGGTCCGGACCAGGGCATCAGAAATCTTTTGGTCCAGCTCTACTACATATGAATTCAGGAGAATACAGGTGTCCAGGACAGTCTATATATCACGCCTATGTGCAACTTGGAGCTTGTCTGGGGTCCTAATATGGCTGTGTGCATTCTGATACAGCGTCTATCTCTCTTCTTCTACCTGATTGTGTCTTCTTGTACTTCATCTGCTGCATTCACTTTAGCGCATCCAGTCCTAAATCTAGTGTTCCTCATTAATTTCCAATTTACCATCTAGTGTTCTTCACCTTCTCACCATTTTAATTGGTCCAGTTCTGCTCCCATAACATTTAGGCAGTATGTTTGAGATTAATAGCTAAGAGCCAGAAGCCAGTGGTTATATTACCATATACATGGTTAGCACTGCAGCTTTGCTGCGCTCGGGTCCTGGGTTCAAATCCCACCAAGGACAACATCTACAAGGAGTTTACACTGTGTGCAGAATTATTAGGCAAGTTGTATTTTAGAGGATTATTTTTATTATTGATCAACAACTATGTTCTCAATCAACCCAAAAGACTCATAAATATCCAAGCTTAATATTTTTGGAAGTTGGAGTGGTTTTTTTAGATTTGGCTATCTTAGGAGGATATCTGTTTGTGCAGGTAACTATTACTGTGCAGAATTATTAGGCAACTTAATAAAAACCAAATATAATCCCATCTCACTTGTTTATTTTCACCAGGTAAACCAATATCAGTGCACAAAATTTAGAAATAAACATTTCTGACATGCAAAAACAAAAACCCAAAAAATTAGTGATGAATATAGCCACCTTTCTTTATGATGACACTCAGCAGCCTTCCATCCATAGATTCTGTCAGTTGCTTGATCTGTTTTCAATCAACATTGTGTGCAGCAGCCACCACAGCCTCCCAGACACTGTTCCGAGAGGTGTACTGTTTTCCCTCCCTGTAGATCTCACATTTTATGATGGACCACAGGTTCTCTATGGGGTTCAGATCAGGTGAACAAGGGGGCCATGTCATTATTTTTTCTTCTTTTAGACCTTTACTGGCCAGCCACGCTGTGGAGTAGTTGGATGCATGTGATGGAGCATTGTCCTGCATGAAAATCATGTTTTTCTTGAACGATACCGACTTCTTCCTGTACCACTGCTTGAAGAAGTTGTCTTCCAGAAACTGGCAGTAGGTCTGGGAGTTGAGCTTCACTCCATCCTCAACCCGAAAAGGTCCCACAAGTTCATCTTTGATGATACCAGTCCATACCAGTACCCCACCTCCACCTTGCTGGCGTCTGAGTCGGAGAGGAGCTCTCTGCCCTTTATTGATCCAGCCTCTGGCCCATCCATCTGGCCCATCAAGAGTCACTCTCATTTCATCAGTCCATAAAACCTTTGAAGAATCAGTCTTAAGATATTTCTTGTCCCATTCTTGACGTTTTATCTTGTGTTTCTTATTCAAAGGTGGTCGTTTTTCAGCCTTCCTTACCTTGGCCATGTCCCTGAGTATCGCACACCTTGTGCTTTTTGATACTCCAGTAACGTTGCAGCTCTGAAATATGGTAAAACTGGTGGCGAATGGCATCTTGGCAGCTTCACGCTTGATTTTCCTCAATTCATGGGCAGTTATTTTGCGCCTTTTTTGGCCAACACGCTTCTTGCGATCCTGTTGACGATTTGCCATGAAACGCTTGATTGTTCGGTGATCATGCTTCAAAACTTTGGAAATTTCAAGACTGCTGCATCCCTCTGCAAGACATCTCACAATTTTGGACTTTTCAGAGCCCGTCAAATCTCTCTTCTGACCCATTTTGCCAAAGGAAAGGAAGTTGCCTAATAATTAAGCACACCTTATATAGGGTGTTGATGTCATTAGTCAACACCCCTCCTCATTACAGAGATGCACATCACCAGATTTACTTAATTGGTAGTTGGCTCTCAAGCCTATGCAGCTTGGAGTAGGACAACATGTAGAAAAAGTATCATGTGATCAAAATACTCATTTGCCTAATAATTCTGCACACGGTGTATATGTTTGTGTGGGTTTCCTCCAGGTTCTCCGGTTTCCTCCAACACTCCAAAGACATACTGATAGGGAAATTACATTGTGAGTCCCAATGGGGACAGTGATAATGTCTGTAAAACCCTGGGAATTGATGGCGCCATATATAGGGGCAGCACGGTGGGTCAGTGGTTAGCACTGCAGCGCTGGGGTCCTGGGTTCAAATCCCACCAAGGACAACATCTGCAAGGAGTTTATATGTTCTCCCCGTGTTTGCGTGGGTTTCCTCCGGGTTCTCCGGTTTCCTCCCACGCTCCAAAGACATACTGATAGGGAATTTAGATTGTGAGTCCAAATAAGGACAGTGATGATAATGGATGTAAAGAGCTGCGGAATATGTTGGTGCTATATAAAAATACAGATGATAATAATAATAATAATTAATAATAAGTGAGTAAAAGAAATAAATAAAATACTTTTATGTTATACCATAGTAACAAAGCATGGTACCTATTGCATCTCAGCTTCTTCTCCATGCAGCGATGAGAAATGCGTGGCTTGGTGAAATGACTCCTAATTCTTTTTTCTTCATATTTTCTTTGATTTTCCGATGCGTTTTATAAGGTTACATTAGAGCAACGTCCGCTAAACTTGCTGATTTTGGCGTGACTGGGCGACTATCTTATGTGTATGGAGGCTTCCTGATTTTCCCTTAACACATGGTCTCGCGGGAAAGTAGGATCAATTATGTCAAATTTCAATGCCCGATCCTCTTGGTCTTAGTGGAGGTAAAGCCACTGCCAGAGCGGCTTACTTCCCTCTCCCCATTGAAATCACATGCACTCTCAGCTGAACTGTATGGGGGTGAGCAGAAGTAATAACTGTCGGTGAAATGCACCTTCGGCCAAAAACTATTGAGAGTGTATAGCCAGCTTAAACTATTTTTTTATCTACCTCTCATAAGCCTAAACATATTATTCCTTATCTATTTGGTACTACACTACATCCATTGTCTACGAGAATCCATAGCTAAAATAATGTTGTAAGGGCTCATTACACTGGCCGATCCGTGGCAGTTCATGGTCGCCTATCGGCTACATACAGTAGTTAATACATACATGGGAATTTTAATGCATAATACTTATCAATACCTAATTTACAAAAAATTGCTAGTTATAATATGCACCATTCAGGACTAGATAGAAGCGGGAAAAATCGCTAATGCAATACATAAAAAAACAAAGAAAAGAAAGGATCAAACATTCCAATGTCAAAAAGTTAATACAACATCTTTATTCAAGAAGATCAGATACAAGGAGGGAAGGGAAGGAAAAACAATACATGCATGTAAAGCATGGGCGAACGTGCTGGGATCAACTAGTAATATCAGCACATAATGATAATGCAAACACAGTATTAATGTAAATAGAAACCATGTCGCTTATAGTTAAATATTGCACAACCCATATGGCCTGAATCACTGTCCATATCATGTCAGTGCAAACGTGGTAAATATGGAGACAATATAAGATGAACAGCAGAAGAATATACACAGTACAGACCAAAAGTTTGGACACACCTTCTCATTTAAAGATTTTTCTGTATTTTCATGACTATGAAAATTGTACATTCACACTGGAAATCCTGAAAACATGACCTGTTGGGGGCTGTGAGGACTGGAGTTTGGGAAACACTGGGCTAGAGGAAAGGTAGTAGGATGCCTGCGTGACCGCATACCCACCCCGACGCGCGTTTCTGCTGGACGTTGTGCTGCCAAGAACAATGATTTTTAAGCTTAAAAATCGTTTCACCCGACGAATGAACATTTTGCTCATTCGTTGGTTGATTGGCAACCTGTTTACATTGGCTAAATGAATGGACAGTGCAAAATGCACCCTATAGGCTCACTAGATCACATTTACCATTGTGAAGCCCAGCTGTGCTTGATATCACAGATCCTAGAAGGGTGTATTGAAGGATTCCTCCACAAGAGGCCCCCATAACCATTCACACATCTCCACCTTCCACCTCAGACCACCAGAGGGAGCCCGTTAGGGAGATATAAAAGGGAAGGTGGAGCCAGGCAGCAGTCAGTCTAAGTGAGAGTCTAAGTTGGAGTACAGTCTGGTTTAGCAGTGAGTCCAGTGCAGTCTGAGAAGAGTTACCTCAGAGGACAAAAGCCTGTTCTAGCTCCTGCAATTGCTAGCCTTCAGTGGAGCTTATCCAGATCAAGACTCCGTGTAGCTCAGAGAGGTGAGCTTCAGGTGTGCTGGCGCCATGAGATCGGTGAAGCGCGGCAAGCTGCCGTTAGTGTGAGTAGCCTAGAGAGGGCCCGAGTAGGCTGAAGGCGAGTAGAGAGAGTTACTTCATAGGGGGCAGAGGAGCTTAACTAGCTCACCCCGAAGAAGCAGTTACCGGACACCGGGTCCGAAGCTTACCGGGATCTCCATGACCCAGTAAGATAAACCGGAATCCCTGGAGAACTACAAGTCCCAGGATCGCTAAAGTGCTGATACGTACCAGAGCCAGGAGACACATAGGCCCCGTAAGTCGGGAGCGTGTAATCCAACAGAAGGCCCTACCATAAGGTCAGCCAGCGCAGGACCGAGACAAAGTTAGTCCTAGCTCCAGGCAGGTCAGAAACTTACTACGCAGAGTCAAGAAGCAGGAGGTCCAAAACCCGCTCATTGGGGAGGATCCGGACATACACCCTTCACCCTACAGTGCTCCGGGGAGTGCCTGAATTTCCATCAGTAAAAGGTACAGAAGTGACTATCGTGTCTGTCCCTGTTCTTGCTCTGACCCGGCGGGGTCTCTTCGTCCTGCTTCCCCCCGTTCATACACTGCCCTGAGGCCTAGCCTGTGGGGAGCTATACCATCCAGCTGCCTTACCACCAGCCTCAGTGGACTGCGCAGCGCTGGTGATCATCACCAGAAGCCACAGGTGGCATCACGAACTCTTTTATAAACTTAACCAAAAACACCAACCCTTTTAAAGGAGAGGCCCAGGGTACGGGCCCGGGAGCCGACCACCGCGACATCCCTAAAGGCCCGGGTACCGAGTCATCCCCATCCCCCTGGGCTAGTCACCATAATGGATAAGGCACCATCAACTGGAATTCAATATGTGAAGGGAATTGCTATGAATGAAGTTGGAAGTATTTTCTCTTCTGATTCTTCCCTCTGTCCAGATGTATTTTTCATTTATGACTGATTTTTGGATCAAACAATTGAAACATTGGTTCTGAAACGCACATGGCTAACACTTTCCACAGCCTACAAGCCTGACTGATTAGAAGATTTTATGGTCCTGGTGGAGCAATTGAATGTTCCTCTTACCATAAGGGCTTGTTCACATGAACGTATTTTTAGTCCGAATGCTGTCCGTGTAAAAAATGTACCGCACTCGGACCAATGTTATCCAATAGGGCAGTGCAGATGAACGTTTCTTTTCACTAACTGAATCTGTGTGTGAAAAAAATGTCAGCACGCACTCGTTTATTCCGTAAATCGGATGAGACTCACCCATTCAAGTCTATGGGTGCAAGAAAAAAGTCAAATGCCATATGGAGCCACAGTATACAGTCATGGCCAAAAGTTTAGAGAATGACACCAAAATTATATTTTCACTTGATCTGCTGGCCTCTGGTTTTTATTAGTGTTTGTCTGATGTTTATATCACATACAGAAATATAATTGCAATCATATTATGAGTACCAATAGGTTATATTGACAGTTAGAATGAGTTAATGCAGCAAGTCAATATTTGCAGTGTTGCCCCTTCTTCTTCAAGACCTCTGTAATTCTCCCTGGCATGCTCTCAATCAACTTTTGGACCAAATCCTGACTGATAGCAGTCCATTCTTGCATAATCAATGCTTGCATTTTGCCAGAATTTGTTGTTTTTTGTTTGTCCACCAGTCTCTTGATGATTGACCACAAGTTCTCAATGGGATTAAGATCTGGGGAGTTTCCAGGCCATGGACCCAAAATCTCTATGTTTTGTTCCATGAGCCATTTAGTTATCACCTTCGCTTTATGGCAAGGTGCTCCATCATGCTGGAAAAGGCATTTTTGGGCGCCAAACTGCTCTTGGACGGTTGGGAGAAGTTGCTCTTGGAGGACATTCTGGTACCATTCTTTATTCATGGCTGTGTTTTTAGGCAAGACTGTGAGTGAGCCGATTCCCTTGGCTGAGAAGCAACCCCACACATGAATGGTTTCAGGATGCTTTACAGTTGGCATGAGACAAGACTGGTGGTAGCGCTCACCTCTTCTTCTCTGAATAAGCTGTTTTCCAGATGTCCCAAACAATCGAAAAGGGGATTCATCAGAGAAAATGACTTTGCCCCAGTCCTCAGCAGTCCACTCTCTGTACCTTTTGCAGAATATCAGTCGGTCCCTGATGTTTTTTTTTGGAGAGAAGTGGCTTCTTTGCTGCCCTCCTTGAAACCAGCCCTTGCTCAAAGAGTCTCCGCCTCACAGTGCGTGCAGAAGCACTCACACCAGCCTGCTGCCATTCCTGAGCAAGCTCAGCACTGCTGGTAGTCCCATCCCGCAGCTGAAACAGTTTTAAGATACGGTCCTGGCGCTTGCTGGTCTTTCTTGGGCGCCCTGGAGCCTTTTTGACAACAATGGAAGCTCTCTCCTTGAAGTTCTTGATGATGCTATAGATTGTTGACTGAGGTGCAATCTTTGTAGCTGCGATACTCTTCCCTGTTAGGCCATTTTTGTGCAGTGCAATGATGGCTGCACGTGTTTCTTTAGAGATAACCATGGTTAACTGAAGAGAAACAATGATACCAAGAACCAGACTCCTTTTAAAGTGTCCAGTGATGTCATTCTTACTTAATCATGACTGATTGATCGCCAGCCCTGTCCTCATCAACACCCACACCTGTGTTAATGGATCAATCACTAAAACGATGTTAGCTGCTCCTTTTAAGGCAGGACTGCAATGATGTTGAAATGTGTTTTGGGGGTTAAAGTTCATTTTCTGGGCAAATATTGACTTTGCAAGTACAGTAATTGCTGTTAAGCTGATCACTCTTTGACATTCAGGAGTATATGCAAATTGCCATTACAAAAAATGAAGCAGTAAACTTTGGAAAAATTACTATTTGTCTCATTCTCAATACTTTTGGCCATGACTGTAGTATCCGATTTATATGGATACATTGCAATTCTGTAACATAGGACACTGTAAATGCTCCTGTACATTTTTAATAGCTGCTAGGTAAAAAAAAACAGATTGTATATAGACAGCACACGGATGACAAGTGAGAAAAAAATTGCTCCACATTTTTGGACAAAACGGAACGATTTTTTTTATACCATAAGGCTAAGTTCACATGTGCATACAAGAAATAGTCAGATTTTTCATCCGTACTATCATCCGTTTTTATACACCAGCAGTTATTAACATTTACAAGACTAAATAAAACAGTTCAAACAATAGCCGGCACTCACATCTTCTTAAAAGAATAGCTTTATTGATTTA
This sequence comes from Phyllobates terribilis, assembly GCF_046119375.1. NCBI lineage: Eukaryota > Metazoa > Chordata > Amphibia > Anura > Dendrobatidae > Phyllobates > Phyllobates terribilis. The sequence goes on from NW_027362767.1 coordinate 379,672,722, forward strand.
GTAATATAAAAGGCCCAAAAAATGGTTGAACACAACAACACAAATGTTAAAAAAGGCAGAAAAGAAATATCCGCTGCGCTCCCAGGCAACATGTTTCAGACCTACATGCTCCTTTGTCAGGCCTGATAAAGTCTGTGCTTGACAAAGGAGCATGTAGGTCTGAAACATGTTGCCTGGGTGCACAGCGGATATTTCTTTTCTGCCTTTTTAATTTTTGTGCTGTTGTGTTCAACCATTTTTTGGGCCTTTTATACTACTGGATCAATAAAGCAAGTATTTTAAGAAGATGTGAGTGCTGGATATCGTTTGGACTGTTGCTATTACTGCAGTATTTTGCCATTAACCCGGACAGGTGAGCTGATTTGCTCCTTTTTCATAAGACTAAATATAGTTTTCTAAGTTAAAGAATTGCAATGTGTCCATCAAAATTGGATGCCGGATGGTTGATCCCTATGGGAACCGATTTTTTTTTTTTTTTTTTTAAGAAATACGTAGCCTTACAGAATGTTTCCTTGACCTTTGTTATCAGACCGCATTGTTTTTGGTGGCCACAGATATACTGTATAGTAAATGTTATCTCCATCTGTTTCATCGTGGTGATACCCTATGTGGGAGATGCTGAGCCTTATAAGCCATATAATGTGCACTTTTCTTGTTTGGTAGCCGAGCCATTAGTCCAGAACATCCGGGAGCAGAGGATGAAGAGAAGTGACTTTGACATCATTAAAGTGATTGGAAGGGGAGCGTTCAGTGAGGTAAGAGCTGCACTTCATATACAAGTAGGTCTGTGTATAATGACTAATCCGTGTCTAATGTTTAACGCTGGCATGTAAAGAATGTTCTTCAAAAACCACTGTAGACGTCGCTTGAAAGGGGACCAGGGACAAAAGGGACAAGTTTTTGCTCTTATTTAATTCCAGTTTTGAATTGAGATTTATGTGTTCTATAGTAAATCTGATCAATTCAGATTAAAAATTCTGTTTAGGGAGGTTTCCTAGTTATGTTTGTCAGAAAGCTGGGCGACTATAGTAGGACCACCACAGATATCAAGAGAGATTTCATGCTGATTTCTGACCCCCTATCACTGCATAACTGGGGGCATTTCAAGTTATGGTGATGCAGCCTTACATCACCAAGCACAATGGTGAGCGTCGGATAGAGTGGTGTAAAGTCTCCACCACTGGACTCTGGAGGAAATGTGTTCTGTGCAGTGACGGATCACACGTCTCTGGGTTTGGTGACTGTCAGGAGCACGTTACCCACCTGACTGTATTGTGCCTGCTATAAAGTTTGGTGGAGGATGAACAAGAGTGAAAGAGGGATACTTGCCTATAGTGGGGGGTCCCGGTCACGAACATGGAAAAGAATGGAGTTTTTTCTCTAGGATGTCAGGATAGTTTTGTGAGGCATGGACCATAATCACTGATTGCCCAGGTCCGTCTTATTATAAGGCTTGTTTGTATGTGTAGTAACATGGGTGACCATCAATGATTTAACAGCTCCACTGTAAAAGCTTCCTTATACATTTAGCTTTGTAATTAAAGGGGTTTTCCACTTTTTAAAAAATCTACACTAAAACTTTACCATCATGTAAAGTAACAATGCCAGCTGGTACTCCCAATCTCCTCTTCCAGTGTCAGCTTTCCTCCCATTGTTCCAGTCTGTCGACATAGCAGCCAATCACTGAGCTTAACGGCTCCTGCCGCCTATATCAGCAGCGCCACCGAACTCGGTGATTGGCTGCAGCGGTGATGCATGCTGTAGTCGTGACGTAACAGCGCCTTCTAAAACACGAAAACTGAAGCAGCAATTGTGTCCTTTGGACCCGGGAAAGGTGAGTACCATTCACAATTTAGCGGGTTATCAATGGAAACAGTCAGCAAGCTTGCTGTCAGGGATAACTGCCACACATTAGCTGAGTTCCTATAATCCAGTGGGGCTGTTTTTTTTTTTCCTACATCATTTTCCAATAACACCTGTGAGCAGATAAAAGATTTTAGAATCTTGCAGAATTGTGAATGCAGCTCTGGGCTATGATAAAGGCGGTAACTTGATGCTATGAATGACTGCGAATAACAGCAATGTGTGAGTAATAATAATTACCATGTAGGCCTGACATATGGGATTTGGTAAAGGAGAAGGAATGTTCCCGCCGCTCGGCACTGACTCACGATGTCCTTGTGAACAGCGATCACTGCAGTAAACAGAGGTCTGTCTGAATTCTTATAATTCTGTTTTGTCATCTGTTATCACAAGGTGAGTTATTGCTTTCTTTCTTTCTCATCCGCCCATACACATTAGATAAACTTTGTCCGGACATGAATATTTTGGCCGGGTCGGTCGACCATCTAATGTGTATGGAGTTGTCCTATCACCGATGACAGATATTAGACGGGGGAAGGATCAGGCGTGCAGAATAGCAAAATGTATTCCCAAGGAACATAAGTGTCTGGAAGAAGCTTTTCCCACTGAGGATGAGGCAGGAGGAATATCTAATGTCCATGGCCATCATGAAGGAGGAGAGTAAAATGAACCTTTGTTTTAATTTTTAATCAATCAATAATAAACATGAAAATAGGAAACATTGGAATATATCTTACCAGAAAAATCTGCTCCTTTCTCCTCCAGGATTGAGCATTCATTCTCAAAATTCTCAATTCATGGGGAAAAAAAGGTGTCTTCAGTGAATACAAACTTTGCCATTACTGAGATGACAGTTGGTGCTCATAAAGTTCTATGGAGAACTGTAACTTGTAGCAAAATATCTGTCGGCCTCTAGCTCCTCCCTCTCCATAGAATCTTAAAAGCACCAACTGTCATCTCCTATCTCAGTAATGGGGATAACTGTCTTCACTGAATACAGATTTTACCTATGAATTGAGAGAGAATGAAGCGGATTTTTCTGATAAGATATATTACAAAGTTGCTTGTTTTCTTGTGTATTATTGATTTATTTTAAAAAAAAAATTAAAGTGACCATAACAGTTGTACAATCCCAACAATTTGGGCTAAATTTTCTAACAAACTCATAGGAATCTTCCCGCCTGTCAGAAGTGCCTGCAGTCTGTATGTGTTTGTTACAGTACCTTTTGACCAGGATCAGATTAGTTGTTCAGTTTTATACACATGAAAAATTAAGACAATTTCGATTTCTTGTACATGAAAGACCAAAAACTTAGATAACTGTCTGCTGGAAGCTCATTCAGCCAACAGTGATATCTGCTGGCCCTCCATAGACATGCACACTCGGTTCAGCTGAGCATGCATGTGTTTCCAGTGTAAGCTGATGCCAGCCTCCTCTGCCACCAACTTACGTCCCGAGATCTAAATGATTAGAGAAAATCTAGCAATTGAACTGACTTTGATTTGGCTCTCAGTGATTTGGCAGTATTTCTGTTCAGAACTGAGCAAAATTAATTTTCTGGAAATGCAGGCAAGATCCGACAGAAGTGCTTACTGATCATGCCAAGACGTTTTTAAGAATACAGACATATTCGAAGGAAATTATTTTTTTTTAAGTTAAAATCATGTATTTTGGGCCTGTTTGCAATTGGATTTCCTTAACATTTTTGCATGGTTGCCTTCTGTAGCCTCTGTGTTGCGGTGTCTATTGCTGGCTGCAGAATGAGTTACTGAGAATCCGTCTTATCTTTTTCTTATGAGTTGATATAGGACAACAGGGTTCATGTGGTCATAAATCTCCTGGCAATAGTTATAAACTATCCTGCCAGAAGAAGCTCACTGATGGATTCTCAGTTAACTCATTCTGCAACCAGCAATAGCCTGCGCATCTGAGAAGCTGTAGAGGGCAGACAGCGCAAAATTTATGATAAAACCGAACTGCCAAAATTTATTTTAGAAAAAGAAAATACATGTTGGGGTTGTCTCAGCTTATTAAATTGGAAAGATTTCAAAGTGCTTGTAAAAAAGGAAATAACTTTGAAACTTACATCTTAGTAAAAATCCTAAAGAATGGAGGGATTTTTAATTGTATAGTGTAAGTGCACGCTTCTTTGCCACAGAGGTGGAAGGTTTCCTAAGCAAGGATCTTGCGCTTACCAGCTGTTTGCTATAGAGCTTGCAGGTGCTGCTCTGAAGCTGGCAATCCGGCTACCTCAGATGCTGCTGAAGATGTCCCTGCCACTTAGGCTATGTTCACATGTTGCGTTTTTGCTGCGTTTTTTTTTATGCAAATTTTGCTGATATCCTTTTGCCAAAATTTAGCGTATGATGTGATTTTTTTTTAATTGCATGATTTCCATTTAATTCAGGAAGCAAAACAGTACATGACAATCCATGTGATAGTGATCTCCTGATGAAGTCAGACATAGTAAGACAAGTCTTTACAAGGCAGTCGCTTAAATAGTCTTTATCTCATTTTATATGCTACGGCACAAATGAGACAATATTAGTCAGCATGCATAATGTAAGAAACCGAGAAAAACAAAACCCATTCCTGCTTGTTATGGAGCAAGCCCTCTAGGGTCCATACACTGAATGTTATATTCACACGCTGCAGATTTGCTGCTCGTATTAATAGTCTCGTAGAATAGACAAATCCTAACACCAATGACATTTCTGATACCAGTTGAAACAAATAACCGGACTCACGGCCCATTCTGGCGATGTGTCTCTGCTGCTACCGTCACAACCGTGTGATCAGATTTTCTCGGACGTGGAGAAGATGTAAAAAAAAATTCTCCATCTTCTCCATTGTGTTAGTTCGTGAAAATCGCACTGCACACAGATGTCAGTGCGGTCTGATTTTTTGATGGACTCATAGACTTGCATGGCCGAGTGCAATGTGATTTACAGATGCTGAGATTTTTTTTCTTCAGACAGATTCGGTTCGAGGAAAAAAATCGCTCATCTGCACAACCCCATCGAATAACATTGGTCCGAGTGAGATCCGATGTTTTGTCAGATCACACTGAGACCAAAGATACAATTGTCTGCACGAGCCCTTACACGGGCCGATTGATAATAGCGATTCTATGGCAGCCGGTTTGACAATTATCAGAACATTTAAAAGGACCTTTGTTGACTGTCAAGTGTGGCACCCTGCTATTACAGGTACCACAGGACCCAAAAGGGTGCATGGACGGACTTCTCCACAAGAGGCCCTCATTACATAACAGAAACCTCCACCCTCCCACCTCATACCACCAGAGGGAGCCTGTTAGGAATATATATACAGGAGGGTGGAGTTAGGTAGGCAGATTGTGCTGGCACTAGAGATCAGTGAAGAAGCAGCACCTGTTAGCTGCTGTGCTGAGGGCAAGTCAAGGCCTAAAGCACGTGCTGAAGCCTGAGGGCCTAGAGCGTGGCCGGAGGCAAGGAGAGGAGAGAGGAGTTAAGGGGGCACAGGAGCATCTTAAGCTCACTCCAGAACACAAGCCGGACACCGGGTCCACGCCTACAGGGTCCTCTACGCCCAGGAGGAATAACCGGTATATTAGGAGGATTCCAGACCCCTGGTCAACCTGAAGCTACAAGCATCTAAAGAACTAGGAACCACGAAGGCCCCAGCGTCCAGGGATAGTGGTAGCCAGAGAAAAGTTCTTACCACCAAGCATACAGGTGAAAAGAGTGAAAGAGTACAGAAGCTAGGCCTAGTTCCAGGCGGGTCAGGAGCTTCAGAGAGAGAGAGGAAGAAACAGACCAGAAGGCCTTATACCCACTCACTGGGGAGAGTCCAGAAGTGCACTCTTCCTACCAAGTACCCTGTACCGTACCTGCCGTCTACACCAGTAAAGGTACTGAAGCGAACCCCCTGTGTGCGTGTCTGTTATTCTCCCCTGGCCTGGCTGGGCCACCTCTCACCTGTATCCCTTCCATCAACCCTGCCCCGGGGGCCCGCTCCGCCTGTGGGGAGCAGAAACATCCCAGCTGCCATCCCATCACCCCCGGAGGTCTGCAGCAGCGCTGGTACCCATTACCAGGAACCACAGGTGGCGTCACGAGACAAAACTGTTATTCATCCCTTCAAGCAACAACCCCTTTTAAAGAGTGACCCCAGGGTACAGGCCCGGGAGCCGACTGCCGTGACATCCCATAGAAGGTAACGGCCTGGGTACCGAGTTTCCCCCATATCCCCCCTGGGCGAGTCACAAGGGGTTATCTTCCACTGTTAGGAAATATTTGGCATATTGAAATCCAAATGTCAATCTGATCCTCTGGTGATCATGCTAACATCAGACGACCATGCCAAAATTGTTGGATTTGGATTGTCTAATGTGTCTAGTTTTCTTCTCAACATCTTAAAGACTCCCAATGTTTTCAAGAACAGGGCTAAGGGAGTCAGGAACCGTGCCCGGAAGATCCTCATCTTCAACAAAGGAGAGGTGAACCTGCTTGACCTCTTCTCTATTTATTCTCTATGATACTGGCGGAAATAGCGGAGCGCTTTACTCGGCTCTGTGCACCTCTGTTCCATTCAAGACTGGGCTCTGCAGGGCCTAAAGTCCTGTTCTGAGCAGTAAGACTCCCAGCATCAGTAACTTATCCTCTACCCTATGGATAGGGTATAACTCGCTGTCTTGGGAATAACCTTGGCTTATTCGTTACATATTTGTGGAGAATAAGCTCCATCCACTCCCGGAGGAAGCGGTCCTTTTGAGGGTGCAGTAAATATCTCGGAAATGCAGCATACCAAGCATTACAGTGACTTTGCCAGCGCTGCTTGTTGGCTCCAAAAATGTCACATTTTATTTGTTAATTTATTTTCTGCCATGATGTCAAAATTTATTTTCAGTAAGCAATAAAATTATATAAAGACAGTCATGCTTTACACATTAAATACTTATGATACAATAGGACATAGTGATACGAGTTAGTAAAGTTGGAAAGAGTTAGCTGCAAGAAAAAGCTAAAGACCCTTTCTTCATGTTTTTAAGGGAAACACTTGTAATGGTTTATATTGCTAAGGAATCACCTTAAATACAACATTGTACCAGGTGGCAAAATCTGCTAAACAATGGCCCATTATATAATCTAAATTCCTCAATTTTAGTAGTCCCCTCTACTGGGCAGTTACCGACAGCTCTGCCGTCCAATCTGGTACAGGGGCGTTCTGAAGCTGTCAGTACTTTGATTGACAGCTCAGTGTCCCTTCTGGTGCAGGGGCGTGCTGAAGCTGTCAGTACTTTGATTGACAGCTCAGTGTCCCTTCTGGTGCAGGGGCGTGCTGAAGCTGTCAGTACTTTGATTGACAGCTCAGTGTCCCTTCTGGTGCAGGGGCGTGCTGAAGCTGTCAGTACTTTGATTGACAGCTCAGTGTCCCTTCTGGTGCAGGGGCGTGCTGAAGCTGTCAGTACTTTGATTGACAGCTCAGTGTCCCTTCTGGTGCAGGGGCGTGCTGAAGCTGTCAGTACTTTGATTGACAGCTCAGTGTCCCTTCTGGTGCAGGGGCATGCTGAGGTGTCAGTGTTTTGATTTACAGCTTTCACATTCTGAGACTGGGGGGTGCTGGGCTGTCTCCAGGTGTTCATTTTCCCCGGTTGATTGTTCCGCTACTTAGCTGAACTGTTAGTCCCAGACCTCTGCTTTGATTAACTTCAGCTAAGTATGGTTGTTTTTTTCTGTACCTAGTGTTTTGCTTGATGATCTTTTGTTGCCTGACCTTGGACCTCATTCTGACCCTTCGTCTGTTTAACCCCTTTGTTCTGATCAACTATCCTCCTGGTATTCTGACCTCGGACCATTACCTGACTACGCCTTTGTCTCTTCCCTCCGTTATGACGTACCCTCGGACTTCTTGACTCACGACTTGAGAAGTGACTCAGCGTCACATATTGGTCCATGTGCAGTCTGTTCTGCACATCGACAGCGCACGGATCGAAATAATGCTCTTCTGAACGGGCCCTTACAGGATATGACATCCCAGACGTGTCGACAGTTTGTTCTTGAGCAATCATGGATCCCCAGACCGTCACATTTTCCCAAGCTGATGAAACAATAGGGTAGAAAAGGAATGGCAGAGTGAGGCTCAGCTCCTTTGAAAGTACTTAGTTTTCGATTAGCAGTTCTTGTGACCTCTCAATACGTGTCACTAATGATTTGACAGATATTTTCATCACTCCGATCACCTGGTTACACCTAGCATATAGTACACTAATTCTATTGTTTCAGAACAAAAAGGCTACGTCAACCTAATCTCACGATCTACGAATGAGCTTCTACGTGGAGTCCGCCAAGGACGTGGTCTATCATAAGCCATTTCCAAAAAGAAATGGTCACAACCTATTCTCAACCCCTTTTAAAACCTTGTTTTTTCCTTCCTTTTTCCAAGGGCCATAACTTATTTATTTTTCTGTATGAGGACTTGTTTTTGCCAGGTGAGTTGTAGTTTTGAATGACATCATTCATTTTAACATTCAATATAATATAATAAGGAAAAATAAATTCCAAGTGCAGTAAAATTGTGAAAAAATTGCAATTCCACCACGTCGTTTTAATTTTTTTTCTATTAGATTTTTTTATTTAAATGCAGGAAAAAAAAATCAGAAGCTTGTAAAAAACTGTTTTTGATGTGTATCACCATTTTCTGAGAGCCGTACCATTTTAATTTCTCCATCGATGGAGCTGTGTGAGAACTTTTTTTTTTTTACATGGCGAGCTGACAGTTTTATTGATACCAATTTGGGGTACATATGACAGTTTGATCATTTTTATTTTATTTTTATTGCATGTTTTAAGGAAGGAGTGGTGACCAAAAATCCACAATTTGATTATTTTTCTCAATATCACATTTACCGATTGGGTTAATTAATTTTATATTTTGATAAACCGAACTTTTATAAACATGGCAATGACAAATATGTTTTTTTTTTCTTTGTTTTTAATGAGGGAAATGGGATGATTTGAATTCTTATATTTGTTTTAATTTTTTTTATATATTTTTTTTTTTACCCTTATTTTTAAGTCCCCTTAGGGACTGAATCTGTGATTGTCTCATTGCTCATACTATATAATGCAATATATATTTAAAATCTTTGTCTCCTGAGTTTCTTAGGAGCGAGCTTTACCAAGATGGTAGCGATGGGTGCAGGTCCCCGGCTGCCATTGGTGCCTCGTGATCTGTTCATAGGGAGCTAATGGGAGCCGGTGCGAGCGAGCACTGGTACGTGTTCTATTAAAACTCCACTGTCAGAAATTGTTGACGATTAAATGGTTAACGGTAGTGTATGTGATACTGCATTAAGGGGTTTAGCCAAAGCAGAGTAAAGTCACCTAGAGGAGACTTATGCAACCAATCACAGCTCTGCTTTCATTTTACCAAAGCAGTGCAAAAAATGAAAGCTGAGCTCTGATAGGTTTCTATGGGCAGCTAAGATTAATGAGGCCCAGTAATGGTGTCACTAAGGTGTTTCACATTTCTAAAGCTTCCAAATTTGTACCATCTCTACCTAGAACTATGGATTATGAGAATTTAATTTTAATCTCTAGTGGCAACTGTGCAAACGGCTAAAACTTTGTTGGGATGACTGGGTAAAACATTGACTTTTATGGTTACTTTTTAAATAGAGGGTTCAGAAGTTAATGACTTGCATATTTATTCTTAGGGACGTGAAAATTTTTTTCAAATTGACCTTTATCATTGGCAAATGTGTTTGTTTTCTTCTTGTTATCCTAGTCAATGTTTTTAGTGCTTGATCTTCAATCCAAAAAATAAAAATTTCCACCTACCAGACACCAGCTGGTGATGATAACTGTTGGTAATGACAGTATCAAGACGCCTCCTGTATGGAGAAACTAGTCGCAGGCATTGCTCAGGTGTGATTTTGGACCATTCTTCCACACAAAAACTCTTCACATCTTGAAGGTCCCGTGGGCTCCTTCTACGAACTCTGAGCTTTAGTTCCTTCCATACATTTTCTATTGGATTCAGGTCAGGTGATCGGCTGGGCCATTTTAGCAGCTTTATTTTCTCTCTCTCTCTCTCTGAAATCAATTGAGAGTTTCCTTGGCTGTGTGTTTGGGATAACGGTCTTGCTGAAATATTCATCTTCGTTTCATCGTCATTACCCTGGTAGATGGCAGCAGATTTTTATCAAGAATGTCTTGGTACATTTGTCCATTCATCTTTTCTTCAATTACACAAAGTTTGCCAGTGCCATATACTGAAAAACAACCCCACATCATGATATTCCCACCTCCAAACTTCACTGTTGACATGGTGTTTTGGGGATGATATGTAGTGCCTTTTGACCGTTAAACATGGTGTGTATTATGGCATCCAAAGAGTTCAATTTTGTTCTCATCTGACCAGACTATATTCTCCCAGTATTTTACAGGCTTGTCTAAATGTTGTCGAGCAAGCTTTAAACACGCTTGAACATGCTTTTGGTTCAGCAGTGGAGTCTTGCGTGGTGAGCGTGCATACAGGCCATGGAAGTTCAGTGCATTACTTATAGTTTTCTTTGAAACAGCTGTACCTGCTGATTCCAGGTTTTTCTGTAGCTCTCCACAGGTGGTCCTTGGCTCTTGGACAACTATTCTAATAATTCTTTTCACTCCTCTGTCTGAAATCTTGCGGGGATCACCTGGTCGTGGCCGGTTTATGGTGAAATGATGTTCTTTCCACTTCCAGATTATGGTCCCAACAGTGCTCATTGAGATCTTCAGTAGTTTAGAAATTCTTCTGTAACCAATGTGATCAGTATGCTTGGCAACAATAAGGTTGTGAAGGTCTTGAGACAGCTCACTGGTTTTACCTATCATGAGATGTTTCTTGTGTGGCACCTTGGTAATGAGACACCTTTTTATAGGCCATCAGTTGAACCAGCTGATGTTATTTTTTACTAAATGGCAGGATTGCTTTCTAATTGCTGATACGTTTCACTTGGTGTCATGACTTTCCTTGACTTTTTGCCCCTCTCATCCTTCATGTGTCCAATACTTCTTCCCTGTGTCATATCTCATTATTACACATAATTTATGGACATTTGTGGTTTGATTTCTGTGCCTGTGTGGATTGGATGGGTTGTTACCAACATCTGGTGAAAATTTCATGTTAATAGCACCTTGTACTTAGAAAATCGATGTGTTCAATACTTATTTTACCCACTATACAGGCACGTGAGGAAAAAATTCTGCAAAGTAAGAATGCTTTCAAATATAGAAGTAATAACAATTTATTTTTATGAACTAACAAAATGCAAAGAAAATTAACAAAAGAGAAATCTAAATTGAATCAATGTTTGGTGTGGCCACCACTTTGCCTTCAAATCTTCAGCATTTCTTCTAGGCACACTTGCAAAAAGTCAAGGAATTTGTAGGATTACAGTCCTATGTATGAGTAACCAATTATACCAAACAGGTGATAATGATCATCATTTTTATATATAGCCTGAAATACAGTCATTAACTAAAACAGAAAAAGCTGAGTAGGAGGCTTAAAATTGGTGGAGAACAGTTAAACTCTGTTTTCCAAAAACCTCACCTTTGTAGTAGCTTTATGTCACAGGTCAAACACCATGGCAAGACTGAGCACAGTAACAAGACACAAGGTAGTTATACTGCATCAGCAAGGTCTCTTCCAGGGAAAGAGTTCAACGCAGACTGGGGTTTAAAGATGTGCTGTTCGAGCTCTTTAGAAAAAGCTCTAAGCAGTGGGCAACATTGAGGACCGTAGACACAGCTGTTGGCCAAAGAAACTTAGTGCAGCAGATGAAAAAAACATGCTTACTTCCTTTCGAAATGTGAAGATCTCCAGCAGTGCCATGAGCTCAGAATGGGCACCAACCAGTGGGACACAGTGACACCCATCTACTCTGTAGAGAAGTCTGGCCAGATTTGGTCTTCACAGAAGAATTGAGCCCAAAAAGCCATACCCTTGGCATGGAAACAAAGACAAGTAACTCAACTGTGCACAAAGACATAGGAACTGGGGTGCAGTAAAATGGCAGCAGGTGCTTTGAACTGATGAGCCGCAATATGAAATATTTGGCTGTAACAGAAGATTTTTCCCCGAAGGGCTGGAGAGTAGTTCAATAATGAGTGTCTGCAGGCAACAGTGAAGCCAGGTGGAGGTTTCATGCAAGTTTGGGGCTGAATTTCAGCAAAAGGAGTTGGGAATTTGGTCAAGATTAATGCTGAGAAATAGAGGCAGATACTTACCAATCATGCAACACCATCAGAGAAGCGTCTAACTTACTTTAAGGGGGTGTGCCGCGGAAGATGAGATTCCCCAGCGCTGTGCACATTTAAAGCATTCTTACTTTGCAGCATTTTTTTCCACAAAAAATATAAGTTACTGGAAGATATTCTTCATCCCTATTTTGTTGATGGTTTTGCCTTTCTTGCTTTTAGGTTGCAGTTGTGCGGAAGAAAAGCAACGCTCAAGTTTACGCCCTGAAAATAATGAACAAGTGGGACCTTCTGAAAAGATCAGATGTGAGAGGAGAGGACATATGGAGGGATGGTGTGTGGGGACTAGTGGGGAAGAGTATAGGCCAAGGATAGAGAGTAAAGAAGCTACATGTTCATCTTCATTTTGTTTCTCTAGGTTGCCTGCTTTAGAGAAGAGCGAGAAGTTCTGGTGAATGGAGACAAGAGATGGATAACACAGTTGCACTTTGCCTTCCAGGATGATAATTATCTTGTAGGTTTTTTTATTCATACTACACAAGTACACTACACTAGGGTAATAGTACTGAACAAAGTTCCTTAAAAGAGTGCAAACAACTTAAACGTTTTGCTTGAAATTAGAAAAACTGTTTTCCAAAAAGAGTGTCTATGGGTTGTGTTTGGTATTACAACTTAGTCCCATTTAGGTAAACATCACCATGGCTTCACCAAAACCTGAAATTTCAGGCTTGATGGAAGTTGATTCCATTTCTACCATTACCTTGGACCATATATTATTTATACGGGTCTTGGAAGCTGAGATCTACAGTGCTTTTTGGTTGCAAAAGCAATAGAAGAAGGTTCAGTGAATTAGAGTTTACGACTTAAGGGCTGATTCTTCAAAATAAATTGCCAGAATTTTAGCGTAAAACGGTTTAAAATATATAATCTAAGTCAACAAAAACATCATAATTTACACCACAAAATAACATAAATAGTGGAGTAAATAATGACATTTCTTGCGGTTGTGCACAGCAGCTGAAAGATGCGGCAAATTAATTAAGAGGCGCACACCTCCTAATGACTTTGGCGCAATTTAATCCAGTGCACCCTTCATCAAGACTGGACACAACACCATACTTGATGAATCAGGGCCTTAGAACCAGAACAGTGACCCCCTTTAACCTACTCAGATACCATATCGGTAGGGAATTAAAGATAGCCTTTCATCTGATTCACGTTGCCAGAACCATGGCCAACATGAATCAGACACTGTCTGCTCTATTGCTGCTCTGTATGTTTTACTTTGAAACCCTACGGGGTTTAGAATTAAAATATTTTGAATAGCCGGCCGGGGACTTTGCATCTCAGATGACTAGTCCAAGGCAGGTCCCTGGCAACTTCTCCCTGCCCCTCATCCCTAGATTGACAGGATTCTCTCTGTGTGTATATAGGGACAGACCTGTGATACTATGGGATCGGAGAGGAGCGAAACCTCCACGGACTAGTCAACTGAGACACATTGTCCCCGACTGGCTTTTCAATTTATTTTTTATCTGAAATGCTGCCGGACTCTTCAGAAGAGCACCCCTACATCACAGCTTTCTGGTCGCCTTGAGTACAACAGGATGAAGAAGACATGACCTTCTTTGTTACTTCGCTTTATGGTTTTGGACGACATATGACTTATTATTCTTTTCCCAGTACCTTGTGATGGATTATTATGTGGGAGGTGACCTTCTCTCCCTACTCAGTAAGTTCTCAGATGGTTTTCCTCCACACATGGCAGTCTTCTACCTGGCTGAGATGGTCACGGCTGTAAATTCTGTCCACTCTCTGGGCTACATACACAGGTGAGAGATATTTAAATCATTTAGAAGTTTTTCAATGACCCATGTACCTAATAATCATAATTTGTCATTGAATTGTTTCATTTTTCTTGTTCAGAGATATAAAACCAGATAACATGCTGTTAAACCGGTCAGGCCATATCCATCTTGGTGATTTTGGTTCCTGTTTGAAACTACGCCAAGACGGCATGGTATGTTAAATTTAAGGTTTGCTCCTTACCCTTGTCCACACGAACACACCAGATTTTACTGAACACTTCTGACTTTACTTGAAGGTGTCCTGCTCTGTTGCTGTGGGAACTCCTGACTATCTGTCTCCTGAAATTCTTCTTGCCCTTGAAGACCATAGCTTGTCCTATGGCGTTGAATGTGATTGGTGGTCTATAGGGGCCTGTGCCTACGAGATGTTCTTTGGACACCCTCCCTTTTATGCTGAATCTGTTGTGGAAACATATGGAAAGATTCTTCACTATAAAGTAAGTGAACTCAAGCTGCTGGTATATCAGAGACACTGTTCAAGGCTTTCTTTAATGGGGTTGTCAGCTATGGAAAGATCATTTTTATACCCCTTGTTAGGGATTTCTGAGATAGCATTTGGATGGATTTTTAGGCTGTGTGCCCACTATGCGTTTTTTAAGCGTTTCTGCAGCGGAATTGCCGCTGCGGAAATGCTTAAAAAACGCTTGGTAGAAGGCCTGCCATGTTCCCCAATGATAATCTGCATGTGCTGTGCACATGCTGCGGAAATTTCCGCTGCGGATTATCATTGCTGAAAAAAACGCAGCACTACCAATTATTTTGCGGAAGCGCTGCGTTTTCGCTGCCATTGACTTGCATTGGAACGCATAATATCCGCATCACTGGATCTGTACATGCGGATTACATGCGTTTCAATGTGCGGATGGTACCCGGGTCTGGAGAAGAGGAGACTCCTCCGGACCCGGGTCCATAGTACCTGTAAAAAAAAGAATAAAATAAAAAATAAATATTATACTTACCTTCTGATGGCCCCCGGTGCGCTTGTCCTCCCTTGCCGGCAGATTACCGTGGACTGAAGGACCTGCGCTGACATCATTTAGTCATGTGACGGCAGGTCCTTCAGTGTACCGCGAGCTGCCGGCAAGCCGAGACGCATCGAATCAAGACTGTGAAGGCCATCAGAAGGTAAGTATAGATTTATTTTTTTATTTTTTACCATTCTTTACGGTCACACTATATAAATCCTTGCCGGTTGCATGAATTTATATAGTGTGACCAAGTTGTCAAGCACTTTCCAAGTGATGCTAAAATCGCTTGGAAAGCGCTTGTCAACCCGCATGCGGAAATACATGTGAAGAACGCTTCACTTCCGCTTGTCCCTGGCAGGAAAAACACATGTACAATCCGCATGTACAATCCGCATGTACAATCCGCATGTACAATCCACATGTACAATCCGCATGTACAATCCGCATACGTTTTTTTCTGCCAGGGAGATGCAGAAACGCTCAGGGAAAAATCCAGAGCATTTCTGCATCGTGGGCACATAGCCTTAGTTCAGAATGCTCCTCTTCCCAATGATATGTCCTGTAGTTCACAGGCAACTTATTCTTGGAATGGATAAGGTGTAATGCTTTATTTTACCTGTGGTGGCGCTGTAGGGAAAATGACCCATTACTGTAAGGTTTCCCTAAAGACTACAGGTGATCGTTTGAGGTCCCATCAGAAGGGCACTTTGTGACTTGCTTATTGTCAAAGGATTCTTCTAACAATTAAGGATTTACCGTAAAATAATTGTTCTGGAATGAAACATTGATTATTTCAGACATAGAGCTGGGAATATTTTACTTAATCTGTTGGTTTAAGTGGTTTCCAACCTGTCGCTCCACAGTGGTTTCAGCTGGGGCTTTAAGGGCATGCAAAGAGTTGTTCCTTTGCAGGTTGGAGATCACTGCTTTAGATAATACCTGGCTTTATTTTCTTAGCATAGTAGTTGACACATATGTGATTATACTTCATATATCATATGCTTATACTATTAAGTATTGGCACATAGAGATACTCAGATTCCTCTGTATGTTGACTAGTTGATGGCCACCTAATTTCCTTTTGATCTAATGGTGAAAAGTTCTTCATATGAGATTGGACAATTTTTGGCTTCCTCTGAATATTGTGTTCAGGGTGAATTTACAGTAGTTTCTTTCTTTAGTATTAACCCAACTTGAGAATGTCTTATATCTACTCTGGAATTACCATTACTGTGGGTTTCTTAAATTCTAATGTCTATTGGGGCTTCTTGACTTTTCCTGAATAGATGATGTTGGGAGAGAAAAGGATGTTACTCTAAATTCAAGCCAGCTTACTTTTCCCTGCCAATTGAAAACACATGAACACTTGTCTGAGTTGAACGTTCATACAGTACAGACCAAAAGTTTGGACACACCTTCTCATTTAAAGATTTTTCTGTATTTTCATGACTATGAAAATTGCACATTCACACTGAAGGCATCAAAACTATGAATTAACACATGTGGAATTATATACTTAGCAAAAAAGTGTGAAACAACTGAAAATATGTCTTATATTCTAGGTTCTTCAAAGTAGCCACCTTTTGCTTTGATGACTGCTTTGCACACTCTTGGCATTCTCTTGATGAGCTTCAAGAGGTAGTCACCGGAAATGGTCTTCCAACAATCTTGAATGAGTTCCCAGAGATGCTTAGCACTTGTTGGCCCTTTTGCCTTCACTCTGCGGTCCAGCTCACCCCAAACCATCTCGATTGGGTTCAGGTCTGGTGACTGTGGAGGCCAGGTCATCTGGCGTAGCACACCATCACTCTCCTTCTTGGTCAAATAGCCCTTACACAGCCTGGAGGTGTGCTTGGGGTCATTGTCCTGTTGAAAAATAAATGATGGTCCAACTAAACGCAAACCGGATGGAATAGCATGCCGCTGCAAGATGCTGTGGTAGCCATGCTGATTCAGTGTGCCTTCAATTTTGAATAAATCCCCAACAGTGTCACCAGCAAAGCACCCCCACACCATCACACCTCCTCCTCCATGCTTCACAGTGGGAACCAGGCATGTAGAGTCCATCCATTCACCTTTTCTGCGTCGCACAAAGACATGGTGTTTGGAACCAAAGATCTCAAATTTGGACTCATCAGACCAAAGCACAGATTTCCACTGGTCTAATGTCCATTCCTTGTGTTCTTTAGCCCAAACTTGTCTCTTCTGCTTGTTGCCTGTCCTTAGCAGTGGTTTCCTAGCAGCTATTTTACCATGAAGACCTGCTGCACAAAGTCTCCTCTTAACAGTTGTTGTAGAGATGTGTCTGCTGCTAGAACTCTGTGTGGCATTGGCCTGGTCTCTAATCTGAGCTGCTGTTAACCTGCGATTTCTGAGGCTGGTGACTCGAATAAACTTATCCTCAGAAGCAGAGGTGACTCTTGGTCTTCCTTTCCTGGGGCGGTCCTCATGTGAGCCCGTTTCTTTGTAGTGCTTGATGGTTTTTGCAACTGCACTTGGGGACATTTTCAAAGTTTGCCCAATTTTTCGGACTGACTGACCTTCATTTCTTAAAGTAATGATGGCCACTCGTTTTTCTTTACTTATCTGCTTTTTTCTTGCCATAATACAATTTCTAACAGTCTATTCAGTAGGACTATCAGCTGTGTATCCACCTGATTTCTGCACAACACAACTGATGGTCCCAACCCCATTTATAAGGCAAGAAATCCCACTTAGTAAGCCTGACAGGGCACACCAGTGAAGTGAAAATCATTTCCGGTGACTACCTCTTGAAGCTCATCAAGAGAATGCCAAGAGTGTGCAAAGCAGTCATCAAAGCAAAAGGTGGCTACTTTGAAGAACCTAGAATATAAGACATATTTTCAGTTGTTTCACACTTTTTTGTTAAGTATATAATCCCACATGTGTTAATTCATAGTTTTGATGCCTTCAGTGTGAATGTACAATTTTCAAAGTCATGAAAATACAGAAAAATCTTTAAATGAGAAGGTGTGTCCAAACTTTTGGTCTGTACTGTATGTCTAGGGGAGTCGGGAGTGATATCTTTCGGTCAACACTTATCTAAGGCTGCTTAAGGATATGTTCCCACTTGAAGAGTGGCAACAAAACACCTCCAATTGTTTTAAATGGGACATCAGCATTGCCATTCATACGGCTGCAGATTTTTCCACCCTAGTTTTACAAACTGTTTCAATGAGTTATGTCACTTATCGAAGCAGTTTCCACCCAAACACCTTGGCATGTAGCCACACATGGCTTAGTGTCATTAAGTGGGGCTCATCTGCGTGCAGACCCATGATAGTTCAAACTACGAGTCTCTTGGATTTCTGCCTCAAATGTTTCTAATGCAGAAAAGCACCATGGGCCCTAATAAAGGAGGAAAAAACCTGGAAAGGAGAAAAAGCGCAATAGGGTCTTATCTGGGTGGATGTTTAGAAAATCATGTTCACCTGATTGTGTGTGCACACAACCACTGAACAAGACTTGGGCTGCATCAGACCCACGAGGAATAAATCAAGAACACTGGAAGTAAATGGGTTAACTTGCGCTGTCGTCAAAGGATGATGAGGAGACAGGAATCCAATTCTACGGTTTAGTGGTCAACACTTTTCAAAGTTTCAAACTTTTTCATCAGGACCAAACCAGGGTGATAACGTGGTTTTGTCACTATGAAGAAGTTTGAAACTTCGAAACGCGCTGACCACTAAACCGTAGAATTGGATTCCTGTCTCCTCATCATCCTTTGACGGCACAGCAGGTTAACCCATTTACTTCCAGCGTACATGGGCCCTAATAGGGTATTTGAAAATGGGTTATTTAAAGCAGACCACCACTTTAAATGAATCTTCCACCCTTAAGAAATATGCAGATTTCTCTTCCCATCTTCCAGGCATAGTTTATTTTTCTAACCTGGTTGAGACATATATGACAGAATTATATAGAGCTTTTTCTGCTATGAGGTCAGACACCTAAGGATAATCCAGGTCCATATTGACATTTTTACTGTAGACTTTCTGTGCTCCTACCTGTGCTTCTGCAAGATGTGGGTCTGATGCTGGTAGTTGAAAGTTCTGTATATAAGGTCCAGTTGACTCTTATATTTCCTCTCCAGGAGCACTTTAACTTTCCCTCTTCAGCGAATGAGCTACCACCAGAGGCATTAGACTTCATCTCATCCCTAATTTGTGATCGTGAATCCCGCCTGGGCATTGGTGGACTCCAGGATTTCCAAAGCCATCCACTCTTTGATGAAATTGACTGGGAAAGACTGCGGGAATTCATTCCACCATTTGTTCCTGAGTCAGGAGGCGCCACAGACACCTCTAATTTTGATGTTGTAGAAGATCAGCTATCGGAAATGATCAGTGGGGGTGGGGTGAGTATCTCCATGTATTGTTTCCTGATTATTATGGAATTTTTATTTTTAATTATCTGATAAATTTTGGATTGAACCAATCAATGCTAAACCAAAACGATACTTATCTTATTACATATACAACATATATCACCTATGCACGGGATAGGTGATAAAAAATCCTTCAGATTTTGTGACCAAACTGTGCAGAAAAAAACGCGACAAAATTGCAATGTGTGCACATAACCTTAGTCCCCTGTGTGAATGAAGCAGTAAGGAGTATGTGCCACCAATGCTTCATTCACTGTCTAGAGGAGTGGTGGTCGCACATTTTCACTGCAATTCCATTCTCGCAGGGCACTTTGGACCCCTCATTCTCAGGATAAGTGGTGGTCTCAGCAAATATAGACCATCGAGATGGAAAACTCATTCATTTAACTATGTATTATATGTGTTTTTTCTATGTACGTCTTAGGAAACCATTTCAGATGTTGGGGATAGCTCTCCTCTTGGGGTCAACCTTCCCTTTGTTGGCTACTCCTATACATTTAGGTAAGAAGATTATGATCTTTCTGTCTGATGTTTATAAGCATCTATCACATACTTACCAAAATTTTGGTTGGTAAAATGAGGGTGTCTAAAGACCCTCTACTCATTAGATAAAAATCGTTTAAACCCGCCAAATTTGGCAGGATTGGCCGACCATCTGACTTGTATGAGGGCCTCTCTATTCTCCCTTGAGAGATGATGTCAGGAGAGTGAAGGATCCAAGTGGTGAATTTCCAATCCTTTTGTTCAGCGGGGAGATAAGCCGAGACTTCCTGTGTATGGGGGAATTGAGAGAAATAACTGTCAGTCAAACCATCATTTTACCGACAGCTATCTGCCCCAAAGTGGAAAGCAACATGTCATTTTTGGCAGAGTTTCCATAAACCCCATCCCTTTACGATCAAGGTCATGCCTGAGTTTGCCTGGACTTTTTCACAAAAATTTGGACAGTCCCGGCAAATTCAGGAAATTTGTCAACTTACACTATTGCGGAACTGTATATCTTCAATTAAAAAACACTTTTCTCTTTTAGAATTAAATATTGGTAACACTCCACAATTATGTCTCCCTCCTAGGGATGACGGCAGGGATCATGTTTGGGGGAACTTAAGAAACACGTGTGCATGTAATGTAAGGACACATCCAGACCTACAAATAATGAGCCATGGGGAGAACTTGGTGAGTTTAATACAGTTAATAAATTCAATATATAATCAGTATAAAAGCCTATAATACACAAGCTCTATTAGAAAGAGGCTGAATTGTCACTGACGGCTGTAACAGTCTAGTCTTGGGTGATGTATCTAATTGAGGCATGGTGATAGAAGATTTATCTTCTACTTCCAGGAATCACCTTTGGATCCCTCGCTGTTGTCCGAGCTGCGCAATGCTCTGCAGAGTGAGGTGGAGGCCAGGGAGGCGCTGTCTTCTGAAATGAGTTTACTTCAAGCAGCCAATCAGAGCCTGGCCAGGTGAGAACCATCTATCTGTCAAAGATGGGAGAAAACATGGAGACACTTAAAGTTGAGTCCTATCATGGACCTGTATGGAGTGGACGCACGCTAACAAGACCACTGCTCCATATAACAACTCCTCATAATGGACGTTCCGGGGCTTAGAGACATTAATGTGTTTTTTTTAGTTTCGGAAAACGTCTGTCTCCTGGCTGCAGTTTGCTTTAAAAAAAACCAACAACTGAGAATTACTCATCCTCCCCAGGTCCAGCACTGAGTCTCCACTGGTGCTCTCGGCGACTGTTATTGTCTGCAGCGCCGACATCACATTGACAGCGCTGCAGCCAATAACTGAGCTCATCAGCTCTGTCTGAGTTGATAGTACGAAGCCGCTGAGGCTGCGGACAATAACAGACCCCGGGAGCAGTGACAGAGACTCAGCATTGATTCTGGGGAGGGTAAGTAAAGCTCTTTTTTTTTTTAAACAAATTGCATCAGGGGGACAGGAGTTTTTCTGAAACAGGAAAACCCCATTAAAGGGGTATTCCTACCTCCAAGATCCTATCCCAATATATAGTAGATGTAATAATAATATTGGCAAATACCTCCAATTAAAAATGTAGTATAGTTCTTCTGATTTGTTATATCTCTTCCCCCATTTGCAGGGCATTGCAGTAGCTTAGGTATCCATGGTTACGACCACTAACAACTAACTTGCTGTCACTATATGAGTGGTCGCAACCATGGATACCTAACCTACTGCAATGCCCTGCACATAGGGTAACTGACATAGCGAATCAGAAGAACTATACTACATTTCTAATTGGAGGTATTTGCTAATATTATTATTACACCTACTACTTATAGAGATCTTGGAAATGGGAATACCCCATTAAGGCAAGGGTCACACGGCCGTCGATTCTCTCATGTGAGAGAATCGGGGTGGATTATGCAAACACTCTCTGTTCAAACTCTGTCAAAGTTTGATCTGTGTGAGCACAGATGCGGAGAAAATGGAGAAGGTAATTTGTCCATCTTCTCCATTGTCTCTGTCCGCGGTAATCGCGTTGCACTCTGATGACATCCGAGTGCAGTCCGATGTTTTACTGCACCCATAGACTTCTATACTGAAACGGCATGCAAAAAAAAAAAACAGATCTGAACTGCCCCAAAGTGTAAAATAGTATAATATTGGGCTGAGTGTTCTCTGATAAAACATTGCATAGCACTCTGTTGTGTTATACGCTTGGGTGCGCCAAGGCTGGGGCTACAGCGGTCAAAAATCGCCATCCATCGCAGCACTGTACAAGTGAATGGGGTCACAGTGAAGCCCACAAGACAATATTTTAAGTTGAATATTTTGCGACATACTTATCACTCACCTGCATTATGCTACGACACCTTAGGTATAGGGTGATCTTTGGTCACACGACCCATCTTGCGACCTTGGTCACCATGTACCCCCGGCCTTATCAATTATCTTGTGTATACATCACTTCTTTTTTTGTGTTTCCTTTTCTCTGGATCATCACGCTATAAAATTGATGGACTTTCTCACTGTTTTGAAATACATCCACAAAAAATACTGTGCTCGGCAAAAACCCAAGCCATGTATGGAGAGTTCCTCATTTGTCTGAAGGGTCCAGGGAATAGCACCAACACGGGTTTGGTATCTTTTTGCTACATTTACTATCTTAATTTTTCGTGTTTACAGTCGCTTATATGAAGCTGACCAGCTGAACTCTGAGCTTCAGAGCAAAATTCGCTCCTTGGAGCAGCAACTGAAGGATAGAGAGGGTGGTGGAGACGAAGAAGAGGGGAGAGGTGAGGAAGTGAACCTACCTAATTACAAGTGAAAGGTTTGTGCACATTAGGTATAATCCAAGCATCTCAGCTGAGGGCCATTGGGCCATGTTGATTCTGTGGTGAACACTGCTAGGACATCATTCAGTCATTGCTAATGGTGGGCCTACTCCAGTGTAGCCACACTCGAGTATCTGCTCCTCAGGAGGCATCTACCATAGGTATCAAATGGTCCAGCCTTGGCCACCATGCAGTCTAGTACTTGCTACATGCTTGATTCCTTTTTACCTTCTATGTACAACACTGCCAACCTGCTATATTGACTGTTCTTAATGTATTTCACCATCTAGGTCTGTCCAACATTCAAGCCTCATCCTATTCCTGTCCTCTGTATGTGTCTTTGTATATGTCTTCCTGCTATGACAAGTCTCTGATATCTGTCATCCAACCTCTTGCAGAAAAACATTTCCTACCCCGAAGATGTGCCACCTGCAAAGAGACTTCTGAACCTACCTCTAGGATTAGACAAGTGAGATTTCTATGGGAATTGGGAGACAAGTTGATGAATTTTAACTCTAGGAGGTGATGGAGGGTAGAAGGGCAGGGAGACAGTGCGTGTAGGACTAGATGTTGGAAAGAGGGTCAGAATCGAGCTAGAAGGGTATTTTCATCGTGGGTCAGTTGGATGGATGACATTGCATAACTAAGCCTACTAGACAATGGTGGGCTTTACACCTCTACAGGGACCAGATAAAAGTATTATGCAGTATATAATTTAAGGCCTTCTTTACGGCATAGCTTGGCATTAGACTGGTTGTTTGGGTGGGCAGTCTTTGAAAAGTTTTATTTTGGGTGGACATTTGAAGGAATAGAAATAATTAAGCCATAGAACTCTTGAAGGCCCAAACCTGACTCCGAACCTTTGTCTGTCTTCTCTCTCAGCTAGATAGCTGTATACCTTCCTATTGCCACCCCTTAGTGACACCAGTTCACCGTCACATGCTGCTCTTCTCACGGGTATGTCACGTGCATGTCACCTATTGTGTTGTCCTGTCTGGAGAAGGGAGACTCTCACCTAAATCCTTGGTATGCCTTTCTAGCATTAGGATCGTGGTTTATGTTGGTGTTGTCCCTGTGTGTCGTGAAGTGGGAACATGTGTGTGATAAATGATTCTGTCTCCGTAGGGCAGAATCTAGAGTCCTGTTCTAGCCGATGTCCTTCTGGGTTAAACCAGCATTTTATATTAACTAGCAGATCTAGCTATGGCTTCCAGAGCATTTTATGTGGCAGGATATATATATATATATATAGATATATATATATATATATCTATATATATATATATATATATATAAAAATATTCTAGGGAAAATTAGCTTTGTCATACAATCTAGTATTACTAGAGATTAGAAACTGCTGCGGCACTCCTGCCATTCTGACATGCCCTTTGATTTTCACAAAATTCCAGACCCTAAAATCTGTCCAGACTTTAGATTTTGAAATTAATCTAGGCCCCAGACCAGACCACTAAATAAATAAAGACCCTCTAAAGAAATTATTAAATTAATCCAATACCCAGCGCACCCTCCAAAAATAATCCAGACTCCAAATGTAAAGGTATTTTCTCATCTTGATAAATGGGTAAAATTGTTTGTAAAACAATCAACTTTGCAAATTACTTCTTATTAAAAATCTTCTCTGTTCTCAAGACCAGAAGGATTATTATATTTTTTTGTTTACTGTTCATTGCCTGGTTACTGGCCACCTCTGGAGTTTATCAGCAGTAGCTGATATCTTGGGCAATGAGAGCAACATTTACAAGCTCTTTCCAAAACAGCTTAGAAGCAGTCTCCTGGAGCTGGCGAGGTAGCTGGATACGGCCAGCGTCGGTGCCTCTAGGCTCCTCCGATGCTGCAGAGGCAATGCTGCTTCTTCTTGCAGCATCAGAGAATGCAAAGTTCGAGCAAGTGGCTCAACCATGCCAACAGTCCGAACTGTCAATCAATCAGGAGCGCACTTTCCCCCAGCAGTGAACTCCTATTCAAGAACATGAGAGATCCCCTTTAATTCAGACTCCCAAATCAATTTAGACTTCAGACTAAACCCCACACATTAATTCTGACTCCAGACCAGACCGCTGTCATGAGCTAGAAGCGCAGAGCAGTGAGTAAATGGAGGAGGCTCTGTAGTAATTGGGTCAGTATAGTTTTACCTAATAGAAACTACAAAGACCCCAGTTACTACAGTAATGCTGCTTACTGATGTGGTACAGGGGTAAGCTGTGACCCCCTATAGCTATGCCACTATACAAATGCTTTGTAGTTTCTGACATCTCTAATTTTATCACTGGTATCAACAGTTCTTCATGTTTAATTTTTGGTGGATTTTTTGATAATTTCCTATAACGTTTAAAACTATATTTCTCAAATTTCCAGTAATGTCCCCTTTTATGTTTTGAATATTCTTACCTGGATGTTTTTTTTTAAGAAAGCCGACACTTCAAAAATTGACTTATCTTTTTGTTGCTGTCTCCTACAGGTTCCTAAACCCAACTCTGGCTGGGTGGGATATCTCCTGCACCTGAGCATGTGGTCCTTGAAGTGGATGGTGCCTCCACTCCTCTGAGTATCATTTTGAGATTCCAGTTTCAAAGAATAACATAGAAGAATGAAAAAAATGACGTCTTAAAAACCTCTGATGACCCCTAAATAGCACGGTGTCCTTATCTACCATGTGTCCTGGGCTAGATTGTCCGTCAGGTTGGACAAATGGGTTGCAAAGGGGTTTGTATTACCTGATGGCTGCTGACCTTACCGAATCCAAAGTTTCTGTCCAAGTAATTTTCATTCTGGATGAGTTTTGGTCACTGGACTGTTCTAGAGGCCATGCTTCCTTCTAGCTATAGGATATATTGATATAATTTACATTTATGCATTGTCAGATTGGGGTTCCTCAGGGCCTCCCAAAATAAGATGGTTCTAAGTGCAATCTCTCTATCCTTAGAGAACATGTGCTGTTATCATAATTTTATTCAACAAATGCAAAGGGGCCGATTCATCAAAGCTTTGAAAAGTCACAACATTTTTGAGCAACAATGAATTACACAAAAATGTTGTGACATTGAAGTTTTCACACCAGTTTGAATCAGCTCCGCCAAAATGGGAAGAGCTGACGAGGAGGCGGGATAGGGCATGGCCACGTCCACCCCTCAATTTTAAAGTGCCAGCGTTTTGGACACCAGAAATTGTATTACCGTCCCAGACTGGAGTAGCATTTCTGGCGCGGCACACGGAGGCGAACTCCTCAGGGGAGATGTGCCAAATTCATTAAGAGGCGTGCACCTCTTAATGCATTCGGATGCCATGTACTCCAGCAAGACTAATCTAGCACGAGTGTGCGCTTCGCCAGTCTTGATGATTCGGCCCCAATATGTATTTCTCTGATTTATAGCAAGTGGTGGTCTTAGTAATATTTACATTTGACCTAAGGCAAAAAAGTTAAATTTTTCTACATTTATTAAAACTTCACTTTTATTTAAACACTGAATGCTTCTATATAAAAAACAAAAGAACGGAGAAAAAAAAATCTTTAAAGGGATTCTCCCACAAATGATATTTCTGTATATATATATAATCTGTGGGAGAAACCCCTTTAATGACTGGACTCATTATTTTAAAGGGAGTCTGCCAAACTCCAAACTCAAATTAAACCCCTTATATAGACATATAGGGGACGTAGCATCTATAAAAATCATACTTGTAGGACAGATTTCACTACTTTAGGTTTACAAAAAGAAAAGTTTTATTGTATATGCAAAAGAGGGGTCCTTTGTGCACCTTTGATGTGGCCAAGGACTCAGTGCACCGTACCAACCCCTTAATTAGCATCCTCAACACGTCCCCTTAGCTTGATTGACAGGAGCCCAGCCAGCACACACACAGTGGCGGCACGGGTGCGCTCTCGTCCCTCTCTTCTGTCTGCAGTGTCCGCTTACTACACACAAAATTACATAGTAGCGGGAGGCTGATGCAGACAGGAGAGAGTGATGAGAGCGCTTGCACTGACACTGTGTGCAGGCTCAGCTCCTGCAGTGTTAGTGCGCATGCACAGGGCCAGGGATTCTGTTCAGGCAGTGCTCGCCCTGGGCAATCGAGAGCTGTCAGTCATGCCAAGGGAAAGTGTATATAGAAGTAAAGTAGGGAAATCTAAACAAGAGGGATAATTTTTGCATAAGTCCCTATAGGACTGTATAAGTGGTTTAATTTGCGTTTTGGGGGTGACAGACTCCCTCAGGTTTGTAATGGGTGGTGGAATACAATCTTGCTGTGAGGTTCACACATCCTCCTACGCAGTGGTCCACAATTCCACTATCCCATTATTAATGGAGGAGGCAATTCACAGCCGCCGACGTTTTTGGCAATATTGTTACATCATCAGCGGAAGCGTGGCTACAAGAGATAGAGCGCCACGTTGCTGACATCTCTAATAACTCTCTGAACCCTCCCAGAAGTAGCCAGCCAATAAAATGGTAGAAAACGGATGATCACTTCATCCTATTATGATTGATAGTTAATAATATCACTAATAAGACTTAGAAAACCCCACATTTGTGTTGCCCCCAGCAACCAATTACCGCCCAGCTTTAATTTCTCAAAAGCATTATAAATAAATATTAAAGCCTTTCGATATTTATTTGCTATGCGCAACATAGACCATTTTTTTTGTTATACAGTTTTCCTGAATCTTCCTACAAGTATTTAGGCATTCAGGCTGCCCAGTCCCTAAACATGCAGGTAAAGTACTTGAGAGTGGGCCTTTGTTGCCCATAGCAACCAATCACAGTTCAGCTTTCATTTTCCCAATGCAGTTTAAGAAATGAAAGCTGAGCTCTGATTGGTTCCTATGGGGAACAAAGACCTATTAAGTTATTTTTCAGTATAGCTGCGACATTACGGTTTCTCGTTCGCGATAGGTCCCATGACTGACATAGCCTGCTCAATCTAGGGATCTTATTAGCTGTGACCCCTGTCCGTCATTATATAATTAAAGGGGTTGTCCACTACTCCAAATGTTTACAACCACCTCTCAATCCAAATGTTTTCCCCCCAGTAAAAAAATAACACTATACTCATCTCCAGTGCCGGTCGCCGGTCCACTGAAGTAGGTATTTGCTCTTCTGGGGCTCATTATTATGTCATGCAATCCCTGTGGCCAATCATCACTGGCTTCAGCTCTCACTTCCTCCGGATGTCAGCACTGATTGGCCACAGGGCTTGCGTGACATAATAATGAGCCCCGGAAAGAGCCAGTGCCGACACTGCTGGATCAGCGCCGACACCAGAGGTGAGTATAAGTATTATTATTTTATTGGGGGAAAACATACGGATTTAGAAGGGGTTGTCCAAGTAGTGGACAACTCCTTTAAGCGAATATCCTTTTTCTACAATTCTGTTGACTAACTACTGCTGGGAGGGATCAGAAAGTTGATGTAGGAGCCAACAAAGCGGCAATATAGCCCTTGTTTTCATGAGGTGGAAAAAACATGTCAGAGCAAAGGGCTGTGAATTGCATATTTTAATTGATATTATATATATATATATATATATATATATATATATATATATATATATATACATACATATACTTTTATAATATATATATATTTTTTATATATAGTTATATATATAAAAAATATTATTATATTTTTATGTCAGTGGTTATACACCTTCAATAATAAGACTGTGGAAGTGTGGACTGCAACCATGCCATCACGCAACAGGTTGTACTATATAATTCATTACAAATTAGAGAGATTCAGCAAATTCGGCCATGTTCGCACAATGTTTTTTTAGGCGTTTTCAGCAGGTCGCCTAAAAAAACACTCTATAAAGCACTTAGGGCGCTTTCACACTGCGTTGTGGCCCCTTTGGGGTTTATGCCTGAACCTCCTGCAAAACGGGATTCGGGTTTACACACTGACGGAGCCATAGAGTATAATGGTGTTGACAGAGCGAGCATAGGCTCTATTGTGCAATACTAAGGAAATCCTGAAAACATGATCTGATGGTGGTCCTTGAGGACTGGAGCTGGGGAACCCTGGTCTACTACATCTGAGTTTCCGCCTGCAGTAGGAGTACACGCCCAAAAATGATGCACGACAGAGCATGTGTTTGCTCTGTCAGCACCATTATAGTCTATGACCTGTCGGCCCATACACCTGAATCCCATTTTGTGGGGATTTCGGATGTAAGCCCAAACGGGACCACCAAACGGATGCCGGAATGCAGTGTGAAAGCCCTCTAAGAAAACGCTTGAAAGAATTTTCCTATTCAATGACTTTCTGGAAAATATTTAGATTTTTGAACGTTTTTTTCAACCCCTTCATATTTCAAAAACGTCAAGAAGTGACCTGACCGTTCTCCAGGTGTTTTCCACTATGAAGCCGCTCCATACTTTACGAAAGAAGTCAACGGAAAGGCTAAAAAAAAATACCAGGAAAACAACTGTTTGTCTTTTTGAACATTTTGTAAGCATTTTAGGCAAAAAAAAAATGCTAGCATTTTATTCATTGCTTAATGGATTTCAATAAATGCAAGAAAATCGCCCCAAAAAGCAGCTTAAAAATACACTAAAGAACTTTCATTAAAAAAATAAAACCCCAAATATTTATGGGAAATGCTTGAGAAAATATTAATAAAACGCTTAAGGAAACAGTAAGAAAAACAACCCTGTTAATAATACAGCTTCTGGACAAAAGATTTCAGCGTTTCCGGCTGTTTCAACAGCTCCTTTTTTTCGACTGCCTGAAAAAAAAACATTGTGTGAACATACCCTAAAGGCTTTCATTCTCGGGAAATTTAGTGTTTAAAAAGTGCAAAAAAAATGTAACTTTTAATTAATATAGTAATGAGAGATTCAGGTTGATTTTTTTTTTCCTCAATTGGAAACATGAATTTGTGATTCTGTGTGTTGCAGTCCGGATATGGACCACGATGCATGGACTGGTCATGGGTCTCCTCACCCGCACTTAAGACCACGGCCCCATTATCAGTATTTGGTCAGTATTTTTTCTCAGGAATGGGAGCCAAAACCAGGAGTGGGTGATAAATGCAGAATTGGTGACTTGTTTCTATTATACCTTTTCTCTGATTGTTCCTCATCTGGTTTTAGCTCCCACTCCTGAGAAAAAATACTGACCGAATACTGACCAAATACTGATAGTGGGGCCGTGGCCTAATAGTCTCATACATGCTTGTGAGGCTGTTGAGTTGGGTTTGGGAGATCTGTGGCTGCTCTGTGAATCATGGACTATGACATACAGATGTGTGAATCCGGTCTAAAAAGTAGACCCTGGTAGAAAACTCCTATTAGGGCTGACTTCTGTTGGACCTTGAGGGCCCTTTATTGTGTCCGTACTAGAGGATGCCCCAAACTGACTGCATTTGTGTATTAAGGAATAATACCTGTTCACAAAGTACCTGCAGGCAGCCCAGCTAATCTCAGAGTCTAACTCCACTGCAGTGATGAGCTTAAATTAGTAATACTAATCTCTATACACATCTATTCCTTCTTCTCTGGACTCCTTACAGTTTTTCTATCTGGGTAACCATCCTTTAGCTAACATGGTCTCCTGCTGTATAGGGGACTCCCTCTCTGTGCAACACAGACTTGTTTTTGGCCCCTCCCACTACAGGAAGCAGGAAGTGACCATACCACAGACTCTAACTCTTGATGGAAAGAGAAAGACCATAAGTTACGTGTCATGTGTACGGGAAGTTCGGGGGAGACAGGGATAGACTTTGATAAGACTGCCAGACTGCCAGACAGCTGGGAGTTGTAGTTCATATTAATAGTCTGCGATAATGTGATTATCTTTATCTGCAGAACTGCATGACGTGTGATTGGTTTCACTGTCACAATCTTAGCACGGACACAGGAGAATACGTACGCACAGATAGACATCACATAGTACCGCATTGTGACCATACATCTTATAGAGCACCGTTTCTGAGTAAAGCATCGTTCCCACCAATCTGCCATGTCTAGGAATGAACTGTGAACTTTTTATGTCTTAAAAGTAGTAATACCCCCACTTCACACATGGTATACTATGATAGGTGACATGGTAATGTTGAAAATCTGATGGAATAATGGAGGGAATCTCCAGGAAACCAGCACATCCTAGACATGTTCCTATTTGCACTAAGTTTATACTGTATATCAATATGTTGATGTATTAAAATGAAAACTCCCATGTCAGACATTTATGGCATAGCCAAAGGATATATAGATGCAGGTTCTGCTTCGAACGTTTATTGGAGAGGCGGCCATGCTTGCCATCCCCTGTAGAGACTATGGGGTTACTGAAGAACCGAGCACACAGTAAATAATAGTCATCAGGTCCCGATCCCACCACTTGATTGGTGCCCGTCAACCATTTCTTGCGTTCATAGCAGATATGCACTGGATGCTCGTAGCCATATGGCATATTCACATTGCAGAAAAATGTGATATGCTGTGACGTGTGCATTCACCCTTAATACCAATGGATCGGCCATCTACAAAATGACATCATGTTGCTCATTGTCAGATCTGTTTGGTTCAGTTGCAGAGGAAAGTACTGCAGAAACCAGCCTGAGTCCCTCAAGGCCCCATCTAGTCTTATTAGCTGCCGCTGGCAATGGCGCGTTATTGGTAATTATCATCATTACCTATTTATAGGACTCGCTTTGACAGTCAGGAATGCGGACAAGCAAACATGACCCATTTCATCAAGGAGGCATTGTTTTTTGGCTGGCGTTTCTAATGTGGCCTCCATAAAAGGCTCCTTTTTTCATCGACTCATTAACTGAACCCACTTTGAAGGCGAGTTAGTAATGACTGAGTTATGTCTGTGTATCTGGGCATGGGTGCCAACCACAATATTTCAACATGGGCGTAGATGTAGTGTTGAAGAGGTAACCGGCCATCCCTATTCCCGGTGCCTTGGGGGACCTAAGCGTTCCACTCCCCTCTATAGGTGAGGAGGGCTGATACCGATTTTGTCAGTTTGATCATATCATAGATATATTGGTCAGTATCTGGCAGCTGGGGCACCCAAAATTTTTAATCAAACCCAATGATAAAAAAATGATTTTTAGAGCCATTCAGTTAAAAAAAAATTGTCCCCATAGGTGGACCACCTTTGAGGACATTTGTTTTAAGTTAAACACATATATTTGGGGCTAAAAAATTTTGCAATTGTTTTTCTTAAAAAAATTTGCACCTGTTTTCAATTTTTTTTTTTGTCAGATTTGCTAACTGTTTTGGGTGGTCTCCTCTCTTTTTGGGAACCTTCCCAGGTGAATTGGAAGGGTGTGATCATGGAGGGATGGTCACCTCAGCATACAAGGTAATATTAGTGTTCTTATTAGTAAGATCTCATGGCTGCTGGTCCAGATGGACACGTGCATCCACCTCAGAATGAGGTTCAGGGCTGGGTTTCTGGCTGATTCCCAGTAATCTGTCCTACTCATGGATTCATTACAAGGACCAGACGTTAGTTTAGCTCGTTCCAGAGAACTTTTAAATAGAATGAGCAGTGGCAAGAGGCCCAGATTCCACGCGGTGTTTCTTTTTCTTTCCAGTGATATTCATGCAAAGTGTATATGGGACTCTTAACTGGAGCGTAGCAACCAAGGAACATCTATCGACAATAGCAGCCCCAATGTAAACTTAATTTTTACCTGTTTTATGTACGAGTCCACATATCCAATAACCAAGGAAAAAGTATGTGTGTATATACACTGCTCAAAAAAATTAAGGGAACACTCAAATAACACATCCTAGATCTGAATGAATGAAATATTCTCATTGAATACTTTGTTCTGTACAAAGTTGAATGTGCTGACAACAAAATCACACAAAAATCATCACTGGAAATCAAATTTATTAACCAATGGAGGCCTGGATTTGGAGTCACCCCCAAAACTAAAGTGGAAAAACAGACTACAGGCTGATCCAACTTTGATGTAATGTCCTTAAAACAAGTCAAAATGAGGCTCAGTATTGTGTGTGGCCTCCACGTGCCTGTATGACCTCCCTACAACGCCTAGGCATGCTCCTGATGAGGTTGCGGATGGTCTCCTGTGGGATCTCCTCCCAGACCTGGACTAAAGCATCCGCCAACTCCTGGACCGTCTGTGGTGCAACGTGACGTTGGTGGATGGAGCGAGACATGATGTCCCAGATGTGCTCAATCGGATTCAGGTCTGGGGAACGGGCGGACCAGTCCATAGCTTCAATGCCTTCATGTTGCAGGAACTGCTGACACACTCCAGCCACATGAGGTCTGGCATTGTCCTGCATTAGGAGGAACCCAGGGCCAACCGCACCAGCATATGGTCTCACAAGGGGTCTGAGGATCTCATCTTGGTACCTAATGGCAGTCAGGCTACCTCTGGAGAGCACATGGAGGGCTGTGCGGCCCTCCAAAGAAATGCCACCCCACACCATTACTGACCCACTGCCAAACCCGTCATGCTGAAGGATGTTGCTGGCAGCAGATCGCTCTCCACGGCGTCTTCAGACTCTGTCACGTCTGTCACATGTGCTCAGTGTGAACCTGCTTTCATCTGTGAAGAGCACAGGGCGCAAGTGGTGACTTTGCTAATCCTGGTGTTCTGTGGCAAATGCCAAGTGTCCTGCAGGTGTTGGGCTGTGAGCACAACACCCATCTGTGGACGTCGGGCCTTCATACCACCCTCATGGAGTCGGTTTTTAACCATTTGTGCAGACACATGCACATTTGTGGCCTGCTGGAGGTCATTTTGCAGGGCTCTGGCAGTGCTCCTCCTGTTCCTCCTTGCACAAAGGCGGAGGTAGCGGTCCTGCTGCTGGGTTGTTGTCCTCCTATGGCTCCCTCCACATCTCCTGGTATCTGCTCCATGCTCTGGACACTGTGCTGACAGACACAGCTACCCTTCTTGCCACAGCTCACACTGATGTGCCATCCTGGATGAACTGCACTATCTGAGCAACTTCTGTGGGTTGTACTGTAGACACCGCCTCATGCTACTGTACCTCTAGGGGTGAGAGCAATGGCAAAATGAAAAAGTGACCAAAACAACAGCCAAAAAGGATGAGAACAGAGAAATGGTCTGTGGTCACCACCTGCAGAACCATTCCTTTATAGGGGGTGTCTTGCTAATTGCAATCATTTCTACCAGTTGTCTGTTCCATTTATACAACAGCAGGAGAAATTGATTCACAATCAGTGTTGCTTCATAACTGGACAGGTAGATTTCACAGAAGTGGTATTGACTTGGAGTTACATTCTGTTAAGTGTTCCCTTTATTTTTTTGAGCAGTGTATATAGATATATATATATACTGTAGATATATATCTATCTATGTGTATATACAGTGCCTTGAAAAAGTATTCAAACCCTGTGAACTTTTCCACGTTACACCCACAAATTTAAATGTATCTGACAAAATTCCCTGTCCCTGTTGAAGAAGAGCATCCCCACAGAATGATGCTGCCACCGCAATGTTTGATGTTGAGGATGGCAGGGTTTCTACTTTGGTCTCATCTGACCACAGCACTTTCTTCCATATGCTAGCTGTGTCCTCTACATGGCATGTGGAAGAAGGTGCTCTGGTCAGATGAGACCAAAGTAGAACTTTTTGGGCTAAATGCAATACACTATATGTGTAGAAAAACTAACACTGCACATCACCTTGAAAACACCATCCCCACCGTCAAACATGGTGATGGCAGCATCATGCTTGTGTCAATTCTTTAGCATGCATAAATTGTGGGAAAATGCATGTTTATGCATCTGCTTTTATTAGTTTTTGATTCTTTTTTTTTTTAAAGGTTCTTGCAACTGAAATGCGCCAAAAATACACACATTATCGTTACGCCCCAC
Organism: Phyllobates terribilis; assembly: GCF_046119375.1. Lineage (NCBI taxonomy): Eukaryota > Metazoa > Chordata > Amphibia > Anura > Dendrobatidae > Phyllobates > Phyllobates terribilis. The sequence goes on from NW_027362767.1 coordinate 379,707,222, forward strand.
ATATGAGGTATGCTTTCACCGAGTTATTTCTGACGTAAATTTTTATGTGTAACTGCTTCAAAATCCACTTCAAAAAAGTATTTGAAGTGGTTATTGATGTGGATTTTTAAACAGAAGCACTTTAATATAGACAGAAAAAAACCTCTGTGCAAAGATATCCTTAAGATTAAAAATACATAAGAAGTGTACCCAAAAACATGTGTCTTTTAGAAGTGCAGATAGATGTTGATCGGACAGATAAGAGAAGTCATATTTGCTATCCTGTTTTTTTTTTTTTACCCTGAGAACAATATATAGTCGCACTGCCACTGTCTATGGAAATTATAAGAATGTTCAACTATGTATAAATGAGAGTTACGAAGTTGGGGATCTGGGCCATTATACAAATACTGGATATACTTCCCCTTTAAGACTGAAAGCACAAGTTTGGAAATGGAGCTGGGGACCCGGCTATGATGTAACGTCTTCATTCATTTTGGATTTTTTTAATAAATGCACTGTATTTTTTTTCCTCGACTGTCATCTTTGCTTACTCAGAAAAGCATTCGGAGTTTCCTCACTGCACGCTGCCGTATATTGTACCGGTGAATGTACGTCCCACATGGCAAATCACCAAACCTGATCCCTGAGAATTTAGTTTACATGATATTGATGAATCGTTGCCATGTTCGGCGATCGCTATGCACACAAGAGTGTTTTATTTTTTGATATCTATATAAATGTATATATACCTGTTTATATATAGATATATATAGATATATAGGAAATTCAGATGTAATATATTTTATTTATGTTTTGCTACTACCCAGGGTTTGTATATATGCATATTGTATATATGACTGTATATATTTGGAAGGAAGCGAACATTTGTGTGTATAGTAAGGATCAATGAATGAGAGTTTCTCTTACATGTTTGTATTTATATATATATGTATTGTGTGAATTTGCCTGGTGAATAAAGTGAAAAAAATATAATGCTTCTCAAGTGTGTCCTCCATTTTTTGCCCCCCCATAAATTAGTTTAGGAGACATTAAACATGGACTGGGAGGCTGAAAACACTGTTCCCCATGTGAAAAGCAGGGGGTCTCTGTGTTACCCCTATAATTACTGTATGATAGGCGTGTTCTACACATTATACAGTTGTAGTTTTATTAACAAAATGTACAAAACTTAATAAACCAATAAAACAACAATGTAAATCGCTTAACACAACTAATAGAATAAGGTGTTTCTGCAAACTCATCACAAAATGCCACTTTTACTGACTACTGCAGTTTTAGAATTATTCAACCCTTAATGTCAAGCGTTTTTAGTACTTATTAGAGCCCCTCTGGCTGTTATGACCTGCTGCTAACATGATGCATAGCTAGACAGCAGCTTGTACCAGTGTTCCTTCTGAGTCTTAGCCCATTCTACAATAGCTTCCAATCCCCTTATATTCTTGGGTTTTCTGCAACCCCCGTCTTCAAATCTCACCACAGACTTTCTATGGGCTTCACGTCAGGTGACTGTGACGGCTACACCAGAATCTTACAGGACTTCTTCCGAAACCAAGCCTTGGCGGATTTTGAGGTATGCTTGGGATCATTGTCTAGTTGGAAGCCCAAGTTTCAGCTTCCTTACAGAAGCCATTATGTTGTCTCTTAAGATTTCCTGATACTTAAATGAGTCCATCTTGCTCTTTACACACTGGGCGTTTCCAGTCCCAGAGGAAGCAAAGCAGTTTCATAGCCTCATAGAGCCACCATCAAGCTTCACTGTAGGCATCTCGGAGCTACCACATTTCACTATAGGCATCACCAAACTTCTGCTATGCTTTGCTGTAGACGTTACTGAGCCACCCCCAAGCATCAATGCAGACCATCACCGAGCCACCGATAGGCTTCACTTTTAGGAAACATCAAGTCACTGCTATGCTTTACTATAGGCAGGGTGTTCTTTTCAGTGTATGCTTTTATGTTCCTCATACAGCCATACCGCTGATGTTTAGACCCAAAAAGTTCCAGGCTTACTGTATTTCCTCGCTCCATGTCTAATTTTTATGGTTTTGTGCACATTGCAGCCGACTTTTCTTGTGTCTTTTCGTCTTGGAGTTTGGGCATGGAGACCTTTAGTGATTAGTATGCACCTTACTGTACAAACTAAAATCTCAATGTCTGCTGACACCAAATCTTGCTGCGGGTCTTTTGCAGTTACTTGAGGGTTTTCTTCAGGATTCTAGTGGCAGCCGGTAACAGATTCCTCTTATTGCCACATCCAGATGTTCCTATAACTCTGAACTTAGGAACTATGCGTCCAACTGTGTCTCTAGGAACATTAAATGCACTTCCATCTTTTTCATTGTTTGTACAATGCAATGACTTCTCCTAAATTAATGGTTTACTTTCTTGTTCTTGTCAATACTAGAAAATGAGTGAACTAGAGGCCATTACCCATGAGGAATGAGCTAAGGTTCCACAGGAACGGTGCCCAAAGCTGGTGCCTGGCTATATATCATGTTAGCAGTAGGTCATAACAGACAGAGAGGCAGCAGGTCATAACAGCCAGAGGGGCTCTACTAAGTATCAAAGACACTTGCCATGAAGGGCTTAATAATCCTGAGATTACAGTAGTCAGTAAAAGTGGCATTTTGAGCTGAATTTGGAGAAACCACTTGTTAAATTAGTTGTGTTGAGCGATTTACAATGTTCTTGTTTGATTGGTTTATTACAAACAGCAAAAAGTTTGTAAATGTTACTAATAAACCTAAATTTGCAATGAGGGGTGAATTATTTGGATTGCAACTGTACAGTTGACATGAACAAATAAATCTGCCCTGGCATAGACAGGTTTGCTGTGTTTGATATTGGCTTTTAGACCATAATCACAAAATTTACAAATCCATTTATCCCTAGTTTTTCACCTTCACAGATCACATTGATGTGATCGTTTAACTCATTAGAGAATTAAAAAATGGCAAAACTTTTTCCAATATAAATGTGTGTTTTACCTATTGTGAAAGAAAATTGGGGTGCAGCTATAGGAGGTAAGGAGAGGAGAGTCAGAGGCAGCAGCTGCACCCCACTCAGGTGTCTACATGGTCCAAATGCCAAAAACAAGACATGCAGAAGCCAAAATCTGCTTAAGGCCACGTTCACACGCTCAGTATTTGGTCAGTATTTTATATCAGTATTTGTAAGCCAAAACCAGGAGTAGAACAATCAGAGGAAAAGTATAATAGAAACACGTCACCACTTCTGCATTTATCACCCACTCCTGGTTTTGGCTTACAAATACTGATGTAAAATACTGACCAAATACTGAACGTGGCCTAAAACTCACCCTGCTGTATTCTGTACATCACATGCTCCGGATATCTCACCTCAGCATAGTGCAACAGCACCACCTAATGGCCAAAAATACTACTTGCATTCACATGCATTTTTGGTAGCACACCGTTGCCCTGAACAGACAGGACAGCACTTAAGAAAAATGTTACTAACATAACTAGCCCCTTCACACATTATTTAGGACATGAATTAACATCCTGGAAATGGGGTCAAGCATGTGTGGAGGGAGTTCAGGAGGACTCAAAGCTAAACATTTCTTTTACAATATCCTGTATGTTGTTTCATCACTTAAATATAAAAAAAATCGATCCGTGCTTACTATCGACGTAATGGGTCTGACCTGGACAATTATGTTTCCAAGTCATTTTTACCGCACGAGGAACACCGTGAACACAAAACACTAAAAACAATGGTGGAATTGCACCTTTTACATAATTTGATCCCACTTGGAATTCTTTTCTTCCCCGTTTTTCACCATATTGTATTTCAAATTGAATAAAGTCACTGAAAACTTCAACTCATCCTGCAAAAACAACCCAGACCCTCGTGCACCACTGATGAAGAATTAAAAAAAGTTATGGCTCTTGGAAAAAGGTGATGAAAAAAATTTAAATTCTCAGGTCCTAAAGGGAATCCGTCGCCACATTTTTGCTAGCCCACCTGAGAGCAGCATAACATAGAGACCCTGAATCCAGCCATGTGTCACTTACTGGGCTGCTTGCTGTAGTTTGGATAAAATCTCTGTTTTCTCTGTTGAAGATCTAGCAGTTCTCTGCTTGCAGTGTATACAATGCTGCTCACCATTATTGGCACTCTTCATTATTTTCATACACTGTACAATATCTTCAGAAATAAATGGAAATGTCCCAAAGTTATATCCTCAGGATTTTTTAATTAATGGTCCAAAGTAATACAACAATAAAACATTGTTTTCAATTTCCATGTTGCAGTTTCAAAGAAGAAACACAATAAGCAGCATGTGCAGCAATAAAGCCACTTCTAATTAATACTCTTGGTTGCACACCCTTTGGCATTGCTGACAGCCTCCAGACGTTTCTTGTAGCCATCTATAAGCTTCTTGCTCTTCTCTGGAGTTTTCTCCCATCTTCCTTTGCAGCTTGTTCAAGCTCTTCACTGTTTGCAGGGTTCTTTTTCCCATTGGCAGATTTCAGCTCACCCCAAAGATTTTCAATGGGGTTGAGGTCAGGACTCATTGCTGGCCATTTTAAAACAGTCCTTTTTTTGTTTTTCATCCATTCCTGTGTACTTTTGGATGTGTGCTTTGGCTCATTGTCTTGCTGGAGGACCCATGATCTTCGACTCAAACCAAGTCTTCTTACACTGGGTAGGACACTTCGCTCTAAAATCTCTTGATAATTCCCTGATTTTATGATTCCTGTGATACGGTCAAGGCCTCCAGTACCAGACAAAGCTAAGCAACCCCATAGCATTATGGATCCTCCACCATGCTTAACTTTTGGTAAGGTGTTCTTTTCCTTATAAGCTTCATTGTGCCGTCTGTAAAGAAACTGTTGCTTTGCATTGCCAAACAGCTCTATTTTTGTTTCATCTGTCCACAGAACATATTCCCAGAAGGATTGTGGTTTGTCAGTGTACTCATTGGCAAAGATCAGTTGTTCCTTTTTATGTATTTTCTTCAGTAATAGTTTCTTCCCTGGCCTTCGTCTATAAAGCTCTGCTTGTTTTAGTGCGCGGAGTATGGTACTTGTTGAAATCATGACACTAGACTGTTCCAGGTTGGCCTTCAGGTCTTTGGATGTTTGACGTGGTGTTTTTTCCACCATTTGAACCAACCTTCGAAGACATCTCTTGTCAATTTTCCTCTTTCACCCACGTCCAGGGAGGTTCTTAATTGTTCCATGCTTGGCAAACTTCTTAATAACATTGCAACCTGTTGAAATTGGGATGCTAAGGTCTTTGGAGATGGCTTTATGGAAGTCTTGTGTTTGCTAATAATAGCAGTTCTGATGTCATCAGACAGCTCCTTTGTCTTCACCATTGTGACAAAGGAACAGGGCCTAACATGTGGCTTTTTAAAACACTGAAGTCATCATTCATTGGCTCTTTTGTATTTAACACGAGTGCTCTATACAAAAAAACTGTTTCACTTGATTCATTTTTTTCAGGAGATATTCCACATTATGTACTTAAACTTTATGAGTGCCAATAACGTCGAGCAGGACTGTAGTATAAGCAATCAGACGATCACAGGTTAAAATTCCATGGAGGGTCTAAATAATGTAAAAAAAAAAGTTTTGAAAAATATATATTAAAAAAGCTGCTGAGCTGTATATAACCCCGCTCACATCACTGATTAGCAGCTTTCTGTGTACACTGTGCATAGGCAGAAAGCTGCCGATTAGTGGTAGGGTTATACAGAGCTCATGAATATGGAGGACTACGTGGTAGAGGTTTACTAGTCCTGATAAAACTGTGATTTTATCAAAACTACAGCAAGCAGCCCAGTAAGTGACACATTTCTGGAATCAGGGTCTCTGCCCCTACAAAACCTGGTGACAGATTCCCTCTATAAGGCTATAGAAAAAAACAGGGCTTGCATCCATTTTCTGCAGTTCCAAAATAAATCGAAATAATAGCTGGAGACTTGTAAAATTTCTAGAGCTGCATTCATAATTCTGCTGTTTTCAGAGGTGAAATCTCCAATCATTTACTGTTCATGTAAATCCGATGTCTGGACAAAGTTTGCTCTGGAAATTTGAGCTCAGTTACACCAATCTAACATAGGCGAAAGTAACTCACCCTCTGTATAAGGAGTTCAAAGTAACTGTTTTTAGTGTGCTCGCCCACAAGCGTGTTGACAGTTTCCAATAAAAAACAGTAGAATTATGAATGCAACTATGGTGTATATCACAGGCTGTAACTCCTGATCATAACATGTAATGCCTGTACATTGTATACTGTCCCAATATGTAATATACATCACCTCCGGAATAGCAAGATGCAGTTAAAATAAAAACTTTAATCTACACAACTGAAAGAAATACAAATGGATTCATTTCTCAATCGTCGTCCTCTTCTTCTTCCTCCTCTTCCTCCTCCTCTGCCTCCTCGGCAGCAGCGGCCGCCTCTTCCTGTGCAGCCTTAAGGGCCTGTTCCTCCTCGACTGTGGGGTCCACTCCCTCGCTAATTTCTGGCCCGCTTGGATACTCTAGTTGGGGTGGAGGAGGTGCGGGAGGGCTGTATCCTTCAGGACTGTACTTTATGCCCCATCCAAAGTAGATATTTTCAAATTTCCTGGGAATGAACAAAAATCAGGGTGAAACGTGAAAGTGAAAACTGCAACAAACCAATAATAACTTCTTACACTACTTCTGTTCATTACTTCTTATTAGTTTAAAAACTAAACTCCCATAGTTTTCTTAAAATTAAAAAAATAAATAAAAAAATAGTAAATATATATATATATATATATATATATATCTACTATATAATCGGCTTATCCCGTCAGTCCTGATTGGTTGCGGGCGGCGGTCGCCACCAATTAGCGCCTCTCTCAACATGTGCCTCCTCCAAATGGACCCCTAGTAGCTTCACTGCCCTCTGTGGATCGTATGTGGAAACTGGAGAGCTGTGGTAAGCATACAGTGGTGACATCTATGCTCCCTGTATTTACTTAGCGCACCGCACGTGGCAAACAGTAGTGGTAAATAGGAGTGTAACATGGTGGATGATTCATATATGTATCCATCATACACCAGTGAGGGTAGTCAGCCTATATAGTGATTTACTTCAATGCTGCACTTGTAATCTACACATCAGATACGATGTAATAAATATATAGGATCTGTGTTTGCTTTGGATAACTTTCATAATGGGTCCTTTATTGGGGTTACATGTGTAGAGGGTTGTTGATTTTATTGCCCTTTTGTGTTGCTGCACTGATCTCTGTGTATGTCTGATCTTTTTATCATAATAAATATTGACTACTTTTTGCTATAGAATTGTGGATTCCGTTTTCGCTTCTTTTCTCTGGTAGTTGTTCAATTAGCAACAAGCGCAGTCCGGCCGCGAATTGGCGCCGGATTTGAAACACTGCTTCACTGATTACTTGCGCCCGGTCGGCCGCATACATATTCTAGAATACCCGATGCGTTAGAATCGGGCCACCATCTAGTATATATATATATATATATATATATATATACACATACATATATATATATATATATACACATACATATAATTTTTTTTTATTTTATGTTTTTTTTTAATTGTAGGAAGACTATGGGACAGTTTTTATATATATATATATATATATATATATATATATATATATATATATATATATATATATATATGGATATAGATATATATATATAAATTATAGATATGTGTGTGTGTATATATATATTTTTTTAATTAAAAAAAAACTATGGGACAGTTTTTAAACTAATTATATATATTGTGGTAAAGCGAGTATCTCGGCTCTCACAGACGCAGACATTGGAAACACATCTCGGGTTAACTTCCTGCAGGATTATTATACGGCATAAACCATGTCAGGGTTCACAAAATAAACAAGTCCTCTCCGGGATAACAGGCAAACAGAAGAAGATAAAGTATATCACAGTTCATAGGTGAGCGGGTTTCGCCCGCCCTCGATAATACAAACCGTATAGCAAAGTCCTACTGTGGAGCTCTCTGGCAGCCACTCACTGTGTGGAGACTTCCTCCTCCAGACCAGAACAGAAAAAAAAACAGTGAATGAGCATTTAACCTTGCTCAGCCACACCCTGAGGTGGAGATAGGGTGAATGAATGACTTCCCGCCCGTCTCTATGTCATTTACACAAAACCACTCCCTTTGAACATGGTAGTTTAACCCCCAACACATAACATGCTGGAGGAAATTTTAGGTTTAGTTCACTAAGGCAAGTAGCCGCAGTGAAACATATCTCCCCTCACATATAACATCAGTGACAGTCACATATTCCCCCCCCTCTGCCCAAAGCCAGAGGTTTGGGCACCTTCAGACACCAGACAGGGAATTCTAGAGAGGGCATCAGCGTTACCGTGTAACTTCCCAGGCCTATGCTCCACGTGAAAACAAGAATCCTGGAGCCTTAAGAACCATCTAGTCACCCGAGCATTCTTACCCTTCTTTTTCCTCAACCATCTAAAAGGGGCATGGTCCGATACTAGTTTAAACTTCCGGCCTAGTAGGTAATATCTCAGTGAATCTACAGTCCATTTTATGGCTAAGCACTCTTTTTCTACTGTACTATCGCTTAGTTTTTCTCGCCAGAAGAGAGCTTCTGGCTCAGATAGAGAATGGGATGTTCCTCTCCATTTATCTCTTGGGAGAGCACAGCCCCTAGGCCAACTTCTGAAGCGTCTGTCTGGATCACGAATTCTTTATTAAAGTCTGATGCGACCAGGACCGGCTGCTTACACAGTGCCAGCTTCAGCTGTTGGAATGCCGTCTCCGTGTCATCCGTCCATTTCACCATCATTGATCTGGTGCCTTTGAGGATATCCATAAGGAGCGGCCATCATGGCAAAATTTGGGATAAACCGCCGGTAATACCCCACAATTCCAAGAAGCGCTCTCATCTGATTCTTGGAGCGCGGTTCCAGCCAGTTCTGTATTGCCTCGACTTTATTGACTTGTTGCTTAATTTCACCTCTCCCAACAACATAGCTCAAGTACTTGGCCTCCTCCTTCCCGATGGCACATTTTTTTTGATTTATAGTAAATCCCGCCTTCCTCAGAGCGTCCAGAATTACCTGTACTTTCAGCAGATGACTAGCCAGTCTGGGCTAAAGACTACAATGTAGTCATGGTAGGCTGCGGAATACTTTTTATGTGGGGCTAGGGTCCGATCCATGGCCCTCTGGAAGGTGGCTGGGGCCCCCTGCAGTCCAAAAGACATTCGGGTGTATTGGAAACACCCATCAGGTGTTGAGAATGCCGTTGTCACGGGTGTGTCAGAAGTGACAGACAGTCGCCCTGCAGTTGACGCAGATCTCTTTGTTTGGCATTACGGACACCTTCTTAGAAACTGTCTCGCTAGGACCCAGCAGCTACCTTCCTCTTGCTAATTAACACCCTGGCCTGGGTGTATAAATACATGCTGTTTGCTAGAGGGAGGTGCCAGCGATATTCACGTGACCCCTTGTGAAGGCTTGAGCAAGAGCAGTACTTCTTCCTCTCTGGAGCTAAGAGGACGTGTGCTCATCTCTCTGAAGTCGACTAAAGCTAAGCTATTTTCCCTTGTCTGTTCCCCCTTGTTGTCTATAGTTGTCAGTGGGGATCGACTAGTGCTCATCCCCTCTCTTCCCTAGCCAGGGCCAAACGCCAGGGAAAGACAGGGCGAGGTTCCTGTGCAGCGATTGGTGACGTTAGGGACGTTAGGAGAGACAGGGTGATATAAGGTGAGCCTAGGCGGTCTCCACTACCCCCTTTCCCTAGAGTCTGGGCCACCTTTTCCCCCTTCCCTTCGTGGTTCACTTGGTCTTTCCTACACCTTGCGTGACAGCCATCTACTCCTTGGCCCTTTGGCACATGGGGATTTGCCAGTAGCCCTTCGTCAGGTCAAGGGTGGTAATATACCTCGCAGGTCCAAACCTCTTGAGTTCATCGACATGGAACATCGGGTATGCGTCACACTTGGATACCTCATTCAGCCGGCGGTAGTCATTGCAAAACCTCCATTTCCCATTGGGCTTTGGCAAGAGAACGATGGGACTCTACCATCCACTCTTTGACTCCTCTATCAAGCCAAGGTCTAACATCTTCTTCACCTCGGTTGAAATCACCTCCCGGCGTGCTTCAGGGATCCTATAGGCTTAAGGTTCACTCTTATATGTGGCTCCGTCAACATATCGTGCTCTACCACCTGCGCATGCCCCGGCAACTCTGAGAACAGGTCACTATTTCGCTGCAGCAGTTCTCAACACTGTTGCTTCTGGGCTGGCGATAGAGTCACCGCTATTGTGACCGGCTCCCGGGCAAGGAGCTTCCACGGGTTCCCAATCTCGCCACGGCTTGAGTAAGTTTACATGATAAATCTGGTGCGGCTTTCTTCAGCCTGGCTGGTGGACTTTATAATTAACTTTGCTGATTTTCTCCACCACCTCGTACGGGCCTTGCCACTTGGCCTGGAACTTGCTCTTGACGGTGGGGATTAGCACCAGAACACGGTTCCCAGGCTGTAACTGCCTCAGCCTTGCTGATGGGTTATAGACCTTTGCCTGGGCCTCCTGTGCCTGAATTAGATGCGCCTTCACAATAGGCATCACCTTCGCCATTCTCTCCTGCAACTGGGCAACATGTTCTATGATGCTCCGGTGGGGCGTAACCTCGGCTTCCCAGGTTTCCTTGGCAATATCCAGGAGCACTCGCCGATGTCGTCCATACAGTAGCTCCAACGGGGAGAATCCAGTAGAGGCTTGCGGAACCTCCCTTACTGAGAAGAGCAGGAATGGTAGCAGGTAGTCCCAGTCACAACCATCCTTCTCTACGACCTTTTTGAGCATCGCTTTTAAGCTTTTATTAAAGCGCTCCACTAGGCCATCTGTCTGCGAATGGTAAACGGAGGTTTGCAGCTGGGCAATCTGGTGGACCTTACACATCTCCTTCATTACCTTGCTCATGAATGGGGTTCCTTGGTCAGTAAGTATCTCCTTCGACAGTCCGGTCCTGTCAAATATATGGACAAGGTCCCGAGCTATGCTCTTACTCAATGAGTTCCTTAGTGGTACCGCTTCTGGGACCGGGTTGCATAGTCCATGACCACCATAATATATTGGTGGCCCTGTGCCGATTTAACTAAGGGGTCCACTAGGTCCATGGCAATCCTTTCAAAGGGGACTTCGATCACAGGTAGTGGGATTTGAGGACTACGGTAGTGGGAAGAGAGAGCTGTTATCTGGCAGGTTGTCTCCGGACACTTCTAATTCAGGGAGGTCGGCCTCCTCGGTCGCCCTCTGGTCCTCGTCGCCCGCAAGGACACACAGTGGGAACTTATCCACTTGAGACTTCGACGGGGGTTCTTCCCTAGCGACCTGGCTTTTGTCCACGCGACTCAGTACAGTTCGCTTTTCCTACAAGTCCCAAAACAAAGAGAAATTGCGCCCCAATATGACAGGATGTATCAGGTCCTTGACCACCCCTACCTCGTGGGAGTGGGCACCACAATCTGTTCCCACTGTCACTCTGGCCACAGGGTAGTCCTTGGCGTCCCCATGTATGCACCGCACACCTATGGTTTTGGCAGGGGCCAACTTGTGGGGAAGGGTAGCTCTGATTAGGGTCCAAGCACCTTTACCCCATTAATGTACAGGCCGGATAAGCATAATAGGAACCTAGCCTAGGCTGCAGTCCATTGGCTCAGGGGACATATGACACCGGGTGGCAATGTGTCCAGAATTGTGACACCGCCAACAGACCACATCCTTAAAAACAGTCCTTGCGCACCTTCAGTGGAAGAGGGACGCCCCCCAGTTGTAGCTCTAAACCCCCTCCGTGGTGAACTCGCCCCCTTATGGGTATCCCAGTACGGAGACGTGACTATGTCTGGTTTCCCAAGGGATTTCTCAACCACCTGATACCTCTTCACTAGGCCGACAAGGTCGTCCGCGTTCTGGATGACCTCGGACCTCTATACCGACCTGGGAATGGAGTGTATGAATCTATCAATCACCACCCGCTCGACCATCTGGGCAGGAGTGGAAGACTCTGGCTGCAACCACTTCTGAACGAGATGCAGTAAGTCAAACATCTGCGAGTGAGGGGATTTGTTGCCGGCATAGGCCCAGTGGTGAACTCGTTGGGCCAAATTTACTCCCAGGCGTGCCCAGATATCTGTCTTTAGTTTGGCATATTCCTTGGCATCCTGCAGTACCAAGTCATAATATGCCTTTTGGGGTTTGCCCGATAAATATGGTGCCAGAACTTCAGCTTCCTGTTCGGGTGGAAGTCTCTCCTGATCAGCCACCCTTTCAAAGACTGTCAGAAAGGCTTCTACATCATCCCCAGGGGACATCTTCTTCATGGCCCGTCTTACCGCCTGGGGGCGGGCGGTCGGTCTGCCTTGGATGGCATCCGCCAGAATCTGTATCTGCTGCTGCTGCTCTTTCTGCTGCAACTGGATCTGTTGTAGCAACAGCTTGGTTGTTTCCTGCTGAGCTTGCTGCTGCTGCAGCTCCCGATGCTGCTGTAATTGCTGCAGGTGCTGCTGGTGTTGCTGCTGTTGGCTCTGGACTAAATGCTTGATAAGCTCCTCCATGCTGCCTGACATCTCTGGCTGGCTGACAGCCTTCACCCAGGATATCCACCGTACTCTATGGCAGGTACACGTGTTCCTGGAATCTTGCCAACACTCTCACACCAACTGTGGTAAAGCGACTATCTCGGCTCTCACAGAGGCAGACACAGGAGGCACGTCTCGGGTTAACTTCCTGCGGGTTTATTGTACGGCATAAACCACGTCAGGGTTCCACAAAATAAACAAGTCCTCTCCTGGATAACAGGCAAACAGAAGAAGATAAAGTATATCACATTTCATAGGTGAGCGGGTTTCGCCTGCTCTCGGTAATACAAACCGTATAGCAAAGTCCTACTGTGGAGCTCTCTGGCATCCACTCACTGTCTGGAGACTTCCTCCTCCAAACCAGAACAGAGAAAAAAAAACAGTGACTGAGCATTTAAACTTGCTCAGCCACACACTGAGGTGGAGATAGGGTGAATGACTTCCCTCTCGTCTCTATGTCATTCACACAAAACCACTCCCTTTGAACATGGTGGTTTAACCCCCAAAGACATAACATGCTGGAGGAAATTGTAGGTTTAGTTCACTAAAGCAAGTAGCCGCAGTGAAACATATCTCCCCTCACATATAATACCAGTGAATCTGTCACAATATATTTATATATATATATTTTATACTCATTGAACATTGAAGGGACCCCTGTGGCACCTTCATACTCCACCTGACTTCCTCTTCTTGCATGGGGTCTTCAGTTACAAATGCAACTGATCAGCAGCTACCTGACTGTCAGCAGTGGTCATGTACTATTTGAGGTGGAGCAAACAGACTCCTAGCTTTTTCTTCTGGCTCATACGGAATATAAGAGGCTGAAGGGGTCGCCTGATGATCCTTGTCAGAAAAGAAAGCCATGGGTATAACAGCAGCAGTACAGCGGAGCAATGGAGGTTGGTAAGAATGCATTCACTTGCAGAAAGAGAAATGTTGAGGATCTCACAGCTTTCTACGTTGCTGCTGCTCTTAATTGAAATGTCCTCTTCCTCATTTGACGCTTTTTCTATTCTCCAAAAACAAAATATAACTGCAGGACTTTCAGAGATCAGATACGTACTTGGGGCTGGAGATGGTGTAGGCTCCGGGCCACAGGTTAGAGCGCAGAACGGCGAGCGCGTACTGAGGGATGTGCGTGGAGGAGACGTAAGCCGTCCATGGAGGTGTATTGTTGATCTCTGGGGAAAAAGAAAACAATGCATGTAACAGATTCTTTTATATCTGGAGTATAACACTGTAATAAGCAGGATACACAGAGCAGTGAGGCCAGGGTTAGATGGCAACAAGTGTCCCACCGCAGTGTCCCACCGCAACTGAAGGCTGGGGTAACGGTGCGGCCTGTGATGTGCCATGATGTGATCATTGCAAAAAAAACAAGCACCTGTAGGTTTTAATGACTACTTGCGACTCATAAGATCAGTCTGTAGTTTGGCTATTTCTTTTTACAGCTAAATGTGCACGAAATTAGTCATGTGACAGCAATTGTGGTTCGTTGAAAAATCTGCCTTTAACACTACCAAAGTCACCGTGTGATCCAAACCTAAAGCTAAGGCCTCATTCACACGTCAGTTTTTCACGTAAGGGTGATGAGTTTTTCACTTGTACCTAATGGGGCCTTTCATATGTCCGTGATTTTTCACAGAACGATCGATCATTGCGAAATCGTGGAGACATATCTCATCTTGATACGATTGTTGGATCAAAATCAAAAATGCGAGTCTATGGGTCCATGAAAAACATCGGACCTCATTTTCATGGACTGACAGAATGGAGAAGGTGGAGAGACTTTTTTTTGTTCTCTCTATGTCTGAGAAAAAATGATGGCACTCTAATCAGAATAATCCGACCAATGTGGAGAAATCGGTGGTGTGAACCTATCCTAAGGGCACAGATGGCCGTATAAATCGGACCGAGATTGGACCGCAGTGCACAGACTGGCCGGCGGCTCTCCTCACCCGAGGATAGAAATATATAAAGCTGTAACACTCGGGTCTGGAGAGCCGCCGGCCAGTCCGTGCACTGCGGTCCAATCTCGTCTGACTGCACCCTATTTGTGAGCCATTAAATTTATTAGCTCTGGAACTTAGATGTCATCTATTAGACAGAAGGAAATGACTTTGAAGGTGGCAGTGGGTCTCCTAACATATTATGCCTCTTGCCACTTATTTTCTCCTGTGCTGCAATGAAGGCTTCTCGTAGCCCAGACATAGAAGAAGTGTGAATGTGTAACTTTGCTGGGCCATGAATTTAGGTAATTTTTGCACCCACTCCTAATACCACAGTTACAGTGAAGGAAATAAGTATTTGATCCCTTGCTGTTTTTGTAAGTTTCCCCACTGACAAAGACATGAACAGTCTACAATTTTAAGGGTAGGGTAATTTTAACATTGAGAGAGACTATCCAAAAAAAAAAATCAAGAAAATCACATTGTAGAAATAAGATACATTTTTTTGAATTTATTATTTCCTTCACTGTATATACAGATGTTG
This sequence comes from Phyllobates terribilis, assembly GCF_046119375.1. Classification (NCBI taxonomy): domain Eukaryota; kingdom Metazoa; phylum Chordata; class Amphibia; order Anura; family Dendrobatidae; genus Phyllobates; species Phyllobates terribilis. Next base: position 379,722,343 of record NW_027362767.1, read on the forward strand.
GGGTTTAGGTATAACGACACATTGGGTAGGATTGTATTTAATGTTGTATGAAGTGCTGGTACCTGCATCTTCTGAGAGTGGGGTGAGCAGAGGAGGCCCAACTTCAGGTTCTGGTTCCTCTTCATCCTCCTTCTCCTCCTCCTCTCCTTCTTCTTCTTCCAACCCCTCCTCGGATTTGACAGCCGTATTCAGCCAAACACATCGTCCCTAAAAGAGAGGAAATAAATGTAAAGATGACAGAGAGGCAGAACTTACAGCTATGCTGTATCATGGATGACAGTCTTCTCACTTGTGGTAGGATATGCTGGACATGATGAACCCAACTAGACAAGCTCTCCACCAGGTCTGGCACTGGAATGCCCTCAAATTCTGGGTTCTCCTCATAGGTGTCCCTAGTTGCCCCTTCCTCCTCTTCTTCACCTTCCTCTTCTCCAAACTGATAGTAGCCTAAGGGACTGACATGGGTTCCTGCAGAGATCCGGGCAATCTGTGCGCGTAGAAGGTTAGCTTCGCTCCCCGGAAATGGTGGGTAAGTGATGACTGGGGCATCGAGATTTCCAGTGAAGAGACGCCGGATCTGTTTCCAAAGATTGATGAATGTGAGACACAGATGAGGACACGAGTGAAAACCGCGAGATGTGAATATGATCAGATACCTTTCGTGCGATTGTGATCTGTGCCGGCGTCACAGGTGGAAGTCTGATCCATTCTGCCCCAGCTTCAGAACATACAAAGTACACGTACTTATTGGCTCCTGTGCCATTGTCCTCACGTGGCACCACAGGGGGAGGACGGTACGTAGATTTAGGGGGCAAGTCTTCTGCCTCTTCTTTCTCCTCCTCATCTTCCTCATCCTCGGCTGTTGCCTTCTCTTCTTCTTCTGCATCCTCTTCTGCCTCTTCATCTTCACCTTCACGAAACTGCACCTCTGCCACTAAGTAACTACCCCCGGTGCCCAGGATCTTGCCCCAGAAGCGGCAATACTGGAGTGGACGGGTGTCAGTGAGTCGTTTCATGGCAAGGGCTATCCGGACTGTCTCATCTCGCCCTAAGATCACCCCTCCTTGTTGGAGAAGATGAGCGAGGTCGTACAGGTTAGGCAGGGGCGACTCTGTCTGTGAATGAAAAAGAAGAGGTACGTTTTAGAAATCTGGGGTGACATTCCCTGGAGCATACAGCATGTAAGAAGCAGACAGCGTACAGTAAAGTAGTCGTAGTCTTTTGTGTCTAAGTGATCTGCCAAAAGATGCTGCAAATATCCATTAACCCCTTCAGGACGGACTGGTTTTCTGTTTTTGCACTTATTTTACTTTCTCCTTTTCTTCCAAGAGCCATACATTTTTATTTCTCAGTCGACATGGCTGACTGAGGGCTTGTTTTTTACCATATAATGTACTAAAAGTGCGGAGAAATGGTGAAAAAAAACTACACACAATACCGCCATTGCTGTTTTGGTTTTATTTTCACAGTATTCATTATGCGTTAAAAAATTACCTGGTAACATAATTCTCGGTGATACCAAATTTGTATAGGTTTTTGTTTTATTGAACCCCTTCACGACTGATGACATATATTTACGTCATCGGCCAAGTCCTTGCCGTGTGATCCTGCATCTTTCTCCGCACTTGATGGCTGATTTAATCAGCCATCATGTGCCTCTAACAGCCGCAGCTGTTAACCATTTAAATGCCGCTGTCAATCACTGACAGCAGCATTTAACACGCGTAGACAGGAAGCGCGTCACTGATCCCACCCATCGCGGGGTGCCGATGGGTTGTCATGATATCTGGGGGTCTGCAGATGACCCCATGTCTGTCATTACGATCCTCATGCGAATGCCGGCTCGTGCCCAGCGTACATAGGAGATCGTGATTTCTGCTATACATAGCAGTGCTGATGCCCTGTTCTGTATAGCACAAGCGATTGGACGATGGCAGCTTGAAGTTTCCTAAGGGAACTTTTAAAGTCAGTAAAAAAAAGTTTTAAAAAACATTTTTTGGACAAATTTCTGAATTTTTTTACCACTTAAAAAAAAAAAAATATACATGTTTAGTATCTTCATACTTGTACTGACCTAATCATATCATTAGGTCAGTTTTACCATATATTGAACATGGTAAATAATAAAAAAAAAAACAACACATTGTGGAATTGCACTTTTTTTTTTGCAATTTCCCAGCACTTGGAATTTTTTTTTCTCATTTTCCAGTACACTATGTGGAAGAATGAATGGTGTCATTCAAAAGTACAACTAGTCCCACAAAAAAACAAGCCCTCACCCCCTACAGCTGTATGACTGGAAAAATACAAATGTTATGGCTCTTGGAAGAAGGGGGAGGAAAAGACGAAAATGAAAAACGGAAAATTGCCCGGGGTTGAAGGGGTTAAGTGATGTAAAAGTTCTGAAATTTGTAAAAATAATTTGGTATGTGTCGCCATTTTCCGAGACCCGGAATGTTTTGATTTTCTATTGATGGAGCTGTGTGAGGACTTGTTCTTTGGTGTGGTGAGCCGTAATGTTTACTGATACCATGTTGGGGCACATATGACATTTTGATCGCTTTTGATGACATCTACATGGGGAGGTGCGGTGACTAAACAATAAAGGCAGTTCTGAAGTTTCGATGTTACTGTTTTGCTTTACACCGTTTATCGTACGGGTTAAATAATTTCGATAAATAGGACTTTAGCGGATGCGGTGAAACCAAATATATTTTTTTTTTTATTTCTTTATTTTTAATTTGTGAAAAGAGGGGTGATTCAAATAGAAAAAAAAAACAGCAACTTTCTTTTACTTTATTTTTTAGTCGCCCTAGGGGGCTTTAACCTATAATCGCTTGCTCTATGTGGCTTGTTCTGCAGTCCAATATTGCAGTATTGCAGCCTATGGCTGGGCTTAACAGGAGTACGGAGATGGCAGCCATGGAGGCTTTCAGTAGGCCCCAATATGCCTTGGCAACTCATCGGCACCCTGCAATTGTGTCAAAAAGGTAGTGAAGGGCACTAAAAAGAGCGTGCCCCTAGGATCAAGCGGCATAAATGAAGATTTTGGCTGCAGTAAAAAATAACCCTGCAAAAACGCCACATGAGAACACAGCCGTAGAGAAGGTCAACCGTATAACAGAACAGGCATCTGCCATGTGTAAGGGCGCAGTCAGACAGCCATGCTCCTCTCGTGAGGATCGAATTGCAATCCTCGGACTGGCCGGCAGCTATCTAGACCTGAGTGTGACTGCATGTATTTCTATGCAGCTGTAATACTCAGGTCAGGAGAGCTGACGGCCAGTCCGAGCATTGCGATGCGATCCTCACCCGAGTAATAGGGCCGTCTGACTGTGCCCTAAAGAGGGCTCAGGTTCTAAGAGTGCTTGACTCACAGGGATCCCGACATAGGACATACCAGTATGTCATATGTCAGGAAGGAGTTAAAGGAGATGTCTTGTCTGGACAACCACTGAGAACTTGCTGGTGCTGATGAAACCATGGCAAGTGCAGCTGAAACCCCAGCAATCAGCAGTAATAGCTGGGCAAAGTGGAGAGTGATTTAATATTTCGCCCTAAAGCGTCCTCTACAGGAGAAATGTGATATTACTGGACACCCACCTAGATAAATGGACATAGTTGGTGAGTTGCACTGGGTCTTCCAGAGCAGAAGACAAATTTGTTGTTTGGGAGAGAAATACACACGTGGTCAAAATTGTTGCTACCCCTCGTTTAATGAAAGAAAAACCCACAATGGTCACAGAAATAACTTGAATCTGACAAAAGTAATAATAAATTAAAAATCTATGAAAATGAAAGTCAGTCATTGCTTTTCAACCCTGCTTCCACAGAATTGTTTAAAAAATTAAACTCATGAAATAGACCTGGACAGAAATGTTGGTATCCTTAACTTAATATTTTGTTGAACAACCTTTTGCGGCAATCACTGCAATCAAACGATTCCTGTAACTGTCAATGAGACTTCTGCTCCTCTCCACAGGTATTTTGGCCACTCCTCATGAGCAAACTGCTCCAGTTGTCTCGTGTGTGAAGGTTGCCTTTTCCAGACGCCATGTTTCAGCTCTTTCCAAAGATGCTCCATAGGATTTAGGTCAGGGCTCATAGAAGGCCACTTCAGAATAGTCCAATGTTTTCCTCTTGGCCATTCTTGGGTGTTTTTTGCTATGTGTTTTGGGTCATTATCCTGTTGCAAGACCCGTGACATGCGACTGAGACCAAGCTTTCTGACACTGGGCAGCACATTTCTCTCTAGAATCCCTTGATAGTCTTGAGATGTCATTGTACCCTGCACAGATTCAAGACACCCTGTGCCAGATACAGCAAAGTAGCCCCAGAACATAACAGAACCTCCACCATGTTTCACAGTAGGGACAGCGTTCTTTTCTTGATATGCTTCATTTTTCCGTCTGTGAACATAGAGCTGATGTGCCTTGCCAAAAACTTCCATTTGTCTCATCTGTCCATAGGACATTCTCCCAGAAGCTTTGTGGCTTGTCAACATGTAGTTTCGCAAATTCCAGTCTGGCTTTTTATGATTTTTTTTCAACAATGGTGTTCTCCTTGGTCGTCTCCCATGAAGTCCACTTTGGATCAAACAACGACGGATGGTGCAATCTGACACTGATGTTCCTTGAGCTTGAAGTTCACCTTTAATCTTTAGAAGTTATCCTGGGCTCTTTTGTTACCATTCGTATTATCCGTCTCTTTGATTTGTCATCAATTTTCCTCCTGCGGCCACGTCCAGGGAGGTTGGCTACAGTCCCATGGATCTTAAATTTCTGAATAATATGTGCAACTGTAGTCACAGGAACATCAAGCTGCTTGGAGATGGTCTTATAACCTTTACCTTTAACATGCTTGTCTAGAATTTTCTTTCTAATCTCCTGAGACAACTCCTTCCTTTGCTTCCTCTGGTCCATGTTGAGTGTGGTACACACCATGTCACCAAACAGCACAGTGAGTATCTGCAGCCCTATATACCGGCCCACTGACTGATTACAAGATTGTAGACACCTGTGATGCTAATTAGTGGACACAACTTGATTTAACATATCCCCTTTGCCACATTATTTTCAGGGGTACCATCATTTCTGTCCAGGCCTATTTCATGAGTTTAATTTTTTTAAAAATTCTGTGGAATCAGGGTTGAAAAGCAATGACTGACTTTCATTTGTTCATTTTCATAGATTTTTAATTTATTATTACTTTTGTCAGATTCCAGTTATTTCTGTGACCATTGTGGGTTTTTCTTTCATTAAACGAGGGGTACCAACAATTTTGACCACGTGTGTACAAAGTGACCCAAACAACAAACCAGCTCTGTCCCATGTCCCGTTCATGCTGGTGTTCCTTGCTCACCATTTCTCCATCTCCTTCGGTCTCATCAGCTTCTCCTCCGCCACGAGAGAACAGAGCACGGAGAGATTCTGCCTTATTAAAAGTGGGGGGTTCTTCAGTCAGGGGGCGCAGCGAGTCCAGTCTTCCGTTCAGTCTTGACCAATGCAGCTCTGCACTGATCTGCTCCAGGGTCTCCAGGGCATTAGGGGGGCGCTCCGACAGGATCCGGGACAGAAGGGCCGAGAAGTGTTCATATCTGTGGGAAAAAACACAGGTGGTCACATGTTGCTATGGTAAGATATATATATATCTATCTATATACATAGATAGATATATACGGTAACTCTAATGCTCTTTAGCTCCTAACAGACTAAGTGAATTTTAGTTTTTCTGCTTTCGTTTCTTTTTCCCTGCTTTCATCCAAAACATTGTAATTGAAAAAAATTCAGAAATTTGTACAACAAAAAAAAATTTTTAATTTGTGCCTCCATTTTAGAGTTTACTGTGTGTGTTTAATAATTTGATATCAAATATGTCTATTTTTTATTGGGAAATTGGGTGATTTGAATCTTTTGTGTTTTTTTTTATTTTTTATAAAGCTCCTCTAAGGGTCCATTCACACCGCATGATGTGCAGCATTAAAGGCTGTGCCCACTAGTCGGGCTCTGGCCAGGAGTATGTATAACTCATACATACCCTCCGGTCCCGGCTCAGAAACCGGCGAATTCCCGTAGTCCACAGTGCGTGCGCTGCAAGGATTCATAAGTCTCCAGTCACACGGAGTGTGATGGAACAGATGGATAAGACGGAGATCAGACGCCTCTGAATCATAGTTGAGTACAGACCACAATGGTGGGCCCGGCAGCGGGTCTCCTGGCCCAGACTACAATGTCATAGTCCATAGTGTATTAGATATAGGATATCTGTGGTCTGACCAGACATCATGGTCTGTACTTGGACCATGTGATACCATTGTGTGGCCGTAACCTTGGGCCAAATTCAGACATCCGTGAAACTTGTTCCCAGTACAAACTATGATATACGGAGCGGTCGGGGGTCTCCTCCTAGTCAGGAGTAGCCGCGGGTCTCCTCATAGTCCACAGCGGCCGGGGAGGGGGTCTCCTCACAGTCAGGAGCGGTCTGGGGTCTCCTCATAGTCAGGAGCGGCCTGGGGTCTCCTTACAGTCAGGAGTGGCCTGGGGTCTCCTCAAAGTCCGGAGCAGCCAGGGATCTCCTCCTAGTCTAGAGTGGCCGGGGATCTCCTCCTAGTCTGGAGTGGCAGGGGGTCTCCTCCTAGTCCGGAGCGGCCGAGATCACCTCCTAGTCTGGAGTGGCCAGATGTCTCCTCATAGTCAGGAGCGGCCAGGGGTCTCCCCATAGTCAGGAGCGGACAGGGGTCTCCTCCTAATCCGGAGCGGCCAGGGGTCTCCTCCTAATCCGGAGCGGCCGGGGATCTCCTCATAGTCAGGAGCGGCCTGGGGTCTCTTCAAAGTCCGGAGCAGCCAGGGATCTCCTCCTAGTCTGGAGTAGCCGGGGATCTCCTCCTAGTCTGGAGTAGCCGGGGGTCTCCTCCTAGTCTGGAGTGGCCGGGGATCTCCTCCTAGTCTGGAGTGGCCGGGGGTCTCCTCCTAGTCTGGAGTGGCCGGGGGTCTCCTCCTAGTCTGGAGTGGCCGGGGGTCTCCTCCTAGTCTGGAGTGGCCGGGGGTCTCCTCCTAGTCTGGAGTGGCCGGGGGTCTCCTCCTAGTCTGGAGTGGCCGGGGATCAGCTCCTAGTCTGGAGTGGCCAGATGTCTCCTCACAGTCAGGAGCGGCCAGGGGTCTCCTCCTAGTCCGGAGCGGCCGGGGGTCTCCTCACAGTCAGGAGCGGCCTGGGGTCTCCTCACAGTCAGGAGCGGCCTGGGGTCTCCTCACAGTCAGGAGCGGCCTGTGGTCTCCTCCTAGTTCAGAGCAGCCGAGGGTCTCCTCCTAGTCTGGAGTGTCTGGGGGCATCCTCGTAGTCCGAAGTGGCCGGGGGTCTCCTCGTAGTCTGGAGTGGCCAGGGGGTCTCCTCGTAGTGCGGAGTGGCTAGGGGGTCTCCTCATAGTCCGGAGTAGCTAGGGGGTCTCCTCATAGACATACTCTTATATGAGGCTGATGGATTCTGGAAGGAGACCCGCACATCATGGTCCATACTTAAACCGCGTTTCACGGATGTTTTAATTCGGCCCAAGGTTATGGTGACACGAGGGTATTGTTTGCTTCATGTACGGACTGCCGATACCCTGCCCCGATCTAACAGCTTTATATATGCCCATGAGACCTTCAGTGTAGGTGCGGATGCCCCTGGCCGGTCCGTACATGGACACATATATATACTGCATTCACATAAGCGACAGCGGCTTCTCTTCTGCAATGGAGAAGCATCAAAACTGCAGCAAAGTAAAAGGGCAGCACTTATCTGTAGCATCCAATCAGATCTCAGCGTACATTTTCCTGGAACCAATTGGAAAAAGAAAGAAGCAATCTGATTGGTCTCTATGGACAGCGCCTCTTCTTTCACTTCATCTCATCTCCCCCTTGTGCTGTGATCCAGTACGTGTGGAACCATAAATCCCAGCATGCCCACCCGCCTTGTCTTTTTAGCTCTGCACCCAGTAACACTTGCACCTCCGCACTTACAGGCTGACTCCGGACGGACCCGCTTGCAGTAAATAGGCTTTGGCATTTTTAATCTGCAGCTCCCGCGGGTCAGGTGCGAGCTCCGCCGGGGTCTCCGACATCTTCACCGATCCTTAGAAAAGAGAGAGCCCCCCGGTAACGGACGGTATCAGAACAGCCGCCTCTGTACGCGTCTTCCCTCCTTCTGCGTCTCTGGTTGCTGCGGCAACCGCTGATCCCAAGTACCGTTGCTAGACGCTCAGTCAACACTTCCGGGTCACGTGATCACACTACGGGCGCATTGCATGCTGGAAGTTGTAGTTTACTATGTCCTAAATGTATTCCAGACCACTGTGGTGATAATAATTTATGACATCATCACGTGCTCGGTGTCTATAACGGATCATTACATTATTATACACAGGGATCTGTCAATTTGTTGACTCCAAGTTGTTACATTATCAGTTTCCTATTGCATTTATACCCACATTTGCCTTTACTGAAGAAAAAAGTCATAGTGCCTCCATAATGGCCACCAAAGAATATCTGCACACACAGTGGCCATAGTGCCCTCACTATTACCTTATACTTGATTAGGAAGTGTCACCTATCTGCAGGTATCTCCCATATTTCACCCACGGGCCTGAGATCGCGGTGCACAACCCCAAATCTCAGATAAGTCGCTGGACCAAAGACATCTGTGCAACTTGCTGTTGTGTGACTATTTTAAAATGGTGATATTGTTGTAAAAAATGACCAAATTGCACACAAATCGTAGTCCCATGTGACTTGCATCAAAGCCTATGGCAAATGAGTCGCTTGCAACCAACGACAGAAAATCCAACTTATTTCTAAACATTTGCTATTCTTTGTTGCAATCGTTGGTCGCAATACGACACTATAGGCGTTCATTAGGTGTGATGTCACAGTGCCACATGCAGCCGTGTAGCTCTACCGTAATGGTGGCCCAGTGCCCGTCCGGGCTCTTTATGTGACGATGCGCACTGCAGCCATGCACATGTTCCCTGGTGTCTATCTATATCTACAGTTGGAACCAGAAGTTTTCTTTCCCCTGATGATGCTACACAAAGAAGCAGTGTGTTTCAGGTGTGCATTAAAATACATCTACAGGTGTGTCTCTAATTAACTCAGATGTTGCCAAAAAAACTATCAGAAGCTTCCAAACACATGACACCATCATATGGGCGGACCAGAATTGTTTAAAGGCACAGTAATCTTGGTGTATGTAAACTTTTGACTTTGCAGTAAGTAATAAAAATGCCTTAAAACATTCTCTCTCTCATTATTCTGGCATTTGGCAAATATTAAATATTATGGTAATCCTAATTGACCTAAAACGGGAAAGGTTTATTCTGATTTCATGTCAGATATTGAGAAAAACATGCATATGTGTCTTTTTATATAGTGTATGGAAACTTCTGGTTTCAACTGTATATGTGGTGTCCCAATGCTTAGCAACCAGCTATGGCTGATATAATTGTGACTGGTTATATGAACAGCCACATGACTGAGACACGGCCAAGCCGAGTGGCGACCTTTTTCGGTGTATGATGCCGCTGCAGCAGTGTTTGATATAAGTATAAATAAAGGCACGGCCTTTATATTATTAACAGCTGAATTTATGGACAATCTCTGACCAGGATAATGCCACCCCCAGATGAAGTTTCAAGCGAAACTTCAACTGATCTATTTTACACGTCCATTATCATAACTGTTCACTATCATATTGCATACCTCCCAACTTTGTAAGAAAAGAAAGAGGGACACATCATGCGGTGTGCGGCGTGGCAAATGTTGGCCACGCCCCTGGCCACACCCCAATCCACGTCCATTTACCATTTCTTTCTCCCAGGGCCGGCTCCAGGTTTTCGTGGGTCAGAAGCAAAAGAGTCTCAGTGGGCCCCTTTAACACATACCACGATTCATAATGCACGGATACCGCAGAGAAATATATATATAGTACAATGCAAAGATTTCACTTCTTACATTACATGAGCGATATCTATTGTAAATTCTACAATAGCTCAGAAACCGGTGAATCTTTGCAGCGCACAGTGCGTGACCTGGGGGGATTCAACAGTTTGCATTTCAGACCGAACAGTATAGTCCTCCATACAGTATAATGGGCACTACATAATCCTCCATACAGAATAATGGGCCCCACATAGTGCTCCATACAGAATAATGGGCCCTACATAGTCCTCCATACAGTATAATGGGCACCACATAGTCCTCCATACAGAATAATGGGCCCTACATAGTCCTCCATACAGTATAATAGGCACCACATAGTCCTCCATACAGTAAAATGGGCACCACATAGTCCTCCATACAGAATAATGGGCCCTACATAGTCCTCCATACAGTATAATGGGCCCCACATAGTCCTCCATACAGAATAATGGGCCCTACATAGTCCTCCATATAGTATAATAGGCACCACATAGTCCTCCATACAGTATAATGGGCCCCTCATAGTCCTCCATAGAGTATTATGGGCACTACATAGTCTTCCATACAGTATAATGAGCCCCATATATTGCTCCATACAGAATAATGGACCCCATATATTGCTCCATATGGAATAATGGACCCCATATAATGCACCGTACAGAATAATGGACCCCATATAATACTGCATACAGAATAATGGGCCTCATATAGTGCTGCATACAGAATAATGAACCCATATAATGCGCCATACAGAATAATGGGTCCCATATAATGCTCCATACAGAATAATGGGTCCCATATAATGCTCCATACAGAATAATGGGCCCCATATAATGCTCCATACAGAATGGGCCCCATCTATTGTGCCATACAGAATAATGGGCCCCATATAATGCTTCATACAGAATAATTGACCCCATATAATGCTCCATACTGAATAATGGGCCCCATATATTGATCCATACAGAATAATGGGTCCCATATAATGATCCAAACAGAATAATGAGCCCCATATATTGCTCCATTCAGTACGGGCCCCATATATTGCTCCATACAGTATGGGCCCCATATATTGCTCCATTCAGTAAGGGTGCCATATATTGCTCCATACAGTATGGGCCCATATATTGCTCCATTCAGTACGGGCCCCATATATTGCTCCATTCAGTACGGGGCCTATATATTGCTCCACATACAGTATGGGCCCCATATATAGCCACATACAGTATGGGCCCCATATATAGCCACATACAGTATAGTCTCTCTCTCTCTCTATATATATATATATTGTGGTAAGACGACTCACTCGGCCGCTTTCGGAAGTAAACTCAGGGAACGAGCTTTCTCTGCAGGCTTTATTGTATGGCATAAAGCCCTGCAGCTCCAGCAAAATAAACACGTCCTTACTGGCAAAACAACAAAACTAAAGATAAACGATAGCACAGCCCGTAGAAGTGTGGGGTTTGCCCACACAGGTTGTAGTCCCAGCCTTCAGCTCCTTCCTGAGCTGTGGTTTTTCCAGTCTGGAGACCTTGCCTCTCCAAACAAAACAGACAAAAAACAGTGACTGAGTATTTAAACTTGCTCAGCCAGACCCTGAGGGTAGGTAGTGTGAATGGCTTCCCACCCTCTTTGCCATTCACAAAAAAACACACCCTTTAAGTGAGTTAACCCCCAGCATATAACATGCTGGCGGAGAGTTTGTAGGTTTCAGTTCACACAGGCTAACAGCTGGAGTGACACATACCTCCCCTCGTATATAACAGCAGTGACTCTGTCACAGTATAGAAAAAAAAAATCTAATTCTCACCTCTCCTCATTGGCGGCAGGTCAGGACTCCTCAGCGTCTTCCTGCACTCTGCAGAGGGCGCAGTGTAGTGAAGTCAGTGCTCCCTCTGCCCTGACAGGTCACAGAGTCAGGAGATGTGGAAGACTCCAGAGCTGCGGAGGAACGGGGATAGGTAATTTACTATGGCAAGTTGCGGGCCCTAAGGAAGAGTGGGGGCCCGACTCGAGAGCTTTAACACCGGGCTCTACTGACTCACGGGCCCATAGCAAGCCGGGGTCCGCGATGGCGAGTGGGCCCTTTGCCTCCTCATGGCCCCGGCACTTGCCGGGAGAACAGTTGTGCCTTGATGGGACGTGGGACTGAGCCCTCAAATCGGGACAGTTCCGCCGAATATGGGACGGTTGAGAGCTATGATATTGATTACGTATTTCATGGATTTCTAATTCAACATTGAGGACACCATTAATCATGGCCGAATTCCCAACTCCATTTGTTGCTTTCTGCTACAGCCAAGCATTTCACATTTTGACTCATCAGTCCAGAGCACCTGCGGACATATTATTGCATCCCTGTCCCAGTGAGTAACTTGGCATTTTTTCCCATGTAGAAGGTATGTTTTTTAGCCATAATTCTTCCATGAAGACCACTTCTAGACAGACTTCTCTGAACAGTAGATGGGTGTAGCTGGGTCCTACTGGTTGCTGCCATTTATGAGTTGATGGCACAGCTGGACATCTTCCGATTTCGAAGGAAAGTAAGCATGATGTGTCTTTCATCTGCTGACTTGTTTCCTTGGCTGACCATTTTGTCCCCAATGCTGAGAAATAAAGGCATATGCTTATCCATCATGTAATACCATCAGGGAGGCGTCTTGTTGGCTCCAAATTTTTCCTGCAGCAGAATAACGACCCCAAACATACAGACAACGTCATTAAGAACGATCTTCAGTAAAGAAGAACATGGAGTCCTGGAAGTGATGATACGGCCTCCACAGAGCCCTGATCTCACATCATCCAGTCTGTCTGAGATTACATGGAGAGAAGGATTTGCACGAGCGACATTCGCAGAAGATCTGTGATTAGTTCTCCAAGATGTTTGGAACAACATCCTGCTGTGTCGCTTCAAAAACTGTGTACAAGTACAAGTGCACCTAGAAGAATTAATGCTGTTTTCAATGCAAAGGGCGGTCACCAAATATTGATGTGATTTAGATTTTTCTTTTGTTCATTCATTTTTGATTTTGTTAATTGATAAAAATAAACCATTAACACTTCTATTTTCTAAAACATTCTTACTTTGCAGCATTTTTTTACACACCTGCATAAAACATTTGTCCAGTGCTGTATTTCTAAAAATGCCAATCTCAACGTCTACTTAAAATATATATGCGTTGGCAGCTTTTCCTGGCATGTACATTAAAGGACTTTCCCAAAATAGCAATTTATCCCCCTTCCAGATCACTGGGAATTTGACTGCTTGAACCCCCACTGATTCAGAAAATGGGACACCAGAACTTCAAGAATTAGGCTCCCCAGCCCGGTCTTGAGTGGAGCTGAGGTTTGCATGCTTGACGGTCGCACTATTTATAGTCTGTGAGACGGCTGGAAATAGTTGAGTACAGCGCTCCGCTATTTCCAGCGGTCCCATAGACAATAAATGTAGCGGAGGCCGAACATGTGCACCCCTACTCTATTTAAGATGAGGCTGCAGAGTCCAAATCATGGGTTTCCAGAAACCCGTTCTTGGGATAAATAGGGGTCCCAGCGGTTGGACACCCAGTGATCTGGAAGTTGTTCCCTATCCTGTGGATACTTGGATTACTTGGGATTTTGGGAAAACCCGGAACTTTTCTTGAAGTGCCTATCTGTGGCCCTTTATAGGTGTAGTGGGCCAGGCCAACCACCCCATAAAAGTCCAGAATCAACCCTGGATAATTCATAGGTTGTAAAAACAAATCATTAAATAGCAAGAAAAATGGGTGGGAAGGTTGGGTGTGTGCTGGTAGTTTAGAAGATTAATAATGAATTCTTTGATGTCACTCTGAAACCTTTGATGACTGAGGTCTTAATCCTGCTCTCTAATAACGCTGTATTTAATGCCGCGTTCTTACAAAGACATTTCCAGTCATTAATGCCGAGCGTTCAGAATGAGGTTGTTCAGAAGGAGACACAGTACCAATGTTGACTCTGAAGATGCTTCTTATTCCAGGTTCCTCGAAGATCACATCATGCTTACTTCATCCATTTTTGTTTTTAAAAAGATTTTCCAAAAAATGTAAGTACAGACTCCATTCAGAAATTTATTAACTTCTTAGGAACAGTACCTTTTTTCCCCCTTTAATTTTTTCATCTTCTCCTTCCAAGAGGCATAACTTTTTTTTTTCACTTTTCCCATCAACATAACTATACGATTGCTAGTGTTTTTGCAGGACAACATATTTTTGTACATCATATAATAATCATGTATTGAAAAATGGGAAAAAAAGTATTTGTGATGAGGATTAGAAAGAAAAACAGGAATTCCTTCATAGTCTACTAGATTTCATTTCATTTTATGACATGAACTAAGTGATTAAAATTGCATGTTAACATTATTGTGGGGGTCAGTACTATTACACCGAAACCAATTTTTTTTTAATTAATAAAAAAAAAATTGTTTTACAACTGCTTATTTTGGCACCCATAGTTTTTTTTTAATTCTTTTTGTCATTGGGTTAATTTTTCTGCAAGGCAAGCTGGAGTTTTTATTGTTACTAGTTTATATTACTTAAGGCTTTTTGACTACTTTTTATTCTACGTTTTTAGGGATGCAAGATCATAAAAAATAGCAATTCTGACATTTTTAACTTTTTTTACCATAATATCTTGCCACACAAGTCGGCTGAGTTTTATCTTATCTGTACGGCCAGCTTGAGAAGCAAATATTTTCGTGTGACTGTTACCCAAAATTGTCTCTTTTTTGGGGAAGAGAAAGAAGGACTTTCATTGCTCTAGGTATTTTTATTTGCCCTGGTCGTTGCACATTTTGATTCTGTTACCTCTTTATATTTGTTAAGAGACATACAAATGCTTAAAAATGTTACGTTTGCACCTTTCTTCAGTAAGTGTTCTTTTACGTATGTGAATGAGTTTGTGTTCATTTTTTACAGGTTAAATACAATTTTGAACCTATACAACCATCGCAGTTTTATAATCATTATCCCTGTTTTTATCATATTGATCTTATTTTCTTGGAACTGGAGAAGAATGAAACAATCAATTGACTTAGATTGTAAGGAAAACGAGATCCTTCATAAAATCACAAATCAGTCTTTGGAGACTTCCATAAATCCTTCACAAAAGATAGAAAATGAGCTTCTTGTTCTCATCTGGGTGTTTCCTTTTGCAGAACCCTTTTCATTAGACACTTGTCAGAGCGTCTACGGTATCTCTGGATGCAAACTAACGTCCAACAGGAGCTTGTATAGCATTGCCGATGCTGTTGTTATCCACCATGTGGACATTATGTACGATAGGGCATCTTTACCGCAGGAACCTCGACCTCACCATCAACGTTGGGTATGGTTCAACATGGAACCACCAGTGGTTATTAAAAATCTTCATTTTTTGGATAATCTATTTAATATGACTATGACATTCCGCCAAGATTCTGATGTCTACAGACCTTATGGTCGAGTTGAAGCTTTGAAGAAACCTTGGAGCTTCTCAATACCTGCCAAGACTAAATTTGTTGCTTGGGTGGTTAGCCAATGGTACCCAGGTGCTGCACGTAATATATATTACAAAAAACTTAAGAAATACCTTCCGATTGATGTCTATGGTAAGAAACATTTGAAACTTTCTTGGGATGACTTTTATACAACTATTTCCAAGTACAAATTTTACTTAGCATTCGAAAACACAGTCTATAAGGACTATATTACTGAAAAACTGTGGTCAAACGCCTTCGATTCATGGGCTGTACCTGTTGTGTTGGGGCCATCTCGGGAAAACTATGAGCGTTTCCTTCCCGGAGATGCCTTCATTCATGTAGATGATTTCTCAAGCCCAAAGGAGCTAGCTTCCTATCTTTTCAAGCTAGATAAGGATGAAGATAGATATAAAAAGTATTTTAACTGGAGATCTCATTATAGTGTGAGAAGAGAAACTGGATGGGACAACCACTACTGTAAGGCCTGCCGGGGACTACAACAGGCTCCCGATTATCAAGTCATCCCGAGCATAGAAAGGTGGTTTTTGGAAGAATTTTGAGTATGAAATCTAAACATTTGTGTCACCATTTCTCTGAATTAAATTAGTTAAAAAGGATACAAATTGACAATGAATTTGATGGTACAAGTACTATAAAACAATTTGGAAAAGGTAGTGAAAACTCATGGAGACTGTCCTAAGTCCAAACTGTGATCTGTGCTCAGGGAGGCCTTATGTGGCACAAAATTAACTCAGTGGGTGTCTACTGATTTTAGTTCATTGCCACAGATGGTAAGGGATTTTTCGGTACCAGACAATCTGTTCACCTATTACCTGTATAACCAGTTTCTTATGTTGATACCAACCAACAAGTGCCATTCTTAGATCCAAATGACATCAAAATGGTTTCTACATCAAAATGGTTTCTTTTGGTCACACCCCCAATTACTTTTGGCCTTTGGTATTGTTCTGTAAATAAAATTGATGAGAGGATTGGGTATAGCCTTCTGTATTATACTTAAAGGGAATCTGTCAGCAGGTTTTTTCTACGTCACCTGAGAGAGGCCTGATGAAGGCAATGAAAAGGTGAATCAAACGATGTATCACTTAGATTACTGGATGCAGCCCTTCTGACACAGTCAGAGCTTTTAGATTTAGCATGAAGCAGAGCTGAGAAAGCTAACCCCGCCCACACCAGGCTCTTTGTGTACAAAGTCCATAAACAGTGAGGTGTCTATCACAGGAGGGGGAGTGTTAGACCAGGGCTCACCCAATCAGCTAGTCACAGCAATGATAAGCTACTGGTGCTAAAACAATCATTGTAAGCAAACAAAACATCAGAGCTTGATAAGAGAGGCATCACTGAAATTTGTGTTTTAACCCCTACTTCATACTGTCTTCAGATTACATATCAAGAAGCTGCTTACAGATTCCCTTTAAATAGAGTCTGTCACCCCAAAATGTAAATGAAATTACTTTTACAGTTGTATAGGGGACTTATCCCCTCTAAAAATCCTACCTGCCGCATATTTTGCAGTGTTTTTGTTGCTTTGAAAACGTGTTCAATTTTGTGTACAAATGAGGGCGTTGCGGTGCACCCTTGGCATGGCTAAGGGCTCAGTGATGTCCTGAAATTTGCATTCTGAGCATTTTCCATTATATTAATTGCCCAAAGTGAGCACTGCCTAAACAAAATCCGCAGCCCTGTGTGCGCGCGCTGACACTGTAGGAGCCCAGCTGTGTTCATAGTGTCAGTGCGGGCGCGCACACCGAGTGAAGCCTCTCTATTGTTCCTCCTGCCGCCGATCATTACACTGATACACCAAGAAGTATAGCAAGTGATTGGCTTCAGAGAAGGTGGAGAAGATCTGTTAGGTGCGGCTCCTGGGCATGCGCAGGGCAATGAATTGAGTTCAGACAGCGCTCGCTCTTGGAAAGTTATGCACTGTCAACCAGGATAGGGTGAAGTGCTCAGAATGCAAACTAAGGGGGCAGAATGCTTCACTGAGCTCTTGGTCATGCCGAGGGTGCACCAAAGCACTCTCATTTACATGCAAAATAAAATACAACTAAAATGTATTATTTTTTTAGGTCCCCTAACTAAATGTATAAGTACGGTAGTTTCATTTGCCATTTGTGTTTTCCCTTTAATTTGGATGGATTGATATATATGTTAGGTGCTTTTATAGATTTGACTTTTCACTTTTTTTAATCATTCATTATCACTTGTGAATCTCAATGTGAATCAATATATTTTTTTAACTTAGTAAATTGAAAAAGTTATTCAGTAATTATGGGTTACATGTCGCATCTATTTCTAAAATGACTTCACTATAAAGAGTTGTAAATCACCAAAGTGCTGCCGTCATATACAATTACTTCTCTCTTAAAAAGCAACTCGTAATTACAGGGGCTCAAGAGGATCAATCATCATTTTATAAAAGGTTGTTTCCACAAGATGACCTTACTGCTTTCTAGGGACAGTAACCAAAACTGTAAGGTGCACAGATTATTTTTTGGTTTTCCCATTGGAACAAAACTAAAGACAAAGTATAAAGATACAATACATGGTGTAATAATGAATGAGACAATCACCAAAATGTGTAGATAAAAGCATAAAAAAAGTACTGATCTTAATATATCATTGACTACTTATACGGTGAGTTTATGGTTCTCGATGACATAAAAAAACAGAACTCCCTCAATAAAATAGACAAAATTATGGGCCAAGTAATGTTGTTTTTAAAGGGTCTGGCCTAGAAGGTGAGTATAGGTTTCTTAAACCACCCCTTTAAGTTATGGCCAAGTTTGAAAAATGAAGGTAAAACTCTGCTCAGGTGTAAATATACCGCATGTGCAGTCGATTCAGCTGCATGGGGATCCATGGGAGAGAGGAGCCTAATCACTTGCCACCATAGCAATCACAGGACATATGTATTGTGTAATTTCTCACATAGGATGCTGCTCTCTCATCTCTACCTTGAAGAGTCTTCCATCCCCAACACTCTGATTGCACAGTTGACATTTTTTTTTTTTTTAGCAGCACTCAAACTCAGGTTCTGTATCATGGAAGGAAGCAACTGTAAGGGTATGTGCACATGTTCTGAGATTTCTGCATCTCTTGGCTGGAAAAAAGCTGCAGTTGATGCGTTTTTTTTACATGCGTTTTTTTGTGCAGATTTTTCCCCACTCTTAAGTGTCAGTGACATCTGCAGCAAAAACACTGAAAGAATTGACATGCTGCTGATTTAAATCTGCACCAAATCTGCACGTCAAAAATAAGCAACGTGTGCATGAGACTTCAGGATTCACATTCACTTTGATGTCATCAGATAACCCTTCAGGTTTTGTGACAAATCTGTGCAGAAAAAAAGAGAGACAAAAACGCGACAAATCTGCAACTTGTGCAAAATCCCTAACAGTGTGAGCCACAGGCTGCGCTTTTGGGTGTCACATAATTTTTCTTTGTTGGTGTAATTTACTAGTCTATACAGATACATTAGATGTACTTAGGTTTATTATTATTGGTATATGGCATAAATACAAATATATATATGTCATACGTCGCCTCCCCCTTTTTGGTGCAGGCTCCGACGATGAGCTCACACTTTTTCAGGCACATGAAAACTGATTTCTGACATGTGCCCCTAAAAGGCGCGGTATGGTTGGCCCCCTCATCCCCAATCCTGGGATGCAAGGTACCCTCATCCCCCAATCCTGGCATGCATGGCACCCTTGTCCCCCAATCCTGGTATGCATGGCACCCTCGTCCCCCAATCCTGGTATGCATGACACCCTCATCTCCAATCCTGGTATTGCATGGCCTCCTCATCCCCAATCCTGGTATGTATGGCCCCCTCATCCCCAATCCTGGTATGCATGGCACCCTCATCTCCAATCCTGCTAATGCATTGCTCCCTCATCCCCCAATCCTGGTAATGCATTGCCCCCTCACCCCCCAATCCTGGTAATGCATTGCCCCCTCATCCCCCAATCCTGGTAATGCATTGCCCCCTCATCCCCCAATCCTGGTATGCATGGCCTCCTCATCTCCCAATCCTGATATGCATGGCCTCCTCATCCCCCAATCCTGGTATGCATGGCCTCCTCATCTCCCAATCCTGGTATACATGGCACCCTCATCTCCAATCCTGGTAATGCATTGCCCCCTCATCTCCCAATCCTGGCATGCATGGCCTCCTCATCTCCCAATCCTGGTATGTATGGCCCCATCACTGCACACATAAAAAATAAACACTTATACTCACCTTACTTCCTCATCTCTGCTCCAGCGCTGCATCCCGTTATGCTGCAGCAGCTCATGCAGCATCTGAGTAGTGCATGGTGTCACTGCCATGCACTCTCAGAAGTTGATGTGAGCTGCCGGCATATTCACTCCTCTCCATGGCGGGACTATGTGCGTGGAGAAGAGTGATTATGCAATCTCTTTAGTAGCAGGCACTGTCAGCAGGAGCTGTGGCTCAGCGCTCCTCCGTGCTCGCTACTAAAGAGAATGAATATTCATTCTTCTACGCCCATGGGAGTGGAGACGAGTGAATATTAATTTCCCTTTAGCAGCGGGCACATGTGGTAGCTGCAGCAGCGACTGTTGCCTGTGCCCCTCTCCTCCGCCGCCACAACCAGCCCCTCTGCCGCTGCAACCCTCCCACCACTATCCACCAACGGAACAATGGAATATGTATATACTCGAGTATATACCCGAGTATAAGCCGAGGGAGGCTTTTTGAGCACAAAAAATTAGCTGAAAAACTCGGCTTACACTCGAGTATATATGGTAAGTGAAATGCTTACTATGTGTGTGGCAATATAGCGTCTAAATGAACTATAGCTCATCTCGCAAAACACATGTCTTCAAAATAAACGAAAAGTTATAGCTGTAAATTTGGATAGTTGTAAAAAACATGAAGTGGATCTTATCAAGTATAACACCAAAATTTCCATTAGTATAAGGATTAATTTACAAACTTTGCGACATACAGCTGCCCCTCTTTTTTTTTGTTCTTTGGTAAAAATGACAGGAATGTATATTTAACTAACAAATAAAGTTGCACTCTGCATAGCACGTAAACATTAAATTTATGAAATTGGAATTGCATTACTGCTCTAGAAAATAGGAAAAACCGAAGATACTTAGCGCACAAATTGGCCAATTCATGCATGCCCAGCTGCCATGACAAGGTGATCCTCATTGCTGGGAACCTAACCTAATATGATACCTCTCCTGGGCTGATAGCCTACAATTAAATGGGTACATAGGATCCTGCTGTGATTAAAACCGCCATAGACTGATGGGTTGCTTGGTCAGAGAACCTATGTATAAAAATATAAAAAGACTAGGTGGTGGGCCGATTCTAATGCATCGGGTATTCTAGAATATGTATGCGGCCGACCGGGCGCAATCAGCAAAGCAGTGTTAAAATTTGGCGCCTATATCGCAGATTGGTCACGGCCGGCGGTCGCAACTAATCAGCAGAGCGTGGTTTAAAATTGGCGCCAATAATGCTGATTGGTTGCGGCCAGCGAACGCGACCAATCAGCAGAGCGTTGTTTAAATTTGGCGCCAATGTGGCTGATTGGTCGCGGACGCAAGACGCGACCAATCAACAGAGCGTTGTTTACATTTGGAGCCAATCTGGCTGATTGGTCGCGGCTGCCGTACGCGACCAATTAGCAGAGCGTTGTTTAAATTTGGAGCCAATCTCGCTGATTGGTTGCGGCTGGGAACCGCGAACAATCAGCAGAGCGCTGTTTAAATTTGGCGCCAATATCGCTGATTGGTCGCGGCTGGAGTCCGCGACCAATCAGCATAGCGTTGTTTAAATTTGGCGCCAATCTCGCTGATTGGTCGCGTCTGGCGTCCGCGACCAATCAGCACAGCAGTGTTTAAATGTGGTGCCAAAATCGCTGATTGGTCGCGGGCAGCGTCCGCGACCAATCAGCATAGCGTTGTTTAAATTTGGCGACAATCTCGCTGATTGGTCGCATCTGGCGTCTGCGACCAATCAGCACAGCGTTGTTTAAATTTGGCGCCAATCTCGCTGATTGGTCGCGGCTGGCAACGGCGACCAATCAGCAGAGCGCTGTTTAAATTTGGCGCCAATCTCGCTGATTGGTCGCGGCTGGAGACCGCGACCAATCAGCATAGCGTTGTTTAAATTTGGTGCAAATCTCGCTGATTGGTCGCGTCTGGCGTCCGCGACCAATCAGCACAGCAGTGTTTAAATGTGGCGCACAAATCGGTGATTGGTCGCGGCCGCTATTTAAATGTGGCGGCCAAATCGGTGATTGGTCGCGGGCAGCGGCCGCGACCAATCAGCACAGCGTTGTTTAAATTTTGCGCCAAGATCACTGATTGGTTGGGTGCGGAGACCGCGACCAATTAGCAAATCGTATTGGTGAGGATCGGGGAGCAGAATCGTATTGGTGAGGACAGGGGAGCGCCGCTGCCTGTGCGGCTACTTCCGCTGCGATAAGCCGGGAGATGAGCGACTGCTCGCAGCAGAAGTATCCCGACCCGCAGCACCGCTCCCCGGTCATCCTTTCCGCATGGATGTCAGCGCCGCTGCCTGTACGGCTACTTCCGCTGCGAGCAGCTGGGAGATGAGCGGCTGATCGCAGCAGAAGTATCCCGACCCGCAGCGCTGCTCCCCGGTCCTCCCTTGACACCCTAGCCGCTGATGTCCCGACAGTAGCTGCATGGTGTTACTAAGCTCCGTACATTTGTGTTCAAAATCGCTGATTGGTCGCGGGCGCTGCATCTCCGTCCCACAGATGGGTCCGGCTATCGAGGTCCTTCTGCTGGTACCGGCCGGGAGATGAGCGCCTCGCGCCGGTCATCTCCCGGCTGCATCTCCGTCCCGCAGATGGGTCCGGTGGTCGGGGTCCTTCCGCTGCTACCGGCCGGGAGATGAGCGCCTCGCGCAGCTCATCTCCCGGCTGCATCTCCGTCCCGCAGATGGGTCCGGCGGTCGAGGTCCTTCTGCTGGTACCGGCCGGGAGATGAGCACCTCGCGCCGGTCATCTCCCGGCTGCATCTCCATCCCGCAGAT
The DNA here is from genome assembly GCF_046119375.1 of Phyllobates terribilis. NCBI lineage: Eukaryota > Metazoa > Chordata > Amphibia > Anura > Dendrobatidae > Phyllobates > Phyllobates terribilis. The sequence goes on from NW_027362767.1 coordinate 379,744,841, forward strand.
GGGTCCAGCGGTCGAGGTCCCTCTGCTGGTACCGGCCGGGAGATGAGCGCCTCGCGCCGGTCATCTCCCGGCTGCATCGCCGCTGAGCTCCGTCCCGCAGATGAGCCGCTAACGGCCGCCATCTTTTTTCAGAAATCCCGCGGCGCTGATTGGCCGCTGCCGGACCAATGAGCGACGTGGGATTTCCAGGACAGACAGACAGACAGACAGAAAGACAGACAGACAGACGGGATAAGACGATTATATATATAGATTGATTGTCACTTCCAAACTGAAAACTGGTGTGCGAGCTAAGAGTAGCCATCTTCAGATGTAACAAACAAATAAAGTTGCACTCTGTAACGCTATAGTATGCAAACATGCAATATAAGAAATTGGAATTGCATTACTGCTCTAGAAAATAGGAAAAAATCAAGATACTTAGTGCATAAATTAGCCAATTCATGTGTACCTGGTAGCCACGACAAGGCGATCTTCTTTGCTGGGGACCTAATCTAATGTGACTCCTCTCATGGGCTGATAGCTTACATTTATATGGGTAGATAAGAAGTGACAGTCAGTCTTTGATATTTGTATACATTGGCCCTCTGACCGAGCACTCCACCGATCAGCCTATGGCGGTTTTAATCACAGCAGGATCCTATCAACCCACATAAATGAAGGTGTAGCGCCCCTGCGGGTTCAGTCGCCACAGAGGTACTGCATCTCACCCAGAGGTGTGGTATCCCACTCTCAGGTAAGGATGGAGTACTACCCGGGACCCACCCACTTGCATCCATTACACTCCACTTCAGAGGGCAGGGCGAGATTGCTCCTAAGGGAGAGGACAGTCCCTGGTCCCTAGCTGGAGGGTGGAAGCATGTAGTGGGTGTGGGTGGAGGAAGTAGTTTAGGGGAGCACTTCAGTAGGTGTATAAAAGGGGAGCCATCTTGAGAGAGTGTGTTCAGTCAGAGGAGGACAGTGAGAGGAGCAGGAGCTCTGCTCAGGGAAGCGGGCCTAGTTGAGAGGCCCAAGTTTGACTGAGGGAAGAGGACGCGAGCAGAGGAAGGCTCCAGAAGTGAGGGGATCCCAGGGGCACAGGAAGTGCGGTTGCCACCTGTGCGCCCGAATCTGCAGGAACGTGGAGGGATCAGGCCGCAAAGGGGACCGGCCCCTAAACTAGTGGAGAACTACAAGGCTCAGCTAGAAACCGGAGGCTTCTGTACTTTCAGGGTGCAATTGCTCACAGCCGTAGCTATATCGCCGAAAAGGTAGCCAAATAGGATTCAGGGAACTGCAGGTTGCCCGCCAAGACCCGAGGTTACCGGCTTGGGACACTGGCTGCAAGGCGCAGGGCAGGAGGGTGAGAGCCAGCGCAGGAAGGCGACCGAGAAAAGCACACAGAATGGGGTCCCGTTATGTACTCCTGAAACACCTGGGAGTTTGCTGAACCCCTGCCTTGGTAAACACAGGACGGCATGGGAGGTTACCCTGATCCTGGTAGCCTGGAGTGCAACAACTGTGAGTAAACCTTGAAGACTGCACCCCACTGTGTCCTAGCATTATTATCTGCACCATCACCTGCACTACACTGCACAGCAACATCTACCTCATCATTAACCATCACACCACCACCCTGGAGCTAAGCTCTGCCTGTGGAGAGCTGAACCAACTCTGCTGCATTACCATCAGCTCCAAGGGACCTGCACCACAGCGGCGGCTCCACATAGCCGCATACCACAGGTGGCGTCACGAACATAAAACTAAAATCCCCCTTTTATTAAGACATGCAAGACAATTAAACAAACTTGCTTCCAGGTCATCTGTTTTGCAAACAGTATTCACCATTTGTATTTGTGCCATTTACGTTCTGGCTGCTACAATCATCCACATTCACCGTTCTCCCACAAATTCTGCACACTTCATCCATATTAACCCCTCTCTCCTCTCTTCTCCTATGTACAGCTGTCATGCTCTCTTCACAATGTTATAGCACACAGATCCATTCATTCCCACCATACAACACCGGAAACGCTCTCACAAATCACTCAAACATCTGCTCACTCTTTGTCTCTTCCTTCTCTTAGTCGCAGGTGATATTTCTACTAATCCAGGACCCTCCAGTAATAACGCTAACTCTTTCCCTGTTACATTCAGTAACCCTGCTAATCTCATTAATATTCCCTGCATATCTTCTGTCTCATTCAACTGTGCCCTTTGGAATGCGCGCTCAGATTGTAATAAACTCTCTTACATCCATGACTTTTTCCTCTCAAATTCCCTTAACCTTCTAGCTCTCACTGAAACCTGGATCCAGCAGTCGGACACCACCGCCGCTGCAGCTCTCTCCTATGGTGGCCTACACTTCTCTCATACTCCGAGACCTGACAACAGATCAGGTGGAGGTGTTGGTCTGCTTCATTCAACAAAATGTACTTTTCAGGTTATCCCCCAGTACCCTCTCTTATCTTCCCTTATTTTAAGGCCCACACAGTCAGACTATACCGGCCCTTCTCCCAGCGAGTGGCGGTTGTCTATCGCCTATCGATCCAGGTCCCTCCCGTCAGTTCCTGGATCACTTTGCTGCCTAGCTTCCAAATTTTCTATCCTGCGACATCCCCACGATAATAATGGGAGATTTTAACATCCCAATTGGCGATTCTCTTTCCCCATCTGCTGCTCATCTTTTATTACTAACCTCCTCCTTCGGCCTTTCACTGCTTGCTAATTCTCCTACACATGAAGACGGGAACACATTGGACCTGATCTTCTCCCGGCTTTGCTCAGTACATGACTTTACTAACTCTCCCCTTCCACTCTCTGACCATAATCTTCTTTCATTCTCTGTCAAGAACTGTGACTCTACTCAAGACACTCCCACCGTCCACATTTATAGAAATATACGCGCCATTAACACCCAGAAATTTATGAAAAAGTTGCAATCATCATTGGCCCCAATCTCTTCCCTCTCATGTCCCGACTCTGCATTGAAGCATTATAATGAAATGGATGAAGCTGCACCTCCTACACAAAGAACAATTCGGCATAGACGGCGACAACCCTGGCACACGCCTCAAACACGTCTTCTCCAGCGGTGCTCCAGGTGCGCTGAAAGGCTGTGGAGAAAATCTAATCTGCCGAAGATTTCCTCCATTATAAATTTATGCTGAAAACATATAACTCTGCGCTTCACCTCTCCAAACAAACCTACTGTAACAACCTCATAATCTCACTTTCCAATAATCCTAAATGACTCTTTGACATGTTTCATTCTCTCCTCAATCAAACAGCACAGGCCCTGATCACCGACCTCAGCGCTGACGATCTGGCCAATTATTTCAAAGAAAAAATTGACCATATACGACAGGAAATTTTCTCCCAATCCCCAAACGTTATGCATGCTCTCCCCCGCCACATTGTATCTTGCTCACTTACTGACTTCGAACTTCGAACCAGTCACGGAAGATGAAGTGATCAGGCTCCTTGCATCTTCTCGCCCTACCACCTGCACCAGTGACCCTATTCCCTCACATCTCCTTCAGTCCCTTTCTCCAGCTGTCACCACTCACCTAACTAAAATTTTCAACCTCTCCCTCTCATCTGGTATCTTTCCCTCTTCTTCATGCCAGCATACATCCATTACTTAAAAAACCATCCCTTGACCAGAACTGCACGTCCAACTACAGACCTGTTTCCAATCTTCCCTTTATCTCTAAACTCCTGGAACGCCTGGTCCATTCCCGTCTAATCTGCTATCTCTCAGACAACTCTCTTCTTGACCCTTTACAATCTGGTTTCTGCTCTTTACATTCTACTGAAACTGCCCTCACTAAAGTCTCTAACGATCTACTAACAGCTAAATCTAATGGTCACTGCTCCCTGCTGATTCTCCTGGATCTCTCTGCAGCATTCGACACTGTGGATCACCAGCTCCTCCTCACTATGCTCCGCACTATTGGCCTCAAGGACACTGTTCTCTCCTGGTTCTCCTCCTATCTCTCTGACCGCTCCTTCTCTGTGTCTTTCGCCGGCTCCTCCTCCTCTCTCCTTCCCCTTACTGTCGGGGTTCCTCAAGGATCAGTCCTAGGCCCCCTTCTTTTCTCCTTATACACCGCTCCCATTGGACAAACAATCAGCAGATTTGGTTTTCAGTACCATCTCTATGCTGATGACACACAATTATACACCTCTGCTCCGGACATCACCCCTGCATTACTACAAAAGACCAGTGATTGTCTTTCTGTTGTGTCTAACATTATGTCCTCCCTCTGTCTAAAATTGAATCTGTCAAAATCTGAACTACTCGTCTTTCCTCCCTCCACTAACCTACCTGTGCCCGATATTGCCATTTCTGTTTGTGGCTCAACCATTACTCCCCAGCAACAAGCCCGCTGTCTTGGGGTCATTTTTGATTCAGATCTTTCCTTCACTCCTCACATCAAATCACTCACTCGTTCATGTCATCTACACCTCAAAAACATCTCAAGAATCAGGACTTTTCTCACCTTTGACTCGGCAAAAACTCTTACTGTAGCTCTTCTTCATTCTCGTCTTGACTATTGCAACTCTCTACTTATCGGGCTCCCTCTTACTAAACTCTCCCCTCTCCAATCCATCCTTAACGCAACAGCCAGGATCATATTCCTCGCCAAACGCTACACCGATGCCTCTTCCCTGTGCCAGTCATTACATTGGTTGCCCATCCAATATAGAGTTCAATTTAAACTTATCACGCTTACCCACAAAGCGCTCCATGCTTCAGTACCCCCCTACATCTCCTCCTTTGTCTCAGTCTACCACCCTACAAGTGCCCTCTGTTCTGCCAATGACTTAAAACTAAAATCCTCCACAATCCGAACTTCCCACTCCCGTCTCCAAGATTTCTCGCGTGCTGCGCCAATTCTTTGGAATGCACTACCCAGGACAGTTCGATTAATTACCAATACCCACAGTTTCAAGCGGACCCTAAAAACCCATTTCTTTAGACTGGCGTATCACCTCCACACACTATCTGTCCATCCCAGTTGTCCGTCCCAGTTTTCCCCCATATTAAAATCTTCTTCAATTTCAGGTTCATACCAACCATGCACTTAATAGCCTCGGTCAGGACTGTACACATACTGGCAGGCAACCAGTCCATGTATTATTTATCCTATTTAGTATATCAAGTCTGCATTATACAATATATGTACATTCTACCTTTTGAGTCTCCCCCATTTCCTTATAGACTATAAGCTTGCGAGCAGGGCCCTCACTCCTTTCGATATTAGATATGCTTATTCTGTATTGTTTGTATAAGTCCCCCCTAAAATTTGTACAGTGCTGCGGAATATGTTGGCGCTATAAAAATAAAAATTATTATTATTATTATTGACCGCCCTGGGTCAAGGACCGGGTCACTGCCACTGTGACATCCCCCCAGCATCGACCGGCCCGGCTACCGAGTACCCCACGGCCCAGGGGGCGCATCAAAGGCTATAAGTGTAAATGTGTGTAATGTATATGCATGTGCATATTTTATATATGTGTGCCTAATGTGAATATGCATATACACCAATGAGGAGGTGGCTCGAATACAATCCTGCATAAGGATCCTTGGCTGTCTGATTGCAAAAATAAACAGTAAGCATTTTTTTAGTTTGCCTTTAAAGAAGTTGTCCAGTTCCCAAAAGTTCCAGGAAACAGCATGTGTTGGGGTTAAGTCCTATACACTACAACAGAGATGAGATACAATACCAGACGCAACCCTTATACTAGGAACAAAACAGCAGACCCTTTCTTCTTATCCTAAACATGACTGCAGTATTGTAGAGGCTTCCATTTGCCTGTCCCTTTACTACCACCCAACCATTTCACATCACCACCACACTCCCACGGTTCTCGACCCAATAAACACTCGTACCACATTTCTTTAGATTAATTGTCCAAATCGGCCTTTTATTATACAAACATTACAACAATAAATAACTTTTTGGTAATGACGTTCTTCGAGCTCCAAAACCTGTCGGAAACCGATAAATAATAATGAACCCTCCAGCATTACCCCCAGCCGCGACCACAGGCTTGGAGGCACCTTTGTTGCCGGAAAACCTTCTCCATAACACCGGCTCCACCCTGAAGAGTCCCAAAATCTACCAGGCAATTAACCAAAATCCAAAGATAAAGGGGAACTTACCATCCACCCGATGTACAACCTTCCCACCACAATTTTGCCACCAACTCCAAGAACCCCCTCAACACGAAATTACCCAACAACACCCCCTTCCAGCATTTCCCATAATTCAACCGTACTTGAACCTCCAAATTAAACGGCGGGATCTTAACTCTTGGTGCTTATTGCCGATTAATAGACCTCACACACCTCTCAGATAATATATAGGCCCGCTCTATTGTCAACACCCCCCCCTTTTCCCAACCCCCTTAAACTTTTGATCCCACAGAGCCTGCGCTTCTTTTACCTTTATTAATGTAACCCATGCTAGCCCTACAAAGCTGGGTCATAGGTCACTACGCCTATGGCTCTGCTGTCGGCTTTGTTTATCTTATACCTTTAATAGACATAGATGAATCTCAAGCAAAGATGGTGAATAAGTAAAAACAATAAAAAAACATAAAAACTTTAACAAAAAAAGGCAGATTTGACCAATCCACAAATGGTCTTAATATGTCTGATGTGCAGTCCTAAAGGCATATTCCTATGGAGCAGCTGTCTTCCTATAGAAAATGGTCAGATATGAGCCCCCCTGTAGGCTGAGTGCCTGCTCATTGATAAAGACCAGAATAACTACTATCTACAGTACGTATGGATATTTTGATGCTCGTACATCTTGTTTCCCTCTATTTCTATTTTTTCAAAATCCCAAATACAGCTATGTGAGGAAGTAATATGTGTTAGTTTATCTCTTGACCCTGCCCTTTCTGAACGTGACATACTGCCCCTCGGTGGAGGCCTGTTCCTTATTTGGGCTGTACTTTTGGGACCTCTTAGACTTTGTTGAACTGATAAGGTCCTACCGATCCTTAGAATAGGGTCTGTGTTTCTTGTTGGAACAGAGCAGTTGTCACACATGTACTAAAGCTTCATTCATTGCCCACGATTCAAACAAAATTTTACTCATGAAATGTTGTAAAATTTTTGCATGACTCAAAATTGAGAAAAAATCTTGAAGCTATTGGCATTTTTATGCCAGTCCTTTTTTAAAAGTTGGTTCAGTTGGGGTGGTACACTACACTGCCAAGCCCTGGAAGCAAATTAATTATAATTTATGCTAGAAAAATGGCATAAATTACACAAGAAATGTACTCCAGCCCTGATTGGAGTAATATTGCTGGTGGAGGTGCATAGCAGTTGTAAGATGTGCCTCTTAATGAATTGGACATATCTTACGCAGGGATTTTACTCCAGTGTTCCCTCCTGATGGGGGTCATTGTCTATAGGATTGATGGATATAGACAAGCAATGTCATTAGCTCTCTGCAATCCCATAATGAGTAGACTGATATTGTGCATGCTTGACCACTGCACCAATCAGACAGGAAATCCCAGCTTCCCCTATTCTCGTAAACAGTGCTGGTCCCAGTGGTGGAACTTCCATCAATTATACATGTTGCGGATAAATATTGGATGTGGGTCAATCACTTTACTTTTACTTGTGAAAGACGTTCACAATGCAACTAGGACAACTAGTCCAGGAGGGAAGCCGTCGTTGGATTTTCCCTCATAGAATGGTAGAGTTGGAAGGGACCTCCTGGGTCATCTGGTCCAACCCCCTGCTCAAAGCAGGATTCACTAGATCATCTCAGACAGATGTCTGTCCAGCCTCTGTTTGAAGACGTCCATTGAAGGGGAACTCACCACCTCTCGTGGCAGCCTGTTCCACTCATTAATCACCCTAACTGTCAAAAAGTTTTTTCTAATATCTAATCTGTGTCTCCTCCCATTTAGTTTCATCCCATTGCTTCTAGTCTTTCCTTGTGCAAATGAGAATAAAGATGATCCTTCTACAATGTGACAGCCCTTGACATATTTGTAGACAGCTATTAAGTCTCCTCTCAGTCTTCTTTTTTGCAAGCTAAACATTCCCAAATCCTGCAACCGTTCCTCATAGGACATGGTTTGCAGACCAGTCACCATTCTGGTCGCTCTTCTCTGAACTTGCTCCAGTTTGTCTATGTCTTTTTTAAAATGTGGTGCCCAAAACTGTGCACAGTATTCCAGATGAGGTCTGACCAAAGAGGAGTAAAGACCGATAATGACTTCACGTGATCTAGACTGTATGCTTCTGTTAATACATCCCAGAATTGTATTTGCCTTTTTTGCTGCTGCATCACACTGTTGACTCATGTTCAGTCTATGATCTATTAGTATACCTAAGTCTTTTTCACATGTACTGTTGCTTAGCTCTATTCCTCCCATTCTGTATATGCTTTTATCATTTTTATTGCCCAGATGTAGTACTTTGCATTTTTCCCTGTTAAAAACCATTCTGTTGGTTGCTGCCCACTGCTCCAGTTTATTTAGGTCTTTTTGAATCCTCTCTCTCTCTTCTCTAGTATTAGCTATCCCTCCTAGCTTTGTGTCATCAGCAAATTTAATCAGTTTACCCTCAATTCCTTCATCTAAATCATTGATAAAGATGTTGAACAATACAGGTCCCAGGACGGAGCCCTGTGGTACCCCACTTGAGACATTCATCCAGCTGGATGTGAAGCCATTTACAACCACCCTTTGAGTCCGATCACTAAGCCAGTTATGAATTCACCTAACAGTTGCCTGGTCCATTGCATACTTGGTCATTTTTTCAATAAGGATGGTGTGAGATACTTTGTCAAATGCTTTGCTGAAGTCAAGATATACTATATCTACAGCATTTCCCTGATCCACCCAGTCAGTGATTCTGTCATAGAAGGAAATTAAGTTAGTCTGACATGACTTGTTAGTTACAAACCCATGCTGACTCTGGTTAATCACTTCATTCTTATCCATGTACTTACATACATGTTGTTTAATAATTTGTTCAAAGATCTTTCCTGGTATAGAAGTCAGACTCACCGGCCTATAGTTCCCTGGGTCCACCTTCTTCCCCTTTTTGAAGATAGGAACAACATTTGCTCTTCTCCAGTCTTCTGGGACTTCTCCTGTTCTCCAAGAATTTTCAAAGATTATGGAGAGTGGTTCTAAAATTTCTTCTACGATCTCCTTCAGTACTCTGGGGTGTAATTCATCTGGACCTGGAGACTTGAACTCATTTATGTTAGCTAAATATTCCCTCACAATCTTTCTGTTTACAGATAACTTGGATTCCTCTATTCCTTTAAAAGGACAGTGAAGATCAGTTGATGTTACATTTTCTTTCTGAGAGAAAACAGATGCAAAATAGGAATTAAAAAGTTCGGCCTTCTCAACATCCTCTCTTACCATTTCTCCATTTTCATCCTGTAAAAATCCTATAGCATCTTTGACTTTTCTTTTACTTTTGACATACCCCCAAAATCCTTTTTTTTTGCTTTTGACATCTCTTGCAAGCCTTAATTCATTGTCAGCTTTAGCTAACCTGATACATGCCCTGCAGGATCTGCAGACTGCATTATAATCTTCTTTAGATATGCCTCCCTCTTTCCATTTAATAAACATTTCTTTCTTTCTTTTTAGCATGTGTTTAAGTTCTGTGTTCATCCATCCTGGTTTCCTTAAATGCTTCCCATTCTTCCTACTTTTCGGGATTGTTAACGATTGTGCTTTGAGAATCTCATTTTTAAAAATTTCCCATCCTTCCTGGACATTTTTGTCCTTAAGGACATCCAGCCATTGGATCCCTCCTATTCTCTTTCTGAGTCTCTTAAAATCTGCCTTTCTAAAATCTAACCTTGAAGTTTGAGTCTTCACATGTCTTCCTCCTCTAGTTATCCAAAATTCTATAATAGCATGATCGCTGCCTCCTAGGGTCCCAGCCACCTTTACCCCTCCCCTGTCCCCACTCCCCAACACTGACAGGTCTCTTCCTATGTTTGTGTGTCTAGAGGAAAAGCCACCGGGGACCTTCCTCTTTTTTATAATTTTTTAAATCTCATTTCAAAAGGTGCACAGTTTTGTTCACTCCCATAGCATATGAAGGAGATTAGCATGAACTATGTCATATCTTGGACAGCTTGAGTCTGATCTCAATCCAATCTTTTGCAACCTAAGGAGAGTATCAAAGCTTCCATACACATTAGACTAATGTTGGATAAACCCACTTATATTGTTAGGTGTGGCTGATGTGTCTAATGTGACAAAACCTAAGATAAAAACAAAATGAGCAAATACCCTGCAGTAAATAAATAAACTGCAAAAGTGCATAAAAAATAATATAGGGTACTTGGTTAATGTAATTTTGATAAAAGAAAAGTAAAAACCATCCCACCACTTCACGGTGACCCTATTTGGGATGGTCCTAAACTGTAGTACTAAAACCTTACCATAGGTCTAATGGCGTAAATGTGAATAAGGGCCGAGAAGGACCGAGGCCCAGACTAATGGACACCCAGGCACGGGGAGCTATATAAATGGAATGTCCAGCTCAAAGAAAAGGGAGGTCACGCTCTTATTTTCAGAGTGCAAAAACCTAATTTTTTATCAAAATTATGTTAACCAAGTACCCTATATTATTTTTATGCACTATTGCATAATTCCCATTTCTCCTTAAGTGTATTTTATCAGCATTCTATCTTCAATAGGAGAATACCGTGTTTGGCAGACTATAAGACACACCCCAAATTTTAGGGAGGAGAATAGGAAAAAAATTTTTTCAAGTAAAATGGTGGTGCGTCTTATAGTCCGATTTACGGTAGCTAACCGGTGGGATGTCTACGATGGAGTGGAGTCACAGGAAGAAGTGTTGCTGCTGCAGGAGGCCGGCGGTGGCAGGACTGGGACAATGCTGCAGGCCCCGTGCTGGGAGGAGGGGGTGTCCCGGTGATGCGAGGCTGAGGACCCTGGGCATCATAAAATGTTGGTGGTGAGCGGAGTCCCCTTCCCATTGATTTCCCTACTATAGACTTTGGGAAAATGGCAGCTGGAGGCGGCGCATGCGCAGATTGAGATCTCGGGAGCCGGGACACCCACTTCTCCCAGCACGGGCCCACAGCATCACCTCACTCCTGCTGCAGCCGGCCTCCTGCAGCAGCGACCCTGACTCCTGTGAGCCCGCTCCACCACGGCCGGTAAGTTACATTCAGATTATAAGATGCACCCCCATTTTCCTCCCAAATTTGGGGGGGGAAAAGTGTGTCTTATAATCTGAAAAATACGGTAACTATAGACAAATCAACAATGAAGTTTCTAGACCAGATCTTCAAATCAAGGAACATTTCACTGGCGACAAAGACACAACTCGTATATAGTTTGGTCTTTTCTGCGGTAACATTGACGCGCCCCCTGAGCCGTGGGGTACTTGGTGCCAGGCCGGTCGTCGCTACGGGAGATGTCACAGTGGCGGTGACCCGGTCCGTGATTCAGGGTGGTCAATCAAAAGGGGATTTTTATAGCGGATTTATGTACAAAGTTCGTGACGCCACCTGTGGTATGCGGCTAAATGGAGCCGCCGCTGCGGAGCAGGTCCTCTGGAGATGATGTTAGTGCAGCAAAGCTGGTGTGGCTCTCCACAGGTAGAGCTTAGCTCCAGGGCAGTGTAGATGTTATAGGTGATGATGGGCATTGTAGTGCAGGGTTTGATGGCGCAGCAATAATCACAGAGACAATGAGGTGCAGTCCTCAGGGTCTTTACTCACGGTTATTGCAGTCCAAGTTACAGGTACCAGCGTAACTTTCCTAGTCGTGCTGCGCTTACTCAGGGAGGGGTTCAGTCCACCCTGAGATATCTCCGGAGTATTTAGCGGGACCCCTTCTGTGTCCTCTCTCTGGCCGTCTCCCCGCACCTCATACCAAGTGTCCCAATTCGGTAGCTGCGGGCCTTGTCGGGTGACGTCTGTTCCGTCCCCTGGGTCCTCTATAGCTACCTTCTTGGTGAGACTGATATGGACTGTTGGCTGCAGGACTTAAAATACTGCAGCCTCCGGTTTCTAGTTGAGACATAAAGTGCTCTGCTAGTTGAGGGACCGGTCCCCTTTGTGTGGCCTGACCCCTCCACTCCCTGGTAGATTCGGGCGTACGGGTGGCCTCCAGCACTGCCCGTACCCCTGGGGTCCCTTCCTCGTTCCTGGAGCCCTTCTTGCTCCTCTCCTTCTCCCTTCAGTCCTGGGCCTCTCCTCAGGCCCTCCTCCTGAGCAGAGCTCCTACAGAGCTCCAGCTCTCAACTCCTCTCACTGTAGACTCTTCTCTCTCACTGCTCTAACTAAACAAGATGGCTTCTCTATTTGTACTTTCCTTCATGTGCTCCCCTAAGCTACTTCCTCCACCCACACCCACTACATAGCTCCTCCCCTCAGCTAGGGACCAGGGACTGTGCTCTCCCTTAGGAGCAAACTCGCCCTGCCCTCACTGCTGGTATGTGTTGGATGCAGGTGTTAGGGTCCCGAGCTGTACTCCTTCCTTACCTGAGCGTGAGATACCACACCTCTGGGTGAGTGGCAGTACCTCTGTGGCGACCGAACCCTCAGGGGCGCCACATACCCCCCTGGTAAAACACAGGACGTCCGCGGGCTGGAACAGAGTAAAACATAGGGTATTTTACATACATGCAATTTTTAGATGCATCACATATAAGAGCACATAACATAACATTTCTTCCCTTTATGGGAGGCACTTTTTCTTGAACGTTACTGCTTTCTTTATCAAAACATTCCGAGACTTTTTAAAGAACATCTTTCTTTACACTTATAAAACATTTCTTCACATAAAACATTTTTCATATAAAACATTCTTTAACAGGTTACAGTACGATCTGCAACCAGGTGTCCATTTTCTTTATCAAGGTGCAGACCAGCAAACATGAGCATGAGGGACCCGTCCGAAACCTTCAACGTAGGCCCTGGGCTTGGCTGCAGGGCATAGGTGATCCAGGTGTTGGACCACGTCTTCGGCCACGCCAAACGGGTTTTTGTTCTGAGGTCAGCTTTGTATATATAAAACCAATAAGGGGCACTTGAAGAAGCGCAACTATTTACAATGGAGAGTTTTTGGCTGCTCACAGTCCTCAGCCTACAAGTTCTGGTACCCTTACCGGGTAACTAAATAAACACACACAAATCTGTCAAACTTGCAGTGTCTCTGCCATACCTTTCCAGGTAACTATATACAAGCAGCTTTTAGAGCAAACAGTTCAGCAGTGAGGTTCCCTCCAGGGAGGAAATTCCTGATTTTTGCAGGCTGACCCAGCCGGGTCTTCAGCCTGGGGCTGCGGGAGCATGTCTCTTTTCTTTACCACTCGGTATACTTGAAGGGCATACCAGCCGCGCTTGCCCTTGTGACGGGTAAATGTGACGTAGTCACCTGGATAAAGATCTGGGCCGGGATGCCCCTAATGGAGGTGGGATTCTACATCCCGCCGGTTCACAAAGACGTCTCTATCGGTGTGCGGTTCCCTCACAAAGCCCCACCCCGCATCCAGATCGAACTTGACTACGATCCCCTCCAGACGGGGACTAGGGGTGGCAGCTCTTGCTTGGCGGGCCCGGGTTTTGGCCGCCATGTTCCGGGCCTCCATCCTTTCCCACCGCACCTGTCGGTCGTGATGTTCCCGCTCCAGCTGCAGGAGCTCCCTCCTGCAGTGCTCTTCCCTCTGGAGGGCCTGGGCCTGCGTCTCCCACGGGAACCCCATGAGGTCCCCTTCCCGGTAATCCCACCGGAACTCTTCTCCTCCTGGGCAGGTAACCAGGGGTGCAGGCGCTGGTTCTAGCGGGGGTCCTTGCTGGTCCTCATATCGGGCGGACCAGTCATAGGTTGTATTTCCATAGACCCACTCGGGTTCGGGGGCAGGTGGCTCCGGTAGGGGGCCCAGGAGCAGGTCGGTGGAGCAAGCACTCGGGTACGGGGTTTCCGCCAAGGGGTCTGGGAGCCAGTCAGAGAAGCAGGTGTCCAGGATGGGAGATTCCGCCTGGAGACCGGGGAGCAGATCGGCCCAGTAGGGGGCCCAGGGGTAGGTCGGTGGAGCAGGCGCCCGGGATCAGAGGTTCCGCCGGGGAGCCCAGGAGCAGGCTAGCACTCTCAGCGCCCGGGACAGGGAGTCTCTCCTTACCTGCTCCCGCGGCCACTCTTGTGCCGTCCTCTGCCTCCTGGCTCCTTTCAGGTTCCTCTGGGGCTGGGGCGCTGCTGGTGGAGTGCAGCGCTGGCTGCTGCCGGATCATCAGCTTCTCCAGCAGCTCCTTTTTCCAGCCGGCGATGGCATCCTGCTGGGCCCTCTCCATCCTCCGGCCCAGCTCCTGGATTTCTGCCTGGAGGAATTCAGTATCCTCCAGGGATAGCTCTGCCATGGCCTCCTCCTAGGTAAGAGGCCTTGCCGCTTGTTGCAGTCCACGGATGGGAGCTGGCTCCTGACTCTCCATCTTGCCATCCGGGTGCGGTCTGTCTGGACTCCTGGAGACTCTGCCCTGTCTCCCAGGTTTCTTCTCTCCTCTCCCCTTTCGGGGGCGGTTCCATGGCAACTTGTTGTCGGCCACACCTTGAGGCGGCCCTCCCAGCTTCATGGACACATCCACATACATGGTCACTGTTGCTCGGGGTGGGCCTCGCTTTTGGCGCCATTCTGGAACCCCGCCCACGATGGGAGACGGTTTCTTGTTGTCTTTTGGCTCGCACATAATGGCACCCATTCTTTTGGGGCGGGCGCCACATTCAATACAGTCTCTAGGCGCACAATACCCGGTGATAACGGGTGGGTTCACATCCTGTTCGTGACACCAAAGATGACGCGCCCCCTGAGCCGTGGGGTACTCGGTGCCGGGCCGGTCGTCGCTACGGGAGATGTCACAGTGGCGGTGACCCGGTCCATGACCCAGGGCGGTCAATCAAAGGTGGATTTTTATAGGGGATTTATGTACAAAGTTCGTGACGCCACCTGTGGTATGCGGCTAAAGGGAGCCGCCGCTGCGGAGCAGGTCCTCTGGAGATGATGTTAGTGCAGCAAAGCTGGTGTGGCTATCCACAGGTAGAGCTTAGCTCCAGGGCAGTGTAGATGTTATAGGTGATGCTGGTCGTTGTAGTGCAGGGTTTGATGGCACAGCAATAATCACAGAGACAGTGGGGAGCAGTCCTCAGGGTCTTTACTCACGGTTATTGCAGTCCAAGTTACAGGTACCAGCGTAACTTCCCTCGTCGTGCTGCGCTTACTCAGGGAGGGGTTCAGTCCACCCTCAGATATCTCTGGAGTACTTAGCGGGACCCCCTTCTGTGTCCTCTCTCTGGCCGTCTCCCCGCACCTCATACTAAGTGTCCCAATCCGGTACCTGCGGGCCTTGTCGGGCGACGTCTGTTTCGTCCCCTGGGTCCTCTATAGCTACCTTCTTGGTGAGACTGATATGGACTGTTGGCTGCAGGACTTGAAATACTGCAGCCTCCGGTTTCTAGTTGAGACATAAAGTTGCTAGTTGAGGGACCGGTCCCCTTTGTGTGACCGGACCCCTCCACCTCCTGGTAGATTTGGGCGTACGGGTGGGCTCCAGCACTGCCCATACCCCTGGGGTCCCTTCCTCGTTCCTGGAGCCCTTCTTGCTCCTCTCCTTCTCTCTTCAGTCCTGGGCCTCTCCTCAGGCCCTCCTCCTGAGCAGAGCTCCTACAGAGCTCCTGCTCCCAACTCCTCTCACTGTAGACTCTTCTCTCTCACTGCTCTAGCTAAACAAGATGGCTTCTCTATTTGTACTTTCCTTCATGTGCTCCCCTAAGCTACTTCCTCCACCCACAACCACTACATAGCTCCTCCCCTCAGCTAGGAACCAGGGACTATGCTCTCCCTTAGGAGCAATCTCGCCCTACCCCCACTGCGGGTATGTGTTGGATGCAGGTGTTAGGGTCCCGAGCAGTACTCCTTCCTTACCTGAGAGTGAGATACCACACCTCTGGGTGAGATGCAGTACCTCTGTGGCGACCGAACCCTCAGGGGCGCCACAACATACAGATGCGAAACTTGAACGATAAAAAAACAAGACAGAAGAAGAATTGATGCCTTCAAAATGTGGTGCAGGAGAAGGATGTTATCAATATCATGGGGGGCAAGAAGAGCAAACAAATCAATTTTTGAACAAATCAAGTCTGGCCTGATACTTGAAGCAAGGACCACCAAGCTATGACTTGCCTACTTTGGACACATCATAAGAAGAGAGCAATCACTGGAGAAGGACATCATGGTCGGAAGAATAGAAGGAGCAAGGCGAAGAGGAAGACCAGCAACCCGATGGCTTGATACTATGAAGATAAGACCCTGGTGGACCTATCTAAGCTTGCACAAGATTGAGCTTCCTACAGAACATTCATCCATCAAGTCAACGTCACTCAAGACCAAGCCAAAGGCCAATAAATAAAAAAAATCTTCAGGAGCACACTGCATTCCTGCCTTTCAACTTCCTACTTTTTGGAGGACAATGTGCAGATGGATAGAATGTGGCCGTCAACAGCGATCAAGCCAACTTCAGAGCAGTGCTTGCAATCTTTATAGCATACAGCTTGCAAGAGTGCGCTCCTTGCTTAAAAAACTGGCCACCACTGATAGACTGCAGAGGTGGCCGATAACCTTTGGAAGAAGCTGTAAACTATAGAATTAAAAATCCCTCTTTTCTAAAGCACGTGGTAAATTGCTTGCTTTTACAAGCACTTTGCACTTTAGCCCATTTACATGATTTTATGGCATTTAATATTATATAGGTTTGACAGGTTCTCCTCCTGCTCTTGTTAGTGAAGCTTTCCTCACCGACTGCACAGCTTTCCAGTTCATACAATGACAGTTCTGGCACATGCTCCTCTACCAGCAGCCATTGTATTGAGTGAAGAGCTGTGCAGTCTGTGACGAAAGCTGCACTAACAAGTGCAGGAGGAGAAGTAAGAAAAATAAATTGACCACAAAGGTGGACAACCCCTTTAATGCCCAGACATGTACAATGGGATTCATGTCAGGTTAATGACTAGTTTATGGATGCTTCCAGATTCTATTTTTTTGCCAGCCAATTTTGGGTCTGCCTGCCTTTTTTTTTTTTGCATGGTGTCAAGGAGCTCTATCTTCCATAAACAAGGAGGTAAAAAGATCCACTATCAAATAGGCTATTGAGCAAAAACATCCACTATGCTCATGTAAGATGTGGGACTGAATACAAACAGTGGGACAACTAGATTTTAAAGAAGCACTCCTCCCATCAACGTTTGTATGCTTTGGATATTCAAATCACCATATTTTATAGCACTGTGTACTTACAATTGCTCATTTTGCCTTTCTACCCAGTAAATTCTTCTCTTTTCTCTGCTCTATGTAGAAACAGGAAGTCTCTTTTCCCTGCATTTATCATTCTTCTCTTCAACTCCTGACCCAGCTGACCCCCTCCCCCACCCAAAAAAATTTGGAGTGATGACTCATGCAGGGAAAAATTGACCTCCTGGTTCTACATATACCTTAGAGGGATTCAGCTAGTCAGTTTTTAATCACGTGATTTCATAGACCTAATGGAAAAGAGAAGAATTATCTGGGTAGAAAGACAAAATGAGCAATTGTAAGCACACAATGTTATATAATATGACGATTGCAATATATTAAGAGTGTAAAAACTTTGATGGGAGGAGTACTTATTTAATGTATATATTTGGCATTTGTATCAAGTGGGTAGCTCGCACTACGCCAGTCTTGACAGAGTACACCGCACCGAATTCATTAAGGGACGCACGTCACAGAGTGGAGTGTGCCCCCATGCGCTACTCCAGTATGAACTCGAGTAGCATCTCTTGTTTATAAAACGCTGGCACATTTGGTGAATTCTTTTAGGGATGTGGTCATGCCCCATTACGTTCCTCCCCAGCTCCACCCATTGCAGCAGAGATGATCCAAAGTGGCGCCAAAGTCCAAAAATTTGTTACGCCATTTGTTTGCGCCATTTCAATGCTTTTACTCTACTTTCGTAGCATAAAAGCCTTAATGAATCGTTCCCTATGTCTGAAAATTAGGATGTCTATTTCCTATTTCATGGGATGCATCTTCATTTTTTATGTATTATGTGACCATTTTATGAGTAACAAGATATGACTGATTTCTTCTACCTTTCTGTTTTCTCTGGTGGATCCTAAGTTAAGCAATTGTAAAAAAAAATGTCTTGTCGTTTACAAACGTGACATCCTTTAAATATCCTTTAATTATGCATAAACTGTTCTTAAAAGGGTGGGACTGTGTCAGCCTGAGCGCTTTAACTATATATGACTGTCACATAAGAGATGAAACGGTATAATTAGTGTATGAGCATGGCGGATTAATGAACATGTAAACCAGCTTTACAGGTAACACTGAAGACCGCTCAAGACAGTAGAGGATTGAAGTATTTTGGATGAAGTTACTATTACTGTGGGAGAACTAATGACTAATATAATCCTGTTGTTTTTTTTACGGTTTACACAACCTTTTTAATAGGATAGAAAAAAATAAAGTTCCAACATTTTTCTTCTTACCCAAATAAAACAGTCTTATGGAGAGCAGTTGCAAAGATCACCTCTTTCTCTGAAGGAACTTACCTTAGTAGAACCACTATGCAGTAATCAGTTTACGCAAGCTAGACTAGTGTCCGAAATATATGGAACCTCCAAATTTTTCACTCTTAAGATCCCCATACACATTAGACTAAAGTTGTCTGAACTCACCGATATCGATAGGTTCAGTGGTCTAATGTGTGTGGGGGCACCGTCTGAGAGAGATATCAATTGTACATGTCCGTGTGAGTCGGCGGCTTCCTAATAGAGAACACAGCAGTGCTCAACTGAGTGCTCAACCAAGTGCTCCGGTGTCAAGTTGACAGAGATGGCTTTCGGCCAACAGCCATCTAATGTGTATGGCCAGATTTAACCTCTCCAAGGAGGTATGAGCTTTTCAAGTCAGATCCCCAGAATAGTCACTGTTTGCTGGTGGGTCTACTTTGTAAACTTTAGTGCAGTCAAGAACAAGCCAAGGGTCCAACATGATGCAACTGGCCAAAGGATGAGTTGAAGACAAAGTGGGTGAACGAGGGGAAACCAGGTGTAGAGTTACAGCTACTAAGCAACAAATCCAAAGAGGCCAGATAGTAGAAGAATCCAATAATATAGGTCAAGGTCACGAACAATGCAGTTAAAAACAGAAGTACCTTCATTTGTTGGCAAGAGACAGACTTTTAGTAGACTACCAGGCTGGACACCATCGACGGGTGACATTTGCAATGTCAACCCTATGCTGCAAGTGGCAGAGAGCAGACAGCCATGGTTTTTGGGTCATTGGTTTGAAACCTTCCAAAAGTATCTTTGTGCGGAATCACTGATTCAGCCGGCAGATTCAATTCAGTCTAAATAAAATTTGGCCAGCATCTAATCTGCCCAAAAATGACATCTCTCATCCCCTAAAGTCTCTCCAGACCCCAAAGAATAATAAAAGGAGGAATGGGAAGGGATTAAAAAAATATAAAAGGTTAAACTCGCCCATCATCTGTCCAGCCCCCGTAGCTCCTCGTTCTCCGGATCGGTCTTTTCTTCAGTCCGGATCTTCTAACGTTGACTATGCCTCATAAGAGATGCAATAAACTTCATGACTTGCATCACACTTCATGTAACTGCTTGGGGTGATGCACGATGGAATATCCATACTCGGACCAAAGAAAAGACCGATCCAAAGCGAGTGAAGAACCTCGTGAGGACAGGTAAGGGGTGAGGCCTAAAATAGGACGAGTATAATATTTTATTATTTTTTTAGCCAATACCTGGCCCAATGCAGAATCCAATAAAAGTTTGAATTCTGGAAAATCTGAACTTTTTGGAAAATTCATAATGAATTTGATTTGATACAAATCAAGTCTCTCATTTCTATTACACCGGTGGCTGAAGGCAGGAGAGCATTGTCCGCTAGTGGAGACCCCTTGCTCTAGTAGATACAGTCATGGCCAAAAGTTTTGAGAACGACACCAAAATTATATTTTCACGTGATCTGCTGGCCTCTGGTTTTAATTAGTGTTTGTCTGATGTTTATATCACATACAGAAATATAATTGCAATCATATTATGAGTACCAATAGGTTATATTGACAGTTAGAATGAGTTAATGCAGCAAGTCAATATTTGCAGTGTTGCCCCTTCTTCTTCAAGATCTCTGTAATTCTCCCTGGCATGCTCTCAATCAACTTTTGGACCAAATCCTGACTGATAGCAGTCCATTCTTGCATAATCAATGCTTGCATTTTGCCAGAATTTGTTGGTTTTTGTTTGTCCACCCATCTCTTGATGATTGACCACAAGTTCTCAATGGGATTAAGATCTGTGGAGTTTCCAGGCCATGGACCCAAAATCTCTATGTTTTGTTCCATGAGCCATTTAGTTATCACCTTTGCTTTATGGCAAGGTGCTCCATCATGCTGGAAAAGGCATTGTTGGGCGCCAAACTGCTCTTGGACGGTTGGGAGAAGTTGCTCTTGGAGGACATTCTGGTACCATTCTTTATTCATGGCTGTGTTTTTAGGCAAGGCTGTGAGTGAGCCGATTCCCTTGGCTGAGAAGCAACCCCACACATGAATGGTTTCAGGATGCTTTACAGTTGGCATGAGACAAGACTGGTGGTAGTGCTCACCTCTTCTTCTCCGAATAAGCTGTTTTCCAGATGTCCCAAACAATCGAAAAGGGGATTCATCAGAGAAAATGACTTTGCCCCAGTCCTCAGTAGTCCACTCCCTGTACCTTTTGCAGAATATCAGTCGGTCCCTGATGTTTTTTCTGGAGAGAAGTGGCTTCTTTGCTGCCCTCCTTGAAACCAACCCTTGCTCAAAGTGTCTCCGCCTCACAGTGCGTGCAGAAGCACTCACACCAGCCTGCTGCCATTCCTGAGCAAGCTCGGCACTGCTGGTAGTCCGATCCCGCAGCTGAAACAGTTTTAAGATACGGTCCTGGCACTTGCTGGTCTTTCTTGGGCGCCCTGGAGACTTTTTGACAACAATGGAAGCTCTCTCCTTGAAGTTCTTGATGATGCGATAGATTGTTGACTGAGGTGCAATCTTTGTAGCTGCGATACTCTTCCCTGTTAGGCCATTTTTGTGCAGTGCAATGATGGCTGCACGTATTTCTTTAGAGATAACCATGGTTAACTGAAGAGAAACAATGATACCAAGAACCAGACTCCTTTTAAAGTGTCCAGTGATGTCATTCTTACTTAATCATGACTGATTGATCGCCAGCCCTGTCCTCATCAACACCCACACCTGTGTTAATGGATCAATCACTAAAATGATGTTAGCTGCTCCTTTTAAGGCAGGACTGCAATGATGTTGAAATGTGTTTTGGGGGTTAAAGTTCATTTTCTGGGCAAATATTGACTTTGCAAGTACAGTAATTGCTGTTAAGCTGATCACTCTTTGACATTCAGGAGTATATGCAAATTGCCATTACAAAAAATGAAGCAGTAAACTTTGGAAAAATTACTATTTGTCTCATTCTCAATACTTTTGGCCATGACTGTAGAGGTAAATAACACCTGTCCTGTGTTACAAACACAACTCAGTAATGTGATGGCGCAACAAGAACCAATGGGATACTCTATTCTGATGGGGCATTGTGGTAGGTACCTCACTCCTGGGACCCCTGATTATTTTTTGGAAGACCTCTTTAATCCAGTTTTCATATTCAGATATAGTGACACACGAGACCAAAATGAACAAACCTCTTGGAGACTTCTTTGTATATGCTATATATATGAGGCTTGTCCATCTATAGAGTACAGATGTTCTCGGTGACAAACACTATAATCATCTTATTTTTAATATTCCAGACAGTTCTCAAGTACAGGACTGGGAGGGATGTGGGTGTTCACACAGTGACTAACATACAAAAATGACAGTAACTGAATATAGAAAAATAACATCAACCTGTCATTTTAATAATTGGAACAAGTTACTGAAAAATAATCTTCCTAGTCAAATCCACAGATCTTGGGCTTATAAATCTCTGGTTTCTGCCCGGCACTTATCACCGACATGAACGAGACCAGTCATCCCATTAATGTGTATGTCACTTATGGAGTCTTTCCTCTATAAATCCTCAACCAAAATCCAAAAGAAAAGCAGCAGAAGAATCTTTGTTTTTATCCTGATTTTTGATATCAAGAGCTGGATGTATAATGTACTTTGTATCTGGTGCAAATATGCCATTACTTATATTATTACATCTTCTATTCTTTATTCTGAAAGCATCGGGTATTGCAGAAAATAATATGGTAGCACATGGGTTATACCATCCCGGAGAAATGATCATCGGTGTCATTATATCAGTTAATGGGTTGATGCATAATGATCAAAAGCTGACATTCAGAATAAATCCAAGAAATGGAAATTCGCTATTGTAAGTAGCGACAATAGATCCATTGTGTCTTATTCTCTAAGTCTTCTGTAATAATCGAGTTAGAATTTCAGTGGATTGTAATGACTTTCAATTATCAAACTTTTGTCACTGGCAATGGCTTATGTATTAACCCCTTATAGATGCAGCCAATTTTCGTTTTGGCGTTGTCATTTTTTTTCCTCCTCCACATAGTCGTATGAGGGATTGTTTTATTTGCCGGATGAGTTGTAGTTTTTAATGTCCCCATTCAATTCGCCGCACAATGTACTGGAAAATGTGAAAAAATTGTAAGTGAGGTGAAATGGTGATAAAAAATTTTTGCAACTTTTTTTTTTAGGTTTTGTTTTTATAACATTTATTGAGCAGCAAAAATGACCTGACAGCATTATTCTCCAGGTCAGTACGATTACGGCGATACCAAATAGGCTTTTATTTTTAAATATTTTAGTAGCTTAAAAAATTCTGAACCTTGTAGGAAAAAAATTTGGTTTGTTTCGCCATTTTCCGAGACTCATAACTTTTTTAATCTTCTATTGATGAACCTGTATGATGGCTTGTTTCGTCTGTAGTTTTTAATAGTATTATTTTGGAGTACACACAATATCTTGATCGCTTTTCATTGTATTTTTTTTGTGGAGAAGCGGTGACTAAAAAAAGCCAATTTGAGGGTATGGATTTTTGTTTAATGATGTTTACTATATTGGTTAAGTAATTTTAGATTTTCATAGATTGGATTTTGACGTAAAGGGCAATACCAAATATACTTTTTTATTTTTTTTTACCTGGGGAACAGCGGGGTTATTTAATCTTTTTAGCCTTTGTTTATTTTTAAACATTTTATAACTTTTTAGTTTTTATTAGCATATTGGGACCTAGGACTGTGGGTATACACCCTGTCACTAAAAGGTGCGACACAAGGTGAATAAAAGGGTCATCTCTGCTTGTTGGGATATGCCCTCTTCCCAGACATGAGGCAGCTCAGTTTTAGCCTAGTGTCCATAGGAAGCAGACATGACCAGGTCTCTTCCCCTTTTTTTTCCTTTTCATTTTTAGTTTTCCTGTATTTTATGTCCTCCACTTTATATTTACTATCTCAGGGAGCACACACCATGCACTCCATAGTAGTTTACTTCTTTGCGGACATCATTTCGTCACAGGTCACCAGGCCTCCAGACTGCTGTCTCTGCAGAGTACCAATGTCCCCAGGCTAAATGCAAGACCATCAAAGGGTTAACCCTGCGGGTATCTGAAGACATTGGATAGGTCGGTATAGTTTCCCTGTCTCCTATGGGTTCAGGTTAGGGTCTTCTTCTCCTCTTTATTCCTCCTGGGCCATCTTCCCACCTCCCCTAGGCCATTCTTCCCGCTGGATTTCTGTTTTACAGTCCCTTTAACTGTTTTTGTAGCACTTTTATACCGCTTTCCTGCAGCTATCTTTTGGGCCAAGGGCCCCTCTTCTCTCCCCGAACAACGGGGCCTTTTTTTTAAACTTCTGGACTGCCTCCTATGACTACTGTGTTGGGGGTGTCTTGCTCCCTGTTAGCCTAACTAATTGAAGCCCAAGCTTTACTTGGGGCTAGACCGCAAACTTTGTTTCACCCTTAGGGTGGCCTAGTATCTTATTTGAACTCCCGTCTGTCTCAGGAGGTCAGAGCGTGGGCTTTATTATCTCCTTAAACACTTTTTGTGCTATTTTCTTGGGGAGGGGCCTTTTTTCCCAGATATTCTTCTTAGACTCCAGGCTGTATCTGCATTTGAGCAGGTACCTTTTCTGCCTTTTTCTATCGGTCTCTGCCTTCTTTCTCTCCACAAGTGTCAAGAAGCATCCATATGGATGTTCATTTGTAAGGCTTCCCTTTTGTAAGCACAATTTGAAACTCACACTGCAGCCAATTCTACTGTTCACTGCTTCTCTTGGCTCAGATCCTGGTCCAATGATTCATCATCCAAAACGACCCTTACTTGGCTGCCCATCACAGGCTTTTTGGGCAGCACCTAGATGACATAACCAAGGAAGCTACCCAGGGTAAGTTTGCTCTTTTCCCCAGAATCATAAAAGCTCTTTTAGCCATCTAGGTGCTCCCAGAGGTTTTACTCTATTTACAATTCCTTTTCCAACAGAGTTGACAAGAAGTCCTCTCAACCGTCCAACCCCAGACAGCCATTGTTCAAGCCTAAACCTTCCTGGTAAGGAATAGAGTTTGTCCTTGTGCTCTGTGTCAGCATATGGACATTTTAGAGAGATTGTCTCATCACTCGAGGCCCTCAACAATCTTTCAGAGCCATGGCCGCTGTTGGTGGACACCTGCCCACCTATCTTGACACAAGCACAACATATGTGAATGATCTTTTAAACATTCCCTCTGCTGATTTTTCTCACCGTCTCTCTTTATTTAGTGTCTACCAGGAAAAATACCAGGCAGCTCTCACAGTTCTATTCGCCATTGAAGAAATTAATAGGAATGATGATCTTCTACCAAATATCAGTTTGGGATTTCACCTATTTGAATCCTTCATGAATGAAGCTAAAACGCTGGAAGCTTATATGAAAATACTAAGTGGATGGGGCTTCCAAATTCCTAATTATAAGTGTATGAGCCAAGCACATCTCATAGCTGTGGTGGGGTTCGCATCCTCAGTTCTTTCACTTCTGGTAGCAAATACATTTGGCATTTATGGTTACCCACAGGTAGGTGTCTTTATGATGTCCCTCTGTGATTTAATAGGTTCCTGTGCGGAGAAGTCCCTCTATGATTGCCAGGGTGCATGCATAGGACAAAGCATACATCATCCTAGTAAGGCACCATATCCTTCTCAAGAAGCAATAGCATAGTATGAATTAGTTTGGAGTATTCCCGGATGTAAACTTCCAATGGGAGGTGTCAATGTGTGCCACTACATAGCCACATGAATTCAAACAAGAAAAAATAGAGTCATTACTACTTCAGTTTTATATCAAACAACAATATCAATTTTATTAATGAAAAAGGAGACACACGTGATAAAAACATATAAGATGGGTGTAACACCCAAAATGCAAAAAAGAGAAAATTCCCTTATATATACACACAAGGTAGATCAAGAGAGCCCAAACAGAACAGGGTTAGACAGCAAGGGTTAATGGGGTCCCAGGAGTCCGGCATTCACATGAGTGTAACACCAGTGTGACCAAATCACATGAATCCCCACAGAGTAGCAGTAGAAGATTCGAAACGTGCGTTGGGGCATCAGGGAGCGATGTGCAGGTGTGATGGGTAAGTGCCTTTCCCATTATTAGAATGCTCACTATTGAATTCCCAGCTACTGAAATTTATTTCACTACTTGTGTGCCCATCCTCATGTGATCTCCACCCTTATGTCATGTGCTGGTTCTCTTTAGTTTACTCAGTACATGCACTCATGCTGAACTGAGATCCAGCACTGCTACTCTATGGGGATTCATGTGATTTGGTCACACTGGTGTTACACTGGCATAGGCTTTATCCCCTCTATTGAAAACGATGGAGTCGGAAAAGGTACCTGTTGCCAGAATGAGGATTTGGCCAACAGCTATCTAGTGTATGGTCAACTCAATGATCATGTTGTTACAAAATGGAAGCACCTGAATTTTAAACTTTATAGTAAGTTCCTATCAGATTTAATCATGGATGCCATGCTTGATGACAAATAAGAGAGTCCTTTTGCATTACAGATCAGCTATGGGGCCACAGACCCTCTTCTAAGTAATAAGTTGATATTTCCGTACTTCTACCGCACTGTTCCCAGCTCTGTCCATCTACACAATGCATTGAATTCAGTGCTGAAGCATTTTGGTTGGACCTGGGTTGGAATCGTTTATTCCAAGGTTGAAAGCAATGAAAATGCAATCCAAAAGTTAAAATCTTCCATTATAACAGAAGGGGGTTGTATTGAGTTCACAGAAAAGTTCCACGCCTCCACTAACTACTGGGTCACTGAGCACATACGAATGGACAAAGTAATTTCTAAGTCCTCAGCAACCATAATTGTCTTTTGGGCTGACCTGGAATTTACATATAATTTATATTTATTACTACATAATTTAACAACGACAGAGAAAGTCTGGATTTTTCTTACAGATATGTACCATCTCCTGATCCCAACCATAGACAACTTGGACCTCAGTCCTTTCCATGGAACCTTGGCAATTCAGATGAAAACACTGGAGATTCCCGGACTCATGCCTTTCCTTTGGAACATCACATTGGACCAATACACCCTCTGCAATTTTATTTTAGTCTACAAGATCATCTTATATGAATGTAAACTAGTCGATGGCAAAGTTCTCTATCAGACGTGCAAACACGACAAGGCAAAGAAGAAACTTCTGATGGGTGTAGAGACCCTGGTGGAGACTTATCGAGTATATAATGCCATATATGCCTTGGCTCATGCCCTTCATATGTTTATGGCATCCAAGTATTGGAAGGAATCGCAGACAGAGGGTGCGTCTCTGTCTTATGGACATCCATGGAAGGTGACTTGAGTGACAAGATTTCTCTTTGTATATCATAGCAAGTAGCAATTACATTTTTAAGTTACAATCCATATTTTAAAAATATTGTTTTTAGACTCAAAATTTGCACTAATCAATATCCTAATATATTTGTTAAAGGGTTTAGAGCTCTGTTTTTGTAATACACCGCTCCAGCTGGCAGGGACCTGCCACTTGATTTGATGTCCCTAAATAACTACCATAGCGTAATACATAATAATACTAGGGGAACAGCTTTATAAAGATACCCCTGTAGAAATGGTCTTTTTAGCATTATCTATAAAGAGAACTTATATTGTTGCATCTACATCTCACCGCGTTGTGCAGGCTCGGGAAGTGCAACACAACCATAGACTTGGAGGAAGCAGGTAATAAAGTTGAGTTGCAAGGTGAGAGGAGGAGGGTGGCAGTGAAACTTGGAAGGTAGGGTTTAAAGAATAGACCGCATTACTCCTCAGGATATTATTAGTGTCCCATGACTCTTCAGGATAGCAGCACCACCCCATGACTCTTCAGGATAGCAGCACCACCCCATGACTCTTCAGGATAGCAGCACCACCCCATGACTCTTCAGGATAGCAGCACCACCCTATGACTCTTCAGGATAGCAGCACAGCCCCATGACTCTTCAGGATAGCAGCACCGCCCCATGACTCTTCAGGATAGCAGTACCGCCCTCATGACTCTTCAGGATAGTAGCACTACCCAATGACACTTCAGAATAGTAGCACCACTCCATGGCTCATCAGGATAACAGCACCGTCCCATGACTGTTCAGGATAGTTGCACCACTTCATGATTGTTCAGGATAGTAGCACCCCCCAAGACTCTTCAGGATAGCAGCATGACCCCCATGATGCTTCAGGATAGTAGCACTACTCAATGACACTTCAGAGTAGTAGCACTACTCCATGACTCTTCAGGATAGCAGTTATGCCCCATGACTGATTAGGATAGCAGCACTACCCCATGATTGATTAGGATAGCAGTACTATCCCATGACTGTTTAGGATAGCAGCACCACCCCATGACTCTTCAGGATAGCAGCATGACCCCCATGACTGTTCAGGATAGTAGCACTACCCAATGACACTTTTAGAATAGTAGCACTACTCCATGACTGCTCAGGATAGCAGCACCACCCCATGACTCTTCAAAAGTAATTAGTATGTCATGCAAATTTAGAAGTTCATCCACTTTCAGATGAAGGATACTTTGCAGAACGGTCATCAGATATGGTGCAGTTCCTGGTATAAGGCATATTTAATCTGTGGGTGATTACCAATGTACATTTTACTGAACTTAGATCTCAGGAATGTTTACTGGTACTTAGTAGAAATTGTGATGTTTATGCTCTCTATTATCCTGTATATGTTTCTTCTTACAGCTTCATCAATTTCTCAGAAGAGTACACTTTACTAATAGCGCTGGAGAGGACATATACTTTGATGAACATGGAGATACTGCTCCTATGTATGATCTGATTAATTGGGTGACTGGCCGTAAGGAAAAACTTAGCAGTGTCAGAGTTGGAAACATCACATCTTGCCATGGGGAAGACTTGTCTGTTAATGTATCAGCCATTGTATGGGCTGATCATCTCGCTCAGGTAGACATCTTGTTTATTTGTGCTTGAAGACAGTAGGAAGAGCATAGTGCAGGATAAGCTTTCTCTTAGAAGTGTGAATGAGAAAAGGCTGGCCACTGGTATAGCTTCTCTACAGTCACAAGCAAGATCAGGTGAAGTTACTACGTAATCTAGTTTTATAGGGTTTAATGCATATATATTATGCAATAAAGAGATGGAATATACTCATACTACAGTATGACTGACTATCTCGGGGATTAGAAGAATCAGAAAAATCAGCACCGAATGTTGGACTTAAAATCAGCATGGAGGGCACGGATTTTATGGGCTTTTTCTCTACGGCTGTTTTGATAAATAAGGGCCATTTTGTAATACCCAAGCAAAAGGATGGCGTTAGGATACCACTTTTGTTCAACTTGGCTGCTATAAAAAAAAGCTGTACTGCTGTAGCCACGAAAAGCATAGTAACATCACTATTGTGGTCAGGGACTTACATAGAAATCACGAGGCTCCTTCACCCCTGTGATGAAATGGCAGCAGGGAGACCCTGCAGAACTTCGCCGCTGTCACCACTTGATGAAATGGCAACAGGGAGACCCCGCAGAATCTCGCTGTTGCCGCCACTTGTGATGGATCCACACCCCATCACCCACCTGAAGTCACAATTACGTCAGACGGAGCACGTGGTACGGGTCTGCCCTCTGCACCTATGTGACGTTCCACACCCCCCTCGAGGATGTGTAAGGTCAGATTGCTACCGTTCTGCACAGACATCCCCTGTCCACACGGGTACAGGAAGACACCAGGGAGTGAGAAGAGGAGGCCCAGTCAGTCACTGATGTGGCACCACACTCACTCAAATCCCTGACAGGCTGAGAGGCTTTCACTAGCCCAAGTGAAGCAGAGCCTGGTCGGCCTGGGAAAGCTGCCACCAGTTTCTATTTGATATAACGGACTTATATCAGGCTAGAAACCAGCCCGGTAGCGTGTTCGTTGGACCGAACAATGGGCGTAAGGTTCATGGATCGAGATAAAAGAAAAGCCCAAGGTTAAATTATATATTTAATCGCCTTAGGGACACACTAAACAATACGCTATATACATAAGGGTTATACATACAAAGTGGTCAGAGTTACAAACACAAAAGTATGGGTACAAAATATATAAAGTAGTTATTACAAGTCAGTTACCAGTTAGATGGGAGGTTTGTGGGCCTTCTCTTTGTTGTTGCAGGACTTTTCCCACACGACTTGACGTCAAGACCTTCCCAGGAAAAAGACGCTGGGCTCTGGTAGCAGGGACTTTTAAACACTCTGGTTCACTACCCGCCCCCGATTGAGCCCAAGTCTCCACCCCTGTTCTCTCCCAGCTACAGATTCCAAAACTAAAAGAGGCTATACCTCCTTACTGAACGCTCCTAGGGAGCCGGTTCTGGCGTCATCGGACCCAGCCGGGCCCCATGCTACGCGTGGATACCAAGCACCAGGGTCCAAGCGGCCCCCGCAAGGCTGTGCTGGATATCTCCCTTTCCGTACGTGCTAGACTGTGTTAAAAGCTTGGGTGACATTCTCCCGCTTCGTGTGTTTTCAAAAATCTAGTTTGTTTATCAATGGGACATATCGTATTCCCATAACTCGGTGTGGAATTATAGTTTCTTACACAAAGGACTGCATGGCCGGGCTGTAGCAGCTTCACAGCTGCTGGTGGGGGTTTTGTCACTCACGGCCTGTCGGCCCCCTCCTTTGCAAGCTGCAGTATCGAATTACACTGTACATGGAGATCTCTATAAAAACTGCCAAACAGGGCTCAGTGATGGACATGGAATTGTCTTGAATATTCTTCACAACCCCATGCCCTCAAAAAAGTATGTGGTGGAGTAGGCGGGCTCATAAATCCAACTTTTAAAAATAGGGAGAGGAATATGTATTGCGGCATGTATACTGTATTAATATCCCTACTGAAGCCCCTTAGTGTTGTCACCCACTATAACATCACTTTCATGACGCCCATAGAGTATGATGCCCCCCAAATCACCCCACCCACACAGTATTGTAGCCCATAGTGAATTCCCTCACACAATTTGCCATCACAGTACCTCCACACACAAAGTATGATGCCCTCATAGGTGCCCCAAACACAATATGATGCTGCCACAGAGCTCCCAATGTCACCTTCAGCAAAGCATAATGCTCCTAAAGTTTTCCTCACACAGTATGATGTCCCCATAGTTCCCCAAACACACAGTATGATGTCCCCATAGTTCCCCTCACACAGTTTGATGTCCCCATAGTTCCCAAACACACAGTATGATGTCACCCCCCATATGGTATCATGGAACCAACAGTCCCCCACACAGTATGATGGAACATGCAACCCACCACAGACAGTATCATGGTCCTTACAGCCCCTCACACAGTATCATAGTTCCCACTCGGTATGATGTCCCAACAGACAGTATCGTGGACCCCACTCAATATGTTGGTCCTCACCCAGTATCAGTGTCCCTACAACCGCCAACAAGTACATAAAAAAATAAAACTTCCCCTTAGCACTGTTTCCCCAAAGGTGCATGTGGACTGAGACTTCGCACAGTAGGCATGACCAAGAAACATCATTGTGCCTGCTGTGCTGAGACTCAGGCTCAGGCTCAGGTTGTATGGTGCAGCAGGGAGCCGAGAGCCTTGTTACACCCTTCTAATCAAGAATATACCGTATGAATCCTGGGATGCAGATATCGGTGAACTTGTGACAATGGGCACCATAGAGGCCATGTGTTCTGCTGCTATGGGCATTATGACCCTAGTTGTGGTGTATAATTTGCTGTCACAGTCGTGTGTTGAGTAAAGCATGTCATATAGTGTATTTATTTAACAATTACTGATGCAGTAATTTATTACATTTTATTAATTTGCTTCTCCAGGGCTTTAGAGTCCAGAGGCTGGTGTCATTTTGTGAATGGCAGTCCATCCTGTGTGACTATTCATAAAGAGATATCGGTCAATCATGGGATGACCATCCAACTGGACTCCTAAGCCTAGAATGAAAAAGAATTTATATAAAATTTAATTTTCTCTCACAAAGCTAGATGGTCATCTTCACGCATTTCTATTCCTCTCCTAGGGACCACCACGTTCTGTCTGCAGGGACAGCTGCCAAGCTGGGTCCAGGAAAATGATACTACAAGGAAAGCCAGCCTGCTGCTATGATTGCATTCCTTGCCCCAGAGGAGAGGTTACCAATCACACTGGTAAATGCTGGCACCACCATAACTCTCAGTATAAAGGACATGAACTCATATCGTATCATACCGTGTGTTTAATTCTTTCCTGCAGACATGATCAGCTGTTGGAAATGCCCTGATGACCAATGGCCGACTGAAAAAAAAGATGAATGCATTAAAAAACAAATGACCTATCTGTCGTATGAAGACTTCTTGGGTAGAACTCTAGCTTGCAGCGCCATTGTACTTTCGCTTGCTTCTCTCTTCACTCTTGCCATGTTCACCCATTATCAGAACTCTTCGGTCATTAAAGCCACCAACAGAAACTTAAGTTTCCTTCTCCTCTTGTCGCTTACTTTTACATTCTGCAGTTGTCTGGTCTTTGTTGGACATCCAGGACACATAACTTGTTTATTACGGCAAACAGTTTTTGGAATGTCTTTTACGGTCTCAGTGTCCTCCTTGTTGGCAAAAACCATACTTGTCATTATGGCCTTTCGAGCTATCAAACCTGGAAGCCAACTGAGAAGATTCATGGGGAAAAAGCTTCCATGTTCCATTGTTGGTTTGTGCTCTTCTATTCAGGCTGTTATCTGTGCCTTGTGGTTGGGAACAGATCCTCCTACCCGATTTTTGGATCTCAACTCACAGTCTGGTCAGATAGTCGTTGAATGTGAAGAGCACCTTGGCTTCTATCTCATGCTGTCATATATCGGCTTTCTTGCCATGGGATGTTCCATCATAGCTTTTCCAGCTAGGAATCTACCCGACAGATACAATGAAGCAAAGTTCATTACTTTCAGCATGTTGGTCTTCTTCAGTGTCTGGATTACCTTCATACCGGCATACCTGAGCACCAAAGGGAAATATACAGTGGCTGTAGAAGTTTTCGCCATCCTTGTATCTGCAGCTGGGGTTTTGGTCTGTATTTTCTTTCCCAAATGCTTCATAATCTTGTATGGACCAGAAAAAACAAAGAGTAAAGCAAGAAAATTTCCAAAGCTGTTGACAAAATTTGCAAGTCAAAGATCATTCTAGCTGTGGATCAAAGTGCAAATAAAGAAAAAAAATAAAATTCTCCTATATTAGTAAAAGTTCGGGGTTATAGATAATTTAGTGAAAAAAAAATTATAATTGGTGGAGAAAAGTTGAACTTAATGGACCCAGGTCTTTTTTCAACCTATGTAACTAAATGTTATTTCCAATAAAGAGTCTTATCTCCGTGTAACTCCTTTTAAGGTGCCCTAGTGGTGGCCCGTAGCCCAGAATACCCTTTATTAGTGGGAGCATGGAGAAGTTTCTGAGCGACACATTCATTTAAAGAGTCACCAGGTAGCACCACATTGGTCTTGGGAGTGGTTGATCCAGTAGAAATGCATGGCAGCCTGCAGCCCTTCCTGGTGATGACAGCTGATAGTCAAGGGTGTTGGAGGGGGTACACCCCTTTAAAATATTATCCTTCAGATTTTAAAAAGAATCCATCACCAGGTTTTTGCTACCTCATCTGAGAGCAGCATAATGTAAAGGCAGATTCCCTGATTCCAGTGATGTGTCACTTAGAATCACAGTTTTCTCTGCTGCAGATCTAGCAGAGCTCTGAATGCTGAGCTCTGTATGCTGAGCTCTGTATAACCCCGCCCACACCACTGATTGGCAGCTTTCTGTGCACACTGTGTATAGGCAGAAACTGCTTATCAGTGGTGGGGGAGTAGTTGGACCAGGACATACCTTGTGATGTAGAGATAATCTCCTGCTGATAAAACACTTATTTAATTGAAACCCCAAAACACACCCTAGTAAGTGACAGATTGCTGGAATCAAGGTGTCTGCCCCTTCTTAATGTTGACATATTCCCATTAAGTCTTATAAGGAATGCATCATAAAAACATTACCTATTTTTTTTTTCACTCTTCAGACCACGTTCAATTTTACTTTTAAAGTGTTACGGCACTTCTCAAAAACCCTTCATATGACGTAAAGACACGACAGAAGTTTTGATCGGTTGGGGCGCAGACGCTGAGATCTGAACCAGTCAATGAACAAAGGTGCACCAGTTGGCCACTCAGCTCCTTTCGAAGACTAAAGAGGTTCCCAAAGACAGTCGGAGTCTTCTGCTCCTTATTGATCAAAATTTCAACCAAGTAATTATGGGAAAATATTTTGAAAGTGCCATTACGCTTTACAACATCTTTTTTTTTTAAATAAACTTTTTATTTTTTTCAATATTCCCTTCTTTAATGGTGGAAGGGACTCGCCTTCAGACACTAATGGGACTGGGCAGCTCTGAATCACCAATGTGACACCTCCTATCAGTGAGGCACCATCTCTTACAGCAGTGTCAGCTAAGTACTATGTCAATACTTTACTACTGATGAACAGAGGGGAAAGGCTTGGAGTTCTTTTGAATATGTTTGCCTTTATACTTATGCAAATGTGGTGACCATTTCAGGTTACCTGGCTTCCATTGTGTTGATATGCACATGAAATATAACACCTTCTTGAATATCCTAGGATTTTAATTAAAAGGTGTGTAAGGGACATTTGTATATATTTTCTGACTTGGTTGCTATATACTGTAGCATAATATTGGTGTATGCTTTTGTTGTCAGTTCCTTGGCTTATCTATTCTACCTTCTCATATGTCAATTTTTTTCACCTATCTAATACTATTAGCTATAGGGCCTACTAGGGCTATAAGAAGGTGAGCCTACATTATGCGGGGGCGCCATTTGCGTAACTAGGGTGCCAACCTCTACGGCTAGGCAGGGTATTTTACTTATGAGGGACTGTACAGGGGACTTCAGAGTGAGGTTATCAACATCTTTTGGCTAACGGTTCTCTCTGTTGTTACAACACCCTCAATTACAGCCATAGAGAGGCATAAGATTGACCCATACCTTGTTCCCAGATTTCTTCAATGTTCAAAGTTTATACAGATACAGTGGCATGTAGAAGTTTGGGCACCCCTGGTCAAAATTACTGTTATTATGAACACTTAAGCAAGTTGAAGATGAAATGATCTCTAAAAAAGTTAAAGATGACACATTTCCTTTGTATTTTAGGCAAAAAAAAAAAAGAAGAAAATTGTACATTCACACTGAAGGCATCAAAACTATGAATTAACACATGTGGAATTATATACTTAACAAAAAAGTGCGAAACAACTGAAAATATGTCTTATATTCTAGGTTCTTCAAAGTAGCCACCTTTTGCTTTGATGACTGCTTTGCACACTCTTGGCATTCTCTTGATGAGCTTCAAGAGGTAGTCACCGGAAATGGTCTTCCAACAATCTTGAAGGAGTTCCCAGAGATGCTTAGCACTTGTTGGCCCTTTTGCCTTCACTCTGCGGTCCAGCTTACCCCAAACCATCTTGATTGGGTTCAGGTCTGGTGACTGTGGAGGCCAAGTCATCTGGCGTAGCACCCCATCACTTTCCTTCTTGGTCAAATAGCCCTTACACAGCCTGGAGGTGTGTTTGGGGTCATTGTCCTGTTGAAAAATAAATGATGGTCCAACTAAACGCAAACCGGACGGAATAGCATGCCGCTGCAAGATGCTGTGGTAGCCATGTTGGTTCAGTATGCCTTCAATTTTGAATAAATCCCCAACAGTGTCACCAGCAAAGCACCCCCACACCATCACACCTCCTCCTCCATGCTTCACGATGGGAACCAGGCATGTAGAGTCCATCCGTTCACCTTTTCTGCGTCGCACAAAGACACGTTGGTTGGAACCAAAGATCTGAAATTTGGACTCATCAGACCAAAGCACAGATTTCCAGTGGTCTAATGTCCATTCCTTGTGTTCTTTAGCCAAAACAAGTCTCTTCTGCTTGTTGCCTGTCCTTAGCAGTGGTTTCCTAGCAGCTATTTTACCAATAAGGCCTGCTGCACAAAGTCTCCTTTTAACAGTTGTTGTAGAGATGTGTCTGCTGCTAGAACTCTGTGTGGCATTGCCCTGGTCTCTAATCTGAGCTGCTGTTAACCTGCGATTTCTGAGGCTGGTGACTCGAATAAACTTATCCTCAGAAGCAGAGGTGACTCTTGGTCTTCCTTTCCTGGGGCGGTCCTCATCTGAGCCAGTTTCTTTGTAGCGCTTGATGGTTTTTGCAACTGCACTTGGGGACACTTTCAAAGTTTGCCCAATTTTTCGGACTGACTGACCTTGATTTCTTAAAGTAATGATGGCCACTCGTTTTTCTTTACTTAGCTGCTTTTTTCTTATCATAATACAAATTCTAATAGTCTATTCAATAGGACTATCAGCTGTGTATCCACCTGACTTCTGCACAACACAACTGATGGTCCCAACCCCATTTATAAGGCAAGAAATCCCACTTATTAAACCTGACAGGGCACACCTGTGAAGTGAAAACCATTTCAGGTGACTACTTCTTGAAGCTGATCAAGAGAATGCCAAGAGTGTGCAAAGCAGTCATCAAAGCAAAAGGTGGCTACTTTGAAGAACCTAGAATAGAAGACATATTTTCAGTTGTTTCACACTTTTTTGTTAAGTATATAATTCCACAAGTGTTAATTCATAGTTTTGATGCCTTCAGTGTGAATGTACAATTTTCAAAGTAATGAAAATACAGAAAAATCTTCAAATGAGAAGGTGTGTCCAAACTTTTGGTCTGTACTGTATATATTTTCATCTTTACATTTTAAAAATTAAAAAAAGGAAAATGGGACGATGCAAAAATTTGGGCACCCCTGGAGATGTGTGTGCTCAAATAACTTTGACCAAGGTTTCAGACCTTAATTAGCCTGTTAGGGCTAGGGCTTGTTCATCGTTAGGAAAGGTCACGTGATGCAAATTTCCCAGCCTTATAAAAACCCAGCCTCCTCTAATCTTGTGCCCAAAAACAGCATCCATGGGTTCTTCTAAGTAGCTGCCTAGCACTCTGAAAACGAAGGCTATAAGAAGATAAAGCGTTTTCAAGTTGCCCTTTCCTTAGTTCGAAATGTAATTAAGAAATGGCAGTAAAGAGGAACAGTGGAGGTCAAGGTAGGGTCTGGAAGACCAAGCAAAATGTCAGAGCTGCTCATAGGATTGCTAGAGAGGCAAATCATAACCCCTTGACTGCAGAAGACCTTCAGAAAGATTTAGCAGACTCTGGAGTTGTGGTACATTGTTCTACTATTCAGAGACATCTGTACAAATATGGCCTTTATGGAACAGTCATCAGAAGAAAACCTCTCCTGCGTCCTCACCATAAAATTCAGCGTTAGAAGTATGCTTTGGGGTTGTGTTGCAGTTAATGGCACAAGTAACATTTCACGGGTAGAAGGAAAAATGGATTCAATTAAATTTCAACAAATTCTTGATGCAAACATAAAACCCTCTATAAAAAGCTGAAGTTGAAAAGAGGATGGCTTCTACAAATATATAATCATCCCAAACACACGTCAAAATCCACAATATACTAAACTCAAAAGGCGCAAGCTGAAGGTCTTACAATAGCCCTCACAGCAGGGCTGTGGAGTCCATTTTGGTGGAGTCGGAATCGGAGTTGGAATAAAATGGACTGACTCCAACTCCTAAAATATATAATAAATTGGGTACAGTAGTTCAATGCAGTTTGTGGGGAATATCTTTTCATAAGAATTTGAGAAAGTTATGAAATGTCCTATAAATATCTGTCCTGTTCCTGATCTAAGGGTCTAGACTTTTAGCTGAGATGAATCTGTGCTTCAGTAAATTTATCACTTAAACATGAGCCATGTATAAGGGAGTCGGAGTCATGGAAATTGAGGAGTCGGGAGTGGGAGGTTTGGCTTACCGACTCCACAGCCCTGCCTCACAGTCCACTGATCTGAACGTCATTGAAAATCTCAGACTAGACCTCAAAAGAGCAGTGCATGCAAGACGACCCAGAATCTCACAGAACTGGAAGAATGGATGAAAATCCCTCAAACAGGAATTGAAAGACTCTTGTCTGGCTACAAAAAGTGTTCACATGCTGTTATACTTTCAAAAGAGGGCGCTACTAGGTACTAACCATGCAGGGTGCCCAATCTTCTGCATTGGCACATATTCCTTTTTGTAATTTTTAAAATGTAAGAGATGAAAAAATATGTATTTTTTTCCCCTAAAATACAAAGTAAATGTGTCATCTGTAACTTTAGGCCTTTTAGAGATCATTTCATCTTCAACTTGCTTAACTGTTCACAACAACAGTAATTTTAGCCACAGTTGCCCAAACTTTTACATGTCACTGTAGACCTTTTTAATGTATATTTAATAAAAATTAATGCTTTTATAAGTTGCATTTTTTCTGTGAATTATAAAAAAGGAGAGGCTTCCGTCAGCGGTATTACAGAGGAGAACTCCTGACTCCAAT
Source organism: Phyllobates terribilis (assembly GCF_046119375.1). Classification (NCBI taxonomy): domain Eukaryota; kingdom Metazoa; phylum Chordata; class Amphibia; order Anura; family Dendrobatidae; genus Phyllobates; species Phyllobates terribilis. Next base: position 379,782,951 of record NW_027362767.1, read on the forward strand.
ACTCCTTCTCTGAATTTGGTCATATATACATAGAAATATATTATTTATCTGCTTCATGAAAAAGCAGAAATGCAGAGACTGAGATTAAGCCCAATTTATAAAGAGGGTTTAGCAAATTTTCGGGGCATAAAATTGCTTGAAATGCCGCAATTTTTTTGCACAACTTGTAGTTGTGCAAAAATTTAGCAATTTTTATGAGGGTTTTTGTTCAATCCCGGATAGCTTTGCCAACTATTTGAAGAGAGGGCATGGCCAATTAAATTCAGCAAATTTTATGCCGAAAATGTGGCGTAGATTACTACAGAAATGTACTCCAGTTCCAGACTGGAGGACATTTTTTTCCCAGTGACGGATGGCAGCTGAAATATGAGCCAAATTCATTAACGCTGCTTAATGGATTTGGCGCGTTTTTCTCCACCGCTCTGTTCATCAAGACGCAAAAACGAAAGTCACTATGAATCGAGGATTTTGCAAAACAATGATTTATCATAATGAACCCCTTTATTTATCGGACACAGATGTTTGCTGCTTTGAAGGTGCTAGTAGCCCCCTTACTTCTAGGGCCGCACAGGTTGCACCAACAGTATGTTTGCCCAAGGGTCATACCTGGGTGCTCTAATGGATTGTAACATTTTTGCAAAGTGCTCAGCTAAAGAACTTACAGACTCTGTAGAAGCAAAATAGTTGAACATTTTTAATGAAGACCAGTTTTAAAGCAGCAGAGAGCGTTTGTCCAGTTTGGCACTGAAAGTTAGCAGTCAATATATGACTGCAGACTTGTGAATCCTCACATTGCGTGCTGTCAGGATTTTCCGGTGCCGGTAACTGGATCCAGTAAGAAAAAATGGATCCGTAATAAATGAAGCAAAAATGGATAGCTAATTAACGGATCCATTTTCCATACACTTCAAGGTTAAAAAAAACGGACCCATTGGGAGATCAATTATTTAAAAAAGGACTAACAAGTTGTGTCTGAACAAGTTTTTTGCCAACTGATTGCTGCTGGATCTGTTCTAATGGATCACTACTGGACATGTGAACATAGCCTAAAACAGACATGTCAGGAGAGCAGATGGGTCCTTTTTATAAGCCCAGGTGATACATTTTTACATCACATAACAAAAACAAACTATGGAAACACAAAAAAACATTTTAAGGCTTCTGTATTTCAGCCAGTACATCAGTCCATATACTAACACCAGGCACATCATAGTTCCCATCTTTACTTTTTAGGGTCCGAAGTCTAGTCAATATGGAGTCTTTCACGTCTTCAGGTCCTTCCATCAGGTGCTTATAATGATCCATCAGTCCATCAAAAGTAAGGTTAAAGGAGTCACTACCCCATTTCCCACAAGTCAGGTCTGGTTGCATACTACTCCCCATCTTAACCAAATGATCCATGTAGATGTTCCTGAATTTGGAGGACATGAAGCTTAATTTTGCCAGGACCTGGCATCTTACATTCATGAAAAGGCCACCAGAGAGGTCCTCATCTGACAGAAGCCAATCCAGGAGAAGATCAGATATGGGATCCTGGTGTTCGGATGCTTCATTAGATAAAAGAACAGCTACTAACAGGTGGTAGACATGTGGTCTAGAAATCCGGCCAAGAATATCTGAGACGATGAAGGACTTCTGGTTGTCTTCTGACACCTCCAATCGTCCTTCTATACGTTTTCTCAGGAGGTTGGCTTGTGTCATTAGTATAGGGTTGTCTGATAACTCGTAAAATCCTTCAGACGCCAATAGAGGAAGAGCTAGAAGTAGTTGTGAGGCCACTTTTTTGGATATCACATGGGTTAAACTCATCGACTCAGCACCTTTGGATTCGGAGTTTCGGAGCAGTTCAGTCAGATACTTAAATACGGGATCGGGAAGAGCCTTGTTCTGGAGGAGAGACATACACAGGAGATCCCGGCCTTTACTCAGGTCATCAAACGTAACGTGATGGTAAGTTTTCAGATATCCAGAAAGTTCTTGGTTCTTCTCGGTAAGATGAGCTTCTATTGAGTTCCTAAGGGGTTTATTTGCATTGCACTGATGGTGGACATGCTGAAAATAGGTTCCCCATTCAAGAGCTCGCTGGATGTGGAGGATATCCCAATCTTCGGCATGGACACTCTGAGATAGCGCCAGAACTTCTAGAAATTGGTCCAAATTGTCCAGCAGGGTCCTCATCTTCCCAGCCATGATGCCATCACATCCACCTAAATTGTAGAAAGAGAGATGGGGAAAACAAGTGATGCCCCCAGATCCACAGGATAAATGCATCCGACCCCCCACCGATCCTGAGCATGGGAATAGGCACGGCAAAGTTAGCGAGCATGTGACCATGAGAACTTGTTCTATGTGGGAGAAATTGTACTAATAAATATTTTTGGGCTGTGAATATAGAGAGTAAAAAGTAATTTAGTCTATTTCCCCCCACATTTCATGCGGAGTAACCTGTTTTATTAAGTGGGTTGCCACCTTTGGGGATAATTCTTTTTATTATTACTTAAATACATCTATTTGGGGCTAAACATCATTTTTGCAATTGGGTTTCACTCAAAATATTGCAGCCTTTGCCTTCTATGGCCTCTGTGTTGCACGGAGTATTTCTGGGCTGCAGAATGAGATAAAGGGAACTTTGTCATGTGTTTCATGCCGCTCAAACCACGATCGCAGCCAGGTATATTTTTTTTCATGAAAAGTTTCAGCATTTCAGAGAAAATATACTCTACTCCCAGTGATTGACAGGTCTTTCGCTATGGGAGAGACTTGTCAATCATCTGCAGGGATGCTGTAAGTAGCCAGCGGGGTTGGTGGTGCAAGACTTGACTCGTCTCCGACTCTTGTTGTAGAAAGTTCTTGCATCCTAACTGAGAAGTAGATGGCGTCTTTGCACTTGGGAAACGTTTTTATTTCGAAGGCCTGAGGCCAGATGACCTTTGTCGGGTCTTCGTTACACAAACTTGAGGTCAGATGTCCATTCCAAACGAAGGTGAACCCTTTGAAGAAAGTGAACTCAGACCACCAAACACCAGACGGATTGTGAATAGAACAATGACCCACCAGCTTGTCTTGTCAATGTTATCAACCAGAGCACCACAGGAGATGTCTACATAACAATGGCTGATCGTCCATTAGCAATATCTAACTATTGTATGTCAAGTGAGAGATATTGCAAATGGAGCATATTATCAAAGGTCCCGGCCAGGTCATCAAACAAGATTTACTCTTAAAACGCCATGCCCAAAAAATACACAGCGTGCTGCAACCGCACATTCAATCTGATTTGTGCAGCACAAATTGCTTGACATTGTCACTGAGCTTCTTCTGATGGGAGAGTTTGAGGTTCCTTTATCGGTCTTTTTCTGAGCTCCTATCGCTGATTTATGACCATGGACCACATCAAAGGTGAATGTGCAGGAAACAAAGAGCCTATGGCAGCAAAATGGTGCAATAATCCCAATTGCAAAAAAATGTTTTTTTTTTATTGTAAAATACATGGATTAAAAATTAAAAAAAAAAAAAAAAAAAATAGTCCTCAAAAGGTTTGACAACCCCTAACTGGTTTACCATCTTTGTGTCCATACCTGATGTGCATAATTGTGATGCCCATTATAATACATTTTACACAAAATAGTTCTTTATTTGACTGGATGCCAGTATATTATGCGGTGTCTATGACATGGGCGGCTGTCAGGGCGCTCGTCATACTGAGGCTGGCTTCACAAATCTGTGTTCCGTGATCCTGGTACGGACTGCAACCGCCCGGGCAGATTATGAACCGCCAGACCTGAATGAACAGTCTCATGTGCTTATAGTTCATGCCAGATCAGTGATCGGTCTGGAAATCACCGTCCATACATGTAATCGCCCTCTGGACTCCTACAGCCGTCAATCAGTAGTAGGTCCGCCCTTTGGACTTCTACAGCCGTCAATCACTAGTAGGTCCGCCCTTTGGACTTCTACAGCTGTCAATCACTAGTAGGACCGCCCACTGGACTCCTACAGCCGTCAATCACTAGTAGGACTGCCCACAGGACTCCTACAGCCGTCAATCACTAGTAGGACCGCCCACAGCCGTCAATCACTAGTAGGACCGCCCACTGGACTCCTACAGCCGTCAATCACTAGTAGGACCTCCCTCTGGGCTTCTACAGCCGTCAATCACTAGTAGGACCGCCCTCTGGACTTCTACAGCCGTCAATCACTAGTAGGACCACCCTCTGGACTTCTACAGCCGTCAATCACTAGTAGGACCGCCCTTTGGACTTCTACTGCCGTCAATCACTAGTAGGACCGCCCTTTGGACTCCTACAGCCGTCAATCACTAGTAGGACCGCCCACAGCCGTCAATCACTAGTAGGACCGCCCACTGGACTCCTACAGCAGTCAATCACTAGTAGGTCCGCCCTTTGAACTTCTACAGCTGTCAATCACTAGTAGGACCGCCTACTGGACTCCTACAGCCGTCAATCACTAGTAGGACTGCCCACAGGACTCCTACAGCCGTCAATCACTAGTAAGACCGCCCTCTGGACTTCTACAGCTGTCAATCACTAGTAGGACCGCCCTTTGGACTTCTACAGCCGTCAATCACTAGTAGGTCCGCCCTTTGGACTTCTACAGCCGTCAATCACTAGTAGGACCGCCCACTGGACTCCTACAGCCGTCAATCACTAGTAGGTCTGTCCACTGGACTCCTACAACTGACAATCACTAGTAGGTCCGCCCACTGGACTTCTACAGCCGTCAATCACTAGTAGGTCCGTCCACTGGACTCCTACAACTGACAATCACTAGTAGGTCCGCCCACTGGACTCCTACAACTGACAATCACTAGTAGGACCGCCCTCTGGACTCACATTCTAAGACAGGTGTGGTTTAAGGCGAGGCTCCACACTGAATAAGGTGAACACGTGAATTGGTGGCATCAGGACTCGGTGTTCTGGTGCAGAGCTGACCCCCATCACCTATAATTACACACATACTTGCCAACTCTATTTTTCCGGAAGTTCCATGTGGGATCGCAACGCTGAACTCCAAACCACGCCCCTTCATTAGAGGGGGCACCCCTCCGCGGAACCGTCTTTATCTAGTCAGCCGCCGCTCTCTGAGGTGAGCAGTCCCTGATAGCGGCTCTTCCTCAATCGATCACATACGTTCTATAACGGCGTCCAAACAGCTTCACTGGCAGCAGCAGCGACTCTGCCCTTAGTAAATATGTCCGACGGCGTGGTGAGCGTACGTAAGTCGCGCAAGGATGACGTCACGGCCGCTCATTTTTGGGCAACAGATTACAAGAAGCCAATCGGAGTTCCCTGATCTAAAATGGCCGCTGAGGGTTACACATATTTCAGCGTTTCCGGATGACGTCACGGGGACAACGGAAAACGTCATTATTGTGTGTTTTTTTTTTTTTTTTTTTATAGGCAAGAGAGAGCGAGCAGAATGCCGAAGAGCTGCGTGGTCCCGGAGTGCAGGAGAGCGGAGACAGGCAGGGAAAGTTACTACAAGTGAGTGCGGGGCTGCTGCGCCTGTGTGGGGGAGGGGGCGGTGTGACCTGTGCACAGGGACGTGCGGCTGGAAGTTCACTAGTGGCGGAGTCACCGCCCGGGCCGTGCAGTGCGTGGGGCGCGAACTCCGGACCGAACTTCTAGTCACTTCCTTGTTGTATTTCATCTGTTTATTAGTGTTAACCATTTCCCCGCCAGACACTTTTTTTTTTTTTTTATAAGCTGTTTTTTTTTGTCCTTTATTTTTTAAGGACTGTAAATAATTTTTCTCGTTCAGATGTTGAAATACCGTAACTTTTTTTTTTAATCTTTTTTTTTTTGTTTATTATGCCGACATTTTTTAAATTTTTTTTTACTTCTCTTTTATCTATCAGCTATCAGGAAAAATAATAGTAAAAACAAACAAAAAAACTCCAACAAAACAACCTATTGATCTGTGTTGGAGAGAAAAAAAAAATATATATTTTTCCTCTCCAGTAAGGAGCCCTGAAAACATTTTGTTTACTTTTCAGTAACAATGTTTCTTATCTATGGGACACAGTTTTTTAATCTTGTATGATGGAGTCAGGCCAGTAATAGTGATGCTGACTTGTAGCTTTTTTCTTTAGATGATTATTTATTATTTTTTTTCCCTACTTTTTATTTCACACATTAGGTCCTAAATTAACTTAGGGAGGCATTTAAATCAGGGCTGTACAGTCGGTTTAAAATGGACAGACTCTGACTCCTAAAATATATAATACATTTACATTGGGTTCAGTAGTACAATGCAGGATGTGCTGGAAATGTTTCCATAAGAATTTGGGAAAGTTATGAAATGTCCTATAAATGTCTGTTCCTGATCTAAGGATCTCGGCGTTTAGTTGAGATGAATCCGGGCTGCACGTCGTGTACGCGCTCAGTGGTGAGGCCGGGCGGCTGCACGTCGTGTATGCGCTCAGTGGTGAGGCCGGGCGGCTGCACGTCGTGTACGCGCTCAGTGGTGAGGCCGGGCGGCTGCACGTCGTGTACGCGCTCAGTGGTGAGGCCGGGCGGCTGCACGTCGTGTACGCGCTCAGTGGTGAGGCCGGGCTGTGAAGTTGGGGAAATTGAGGAGTTTGGGATTTGGCTCACCGACTCCACAGCCCTGATTTTAAATACTTTTTTAAATCCGTTTTTCCCTGTAATAGTATTGGGTATATAACCCCCAGATTTGGGTCTATTGGGACCGAGCAGCTCCTGGTCCCCGGTCATCGGTAGGACAGGAGCTCTGTGCTTCCTATACTGTATACACAGAGATCCAGAAGGCAGAGCTGGTAGTAAACCCTCGCTGCCTTCCTTATGGGGAGTCTGGCTGTGTCTGACCCTCATCTCGCAGTGCACAATTTCGTCAGCTGCTTTCTCTTCAGTGACACTTTAGAACATTCCTGGACTACCGTGTCCATTTTAGTGTCCATTTTAGGACATGATCAGATATCAAAATCAAACATCAGAATGATGTCAGTTTGAGGCTAAATACCCTGTCTGAGAACTGATTTTGACGAGTGACTTTTACAACTGTAGTAATAATAATAATAATAAAAAGTAACTATTCACTGATGGGACTTGAACCCAAAATTCTGTGTCCCAAAGCCAGTGCACTAACCACTAAGCTATTAACTTAGTTGTCTAAAACTCATTGGGACATATGCACAGACTGCAAGCAAGCCAAATTCAAATGATGTTTGATTTTGATGTGTGAGTCTGATGTGTGACTTTCTTCAAACATCAGAATCAGAATCACAATGACTTTTTGACTTTGTCACCCTGAGTATTTTCATGGTTGATCTCATAAGACAAGAAAAGCTACTAGTTGCTATCACTTGACTGGATAGTGCAATGGTAAGGCATCAGTCTCTCAAACTACAGTATCAGGCTATGTGCCCACGATGCAGAAATGAAGCAGAAAATTTCTGCAGCATTTCTGCATCTCCCTGGCAAAAAAAACTTATGCAGATTGTGCATGCGTTTTTCCTGCAGAATACATGCGTTTCCGCATGCAGATTGACAAGCACTTTCCAGGCGATAGCATCACTTGGAAAGTGCTTGACAACTAGGTCACACTATATAAATCCATGCAAACAGCATGGATTTATACAGTGTGAGCAGTGACCGTAAAAATTAAAAAAATAAAGCTATACTTACCTCCGATGCTGTCGCACTCCTTCCTGGTTCCTTCCTGGCTTGCCGGCATCTCGCGAGACATGACCGCGACGTCATCTCAGGTCCTGGAAGGAGAAGCGCTGCAGGGGCCGCCGGACAGGTGAATATAAACTTTATTTGTTATTTTATTCTTTTTTTTACAGGTACATTGGTACCCAGGTCTGGATGAGAGTCTTCTCTCCTCCAGAACTGGGTACCATCCGCACATTGAAACACATATTATCTGCTTGTACAAATGTACAGACACGGATTCTATGCGTCTCAATGCAAGTCAATGGTGGCGCTTCCGCAAAATTAATGAACATGCTGCGGATTTATGAGCGCTGCAGAAACGCTGCGGAAAAATCCGCAGCATGTGCATTGACATTGCGGAATGCCATTGGGGACCATGGGTGCGGATTACCATGCGTTTTTGATGCGTTTCCGCTGCGGAAATGCATGAAAAACTCGTCGTGTGCACGCAGCCTCAGAGTTCAAATCCTGATAGGAAGAAGGATGTTTCTTTTTTTTTTTTTTTCTTAATTATGACTGTTTAGCACACAAACTACAGGGGTGTTTTACTTTTAATATCTGACACTCTGATTGTCATACTGATGTGTTAAGAGTTTCAGACACGCTGTATATTTGCATGGTAAATTACATAGCCAAAGTAAATTGTAAATATTTACAATAAAGACATTTTATCATTAGACCCCTTTAAGAAATTATGCAAATATAAAGTCACTTGGAAATAGATATGTAGTAAATTAGTGCCTCCCAATTTACTTTGACTATGTAATTTACCATGCAAATAGACAGCATGTCTGAAACTCTGTCATCTTGATGTATTAAATCAGTGTCAGATATTAAAAGTAAAACACCCCTGTAGTTTGTGTGCTAAATAGTCATAATTTAAAAAAAAATAAAAAATAACAATCTTATTCCTATCAGGATTTGAACTCTGACACTGTAGTTTCAGAGACTGACGCCTTACCATTGCGCTATCCAGTCAAATGATAGTAGCTGACAGCTTTTCTTGTCTTATGAGATCAACGATGAAAATACTCAGGATGACTAAAAGTCATTATGATTCTGATGTTTGAAGAAAGTCACACATCAGACTCACACATCAGAATCAAACATCATTTGAATTTGGCTTGCTTGCAGTCTGTGCATACGTCCCAATGAGTTTTAGACAACTTTGCACTGAAAATCATATAACCAAACAGAATTCCAAGGCTTTTACAACTAAGTTAATAGGTTAGTGCACTGGCTTTGGGACACAGAAATTTGGGTTCATGTCCCATCAGCGAACAGTTACTTTTTTTTTTTATTATTATTACTGGTGTAAGAATCGCCCGTCGGAATCGCTTCTCAGACAGGGTATTTAGCCTCAAACTGACATCATTCTGATGTTTGATTTTGATATCTGATCATGTCCTAAAATGGACACTGTACTGGACATTTTACGTCCATGGGCGGTTTGGAAGCAGCTAATGATGACAGTAGAGACAATAGACCGGGATCATCCATAAAACCCCTTCAGTCAATTAATTTTACAGCTATGTAATTGATGCAAACCGCCGTGAATGTGCAGATGTATACTTGCTATGTTACCGATACAGAGAACTCTGATCCCGGGTGTTTAATTCCCTTGAGGGCACAGTCCATAGTGATTGCTGCATCAAGGTAGCTAGGTAGAGGGACATGCATATTCTGTCATGGTGGGTGGATGGGTAATGATGCCCCACTCCAGGTCTGCCAACGGTACAGTCAGACGACTGTATAAATTGGAGTGCAGTTCACAGATTGGCTTGCGGCTCTCCCTGTATATTTCTATACAGCTGTCACGCTCGGGTCAGGAGAGCCGTCGGTCAGTCTGTGCACTGCGTTCCGATCTCGTTCCCATTTATCCGGCCGTCTGACTGCACCTTAAGCTTACAGGGATTAATAGGAAAAATGTGACAGGGACAGTACATGGTACATTATATAGGTGATCACATTCCCTTGAAGGAAATGTGTTATCAGAAAAGGACCTATTGTTTAAATAGAGGTTTTGTGTGTTTTTTTTTCACACTGGCCACTAGGCCTAATACTAGACTCACAGGATCCACATTCACAATAGGTGATGTCACAGCTCACCTCTTCCTCCTCCTGTACAGTGACTGATAACACCTCTATATACAGTAGATAACACAGGATCCACCATTCACAATAGGTGATGTCACAGCTCACCTCCTCCTCCTCCTGTACAATAACTGATCGCACCTCTATATACAGTAAATAACACAGGATCCACCATTCACAATAGAGGATGTCACAGCTCGCCTCCTCCTCTCATAATGACTTTTGTCAACTGAAAAACAAAAAAGAATATGAAGACAGAAAAACAAATGCTATTTTAAATGAAGCCTTCCTTGTCTATGACTCTTGTATGTCGGTGGTGTAAAAAATATTCTGTATATCATATAGAGTCCAAAATTGTCTTTAAGAAGGTGATTAGGTAACAGACGTGCGCTCTGGTTCTGGCGATGGTGCTGGAGTCGGCAATGCTCTGCAGACGACTGTACGGAGGTGACATCCAGCGCCTCCATCGTTTTTCACATGACTGATTCTCCTTGTTTCCCCCAGGTTTCCATTACATGACAAAGTGCGTCTCAAGCAATGGCTGACAAACCTGAATGTAGAAAACTTCTTCCCCACGAAAAACCAGTATCTTTGCAGCAAGCACTTCAGACCGTCTTGTTTCCATATTCGGTGGGGGGTCCGCTACCTCAGACATGACGCTGTCCCCACCATCTTCTCCTCCGGCCCGATTGTGTCGGTAGGTATTCTGTACTTGATCTCTTCTTTCTCGCTTATAGAGATGAGCGAATAGATTAGCAGGACCCTGGTCCAGTGGTCATCTTGGTACTCTCCAAGCCCTGCGAACCTCTTTCTCTTTCCTACTTGCTGGCATTTCCGGCTCCTCTTCTGATTTGTAGGCCTGGTGCAGGGCCATCATTGTGGCCTGACGTCACGGTGGTCTACTAATGAGAAGAGACATCGACAGGGCTCCCGTCCGGTGGCCGCGGAATACTGACATTGACGCTGAAGCAATCCACTCATCTCTACGATCTGTCTCCATTTGTAAGATGCATAAATGCTAGAGATGGGAGAATCGATTCGCGGGACTCTGGTCCATCCGCAGGACCGCTAGATGGAGACCTGTGCCTCTCCTCCTCCCGGTATGTCCAACTCTTCCTTTGATTAGCCAGGCCGACACCATGGAGTGTGTTTCAGGCTTCAATGATGACGACACACCAGTCTGGCTAATCAGAAGAAGAGCAAGGAGTTGAGGAGATTCACCAAGTTCTCCCTTTGAGCGGTCACAGTTTACAGAACTGGCCAATGGACCAGAGTCCTCTAAATCTTCTCTGTGCTTGTCGTCTTGGACTTCTCTGGGTCCTGGTAAAGGTAATAGAGCCCATAGACGTCTATAGGAATACAAGCTTGTGCAGAAAGTGCATGTGTTTGGTGGTGTCCATCGATTTCTGAGGGCTTCAGTGGAACCTATGGAAATCTGAGCAGAAAAAGGAGAATTCCTACTACACACAGGATGTTCAAAACATAACATTATGATCTTTGGGACCCCTGGTAATCCTAAGACTATTCCCCTAATTATTTGCCCTTTTTTAAAAAAAATTGCATGTAACATACAATAGGAAACTGCTACTGGGCCAGAAACTCTTCATGTGATCATCTTCTAATCCCTTCTTCTGTATTTCAGAGCCGAATACAAGTGACTAAGCCCAGAACACTGAACCCCACGCAGAATTTATCTAATGAAGTCTGCATGTCGGCAGTTTCACCTCTGATCATCAGCGAAACCCAGGTTCTTCCAGACACTTTGACAATTGCTCTGGATCCAACTTCCTCCATGGGTCAGATTTCCATAGACGGAGCTGAGCTTCTGCTGAACGCAGACCCCAGTGCAGTCGTGGGAGCAGTGAATCTGGTACCACTAATTCATTTTGTTGAATCCTTTGACGGGTTGTCACTGGCCCTGGCACCATCTCATGGCTTCCAGTCTGTAGCGTTACCCATTGAGGTGTCAGGAGAACACCAGATACAACAGATTCCTTTGGTTGAACCACTTGGTTTCCTGTCTGAAGAACACATTGCTACCACCACATTACAGCATGACTACGTTTTACAGTCTGTTGAAGATGAAGTCCCTGCCGTCTTTGAGATCACTTCAGGGTCTAATCATGATGCTTTGGTGGTGGAAAACATCTCAATCGAACCCTTTTTTGAAGTGGGGTTACCCACACCACCTCCAGCCACAATGACCACAGAGGATGTGATGTCCTATTTAGAAACCATGCAAACAGCCACCCTTGTCCCCGTACCATCTTCTGGTCCTCTGCCACCATTGATACCTTCTCAAGAGACCATATTGTCAAGCTCTACTGAAAGTCCCATAACTTCTACCGTTCCCATCGTGTCAAAACGTATCTATGAGGTGTCATCCAGTGACGAGTCAGCAGACTTCAGCACAGAACTATCAGAGGAACCAGACGAACTTCCGGAAACTTTATCGACCGCTGAGATGGTCTCTGTAGTGATGAACTTGCAGCAGAAAGTAATGACCCTACAACAGCGACATCAGAAGCATTGCTCCAAGCTGGAGGTTATGGAAGGCGTTGTGGACCAGTTAAAGAAGGAAAACTTGATTTCAGAGGATAAGCTTAACTTTCTGGATCTGGTAAGTGGATAGACTGTATGGAGGTTAAGTCTAACTCATATATTTACATCCCTGGAAGCCTTAGGGGCCTGTGCTCGCATCCCCGGTAGCCTTAGGGGTCTGTGGTAGCGTCCCCGGTGGTCTTGTGGGGGAAGGCCTGTGGTCGCGTCCCCGGTGGTCTTGTGGGGGAAGGCCTGTGGTCGCGTCCCCGGTGGTCTTGTGGGGGAAGGCCTGTGGTCGCGTCCCCGGTGGTCTTGTGGGGGAAGGCCTGTGGTCGCGTCCCCGGTGGTCTTGTGGGGGATGGCCTGTGGTCGCGTCCCCGGTGGTCTTGTGGGGGAAGGCCTGTGGTCGCGTCCCCGGTGGTCTTGTGGGGGATGGCCTGTGGTCGCGTCCCCGGTGGTCTTGTGGGGGATGGCCTGTGGTCGCGTCCCCGGTGGTCTTGTGGGGGATGGCCTGTGGTCGCGTCCCCGGTGGTCTTGTCGGGGATGGCCTGTGGTCGCGTCCCCGGTGGTCTTGTTGGGGATGGCCTGTGGTCGCGTCCCCGGTGGTCTTGTCGGGGATGGCCTGTGGTCGCGTCCCCGGTGGTCTTGTCGGGGATGGCCTGTGGTCGCGTCCCCGGTAAGTTTTCCAGAATGAGTAGTTCCTTGCGATTGCCATATGTCCTGGCTGGTGGTGTACTGGGTTGGGCTATCCGCCCTCATAATGTCTATATAATGTAGTGCTGACCCTTCCTTGAAGTTTGTGTTTTTATTTTTATTTCTTTTAGTCCTGTCTGAACACCACCACTATACAGACAGACGATACGGAGACCATTGCCATTGTCTGTGAAGACGAGGACCAAGGCCTGCTGTACGCTGTGCCCCTCCAGGGTGAAAACCGGACAATCCTCCGCATAGAGAAGTCATAGAATGTTCCCCTGCCGTGTCTCTAATCTGCATCGGTGGGAGGCTCTTTGCTGCCATCATATGGAAAGGAGATGACTTTGTACCTGGTTTTCTATTTATATAGCCATTTTTTTGTTTTTGCACTCACTTGTCCTTTAGTTCACTGTGGCAGCCAAGGCTCCGTACACTGGTGACACTGGGAATTCTGGTAACGCTTGACAACGAGCCTGGACACGTAAATAAGGTGGTCATTGGTGTAGTGATTGCAAATTATCAGCTATCCATATAATGACTGGGACCCCCCCGATACCAGTAAGAACGAGAGTCCCGAGTCACATACGCACTACAACTCCATTTAAAGACTATGCGATTGCCCAAGATGGCCAAGAGTCCTCCTCAGTACCCTAGACATTGGGCCTGATTTCTCAAAGCTTTCACGACCAAAATTCTGGTAGAAAAGCTTTGAAAAGTCGCAAAATTTAGGCGCCAGAATTTTGTAACTTTTGCCATTTTCACCCAGTGCTGCCCAGATGGGTAAGGCGGGGGGTGCTGGATGTAAACTGTGTCCAAGGCACTGCTGTATTCACTGCTCGTATCTCAGAATATCTCCTATCCTATACATATTTTCTCTTTATGTGCTTTTCTGTTCAATAACATATTTTCTCTGCCCTCCTTGAGACTGTGGATGCTCTCTGCCCTGTCCACACTGGAAATATGTGTACTACCTCTCTCCCTCCCTCCTGCTATCTCTAACACTGACAGGAGGGGAGGGGAGATCACATAGGGCAGTGAAGAAGCTTGGATGGATTTGTAGCATTTTTGTGAGCCATTCAGTTAGATAAAGGACCTACTGACACTCTGCAGCAGAAAAATAACATTTTTAATAAAGACTATTTAGAAAGTCTTTAGACATGGGAAGTAAGTGGGGGGGGGGGGGGGAATGTGTGAACCTGTAGATAGTCTTAATGCAGCAGTGTGGATGTGACTGTCGTTCCTTGCACTCATTCTGATAATGGTCCCAAGGTGGATATGTGCAATCTTGGTAAAAGTGATCCTGCTACAGGTGCTATCAGTGATCTGCTTCAGTAGAAAGCGGCTATGGCCCATTAATCCTAGCTATACAATTGTGTGGTTTTTTTTAATAGGGTTTTGTGTTTTCTATAATTTACCCCTAATCGCTCTGTAATGAGGCGTTCTGCATATTCCTGATTTACTTTGAGAACATAAAAAAAGTCTTTCCAACTTTTTTCGCGATGTGTGACTTGTGCCCCTTGTAGGTAGATGGCCTCTGGCTGGAAGTAAGATTCCTATTCGCTGACAGCAAATGTAGATCTTATAAGTGATGAAAACATTCAAGCAAAAGTCTATTGGAATGAAAAGTTATGCAACAAAGGGACTTCTTTAAAAAGTTTTTCTCAACATTAAAAGATATCCCTTATCGAAGGAATAGGTAATCATTTGCAAATCGATGGGGTCTGACCGTTGGATTACCCAGTACAATCCCAAGAATGGGGGCTCTAAAATGCCCTGATGGATTGGAGAGGTGGCCGCGCACAGGACTGCGGGAGATTGCACAGTACAGCGGTCGGCTTGTCCTCTGCTGTCCCATAGAATGTATTAAACAATAGGGGATTTCAGAACCACATTCTCTGGATCGATGGACCCCCCCCCCCCCACAGATACAAAAATTATCACTTGTCCTGTGGATAAGTGATTACTTTTCTTTTTTCTGGATATCATGTTTTTGTGCATATTGTATTCTCTAAATTTTGATTAGGGGAACGTCCACATGACACTGATACGCTGCAGATTTTCTACACCAATTTGTTAGATCATAATTTATTTTTTTTTTAAGTTCCATTGCTGAAGAAACAGTTTTGCACATTTTGATTCAATGCCCGACCCGAACTCAACAGTCCCGTTACCCGTCTGGACATTGCAGTCCGAACTCGGACCATAAATGTCGCATATGCAAAACTGTTCCTTAATGTTGCAAAACTGCAAAAGATTTCACCCTTTGCATTGGAAAGCATGAAATCTGCAACATAAATTGACAAGATCTGGATTGAAAGTTCATTTTTGTTGCAGTTTTTTTTCTGCTGCACATAGGTGAGACTTTATCAAGTCTCATCTACTTCACATCACAGAAGCAGCATTGGGGATAAGTATGTTGGTAGCTTATCCAGAAATATTGGAACAATTAGTGATTCTGTAGTTGCATAGTAGGTTGAAAAAAAGATCCAGGTTCATAAAGTTCAGCCTTTCTCCACCAATTGTACATTTTCTTTTTTTTTACCGCCAAAAAAAGGTATATTTATATGTGTAAATCGCAAATGCTTCTTTTATTTTTGTGTGTGTGTATATATATATATATATATATATATATATATATATATATATATATATATATATATATATATATATATATATATATATATATATATATATATATATATATATATATATATATTTATTTTGTTTTTTCCCTTAAAATGAAAACATTTGCAATTGACACCAATAAATTTTACCAATGAATATATTATTTTTTTACAATTTTGTTCAGTGTGGAAAGTTATGAAACTTTGCTGATCACTTTACACTTTATTAGGAGATTTCTCTTCATTCCTTTGAAAATAAATAAATAAAAATTGCATGTAAGTGGCTTCCAACCCTGGCTTTTTCCTAGTCTATTTGGCTGCCTTCAGCTGCACTGATATAAGGACGTGCTAATTTGGAGTACAGATGATGGCAGTGATGGGTCAGTTCAGGTCCTCTAACACTAATTCTGGGGATAGGCTGCTGCCGGAGATTGTTCTGATAATCACAACACTCAGAGGAGGACACAGGTGCTGACAGATCACTGCCATCACCTTTACTCCAAATGACTATGTTCTGATATCAGTTCAGCTGAAGGCAGCAAATAGGCTTGAGAACTTTTAATATAGACGCATATTGGGAAGTATAAGATGTAGATGATTTGGAATTGGCAAAATCCTATAGAACCTCTTTAAGAAAAAGTAAGCAGGACCCCCACAGCAAAAGTGTGCAGATTTTTGAGATGGGCTCATCAGTGCTTAGTTTGGTCAGTTACGATCATCAGTTTCAACTTTTTTATTTTTTAAGGTGGATTCCTAACAGAATCCACTCCGAACTTGACACTATCAAGTTGAAAGGCTGCAAAACACCATGTGGAAATACTTATTATTGATGTTGTTCAAAGGTTTTCTCATGTGCTGCACCATCCCATCGGGCTGGCCAGAAAACAAAAAAAAGGGAAATTGCAAATACTTGTATTTGTCTGCAGTCCCCCTACAACTCTGGTTAGAAAGCATATAATATAGGAAAATTAGATACCAGTAGTTCTCCAAAATCAGAGAAAGTGAATATAGTTGGGTTTTTGGAAGGGGGATGGGGGTTTGAATTAGCGAGAACATCTGATTCGGGAGTTTGAAACTTCTTTTAGATTACGCTTGCCTTTTATTCTTCATCTTCTAGAGAAACGTTCAATATAAATCTCTGTGCCTCCGTTGTCCGGGCAGGAAATTTTTTAGAATTTTTGACAAAATAATCAACTTTGGATGTCTCTTTAAATTTGTTGTCAATTGACTTTAAAAAAAACAAACAAAAAAACCATCTAATTTAGGAACTGAGCACCTTTTTTTATTTTTTTCATTTTAGAGGTTTGGATTTGATTTATGTGCAATACTACTGGAGCTTAATTCTGGAAACTTGAATCTTTTATTAAATGATGATGATGATGATGATATTTTGTCTTTTTATTACATGACGTCACGATTGCAGCAGAACTGGGATAGTGTTACGGGAGAGAATGTACTGTCCCGTGACATCGAGCCTTTTGATTATATTCAGTTGCATCATGTCTTCCTTTTATTCTAATTGTATCTAAAATTAAAAAAATAAATAAAAAAATCAAGTTTACTATTGCCGGTAGTCTTGATTTTTAACAATCTATCGTTTTGTGTACACAGCTCCTATGCATACCTATGTGTCTCTTTTTGTCGCGTAGTCTGGCGTCTTCTTTGGTACTCCAAGGCAGCCGGCCCAAGAAAATGGCCGGCACTCGGATGCTGCATCCTGGGCACCTCTTGTAATTCTGCTGTATGACCAATATAAAAAATTCCCTTTAAATTAAAATTTCACTTTTTCTTTTCAAGAATTTAAAATGGGAAACGGTCATTAGAACTTTCAGAAGTGAATTCCATTTTCCTTAAATGAGCAGAATAAAATCTATTCCGTTATGTTATTAATTAAAATTTTCCTAAAAGCCATCGTAATTGCTAATTGGAATAAAGGGCGCTCCGCTCCCCTAATCCTCCTCTCTAGGCTTCTGCCGTATAATAGGTTTTCTAAACCGCCTCACGTCCTCGGTTACCTATGCTTGACATCTGGAGAATGCGTCCTATCATCTCCGTGTCCTGCACTCAACGCTGCAGCTTTATTTCAATATGTAGCAATTAATTTTTATTGTGTCAAACGGCGTATGAAGCTTCTCGCGGGATATGACAGACAAAGCCCGATGCCAGGATTCAATACAAGGTTTCTCCGACACCGATCTTATTCTGCACGAACACCAAGACCTCAATATACTGGTTCATGACAAGATCCGTACTGGACGTACTCCACGGCCACTCAGCGTCCACGATCTGGTGTTGTTTGCCCCGACCCTAGGCTAGGGCTGCTGTGCCGTGACTTGTGACATCTCAACATTAGGTGGCGATTTTTTTATTTATTTAATTTTTTTTTGGGCGGTTGATTCTTGAAATTTGCGAATTTCAAAATTCAAAAATTCTCTTTTGTCTTTTTACCTCTTTTAAGAGTTGCACGATCTGTTAAAATGTTGCACGAAATTCTAGGGAAGATTGAAATGCATTTGCGCAAAAGTTTTGAATTTTTTCCGTTGCAAACTTCTGGACTTATGAAAACAATGCCCATAATGCCGTGTACAGAAAAAACAAGATAAGCAAGTAGAAAATGGACTTCAAAATATGAAATATGCGCGGCCCAACACCTTACTGACATATGACGTACCGGTATGTCATATGCAGGCTCGGCTTGTGAGCCCACATCTTTCCTGGCACATGACAGCTGAATTATTCAGCCATTATCTGCCTGTATAACAGCCGGAGCTCCACCTGTGTTAACCTATTAAATGCCGCTGTCAATCTGACTGCGTGCGCCGTTCTATGCACCCATTAACCCACCCATGACCCAATCGCGAGGCATCAGGTGGTTGCCATGATGACTGGGGGTTTGCTGAAGACCCTTTATACTTGTCATGACGGTACTCCAGCGAGATTCAGCCTGTAACTTGCGGTCATAGGAGACTGATTTTTTTTTTCCCCTTTACATAGCAATATTGTGCTATTGCTGTGTATATTAGAGGTGATCAGACAATTGCAGGTTCAAGTCCCCTAAGGGGACTAACAAGTACAGTAGAATGTGAAAAGAAAATGTTTTTAAAATTATTACAAATAAAAAAAAATGCTGCATTCGTAACAGTCCAATGTATTAAAATATAAATTAATCTGACTTGTAAATGGCGAAATGAGAAAAAAATCGAAACTGCAGAATTGCATTTTTCTGGATGAAACAACACTGCAGTAAAATGCAATAGCGGAGGATAAAAATATATGTACCCCAAAATGGTATCAGTAAAAATGTCAGCTTTGGGCGCAAAAACTAAGTCCTTATACAGCCCCATCGACAAATTTTTTTACAAATTTCAGAAATTTTTTTCCACCACTTAAATATATAAAGCTAGTGCATTGAGAATAAATTACCCAAAAAACAATTACTGAATTTTGCTTTTTTTTTTCTCTTTTTTCGTTATTTCACCGCTTTCCAGTACATCTCATAATAAAATGAATGGTGGAATTAGTCCTGCCAAAAGTCAAGCTCTCATATGGCTGTGTGGACCGAACAATAAAAAAGTTCTAGCTCTTGGAAGAAGGGGAGGGCAAAACCAAAGTGCAAAAAAAAAGGAAAATTGCCTGTCGGGAAGGGATTAAAGAGAGAATTTGGTGCAAAACACAAAAAAAGTAGGAAAATCTAGACGCAAATGCAACAATAAATGGGGCCCGGAGATTGTAAAGGATAGTGAATATGTATGGGCGCTCAGAAATCCTGTAAGGTGGGATATCTGCCAAATGTGGGGCCGCAATGTGAGACACTGATGCTGCGACGTGAAATTACAAGTTGCTAAGTAGCCTTAGCCATAAAGCAGATCTGCACACATTGGTATATAGACCTTTAGACCTGATGAGACTGGTGTACTTACAAAACCCAAGTCAGAATGGCTGTATAATCCTCAAATTGAAATGAGCACTTTGAGTCCGTACAATACTCAGAGCATTATATAGCTGCTGTTACATGGATTTTTAATTATTCAGGGCCATAGAGTAGGGAAGATAGTTATTCAAGAGCCACTATAATGACCCTTATTATTTTTAAGATCACTGTGTCAGGATTTGAAGCTTTGGATGTGAAATCTTACCATGGACAAGATGACCGCAAAAAGGATGAGAGCGTGACTATAATCCGAGAAGATGTCACCTATAAGGTACCTCAGTGAAAATATTTACTTGTGAAACTGCTGCATCTAATCAGCACGGTTGTTCCTGTATGGTCCGCAATCTGATGGCAGCTGGTAACAATAACTCCTAGCATCTCCTTACCATTGTTAAAGACATACTGGGAGTTGTAGATTCATGTGATACAAATGTATAAAGTGAGGCTGACTTGACATTGCAACTAATCGAACTAAGCATGGTGATGTATGACTATTTGTTGGTGATTCTTCTGATGAACTCATGTATTGATAGTGGTTCTGGAGATGTAGTCATATATTGATAATGGTTCTGGCGATGTACTCATTTATTGATGGTGGGTCTGGTGATGTACTGATGGTGATTCTGGCAATATACTGATGGTCGTCTTGGTGATGTACTTGTGTACTGATGGCAGTTCTGGCGATGTACTTGTGTAGCAATCCATAATTTGTCAATTGACTTTCTACGTGGCTACATTCATAAAGTATTGTGGCGTCTGACTAGTTTAAAGGGAATTTGTCAGCATGATTTCACCCCTCCCAAACTATTTATATGGGGGATTACATTTGTATTTGTTAGGAGCATTAAACCTTTTTGTATTTGGTGGAGGGCAGAAATATGGGGGTCCAACTTTGGTGGGATGTGTCATCTGTGTAGTTTCTCTAATCTCATGAAGCACCTATTTCACACCAACTACATTATCAATACTACAAGGAGGTACCACTGTGTGTTATTTGTGGTGTTACATGGAACTGTAAGAAAATGTATCTTTTAACTTTGGCTACCATTACTTTCATTGTATGGGTATAGTCTGTAGAAGTAGGTATGCTCTGTATGAGGGAAACTATACCCCTTTTTCAAACAGGAAAACTTGTTAAATATTTTAATTGCATTTTTATTCCGCAATTTTGTTATGCTTTGCATAGCCTTATATTGCTACTGCAATATAATGTATCCATCTGAGGTGGTCAAATTTTCTTCTTTGTATATATTATTTACAGTTTGAAACTTGGAGGGCCAGCAGGCGGCCTCCACTATTTTTAGAGGGCCAGCAGGTGTCTTGTGGACAGATGATACCAAGATAGCTTTTTGTTAAAGCACCTCATTTAACTATTTACTGTAAATGGAATGAGGCCTACAAATAAAAACACAGTACTTACAGTCAAATATGGTGGAGGTTCAAAGATTTTGTGATTGTTTTACTGCCTCTGGCACTGCGTGCCTTGACTGTGTGCAAGGCATCATGAAATGTGAATATTCCCAAAGGATTTTGGGTCTCAATGTCGTGCCCATTGTTAGAAAGCTGGTTTTGCATCCTAGGTCATGGGTCTTGCAGCAGGACAATGACCCCAAACATACTTCAACAGGCTCGGTCTGGCCTGGCGGGGCGCCGGGAAATTTCCCGGTGGGCCCCGGGCCCCTTGCAGAGAGAACAGGAGAATTGAAAAAAAAAAGTGGTCGTGGGCCCTTTAAGGGCTCGCGCACGCTCTTTCACCGACGCGATGCCCAGGACAGTAGCGGGAGGGGCCTGGGAGCAGGAGAGCAGGGGCTGCACTGCAGCGTCACACTCAGCAGACAGGGAAGCACGTCTGCTAAAAGTGACGTCACAGCGCGCCCTGCACCGCAGTCTCCCACATTAGGAGCGTGTCTGTACACTGTATGGGCTGGAGACAAGCCAAGGTACTGTAATATTTGTGTGTTTGTATGGATTTTTATGTATATGCTGCCTGCATGTGTGTGTGTACAGTGTGTGTATATGCCTGTGTGTGTGTGTACAGTGTGTGTATATGCCTGTGTGTGTGTATATGCCTGTGTGTGTATATGCCTGTGCGTGTACAGTGTGTGTATATGCCTGTCTGTGTATATGCCTGTGCATGTACAGTGTGTGTATATGCCTGTGCATGTACAGTGTGTGTATATGCCTGTGCGTGTACAGTGTGTGTATATGCCTGTGTGTGTATATGCCTGTGTGTATGCCTGTGTGTACAGTGTGTGTATATGCCTGTGTGTACAGTGTGTGTATATGCCTGTGTGTGTATGCCTGTGTGTACAGTGTGTGTATATGCCTGTGTGTACAGTGTGTGTATATGCCTGTGTGTACAGTGTGTGTGTATGCCTGTGTGTATAGTGTGTGTATATGCCTGTGTGTACAGTGTGTGTATATGCCTGTGTGTACAGTGTGTGTATATGCCTGTGTGTGTATGCCTGTGTACAGTGTGTGTATATGCCTGTGTGTACAGTGTGTGTATATTCCTGTGTGTGTACAGTGTGTGTGTATGCCTGTGTGTACAGTGTGTGTATGCCTGTGTGTACAGTGTGTATATGCCTGTGTGTATATGCCTGTGTGTGTACAGTGTGTGTGTACAGTGTGTATATGCCTGTGTGTACAGTGTATGTATATTCCTGTGTGTGTGTACAGTGTATGTATATTCCTGTGTGTGTGTACAGTGTGTGTATATGCCTGTGTACAGTGTGTGTATATGCCTGTGTGTAGTGTGTGTATATGCCTGTGTACAGTGTATATATGCCTGTGTGTACAGTGTATATATGCCTGTGTGTGTACAGTGTGTGTATATGCCTGTGTGTGTACAGTGTGTGTATATGCCTGTGTGTGTACAGTGTGTGTATATGCCTGTGCGTGTACAGTGTGTGTATATGCCTGTGCGTGTACAGTGTGTGTATATGCCTGTGCGTGTACAGTGTGTGTATATGCCTGTGTGTGTGTACAGTGTGTGTATATGCCTGTGTGTGTACAGTGTGTGTATATGCCTGTGTACAGTGTGTGTATATGCCTGTGTACAGTGTGTATATATGCCTGTGTACAGTGTGTGTATATGCCTGTGTGTACAGTGTGTGTATATGCCTGTGTGTACAGTGTGTGTATATGCCTGTGTGTACAGTGTGTGTATATGCCTGTGCATGTACAGTGTGTGTATATGCCTGTGCGTGTACAGTGTGTGTATATGCCTGTGTGTGTATATGCCTGTGTGTGTATATGCCTGTGTGTGTATATGCCTGTGTGTGTATATGCCTGTGTGTGTATATGCCTGTGTGTACAGTGTGTGTATATGCCTGTGTGTGTATATGCCTGTGTGTGTATATGCCTGTGTGTGTATGCCTGTGTGTACAGTGTGTGTATATGCCTGTGTGTACAGTGTGTGTATATTCCTGTGTGTGTGTACAGTGTGTGTGTATGCCTGTGTGTACAGTGTGTGTATATGCCTGTGTGTGTACAGTGTGTGTATATGCCTGTGTGTGTACAGTGTGTGTATATGCCTGTGTGTGTACAGTGTGTGTATATGCCTGTGTGTGTACAGTGTGTGTATATGCCTGTGTGTGTACAGTGTGTGTATATGCCTGTGTGTGTACAGTGTGTGTATATGCCTGTGTGTGTACAGTGTGTGTATATGCCTGTGTGTGTGTGTACAGTGTGTATATGCCTGTGTGTACAGTGTGTATATTCCTGTGTGTGTGTACAGTGTGTGTATATGCCTGTGTGTACAGTGTGTGTATATGCCTGTGTGTACAGTGTGTGTATATGCCTGTGTGTACAGTGTGTGTATATGCCTGTGTGTACAGTGTGTGTATATGCCTGTGTGTACAGTGTGTGTATATGCCTGTGTACAGTGTGTGTATATGCCTGTGTACAGTGTGTGTATATGCCTGTGTACAGTGTGTGTATATGCCTGTGTGTGTACAGTGTGTGTATATGCCTGTGTGTGTACAGTGTGTGTATATGCCTGTGTGTGTACAGTGTGTGTATATGCCTGTGTGTGTACAGTGTGTGTATATGCCTGTGTGTGTACAGTGTGTGTATATGCCTGTGTGTGTACAGTGTGTGTATATGCCTGTGTGTGTACAGTGTGTGTATATGCCTGTGTGTGTACAGTGTGTGTATATGCCTGTGTGTACAGTGTGTGTATATGCCTGTGTGTACAGTGTGTGTATATGCCTGTGTGTACAGTGTGTGTATATGCCTGTGTGTACAGTGTGTGTATATGCCTGTGTGTACAGTGTGTGTATATGCCTGTGTGTACAGTGTGTGTATATGCCTGTGTGTACAGTGTGTGTATATGCCTGTGTGTACAGTGTGTGTATATGCCTGTGTGTACAGTGTGTGTATATGCCTGTGTACAGTGTGTGTATATGCCTGTGTGTGTACAGTGTGTGTATATGCCTGTGTGTGTACAGTGTGTGTATATGCCTGTGTGTGTACAGTGTGTGTATATGCCTGTGTGTGTACAGTGTGTGTATATGCCTGTGTGTGTACAGTGTGTGTATATGCCTGTGTGTGTACAGTGTGTGTATATGCCTGTGCGTGTACAGTGTGTGTATATGCCTGTGCGTGTACAGTGTGTGTATATGCCTGTGCGTGTACAGTGTGTGTATATGCCTGTGCGTGTACAGTGTGTGTATATGCCTGTGCGTGTACAGTGTGTGTATATGCCTGTGCGTGTACAGTGTGTGTATATGCCTGTGCGTGTACAGTGTGTGTATATGCCTGTGCGTGTACAGTGTGTGTATATGCCTGTGCGTGTACAGTGTGTGTATATGCCTGTGCGTGTACAGTGTGTGTATATGCCTGTGCGTGTACAGTGTGTGTATATGCCTGTGCGTGTACAGTGTGTGTATATGCCTGTGCGTGTACAGTGTGTGTATATGCCTGTGCGTGTACAGTGTGTGTATATGCCTGTGCGTGTACAGTGTGTGTATATGCCTGTGCGTGTACAGTGTGTGTATATGCCTGTGCGTGTACAGTGTGTGTATATGCCTGTGCGTGTACAGTGTGTGTATATGCCTGTGCGTGTACAGTGTGTGTATATGCCTGTGCGTGTACAGTGTGTGTATATGCCTGTGCGTGTACAGTGTGTGTATATGCCTGTGCGTGTACAGTGTGTGTATATGCCTGTGCGTGTACAGTGTGTGTATATGCCTGTGCGTGTACAGTGTGTGTATATGCCTGTGCGTGTACAGTGTGTGTATATGCCTGTGCGTGTACAGTGTGTGTATATGCCTGTGCGTGTACAGTGTGTGTATATGCCTGTGCGTGTACAGTGTGTGTATATGCCTGTGCGTGTACAGTGTGTGTATATGCCTGTGCGTGTACAGTGTGTGTATATGCCTGTGCGTGTACAGTGTGTGTATATGCCTGTGCGTGTACAGTGTGTGTATATGCCTGTGCGTGTACAGTGTGTGTATATGCCTGTGCGTGTACAGTGTGTGTATATGCCTGTGCGTGTACAGTGTGTGTATATGCCTGTGCGTGTACAGTGTGTGTATATGCCTGTGCGTGTACAGTGTGTGTATATGCCTGTGCGTGTACAGTGTGTGTATATGCCTGTGCGTGTACAGTGTGTGTATATGCCTGTGCGTGTACAGTGTGTGTATATGCCTGTGCGTGTACAGTGTGTGTATATGCCTGTGCGTGTACAGTGTGTGTATATGCCTGTGCGTGTACAGTGTGTGTATATGCCTGTGCGTGTACAGTGTGTGTATATGCCTGTGCGTGTACAGTGTGTGTATATGCCTGTGCGTGTACAGTGTGTGTATATGCCTGTGCGTGTACAGTGTGTGTATATGCCTGTGCGTGTACAGTGTGTGTATATGCCTGTGCGTGTACAGTGTGTGTATATGCCTGTGCGTGTACAGTGTGTGTATATGCCTGTGCGTGTACAGTGTGTGTATATGCCTGTGCGTGTACAGTGTGTGTATATGCCTGTGCGTGTACAGTGTGTGTATATGCCTGTGCGTGTACAGTGTGTGTATATGCCTGTGCGTGTACAGTGTGTGTATATGCCTGTGCGTGTACAGTGTGTGTATATGCCTGTGCGTGTACAGTGTGTGTATATGCCTGTGCGTGTACAGTGTGTGTATATGCCTGTGCGTGTACAGTGTGTGTATATGCCTGTGCGTGTACAGTGTGTGTATATGCCTGTGCGTGTACAGTGTGTGTATATGCCTGTGCGTGTACAGTGTGTGTATATGCCTGTGCGTGTACAGTGTGTGTATATGCCTGTGCGTGTACAGTGTGTGTATATGCCTGTGTGTTTGTGTCTTCACACATACGTGTGTGTGTGCTTCCCTGCGTGTCTGCATTTTTGTGTGTGATTGTCTGAGTGTGTCTGTGCATTTCTGTGTGTGCTTGCCTGTGTGTGTACGTGTCCCCATTTCTGTGAGTATGTGTATCTGCGTGTGTATATTAGGGCTCTTTCACATGTCCTGATATTTACGGGACTGGAGATATCCGTGTCCACCTGTGTGTCATCCAAGTGACTCATACTGGCGCTTGGGAATCAGTATACAGTTAGCGCTGTTCCCAAGAGCCGGGTGCTGAGCGCTGCCCTCATCATAGATCCCTGCAGGCGCTGTGATCAGCAGCAGCGGGGTCAATGATGAGAGTAGTAGTCTACTCCCACCGTGTCCAACTGTAAAAATAAGAATAAAATCAAAAAATCCTTATACTCACCTCTCCTAAGTGTCACCTGCTGTAATCCGTGTGAGCGCTCATGCCGAGAAGAATGACTCCTGCAGCGAGCTTGCTCCAGAGCTGCGCTTATTGAATGACAGGGCACCGCTTGTTGAGCGCAGCTCCGGAGCCCACTCGCTGCAGGAGACATTCTCCTCGGCGTGAGCGCTCGCACGGATTACAGTGGGTGACACTTAGTAGAGGTTAGTATAAGGTTTTTTTTATTTTATTCTTTTTACAGTTGGACACAGCGGGTATAGACTATTACTCTCATCATTGACCCTGCTGGTGCTGATTGCAGCACCTTCAGGGATCTATGATGAGGGCAGTTCTCAGCGCTCTTCCCAAGCACCGCGTGCTAACGGTCATCAGTGTGCGGGACATTTCGCGGTCTGGACAGCAGGTAAAAAACAGACATGTCAGCGTGTTTTGCCCACGGACACCACATGATCTGTGGAAAGTGGAAACACACTGACATGTGCACATACGCATTCATGTGAATGGGTCTACGTGTGTCAGTGTCTCTGGTACGTGTGGAAACGGTCACTGCATGTACTGACGTGTGAAAGAGCCCTTAGTATGTGTCTGTGTGCGCTTTTGTGTGTGTAAGCGTGCTTCTGCATGTCTGTGTGCTCTTCCGAAGATTTATTATATTTGGAGAGAGATGGGAGAGAAATTTTAGGAGACAGAATGGGGAGATGTGTGAAGAAACAGTATGGTGAACTAGAGGAGGGGTAGGAATGAGTGCAGAAACAGAATGGGGAAGGGGGATGTATGAGGAAACAGTATGGAGAGTGGGGAAATAGTGTGAGGAGACAGTATGGAGGGAGAAAAGTGTGAGGTGACACAGCACAGAGACTAGGTAGTGTGGGGGAAGGTATAGAGATGAGGCAGTATCGGGGGAACAGTGTGAGGGCACAGCAAGGAGGGAACAGTATGCTGAGGAGGGGGAGTGTGATAAAGGGGCACAGTATAGAGACTGGGCACTATAGGGGGGACACCGTGTGAGAGGACAATGTGAAGAGGGGGCCCAGTATGGTAAGGAGAGGACAGTGTGAAGAGGGGGCCCAGTATGGTAAGGAGAGGACAGTGTGGAGAGCAGGTAGCATAAGAGGGGTAGAGTGTATGTCATGTTTTGTGCAGGGAGCATTGTAAGAGTTAGGTTTATTCAGGGGCTCAGTGTAGATATTTTTATTCGGGAGCATTATAATGACACTGCTATCTTTTAAGGGCATCGTGTCGGGATGTGCTGCAGAAGACCGGAGAAGATGGAAGTCTGCAGAGCCGATCTGTGGATGAGAAAAGTCATCATGGAGACTGGACAAGAGGGAGACGAAAAGAGAGAGAACGACCATAATCAGAGAAGACGTCTCAGGTAAGATACCTGGATGTAAATGTTCATTTGTGATCCTGCCTGCGTCTCATCAGTACTGTGGTTCCTGTATGGTCCGCAGTCTGATGATGACTGATAACTCCCAGTATCTCTATTGTTAATTACATACTGGGAGTTGTAGGTTTATGCGATACAAAGATATATGGGGCTGACCTGACATTACAAATGATGGTGGTTCAGATGATGTATTCATGTACTGATGTGTTTGTGCGTGTCTGCGTATGTGTCTACGTATCTGGAATAATATGTATTTTGTAAGATGCGTGTATGTAAGTGTCCATTGTGGTGTGTAATAACATTCATATGCTTGAGGCACCTTTACTAAATCTATTAGGACTTGCTCACATGTGTTAGGGAATTCCATTTGTCTTTCCACATTTAGGAACAGACAAGTGAAATTTGCTAACCTTGTCATAACCATAGGGTTGTACTTGTATGGAGCGGGTTCAGGAGCTAAGCCTGCTCCATACTGGGCAGATGTCGGCTGTGTTACATAGCCGGCGTCTGCCTGTAACAGCAGTGATCAGAGCTCGCCTTGATTGCTGCTGTTTTGAGTATTTAAGTGCCCTTGTCAATCACTGACAGCAGCATTTAGCTAGCACAATGGCCGGTGCATGCAGTCACCTGCTCCCTTCAGCCCCCTGTGACGCAGTTGCAGGTTGCTGGTGGGTTGCCAGTAGTGCTGAGTGAGCGTGGTCGGACAAGGTGTTATCCCAGCAGGCTCGGGTGTTATCCAGGTATCTTGTAGTGCTCTGCTAATATGCTCAAGTCCCTGCGGTAACATGTTTTGCGGCGGTAGACAGAAGCAACACATGCAGTGATTACCTAACAAACAGGCAATTCCTAAATGTGTTGCGTCTGCCTACCGCCGCAAAACATGCTACCCTGGGGACTCGAGCATATTAGCAGAGCACTACAAGATACCTGGATAACACCTGAGCATGCTGGGATCACACCTTATCCGACCACGCTCGCTCAGCACTAGTTGCCAGGTGCTGCTGCCATGTTAGTCGTTCAATGAAGCTCAGCGTGAAGTTGGGCTCCATGGAAGTGTCACAATCCAGGTGCCAGACGTTATTGCAGCACCCTCACTTTGTAGTTCGCGGTGACTGTAATGTCTCCCTCCTTGCACCGACCCAATAACAGGAAGCGAGTGTCGGCAGGGAGAATAAAACGTAATTTTCTCCGTGTAGCCTACGCTTTTCCATTAAGCCGTCTAACCAGGCTTTAAACCCTATTTACCTGCAGATTACCCCTATATCTGCAGATAAATAACGTTTTTCAAGGTGACAAGTTACCATTAAAGGGACTCTGGCAGTACGGAATGACTGTTCGAACAAAGTCCTGCCGCTCAGTGCTTCACAGCTGGTGGGCTGTAGTGTGGGCCCCTAGAGTCAGTTCCCCTGGTGGGCCCTAGGCACCCCAGTCCGACCCTGTACTTCAAGAAGCTTCCAGAAATAGATGGAAAGAAAGCACTGGAGAGTTCTGAAGTGGTAATTCCAGCTTTAGTAGCATAAAGTCTCCCACCACTACCTCTTACATACAGATGCTGAAGAGAAACTGCAAATGATACATTAAATCAATACATTTTGTTAACTTTGATGAATTTCTCTCAACTTTGATAAATTTCTGAGTACAAATCACCGTAAAAATTATGAATCTGTCAATGAATGTATGGAGCAAATCAATTAAGTTATGTGGAAGAGATGTATGTGACCAGATTGAACACTCATTTCCAGCAGAAATGCTGTAGAAGGTGGGAGCAACCCTGATTGAACCAGGGTCCGCAATCCTTGGCCTCGGGAGCACGTGTGCCGCCCCAGGGTCCGACTGGGTCCCGGCTTCCAAAATATTCGCCCAGTGCGCCGTCAGGGAAATGTAGCGTCCCTGGCCACAAGCACTTGTTCACTTGTTGGTGGTTAAGTGGACCTTCCCAGTAACTGCATTGGTGAGGGCACGTGTAATGTTATGGGACACGTGCTTGTATAAAACGGGGACAGCACACCGGGAGAAATAGTGTCGGCTGGGGACCGAGTACAGAGGGACGACTGCCATGAGGTTGCGGAAAGCTTCCATCTCCACAAGCCTAAAAGGCAACATTTCCAGGGCAAGAAGTCTGGAAATGTGGCCATTTAGTATTGTGTCCTGTAGGTTGGTGACTGCGTATTTGCGCTTGCGTTCCAAGGACTGGGATTGGAACAACTGAACGCTGTGCTGGGACTTGGACATGGTTGCTGACATTGGTTGCAAGTGTGCAATGACTGGTGCAGGGTGGGAGGCATCTTCGGCAGCGTAATGGACAAGTGGATTGGTGTGCGCGTACCATGGGAGAAGAGGCAGTGCCGTCACCCGCAGACACTGTTTCTGGACCCTGGTGTTAAGGTGCTTTGCTGTCATGTGCCTGAGCATGCTTGTGGTGGTCAGGCTGGTAGTTGCGCTGCTCCTGCTGATGCTGGCATGGCAGATGTTGCAAATGGCCTTTTTTGGGTTAACTGGACAATCTTTTTAAAAAAGTGCCAGACTTGGATAAACCTAACCCTTGGACTGGCAACTTCTCTCGTGTTGGTGTTCTGGGGAACAGTTGCCCACCTTGTGTCTCTGGCCACCCCACTGCCTCTTCCTGCCTGTTGCAGTACTGCGGATACCTCCCCCTCTGCACTGCTGTCCTCGCCCTGCATGTGACCTTCCCAGGTTGGGTCAGTGACTTCATCGTCCACCACCTTATCTTCCACTTCCGCACCCTGGTCCTCCTCCTGACTTGCTGGCAATTGTGTTTCATCATCATCATCCACCTCTGGCGACAGTAATTGCACTTCAACACCGTCGCCTTCTTGTGACCGTGGCTGCTCCAATATTTGGGCATAGCTACACGCGATCTCCTCTTGCCCCGCTTGAAGCGGGCAGTGCGAGAGGCCAGAATCTATAAATGGAAATGTGAACAGCTCTTCGGAGTGTCCAAGTGTGGGATCAGTTGTCTCCGGGCACTCTGGATGGTGGGAGGGAGGAGAATGAGGGTGAGGAATATGTGGTCCAGACTCACGGCTACTGAGACTGGAGCATGTGGAAGACAGGGTGGTGGTGGCAAACTGACTGGAAGCATTATCTGCTACAACCTTTTCACACTGGTCTGGCTTCAAGAGTGGTGTTCCTCGCCCCCCTAAAAAGTGGGGCAGGAAGCTAGGTTTACATGATGTGTGTGTTTCTTGTGCTCCTTCAGCAGGCACAGTTTCAACTTGCCCACAGCCTCTGTCTCTGCGCTCACCATCAGCATCACGTCCACTTCCCCGTCCCTTACCATGCACCTTGCCCATTTCAAAGTACGTATAATATTTCCCTGCTGAGAAAACTGCAGTATGTTTATTGCAGCGAAATTTGCCCACCTCAGCAACTTGTTACAGTGCAATAGCAATATGCTACTGTTTACCGGACAAGTCTGGATTTACGTTTTAAACACACAAATGTCGCAGTTTAAATTACGTATAATATTTTGCTGCTTCCAAAAAATTTCAGTATTATTGCAGTAAAATTAGCCCACCTCAGATGGACTTGTTACACCGCAGTAGAAATATAGCGATGCTCTTGGTTACCGGCCAAGTTTGGAAGTATGTTTTCAATGCACAACGGTCACAGTTTAAATAACGTAGAATATTTTGATGCTGAGAAAACTTTGCAGTATTTGGATTGCAGCAAATTTAGCACGCCTCAGATGGAATTTTTCACTGCTTGCACTATATAATGTTATTCAAATCAACTAGGTTTGGCTGTATGCTTTTAACGCAGAAATGGACCAATATAAATGGTGTATTATATTTATTTTCACAACAATTAGCAGGATCAAGAGCAAAAAGATTATTAGTAGCCCTCAGAAGGGCTATAGATATGAGTTGCAGCAGCAGAAAGAACATGCAATGAACCCTATCCTGTCCTACACTATTCCACCACAAACTCCATAACAGCAGGATTAATATTGATTAGAATGAGCCCTTACAAGGGCTGTTGTTGCAGATAAAAGAAACAAAAGTGGTGTGGAATCCCTGCCTAAATGCTGGAAAAATTCTCTCCCTACTCTGCCTGTTTCCAGGGTAGACTATGACGAGCATGGCGGCGCCCAGTCTTATATAGACCTTATGACGCTGTGCAGCCATCCAATCACTGTAATGCCACAACCAACATGGCTACGGCATTACAGTGACTGCCCGGTGTAATGCAGCGCCTTGCTTGGCATTACTGTATGGTCCAGGATGTGTTTTGGGCTGACAATGTACCTTCCCCCTCAGCTGACTGGTCACATGACTGTGACATCACACAGGTCCTTTTGCACACAGAAGGTTTGAACACATGACTGTGACATCAGCTAAGGTCCTGTGTGTGTGTGTGTGTGCTACCGGATATATAAACCCTGGTAGTTTGAAACAGGGGGAGCTAGTGAGAGGCCTAGTGTGTGTTAGGCGTGAGGCCTGTTCCCATGTGGGACACCGTGATACAGTGAAGCCTGGCAGCCTGAAAGGTCGAGGCTGGATCTTGTGTAGATGCCAGTGGCCTTGGAGGGAAAGCCGGCTTGGAAGGCAAGAGTCCCGGAAGGCGAAAGGCTGGATGTTGTAGGTGAGAAAACATACCAGTAGCCTTGGACGGGATGACGGCTAGAGACCCCCATCTGGGAAGCCGCAAAGCCACAGTGGTGGCAATCCAAACGGACTGAAGCAGCCCAAACCAGCAAAGGTAAAAACACTGCTTAATATGGACATTGCTAATTTATTACCTTGCTGAAGGCTGTACCTGGAGCCAAGTGTGCCTGTCTGCTACTTGGGGCTCGTGGACATTGTGTGTGAACAGCGGTTTATGCTAATAATAAACGGCTGCATTGTGAAATACCGGAAGGACATTGCACGTGTGCTTAATTTACCCGGTGCAGCGAGTATCCCCCAGTATGATGACTAGCGCTGCCTTACACCGGCAATCCCTGCGTGTTTATTGGCTGCCTAAAAAGCGCCTAACATGTGGGGCGGGGACTCGAGCTCCCGCCCGAACATTCAAATAATACTCGCCAAGTGACGAGCATCCCGAGCACAGTGATGCTCGGGTGAGTAACGAGTAGTGTCGATGCTCGGGTCGAGCACATTGGAATACTCGGGGGCTCGACCAGAGCAACGAGCCCAGTGTAAGTCTATGGGAAACTCGAGCATTTTTCAGGCGGCTCCCCCCGGCGGTCTGCAGAGGGCCTAAAAATTGCCCAAATCGATGCGAACAGTGCTCAAATGACATGGGGACAGCATGGGGAAGACCCCTGGAAGCATCTCTGACTCCCAGGTCACTGCTGTCAGCAACATGGTCAGAGTATTACGCCACTTTTACGGACTCGCAATAAAACATTCAAAACGAAACCAAAATGGATTTTCCTGGGAAATATGTTAAGGAACATCCTTTCCAGGGTAATGACTTTGTAAATAATCAAAACAAAAATACTCCTCCACACCTTGGGCTATGTTCACAAGTAGCATTTTTTATGCGTTTTTGCACTTTTGTGTTGCTTTCAACTGTGACAAATGCATTCACTGGGAAATGTTATTTTAACATTTTACAACCTTATCTGGCCATGTGGTGTGTGAGATATCATCAGACACATCAGGTTTCATTTATGAAGGAGGGACTCTGAAAGTCACAAAGCCTATTTTTATAGGGTCATCAGGCGGCCCTTACTATTCTTAAAGGGCCAGCAGTATGGGCTGACAAACATTAACCCCTGGGGGGTATACATGAACATACTGTATAATTTTTTTTTTTTTTTACGGGCATCATAAACACCCTCTAAAAAAAATTGTGGGTGTTGCATCACGGACCACGGTCACCCTGGTGATATGGTGGTGGAGGATGAGGAGGACAAAAGTAAATGGCCGAAATCAGGAAGCGTATACCCATGTGTGGGTGTGAAAAGGTACATGGGAATACACCTCCCAAAAAAAAGACACTGGATTGGAGTTTGTTACTCTGCTATCATTCGGTGGTGTTGAGAAGTCTGGCCCAAACCAGCCCTTGTTCATTTTTATAAGAGTCAGCCTGTCAGCATTTTCAGTTGACAGACGGATGCACTTATCAGTTATAATTCCACCAGCGGCACTAAAAACCCACTCTGATAAAACGCTGGCAGCAGGGCAGGCCAGGACCTCCAAGGCATAGAGAGTCAGTTCATTCCACGTGTCCAGCTTGGATACCCAATAATTATAAGGCACAGAGGAATCACGGAGGACATTGGTATGGTCGGCAAGGTACTCCCTCAACATCTTCCCAAACTTTGCACTCCTTGTGAGAGTACCCCGTGCCTCAGGGCCTGTGCGATGGGAGGGGCTGAGAAAATTCTCCCAGAACTTTGACAGTGTTCCCCTGCCTCTGCTGGATTGAAGTTGTGTCTCTCTCGCATGTACTCCTTGGTTGTCCAACGAACTGTGACCTCTGCCACCAGCGTTTTCAGATGGGAATGTTTTTAATAGTTCCGCAGCAAAGGCCTTCTGGTACAGCCCCATTTTTATAGACCTGTCCACCTCAGGAATAAGAGATATAAAGTTCTCCTTGTAGTGTGGGTCTAGAAGTGTCACCAACCAGTAATGACTGTCACCCAAAATTTTGAGAACACAAGGGTCATGGGAAAGGCAGCGTAACATAAACTCAGCCTTGCGTTCCAGACTACTAACAGGCAAGACTTCCATGTCCTCACCAAGAGAATGACTGACCATGCTCTCCTCCTCCACTCTGTCCTCTGGCCATCCACGCTGAACAAACGGTATGACAGTTGTGCAGGTAGTACCGTCTATAGTGCATGAAACTAGCTCCTGTCCTTCCTCCTCCTCCTCTTCCTCATTGTCGCCCAATCCACGTTGGGATGAGATTAGGCTGGGCTGTGTGTAATCACCCTTTATGGTTTCTTGCTCCATCTCATCGTGCTCCTCCTGCAATGCATCCTCTTTGATTGTGAGCAGAGAGCGTTTCAGAAGACAGAGAAGCGGGATGCTGACGCTAATTATGGCGTCATCGCTGCTCACCATCTTGGTGGAGTCCTCAAAGTTTTGGAGGATGGTACATATGTCTGACATCCATGTCCACTCCTGAGGTCTTATGTGTGTAATCTGAACTGAACACAGACGGTCTTGTTGATGCTGGTACTCAACTGCCCCCTTCTGCTCACAAATCCTTCCCAACATCTGCAGTGTAGAGTTCCAACGCATGGGGAAGAAGAGGAGGAGGATGAGGTGCAGGAGCTGTAGACTGTTGGGGGCAACCCTGATTGACCTACGGCCTGCAATCCTTGGCGTAGGGAGGATGTGTTCCGTCCCAAGGTCCGACTGAGTACCGGCTTCCACTATGTTAACCCAGTGTGCCGTCAGTGAGATGTACCGTCCCTGCCCACAAGCACTTGTCCACGTGTCCATGGTTAGGTTGACTTTCCCGGTAACTGTGTTGTTGAGGGCACGGTTAATGTTTTAGGACACGTGCTTGTGTAATGCGGGGACGGCACACCGGGAGAAATAGTGGCGGCTGGGGACAGAGTACCGAGGGACGGCCGCCACCATCAGGTTGCGGAATGCTTCAGTCTCCACAAGCCTAAAAGGCAACATTTAGAGCGCAAGCAGTTGTGAAATGTGGGAATTTAGTAGTGTGGCCTGTGGGGCATTGGCTGCGTATTTGCACTTGCGTTCCAAGGACTGGGGTATGGACAGCTGAAATCTGCGCTGGGACAAGGACGTCGATGTGCTTCCTGATGCTGCTACTTGAGTGTGCAATGACAGGTGCAGGGCAGGAGGCATCTTCGCATGCACCATGGATAGGGGATTAGGTTGCATGCACAACAGCGGAAGAAGCAATGGTGCCACCCGCAGACACTGTTCCTGGACCCTGGGGTTCGGCCCACAAAGTCGGGTGCTTTGCTGCCATGTGCCTGATCATGCTGGTGGTGGTCAGGCTGCTAGTTTTGCCTCCCCTGCTGATGCTGGCCTTGCAGGGGTGCAAATGGCATTTTTGGGGTTATTGGCAGAGTCTTTAAAAAACAACCAGACTCAGGAAGGCCTAACAATTGTACTGGCAACTTCCTTTGTGATGGTGTTACGGGGAACGGTTGCCTGCCTTCTGTCTGCGACCACCACACTGCTTCTTCCTGCCTGTTGGGTGGAGCTCTGCCTCCCTCCCCCGGTGTGCTGCTGTCCTCGCTCTGCATGTCCTCCTGCCAGGTTGGGTAAGTTACTATATCATCCACCACCTCGTCTTCCACTTCCGCACTCTGGTCCTCCTCCTGACTTTCTGGCAATTGTGTCTCATCATTGTCCACCTTTTGTGACGCTTTCCCACCATTCCTTCGTGTGACCGTGGCTGCTCAAATATTTGGACGTCGCTACATGCCATCTCCTCTTGCCCCGCTTCAACCGGGACCGGGCGAGAGGCCCGAATCTATAAATTGAAAAGTGAGCAGCTCTTCAGAGTGTCCAAGTGTGGGATCAGTTGCCTCCGGGCACTCGGCATGATGGGAGGAAAGAGGATCAGGGTGAGGAATATGCGGTCCAGACTCACGGCTACTGAGACTTGACCGTGTGGAAGACAGGGTGGTGGTGGTGGTGGCTAAGTGACTGGAAGCATTATTCGCTATCCAGTCAACAACCTTTTGACACTGCTCTGGGTTCAATAGTGGTGTGCTGCGGTCCCCTAGGAATTGGGACAGGAAGGTCAGGCGAGAAGATGTGGGTGTTTGTTGTGGCACAATTTCAGCTTGCCCACGGCCTCGGCCTCTGCATGCACCATCACGTCCAGTTTCCCGTCCCTTGCCACTCGCCTTGCCCATTTTA
Source organism: Phyllobates terribilis (assembly GCF_046119375.1). Taxonomy (NCBI): domain Eukaryota; kingdom Metazoa; phylum Chordata; class Amphibia; order Anura; family Dendrobatidae; genus Phyllobates; species Phyllobates terribilis. Next base: position 379,819,478 of record NW_027362767.1, read on the forward strand.
AATGGAGGATAATATCTTCCACGCTCAGTACAAATGGCTGAATTTGGAGCAAAGTTATATGTAATCCGTGTGATGGAGAAATCAGTTTTAAATACCTGGCCGGTAGGTAACTATTTTGAACAGCAAACCAGTGTCAAAAACTTTGCTGACACACTGGAAAAAAAAATTTGAATGGAGGCAAAAAATGGCAGTATTTTCAGCGCAATTATATGTGATCTGTGTGACGGACAAACCACAGTTTTAAATAGCTGTATTTTTAGCGCTGTAATCTGGAAAGGACCTGGCTGTATTCTGCAGTGCCAACAAGCAAATTGCTCAGAAAAATGGTGTTCTCTGGATTGCTTTTTAAGCAAATAATGAGGATTAAGATCCAAAAAAAAGTATTCCTGGCCCCTGAGACCTGGGCCTTTGTACAGAAATATCTAGCAGCAGCAGAAGGCAGAATTGGAATGGGGCCTCTTGTGCTATATGCACTGCAGTCTGCTATATACACTGCCTGCCTGCCTATACACCCTGCCTGCCTGATATCTCTGCAGATGGATTAGTCCTCAGAAGGACTGTTTGTTAAGATGGATATGTGTAATGTACGGTTTTTCTCCCTACACTACCTAATACACAAGCAAATCTGTCCCTGACGCAGCAGCAGCTCTCCCTACACTGTCTGATCCGGAGTGACTGTGACGAGCATGGCGGCTCCAGGTCTGATATAGACCCGATGACGCTGTGCGGCCAGCCAATCACTGTAATGTCAACAACCAATATGGCTGCGGCATTACAATAGTGGCAGGCAATCCCTGCATGTTGATTTTCGCTCTAAAGAGCCCCAAACATGCAGGGAGGGGACCCGAGCATCCGCCCGAGCATCTTGCAAGTACTTGGCGAGCGCCGAGTATCTCGAGTACTGAGATGCTCGGGCGAGTACTTGCGAGTATGCTCGCTCATCACTAGTGACGAGCATACTTGCTAATCACTATCTACAACAGAAAAAAAGAGAAATTAATATGAATCTGCAGTCATCATACCACCTGTGACCACTAGATGGCACAAGAAGCCTGTAGAACTTGCAGCAATCCCTTTTCTGTCTTCTGCTGCACAAGGTTAATATTAGACTAATGCCTGTGCTCTCATTAAATATGGAAATCATTGCCTGTGCGGTGGATTCCCTCTGTGCTGTTACTCAACAGCTTTTATTTTTTACTTTTTTTTTCTATCTTGCTATTCCTAACCTGGAATTTCCCCTATTATTTGAAAAAATCCAAAACCTAGTGCACCTGGCAAAATTACACAGAGGGTTTTTATAAAATGTAATAATGCAGCAATGTTAATCGCAGACAGTGAGACTATGAATGCAGATGAGTATACAGTGTAGTAAGGACACCCATCCCTTTCACCTGGACATGCGGGCAGTGCCCCATCAGTCAGTGGTACTCCTTTAGTTGGGGTTCTAATATCACTGCTGATTGGACGCAGCTGTTCATTAACAGGGCACCCCCTCCTGTAAAATGCCCCTTCTGACCTTTTAGGTGGGGGGGCGCTGTGCAGCAAATGCTATATTGGCTGGAGGGACAAAGAGTAGGCAGCTGCCTGGAGCACCATTCATGAAAACTCAGCCTTGGGCACCAGCATATTCCTCCCCTACAGCTGACATATTGTATAGATGCTTGTATTTATAGTGCCACTGCATTATGACACGGATACTTTAACCTCTTCAGAACGCAGTCAATTTTCTTCTTTTGTAATTTAGTTTTTTCCTCCCCTTCTTCCAAGAGCCATTTGAGCCGTATGAGGGCTTGTGTTTTTTTTTTTATTTGTAAAAACTCTAACTTTTCACAGCATCTTTTTAGTCCCTATAGGGGATGTGAACATGTGATTGTTTGATTGTAGTATATATTACAATGCGTCCATATTGCAGTGTATATAGGTAAAACCAGTTTCCTCTGAGCCTCACAGGAGTACCAAGAAGGCTTCGACAAGGCCCTGGCTGCCATTTTGCAACCCATCAGCATCCCAGGATCATATCACGGGGGACAATAGGTGCACACATGATGCTGTTAGAGGCAGGTGCTGGCTGTGTAACACAGCCGGCATCTGCCTCATGTAAGCTGAGCCCGCTTTATGACATAGTAATACAACATGGAGCGGGAAGGGCTTAAAGTAGTTTTTTTGGGATTTGACAAGTTGCCAAAGAATAGGAAATGTTTAAAAAATATGAAATTTGATAAGTGTGTGTTTTTTTTCTGCTTCTAGAAAAGCTGGGTGACATCCCATTTTGTAATCCTGTTGAATAGAAAATTTTCCAAATCAACCATCCATGATATCTTTTCAATGGAAAAGGCACTCTGTTTGCAGGCTGCCTCCTGTGAGAACAAAGGACTGAGCATGTTGAAATTCAATATGCCTAATCCAACTTAAATTCTTGGATTCTGCAAACGTTCTTATCACATATGGCCACCTTTTATTCTCCATCCTTTCGCTTCCAGATTCTTCCCTATTTATGCTATATCTTCGACTTTTCTCTTCCTGCTTTCTTAAGGACTTGTCAACTACTTTTGATATTGATGGCCTCTGCTTAGCAAAGGTCATCGATATATTGATCAGCGGTGGGCCAGTACCCCAACCAATCAGCTATTGGCTCCAGCCGCCAGCTGTTATTAGCACAGCGCATTCACACTGTACAGTGGCCATTTATGGGTACTGCAGCTCATATCAAGCAGTCGCCGATCTGGTATAACCTTTCCCTCCTGTTGGTGTGATTTCCAGCAAAGTTATGAAACTGTTGAACACCTTTTAATGTCAGTACTGTTTTAAAATTGCACAAAATGTATCATTATAGCGGCAGTCCCTTTAAGCTGGCCAAACGCATTGCATGTATCTGCTGACTTGGATGGAAATGATTGATGCTCAGATGTCGGGGGGGGCGCGTGCGGGGAGAAAGATCAAGCTGGTGGATTTCAACTGCTTGATCCTACTTTTGTGTTGAAAAGAAGCTGCTATCAAGTGTCTGGTAGCTGCCTTCCCATATACAACACATGCACACTCAGTCGAGCGTGCATATGTATGGGGGACGTCAACCTTGTGTATGGCTAGCCTTACTTCTCTATCTTCTTCCCTCCTCAATCTTTTTCTTATCGCTTTAATATTTTTCTATTTTCTTCCTTTGCACACTTTTTCTTCCCCTCCTTGGGTTGTTTGTGTAGGTTTATAATTTCTGCCCATGTGTTCAACAGGGTGAAGTTAAAATTTAAGTTTTTTCTTTTTATACATTTCTCCTTATTGGTGTAATTTCTGCCAAAACTTTTGAAACCATTACAGCGTAAGATACATTTTTGCACAAATTTAAGACAATATTGACAAGCGGCTAATTTATAAAAATGATAATCCAGATTTTTTAAGCCATCTTTGCAAAGTGAGTGGCTTTGCACAAAACTTTGGAAACTTTTTAAAAAGTTGAAGTTAAAGGGGGCTATCTAAGACTATTTTTTTTTTCTTTCTTATGGGCTTAAAACCTAACAGGTAGATAGTTGCTAACTACCTGCCTGTTGTGCCCTGCGCCGATCTCTGCCGTCACATAGAGGTCACAAAACCAACAACTATTTTTGCATCATTCATTGTGCCGTAAGAGTGATATAGCAACTTGATTAATTTCACTATAATTATGGTGATACCAAGTTCTATAGTTTCTTTAATATTTTAGTGAATTAGAAAAAAAATCTGAACTTTGTATTAAAAAAGAAAAAGTTTTCTGAACTCTGAACGTTTTTTTCCTGTTTACGTACTTGTAGGAGGTCCCGTTTTTTTGCACAGTGATCTGATGTTTTTTTTTTATTAATACCATTTTGGGGTACATTCAATCTTTTGATTGCCTTATATCGCATTTTTTGGATGAAGTGCAGTGATGGAAAAAACGCAATTCTGGCATTTTGATCTTTTTTCTGTTTTGTAGCATTTACCTTTATGTGTTGATTAGTTTTATATTTTCGCAGATCGAACTTTCACTGACCCTGTGATACCCCAATTTGATTATTTTTCGTTTTCATTTTTGAATTGGAAAAAAAAGGAAATTCTCACTAATATATATATATATATATATATATATATATATATATATATATATATATATATATATATATATATATATATATATATATTACAGTTGTGCTCAAAAGTTTACATACCCCGGCAGAATTTTTCCTTTCTTGGCCTTGTTTCAGAGAATATGAATGATAACAAAAAACCTTTTTCTCCACTCATAGTTATTGGTTGGGTGAAGCCATTTATTGTCAAACTACTGTGTTTTCTCTTTTTAAATCTTAATGACAACTAAAAACCAAAAGACCCTGATCAAAAGTTCACATACAGGGTGATTTTGGCTTGATAACATGCACAGAATTTGACACAAATGGGTTTAAATGGCTACTAAAGGTAACATCCTCACCTGTGACCTGTTTGCTTGTAATCAGTGTGTGTGCATAAAAGCGGAGTGAGTTTCTGGGATCCAGAGAGACTCTTGCATCTTTCATCCAGCCACTGATGTTTCTGGATTGTGAATCATGGGTAAAGCAAAAGGATGGTCAACGGATCTATGGGAAAAGGTAGTTGAACTGTAGAACACAGGAAAGGGATACAAAAAAAATCCAAGGAATTGATAATGCCAGTCAGCAGCGTTCAAACTGTGATTAACAAATGGAAGATCAGGGGCGCTGTAAAAACCAAACCAAATTGGTTGGCTTCACCCAACCAATAGCCATGAGTGGAGAAAAAGTTCTCTGAAACAGGGCCAAGAAAGGAAAAATTCTGCCGGGGTATGTAAACTTTTGAGCACAACTGTATATATTTTATATTTTTATAAACATTTTTACTCAATTTTTATCTTTTGAGTTCCGCTAGGGGACTTGAAACTTATTCTATAAACTGCAGTACTGAAGATATGATGATTTATGCATTGGAGTGCAAAAATGGCACCAAATGGGGTTTTCAATGTGTATCTGGTTGCTATGGCAAGTTTTTGGCATGCTGTCATCGTGTCATGGGGGGGAGCAATGGGCACCAGAATGGTTAAGTTACACAATCATGCAGCTGAAATGCTTCTGTCAGAGATTGAAAGTGGCATTTAAGTGGTTAAACAGCAGCAATCTGAGTTGACTCCAGTCCCTGCTGTTAGAGGCATGTGCTGACTGTATAACACAGCCGTCACCTGGCATGTATGGAGTGAGCTAAAAAGAACAATCCACTGCGCCTAGCTCATCATGCACAGTAGTCTTCAAAATAATAATAGTCCAATATGACTAACCAGATTAATCACTGTTTTTGGTATCTATAATATAATTAAGGATGCGTCCGTCTGTCCGAAGCCTCTATAGACTGCGCCTGCGCAGTCTGGCCACAGACAGAAAGACACATCCACATCCCAGACATGGATGAGGAGTGTGGCGCCGGAGATCACGGTATGCATAGGCACTGAACGCATACCGTGACCTCTGGCGCCATAAGTATATACCTGACCGAGGAGCGTTGCCGCAGCACCTCTGTTCGGGCTGGACGCCGGGGAAGGAGTGTGGCATCAGAATCGTAGCATGCGCATAGTACGATATCCGGCGCCATTTTAGCGAAGACACATCTGCAGTGTGTCTTAAACAAAATGGTGCCGGACAGTGCGATATACACACATGCGTACTCCGGTGCTATTTTGTTGAATACACTCTGCAAATGTGTCTTCACCAAAATGGTGCCGGATAGCACGCTATGCAAGCGCTGATTTTGGCTCCATTTTAGTAAGATAACCCAGGTGACACGCTGCAGGGGTGCGATGGAAAGGTAAGTAGGAGTGTGTTTTTTATTTAATTGATGGAAGGATGGGAGAGCACATAACAGGATGGGGGAGAATATACCAAGAATGGGGGACTAGGATGGAGGAGCATATACCAGGATGGGGGGGGAACAGGATGGGGGAGTACATAACATGAGGAAGGACCAGTATGGGAGCTTAAATACCAGGATGGCAGAGCATATACCAGGATGGGGGACCACATAATAGGATGAGGATGGGGGAGCATGGCCCAGGATGGGGGCGCACATAATAGGATGAGGATGGGGGAGCATATACTAGGATGGGGGGGGGCAGGATGGAGGAGCATAAACCAATAAAAAATGCTTGCCACCTGGGCGTAGAATGTGTTCAATAGCTAGTAAATTATATTACCACATATCAAACAATTTACCAGTTGCTGCAGTAGATTAGGAGAAAACCACCAGACTCTGCATTCATGATTTGCAGGTTTTGTGTATTTGAATAATTAATTGTACGGGGATGTGTTCAAAATAATAGCAGTGTGGAGTTCAATTAGTGAGGTCAATCATTCTGTGAAGAAACAGGTGTGAATCAGGTGGCCCTTATTTAAGGGTGAAGCCAGCACATGTTGTACATGCATTTCTCCTTGAAAGCCTGAGAAATATGGGTCGTTCGAGATATTGTTCAGAAGAACAGCGTACTTTGATTAAAAAGTTGATTGGAGAGGGTAAAACTGTGCAGACAATGATAGGCTGTTCAGCTAAAATGATCTCCAATGCTTTAAAATAGAAAGCAAAACCAGAGAGACGTGGAAGAGAACGGAAGACAACCATCCGAATGGATCGAAGAATAGCCAGAATGGCAAAGGCTCAGCCAATGGTCAGCTCCAGGATGATCAGAGACAGTCTCAAGTTACCTGTCAGGACTGTGACAGTTAGGAGACGCCTGTGTGAAGATAATCTCTTCGCAAGAAGTCTCTGCAAAGTCCCACTGTTTATAAAAAAAAAAAAAAAGCAAAAACACGTACTGAAGTGGATACAATTTATCAAAGAACACATCAACTGGCCTAAAGAGAAATGGAGAAACATTTTGTGGACTGATGAAAGTAAAATTGTGTTTTGGGTCCAAGAGCCGCAGACAGTTCATCAGACGACCCCCAAACTTTGCATTCAAGCCACAGTACACTCTGAAGACAGTGAAGCATGGTGGTGCCAGCATCATGATATGGGCATGTTTCTCTCACTATGGTGCCGACCTATTTACTGCATACCAGGGATCATGGACCAGTTTGCATATATTAAAATACTTGAAGAGGTCATGTTGCCTTACGCTGAAGAGGAGATGCCCTTGAAATGGCTGTTTCAACAAGACGACCCTAAACACACCAGTAAACGAGCAAAATCTTGGTTTCAGTCCAACAAAATTGAGGTTATGGAGTGGCCAGCCCAATCCCCGGACCTTAATCCGATAGAACACTTGTGGGCTGCCATAAAAATTGCAGATTCTGAGGCAAAGCCAACAAATGCCAAAAAATTGTGGGATGTAGTCATTACTGCCCTTTTCTACTGTATGGGGCCTGGTGAACAGAAGCAAAAAGGGGGGGCCTGGCCAGCCCGGGCCCCCCTCTCTTTGCTTCCAATCACCGGGAATCTGAGGAGATTTTGGCGGCGAGGGGAGGCTGCTGAGGAGATTTTGGCGGCGAGGGGAGGCTGCTGAGGAGATTTTGGCGGCGAGGGGAGGCTGCTGAGGAGATTTTGGCGGCGTGGGAAGGCTGCTAAGGAGATGCTGCTGAGGTTATTCTGGCGGCGAGGGGAGGCTGCTGAGGAGATTTTGGCGGCGAGGGGAGGCTGCTGAGGAGATTTTGGCGGCGTGGGAAGGCTGCTGAGGAGATGCTGCTGAGGCTATTCTGGCGGCGAGGGGAGGCTGCTGAGGCTATTCTGGCGGCGAGGGGAGGCTGCTGAGGCTATTCTGGCGGCGAGGGGAGGCTGCTGAGATTTTGGCGGTGAGGAGGCGGTGAGGTTGACCAAGGCTAGTCGACAAGGATTGCGTTTCAAGAGGGTGCCAACCAGAAGGTAGGAACAAGAGTAGTTGACAAATAGTGACCCCCCCCCCCCCCTTCCTTTTACTCTTGGCTACTTGATATTTTTTGTATATTATCACTTTTGAGTTATGTTTTGATGTATTTATATTCTAGAATTTATAGGTTTTTAATGAACACCACTAAAGATATTTTATTAGTAGTCTATATATTCGGTAAATATATATGTAATAAAATACACTGTTTACATTTATTCGGTGATCGCAGGCTAAGGCGGCCATTAGATTCTTCTTGACTTGGCGGCAGGCGCGGCGGCGGTGCCACTGGCTGTGTGAGTAGCTAACCTAAGTCCATGTATTTGACCACCATCTCAGTACGTGATTACATGATACAATCATTCCCTCCCCTCCCCCCTTCCAACCCCCAACCAAAATGTATCAGCTTCTGGATGTTCCTGAGCGATTCTGCAAAACCAAATGCCAAATTCTAACATCAGTGAGCGGCGCTCTGGATCATCCAGTAGCTTATAAGTCTTGGTTGGGGGGTTTGAAGTGGGGAGGGAATGATTGACATAAGTGAATATTTGTGATTGGGAAACCATCTTTATTATTATGGCAGTGTAATTATTGGAAGAGAGAAATCGGTCTGTGCTCGGACCGCAGTGCATGGACTGGGCGCCGATCTCCTGACCCGCATCCTGATACACGCTGTGAGGCTGCTGAGTTCAGGTCAGGAGACCTGCGGCCAGTCCATGCACTGCGGTCCGAGCGCAGACCGATATTCACCGACGGCTGAATGAGCCTTAAAGGGGTTGTCCGGTTTAAATCCACAAGCCTGCGGTCCCTCTGTGTCACTGACTGCAGACTGTGAGGATTCGCCATGATCAGAGCCGGGAACGGCGGTCACATGGCTTCAGGCTCACTCAGTATACTTGCATTGAGCGAGGCCGTGCTGCTCTAGTCGGATTCTGGCCGGGAGTCTGCATTTCACATCCTTGCAGCCACATGACCGCCATTCCCGGCTCTGATGCTGGCGAATCCTCACAGCGCACAGTGCATACAAAGTGAGGATTCATAAGTCTGCAGTCAGTGATGCAGAGCAAGGTTGAGGGGTGGAGCCTGGGCGGAGTATCAAGGGGGCCTGAAAATTTTGCCAGTATCGGGCCCCGAAATTCCTGGTGGCAGCCCTGGCTCCACATAGGGATTTGTGCCACATCGGGCACCAAATTTACTCAAATATTTGCTGCAAAATAATCTAATCAAGATGCACCAAACTTCTCATCCAGCTTGAGCCACTGTGCTAAATTTGAAGCCTGACTAGTCCAAGTTTTACGCTGTTTAAATATAAGACCAGTTTAGAAAATGTTTCCCATTTTCTTGCAAGACTGCGAATATAATAAGTCCCTCATCCATGTGCTTCATAAGAGGAGTCTTCTTTATGAATGCAAAGAGTACAAAATTTCCTGAAAATGATTGCAATCACAAATTATATATATGGTATTATTCTCTTCATTTAATTTGTCTTCAATGAAAAAAACACAAAAAGAATTGTCCTAAAGCCAAATTGGATACAATTCCACACCAAACCTAAAAAAGGGGGTGGACAAAAGTATTGGCACCCTTTGAAAAATCATGTGATGCTTCTCTAATTCGTGTTCAAAGTGCTGCCCGTTGTGTTGGATTGTCAATGCCGCCCTCTTCTCCCACTCTTGACACACTGATAGCAACACCGCAGAAGAAATGCTAGCACAGGCTTCCAGTATCCATTGTTTCAGATGCTGCACATCTCGTATCTTCACAGCATAGACAATTGCCTTCAGATGACGCCAAAGATAAAAGTCTAAGGGGGTCAGATCGGGAGACCTTGGTGGCCATTCAACTGGCCCACGACGACCAATCCACTTTCCAGGAAACTGTTCATGTAGGAATGCTTGGACCTGACACCCATAATGTGGTGGTGACCATCTTGTTGGAAAAACTCAGGGAACGTGCCATCTGCAGTGCATAAAGAGGGCAACACATCATGTAGCAATTTCAGATATCCAGTGGCATTGAGGTTTCCATTGGCCCCACTATCTTTGTATCCCATATACCACACCATACCATCAAGATACAAGATGTGCAGCATCTGAAACAACGGATACTGGAAGCCTGTGCTAGCATTTCTTCTGCGGTGTTGCTATCAGTGTGTCAAGAGTGGGAGAAGAGGGTTGCATTGACAATCCAACACAATGGGCAGCACTTTGAACACATTTTATAAGTGGTCATAAACTTTTAGTAAACTCATGAAAGAATAAAGTTACGTTAAAACCAAGCACACCATATATATATATATATATATATATATATATATATATATATATATAATATATGTGTGTGTGATTAGTACAGACCAAAAGTTTGGACACACCTTCTCATTTAAAGATTTTTCTGTATTTTCATGACTATGAAAATTGTACATTCACACTGAAGGCATCAAAACTATGAATTAACACATGTGGAATTATATACTTAACAAAAAAGTGTGAAACAACTGAAAATATGTCTTATATTCTAGGTTCTTCAAAGTAGCCACCTTTTGCTTTGATGACTGCTTTGCACACTCTTGGCATTCTCTTGATGAGCTTCAAGAGGTAGTCACCGGAAATGGTTTTCCCTTAACAGGTGTGCCCTGTCAGGTTTAATAAGTGGGATTTCTTGCCTTATAAATGGGGTTGGGACCATCAGTTGTGTTGTGCAGAAGTCTGGTGGATACACAGCTGATAGTCCTACTGAATAGACTGTTAGCTGCTTTTTTCTTGCCATAATACAAATTCTAAGTAAAGAAAAATGAGTGGCCATCATTACTTTAAGAAATGAGGGTCAGTCAGTGCGAAAAATTGGGAAAACTTTGAAAGTGTCCCCAAGTGCAGTTGCAAAAACCATCAAGCGATACAAAGAAACTGGCTCACATGAGGACCGCCCCAGGAAAGGAAGACCAAGAGTCACCTCTGCTTCTGAGGATAAGTTTGTCCGAGTCACCAGCCTCAGAAATCGCAGGTTAACAGCAGCTCAGATTAGAGACCAGGTCAATGCCACACAGAGTTCTAGCAGCAGACACATCTCTACAACAACTGTTAAGAGGAGACTTTGTGCAGCAGGCCTTCATGGTAAAATAGCTGCTAGGAAACCACTGTTAAGGACAGGCAACAAGCAGAAGAGACTTGTTTGGGCTAAAGAACACAAGGAATAGACATTAGACCAGTGGAAATCTGTGCTTTGGTTTGATGAGTCCAAATTTGAGATCTTTGGTTCCAACCACCGTGTCTTTGTGCGATGCAGAAAAGGTGAACGGATGGACTCTACATACCTGGTTCCCACCGTGAAGCATGGAGGAAGAGGTGTGATGGTGTGGGGGGGCTTTGCTGGTTACACTGTTGGGGATTTATTAAAAATTGAAGGCATACTGAACCAGCATGGCTACCACAGCATCTTGCAGCGGCATGCTATTCCATCCAGTTTGCGTTTAGTTGGACCATCATTTATTTTTCAACAGGACAATGACCCCAAACACACCTCCAGGCTGTGTAAGGGCTATTTGACCAGGAAGGAGAGTGATGGGGTGCTATGCCAGATGACCTGGCCTCCACAGTCACTAGACCTGAACCCAATCGAGATGGTTTGGGATGAGCTGGACCGCAGAGTGAAGGCAAAAGGGCCAACAAGTGCTAAGCATCTCTGGGAACTCCTTCAAGATTGTTGGAAGACCATTTCCGGTGACTACTTCTTGAAGCTCATCAAGAGAATGCCAAGAGTGTGCAAAGCAGTCATCAAAGCAAAAGGTGGCTACTTTGTCAGTTGTTTCCCACTTTTTTGTTAAGTATATAATTCCACATGTGTTAATTCATAGTTTTGATGCCTTCAGTGTGAATGTGCAATTTTCATAGTCATGAAAATACAGAAAAATCTTAAAATGAGAAGGTGTGTCCAAACTTTTGGTCTGTACTTTGTAGATAATATAATATATATATCTCTTATATAGTTATGTTTTGGTCATGTGAAATCTCGTGCACATGTGAATTCAAATGGTTCCATAAATCATGAGATGATCTCTAATATGATCATGTCAGTGCCCAGGTATTGCCAGATTTAATGCTATGAAGCTCTTGACTTCTAGTAGTATTTTGGCTTCCTTCACTTCTGCATCTGGAGGAGAATGGAGCTGGAGACGTCACTTCTGCAGATATCCCCTGGCTTGTGCGCACGAGCAGCAGGTATCGTGCAGTTGTCATATTCATTAAGACAAGTGCACAATTCTGGCCGTTCTTGCCAGCACAGCGGCAGATATCTATAGATAAGACATCACTGCTCTGCTCACCTCCTGATGCGGAAGGATTATTCCTTTAATTGTTCTGTAAGGTCATTAAACAAGATTAATACACACTAATCTTTCAAATTTTGCATGAAATTGTATGAGTGTTCATTCAGGATATGAATTAAGTGTAAAAGAACCAAAAAAACCCATTTATTATGCTTCTTTCACGCAAGTAGCATTCGTGGAAACCAATTATTTCACATTAGCCAGGTTTAGTCACACACTTTATATTTAATAATATTGAACCAAAAATAGTTAAGAATGCAAGAACCCTTTTTACATATTAAAAAAATAGCATTTTTGTTGTAACCATCTGGTCTTAAAAATAGACAATAGGTACGAAGTCGTCGATGCGGCTCCTTGCATGAAAATGTTCTTCACGATACCACAATGTCCAATTCTGGGTGGATTGTCCTTTTTATAAGAGGTGCATACGTTTGTGGTATAATGTTCTGCTAGTGAGACAGGACGTCATTTGTTATAAAGGTAGTATCGGGTACTGTCACTTTTTCACCATCTGGGGTGAGGTCAACTATTGTTTTGCTTTTGATGGACGTTCCTGAGATGTCCTGCATAATACTGTCTCTCCTCTCGTTGAGCTTTGATGATGAGCGTCCCATTGTCCCACTCTGGCTACCGTTGGTTTGAGAGCACACGTTGGTGACCTTAGTTGGCTTAGATTTGGGGTGATTATTGTAGACTTTGTATTTCATTAACAGAATAAAGATGAAGACTAGGACGGAGGCGACTATGATGCCACCTATGATGATGATCATGGTTCCACCAAGAAACTGTGCATGGAGCGACCTGCACTGCTTATACTCCTGTTCCGTCGTAAATTGTACACAGCCGATCACTCTGGTTGCGGTTAGGGAGGTTATTCCATCATCATAAACAGCCAGGACACACAAGTCGTAAATGCGAGACGACACCAGGTCACTCAGGAAAAATGACTTGCTTGAAGATGGGATCATTCTGTATAAAGAGAAAGGTAGGAAATCGTTAGGATGTAGAAATATTACATTCCACAGAAGTTTATTTCGGGGCAGTGCTCTTGTCTAGGTGATTTAATATGATCATCTATTGATGGTCGGGCACTGATCTTCATCAGTCCAAAGTGGATTCTAACAAAAGGTGTAGGAGACTGGTTAACGCCCTAACCGTAGCCATCATACGTTCTGCATTGTAAATGCGGCTGCCTTTTTTTCTATCACAGGTCAGAAAACTAATGCACTACAGGATGCAACAGCCCGTGATAAATTCATGTAAGCCCGACAGCCAGCGATAAGGCGTACCCCTTTGCTGGCACCCTAACTTTTTTGACATTTGTAGTACACGTCTTCTGGCTGAGCATTCATCCCATCAGCCTAAGGTGTTTTTAAATGTTGGGTTTAGGGTCCCAACAAAGGGTGCGCCTTGTCACTGGCTGTTGGGTTCACATAAATGAGCCAATTTGTGCGCTAAGTACATTCATTTTCTAACGTTTTCTACAGCAGCAATGCAGTTCCAATTTCATATATTCAATGTTTACATACTATAGCATTTCAGAGTGCAGCTTTAATTCGTTAGGTATATAGAGTGGCTCTCTTCGCTTGCAGCTGCTCACACTTGTCATTTTCTGTTTGGAAGTGCTGGTCAGTTTTTTGATATTTGCTGAGCACTCCTCCTCCCATCAACCTATGGCGTTTTTAAATAGAGCTTGATCCTACCTGCCCATATAATTGTAAGCTTTTAGCATGTGAGAGGCATCATGTTAGGTTTAGGGCCCCAACAAAGGGGGTACGCCTTGTCCCTGGCTATTGGGCTCATACGAATTTGCCAATTTTTCCGCTAAGTACTTTTCATTTTTAACATGTTTTCTACTGCAGTAATGCACTTCCAATTTCATATATTCAATGTTTACATATTATAATGTTTCAGAGTGCAGCTTTAATTCATTTATTTAAATTTTTCCAACATTTGTCTTCCATAGCCTCTGTGTTGCACTGTCTATTGTTAGTTACAGGAAGAGTCATTGGAGAATTCTTCAGTGAGCTCGTTCTGACAGAGTTTGCAACTCTTATCTGTCTTTAATGAGCCTCTCTCAGCCTATTTATGATCACATTAAAGTTCAGCTTTCCTTTGATGTAGTCTCTGGTCATAAATCGGCTGAAGGAAGCAAAGAAAAAGACAGAAAAAAAGTTACAAATTTCCGATTTAACTGATGGATTCTCAGTTAACTCATTCTGCACCCAGTAATGAGCATGGAAAAAAAAATAGCTTTAAAAACCAAATTGTCCAAAATTTTAAAGGGGTTGTCCAGGACTTTAACATTGATGGCCTATCCTTAGGGCGCAGTCAGACGACCCTATAGATCGGACGGCGATGCATTGACTGACCACGGCTCTCCTGACTCGAGCACAACAGCTGTATAGAATTGTATGAAGCAGTCATGCTTGAGTAGAGAGAGCCACTGACCAGTCCGTGCATTGCGGTCCAATCTTGGTCTGATTTATATGGCCATCTAGCTGCACCCTTAGGTCATCATTGTCTGATTGGGCACCCCTGCCGATCAGCTGTTGTGTTGTCAAAGGCCAGAACTACTCCGTTACGCAGCTGCACAGCACTGCTCCATCGACTGTATAGTGGCCACGGCCGGGTACTGCCCTTTTCAAATTCAATAGGAGGTGGATGGTGCAGTACCCAGCTGTGGCAACCATTGCGTAGACAGGGCTGTGCAGATTCACAACTGAGCAGTTCTGGCCGCTGCCGACACCGGGAACAGCTGATCAGTTGGAGTGCTGGGTCTCACACCCCCACGATTAGACATTGATAACCTATCCTAAGGATAGGCCATCCTAATTAAAGTCCCGGACAACCTCTTTAAATTAAACGTAATAGCAAAAATTTATTTTTAGCCCAAAATACATGCATTTAAAGGGGTTCTCCCTTGAACAAAAGTTGATTTTAATCAATAGATATTGGAATAATAATAAGTTCCACAATTGGATGTGTTTAAATAAAATGTTCCTGTGCTGAGATAATCTTAGAAATGTGCCCCTGCTGTGTACTGTGTAATGGCTGTGTCTAACTGTACAGGAACATGGTCTGATCATACCACAGCTCCTGGGCAGGGGGGGATGCAAAAAAAGTATACAGTCAGGACAGCAGGGGGTCACAAATGATTTTTTCTTTGATGTAAAACATTGTTTAAAAACAGGGAGTGAAATGTTTTACCTTACAAAAAAGAATCAGCTGTGATCCCCTGCTGTAATGTCTGTATACTCTTTTCCTTCCTCCCCTGCCCAGGAGATGTGGTATGATCAGACCATGTTCCTGTACAGTCAGACACAGCCATTACACAGTACACAGCAGGGGCACATTTATAAGATTATCTCAGCACAGGAACATTTTATTTAAACACATCCAATTGTGGAAATTATTATTATTCCAAGATCTAGAGAATAAAATGAACTTTTGTTCGTGGGAAAACCCCTTTTAAGCTTCAATGGCCTCAACGATGTCACTTTCTTTAAAGAGCGTTTGATATTGTAATTTTTAAGGCTTTGTCAAGTTATAACCAAATTTTCTATCAAATCTCCATTCCAATATATATGTAAAAGGGAATCTATCAGTAGCTTTTGCTACCCCATTTGAGAGCAGCATAATGTAGGAAAAGAGACCCTGAATCCAACGATGTATCACTTTGTCAGAACGGCTGCACCCTGTAAACTGTCAGTTTTTTTGATTTAGCAATGCAGCAGAGCTGAGAAAGCTAACCCTGCCCACACCAAGCTCTCTGTGCGCATAGCTATACACAGTGAGCTGCTTATCACAGGAGCGGGCGGAGTCAGACTAGGAAGCACGCACTGCTGTAGTCTGGACAATGATAATCACTAGGTGAAAAAACCTTCATTGTAAGCAAACACCAGCACACAGCCTAATAAGTGACACATAGTTAAATTCTGTGTTTTAACCCCTCATGCTGTCCTTGGATTACATAAGAAAAGCTTGCTGACAGATTCCCTTTAATTTCTATATAACCAAATCCCATAATTTCCTCCCTCCTCTATTAGCACTGCTCTACAAGTAGTATATTAATAAATGCCATTTTGGACCAGTATAGCAGTGATGTGTTTATCACCGCCGATGCTTGTATACTTCAGTAGCCACATGTATATTAGGGAACATTCTGTTCCTGACTGTCTGAATTCTGTAGTTCGCCGCTCTCCGCTTGTCCCTTGTCTTGAGTGGCACTGCAAGTGTTTTCAATAGTCCTCTTGAAAAGACGGCATCACATCTGACTGAGTAGTGGAATTAATGATCCCGCCACGATGATCTGATACTTTCTTTGTATATGGCGTGACTTTTATTACTTTATCAGGAGATTTTGTTTGTGGCCAATTATTATATTATGAATGGACCATTATTTAAGCTAAATCTTTGTCAATCAGCCCAGACCCCCCCACCACAATTTTCCTTTTTCTAATCCTGATACAAGTCACTTTTATGAGCATTGTGCATTTTGGTTGTGAGTGTGCGGTAACCGAGGTGTTATCTTCAAACTCGTGCACTTATTCGCTCCTGCAGTTGGCTTTGGCTTTTGGCGGCTTGCACTAGAATAGTCTTTGGCTACCTTCACGCACACTTTTTGTTCTTCTACCCCACCTATTAGTTGGCTTACTTTTGTCAAAAAAAACGTTCCAAATTTTGATGTAACTTCAGTAAAATTTTAGAAAATGTTGATGCAGAATTTAGGGTGTCAACTTTAGCAACTAGTGCCAGGCAGCTGCTACCAAGGCTCATAAAACTATGGGATGCATTAAAGGATTTCCCCTTATGATCACTTTTCTCCTTCTACTAGACAGTGTTACTTTGCACCAGATTTGTCATACTGGTTCATGCTAGATGGTGAAGGTTTAGACGCCTATTATTTGGCTTACCTCGTCCCACATGTTTGTGCTTGTAATTTAGGCCAATTCGCTTTACTACAACCCTTCCCTTTCCCGGTCGTCATGCCCCATTGGTGGAAAAGGCGCAGAAAGTGAAACATAATATATTAACGCAAATTGCGCCAAAGTTCTGGTGCATTTAAAAATTGATAAATTTCTACAATTTTGGTCTCCAGTGTATAAGAAGTAGACGGCTGGACTAGAGCGGGTGCAGAGAAGAGGGACCAAGGTTATTAAGGGACTGCACAAGACAGGTTATCAAACTTGGGGTTATTCAGTTTGGAAAAACGAAGGCTTAGGGGCGATCTGATTACAATTTGCAAATTATATGAGGGGAGAGTACAGAGATCTGTAAGATTGTTTTTACACCTTGGCCTGCGACGGTGACAAGGGGACATCCTCTATGTCTAGAGGAAAGATAGTATAAGTATCACAGATGGCAATTCTTTACTGTAAGAGCAATGAGACTATGGATTATTTATTGTAAGGACAGTGAGGCTATAGATTCTTTACTGTAAGGGCAATGAGGCTATGGATTCTTTACTGTAACAGCAATGAGACTATGGATTCTTTACTGTAAAGGCAATGAGATTATAGCGCTGTGAGGCTATGGATTCTTCACTGTAAGGACTGAGGCTATGGATTCTTTACTGTAAGGACTGTAATGCTATGGATTCTTTACTGTAAGGACTAATGCTATGAATTCTTTACTGTAAGGACAATGATTATAGATTTACTGTAAGGACAATGATTATAGATTTACTGTAAAGACTGAGGCTATGGATTCTTTACTGTAAGGCAGTGATGCCATGTATTTACTATAAGGGCAGTGATGCCATGTATTCTTTACTGTAAGGGCAGTGATGCCATGTATTCTTTACTATAAGGGCAGTGATGCCATGTATTCTTTACTGTAAGGGCAATGAGGCTATGGATTCTTTACTGTAAGAGCAATGAGGATATGGAACTCTCTGCCACAACATGTTGAACTAGTTTAGTGAATCAACCATTACAAGGAGGGCCGGGATGCCTGTCTTGATAATCTAGTACACATAACCTGTAATATATTTATATGATGGGACGTTGATCCAGGGAACTAGTCTGATTGCCATAGGCGCAGTCAGGAAGGAATTTTTCTCCAAACATGGGGCAATTGGCATCTGCCTCATCAGGGTTTTTGCCTTTCTCTGGATCAATATATTAGGTATAGGTTGTACCTTAACAGCCTTGTAGCTAAAATGTGGACCAAACCCATTTTTCTGATGGGACACATCCCATTGTCGAGCCAGTTGAAAAAACGCGTCTAGAACACAGTTTATTGGCACAAACCAGAGTTCTGGCGCATTTACGGTAACTTGGTAAATCTTCTCCAATGAGCTTTAGTACCCATGTTGTTTTTTTTTTTTTCTTTTTTCTTTTCTTGAATTGCAGTTAAAATATCTCAAGTCATGTAATTCAATGATCGTGTGACTCTAAGAATCTTCATCAAATCACAGGTTGTGATGTAAAAAGAAATAATCCCTTTACACTTAAGCACAGCACACTCTACATGCTTTGCTTTTTTTTTTTTAATTGGTTTCACAAGCAAATGCGTTTAAAGTGAGGAAAAAAAACCAGAATCCCGCAATGTGTATAGTAAATTCCTGACAACTACTGGTTGCTATATATTTGAAAAAAAACAAAAAAAAAAAAACTTTTTTTTTTTGTTTACAAAAACAGCAGTGTGTGAATAATCCACTACACACACATCGCCTTTTGACCACGTCACTACAGGTATCCAGGGCGGCAGAAATACTGGAAGTATCGACTTTATTCCAGGACGATAAGTGCTCCCCGGAGGTGCAGGCGCCTCTTTGGGGGTAAGGAGGGATTTGAATTCCTCACCATCTTTCTTCCCACTCACCACTCACAGAATCCATTCACCTTTTGAAAGACTCTTTTGTGCTGTTAAAGTCTCAGGGGAAAAAAACTCTCAGATTGTTCATTTCTCGCTCCCCATTGTCTGCTGAATGCTTCTTTCACTGCTGCCCTGTCTTAATCCACCTTTAAAGCACAATGTGTAAATTAGGACCCCGCTGAGCAATTTCTTCTATTCTTCCTCAAGACAAGTTGTTTTTTTTCTTAAAGTTCATTTGATGTTTGTCACAAGATTACTGTTGACTCTAAAGTATTTCTTTTTCTCTTTTCTTCTTCTAAAATGTAAAGGCCTTTGCAAAAAAATAAGTGTGTTTAACGAGAATAACGGCTGTTTACTTCCCATAGAAATAGTTGTGTACCAGTCTCCAGTAAATGTGCATTATGCAAAAATATGCCCCTACTTTATTGTATATTCAGATGCTTAAGATGTGAAAAACGATAAGTATTTTAGATTGAAAAGAGGTGGAAGAATAAAGTCTCTCACAGGCCATTGATTTGAATGGATACCATGCAATGCCTCATTTCACCTGTGGAGGCAGTACAGGGAAGTTGAACACTTGCTACCTGGTTCCTGAATCGATCACTGCTGATCGCGTATCTTATCTAACACAAAGGTGTTGCAAAAAGCAGACCATCTATAGCCCATATCATATTGCAGGAAGGCTAAGTGTCATGGTTGATTAGACTGCTTGATTATACTAAACGAGCCAGCATGTTATGAGTTCTCTTTATGCTTTTTGTTCATGACCTCGGATACTCCTTTCTGGAGATTTATAGATTTGTATTACATTTTAGCACCCCCATAGTTCTGAAGATCTGAGAATAGAGGCAGGAAGAGGGCTAAACCACTCCACTCCAAGTATCTATCTGAAGAATAGAGAACTGGCACTAGGGGTGGCATGCTAATGCTCAAACTTAGCTTGTCTCTGCTTGAACACCATTTATATTCTATTTCAATATGTCACATTCTGTGCGGATTTATTTATTTTTAATATGTTTGTCATTTTTCCCCCCTAATTCAGGATTCTAAATCTGTAGTATAAACAGAGAATTCATAAAATGTGTGCTCCCTGTATCTACCACTAGAGGGAGCTTACAGCATAGTGTTTATACATTATACTCAATTATAACACTGTATGCAGCAAGCTCCCCCTAGTGGTAGCTGCAGGTAGCCAACATTTTAACATTTAAACACTACACTTATGCAGACGAGTTTGTGCGTCTTGTTTAATAACTGCTATATACTGGGCCCTGTCAGTGTTGAAACTAGCATTTGCTTTACTCTGGACAAAGATTTAGTCCTCTGCCCCGAATATAAAAACTAGAATCCAAGGCAGAGTGTCTTGACGATGCCCTCCTGCATTTGTGCAAGTTGTGAATTATGAAAGAAAAAAACAGCAACAAAGCTCTGCCTCTAAATCCTCCTATACATTCAGCTGGATGCTGTGTGTGAGCGGTTGGTAATTCTCGAGTTGTCGGGGTACAAAGAACTTCCCTTTAGTTCTGGGAAGGTGCAGTATCTCATGCTGAGCTTCAGGGATGAAGGGTGGTGGGGTTCACTTTGTCACTCACGTTCAGCTGCAAGGGACCCTGCCCAAGCCCTGACTCCATAGGGACTATATTTTCTAATCAATGATACACAGACAACACACAGTTCTAGGGTGTATCAAGTGCCACCTAAAAGTCAAGGTCTGACCCTTTAACAAGCCTTGCATCATGACTAGGGATATTAACCGACCTGGACGTGGCTAATATCGTTAGCCATTTTGTAAGGCTCATTAAAGGGGCAGATACTGACTCGCTGTACAGTATAATGCACCAAGTGACATCACTGTGTGCATTATCCTTTGTAAAGAGACATCACTGTGTGCATTATCCTTGTAGACTGTTATCACTTTACAGAGATAGTGGACGCAGTGAAGTCACTGGACATGGTCAATGATGTTATACCACAGGTATTATACAAGAATAATGCGCACAGTGACATCATTGTGTCCATTATCCTTTGTAGAGTGACATCACTGCGTGTGCATTACCCTTGTAAAGTGACATCACAGTGTGCACTATCCCTGTCAAATGACATCACTGAGCATTGTCACAATATTGTAACATCCCTATGCGTATTATCCCTTGTAAAGGGATGTAAAACATCATTGTGTGCATTATCCCTTGTAAAGTGACATCACTGTGTGCATTATAATTTGTAAAGTGACATCACTGTGCATTGTCCCACGTAAAGTGACATCACTGTGTGCATTATAATTTGTAAAGTGACATCACTGCGCGCATTATCCCTTGTAAAGTGACATCACTGCGCGCATTATCCCTTGTAAAGTGACATCACTGTGTGCATTATCCCTTGTAAAGTGACATCACTGTGCATTGTCCCACATAAAGTGACATCACTGTGCATTGTCCCACATAAAGTGACATCACTGTGTGCATTATCCCTTGTAAAGTGACATCACTGTGCATTGTCCCACTATTGTAACATGCATGCGTGCATTATCCCTTCTAAAGTGACATCACTGTGTGCATTTTCCTTGTAGACTGTTGTAGCTTTACAGGCATAGTGCACGCAGTGATGTCACAATAGTGAGATAATGTGCACAGTGAAGTCGCAGGACATAGTGATGTTACGCCACAGGTATTATACGTGATGTCACAATACATGGATAAAGCACACCATGGCCTCCTAGCACAGGAAAAAAATAAAAAGATCTTCCAGTGATATTACCATGCAGTAAAAATACAAAAAGTAGTTCTGCAGAGAAGGGATAAACCAGTAGATGTTACCATGAAACTCCATGGTAAAGCGCCCCTTCCATAGTCATCACTAACTAAACATAATGTCTGGGTCAAAATGGGCCCCTGAGTTGTTGGGTCCCGCAGCAGCTTCTATGGCTGCCTACTACCATGGATAATTACACTTGTGATTTTTTTTTTTTAATTATGTCACCCAGTTTACATTACTACATTGATTTATTAATCACGTTCTAATAATGACAGCAGAATATTGTACACAGATCACTATGAGAACCGTTACCTAATTAACTTCACGGCTAATCCTCTTCCAGCCATATCCAGATACTTTACTGTGGAGCAATAATTAGTAAAATGGTTTATAAATCCATTGATACAAGTTATACATTATTCCAAAATTAATTACAACCGTTAAGACGGGCGCCCCAGGAAATGTGTTGTATACAACCGTACTGAAATGTTAGAAAAACTTCCGCAGTTTAGAAGACGGGAGACAGGAGGAATGTGCTGTACATAAGGAATGAGTTACAGGCAGTGTCGGACTGGGGTGTCTGTGGCCCACAGGAGAAATTGATCCTAGAGGCCCACCCTACAGCTATATGCAAATACCTGATAGCCGTTATCCCCGTTATAGTGGAGCGTTGACTGTAAATCACAGGCGGCTCCTTCACATCTACTGTGCACCACTATAACTGGGATGTAGAATTACGGTAGTTTGCATTAAGGTAACTGATCACTTTTAGAGCATTGAAATTTAAAAAAAAATGGAATATATAGCCAATTTTCTAGCCTGTGCCTGACAGGCGCAATGCCCCTAAACTCGTTATGAAACATATTGCCCCTGACGGAGGGTTAAAGGGGTTCTTTGGTTAAAACAAGATATCACAGATCCATGGGTTCCACAGGATCGGTGATCACTTATTGATCGTTTGGGTCCAAACATTGGAAACCACACCTATCGGAAGAATGGAGAAGTTTTATCCCTGACAGGACGCTTATCCCCATTTTAAAATGCAGCATCAGGTGAGACGTCTTACTGCAGCCTCATTCATTCTCTTTGGGGCTTCCAAGAAAAAACAAGAACAGCCACTGAGGGAATGAATGGATCAGTGGTCAGGTCACACATGAGCTCCAGTCTAATTGGTAGAATGTGGAGCTTTTATCCCCATCGGTGCAGGTCCCAGCAGTCAGACCCCTACTAATCAATAATTTATCACTTATCCTGTGGAGAGGTGATTACTTGTTTTCCCCGGAGAACCCCTGTAAGTATATCTTGTTCCACACTAATGGAGATAAAGAATCTTCTCCTAATTAATATTAGAGAGAACAAATGACCGCCATACACAACAAAATCCACTATACCAACACCAATAGTATCACATACAAGGTAGAAATACCACCACACCATGACTAGACCACATATTACCACCACATAGTGACCAAATACCACATACAAGGGAGAAATAACACCACACCATGACCAGACCACATATTACCACCACATAGTGACCGAATTCCACATACAAGGGAGAAATAACACCACACCGTGACCGAATAATACTACATACAAGGTAGAAATACCACCACACCATGACTAGACCACATATTACCACCACATAGTGACCAAATACCACATACAAGGGAGAAATAACACCACACCATGACCAGACCACATATTACCACCACATAGTGACCGAATACCACATACAAGGGAGAAATAACACCACACCGTGACCGAATAATACTACATACAAGGTAGAAATACCACCACACCATGACTAGACCACATATTACCACCACATAGTGACCAAATACCACATACAAGGGAGAAATAACACCACACCATGACCAGACCACATATTACCACCACATAGTGACCGAATACCACATACAAGGGAGAAATAACACCACACCGTGACCGAATAATACTACATACAAGGTAGAAATACCACCACACCATGACTAGACCACATATTACCACCACATAGTGACCAAATACCACATACAAGGGAGAAATAACACCACACCATGACCAGACCACATATTACCACCACATAGTGACCGAATACCACATACAAGGGAGAAATATCACCACACCGTGACCAGTCCAGATATTAACAGCATATAGCATTCAAATAATTCCCCATCATTGCTCTCCCCCACCTCCTGCATCATTGCTTCCTCTCATCCCCATCATTGTTCTCCATCATTGCTCTCCCCCACCTTCTCCAACATTGTCATATCTCCCCCATCATCATTGCTATATCTCCCCCCACCACCTCAACCATCATCATTGCCATATCTCCCCCCACCTGCTGCATTATCATTACTCACCCTCATCTCCCTCCACCTCCCCCATTGACATGCCATATCTCCCCCCCACCTCCTCCATCCCCATTGCTCTCCCTCATCTCCCCCCACCTCCTTCATCATCATTGCTCTTCCTCATCTCCCCCCCACCTCCTTCATCATCATTGCTCTCCCTCATCTCCCCCCACCTTCTGCATCATCATTGCTCTCCCTCATCTCCCCCCACCTTCTTCATCATCATCACTCTCCCTCATCTCCCCCCACCTCCTTCATCATCATTGCTTTCCCTCTTCTACCACCCGCCTCCTCCATGACCATTGCTCTCTCATCTCCCCCCACTATGCATCTCCCCCCACTATGCATCTCTCCCCGCCCCCTCAATCACCATGCCGTGCATATCTCCCCCCACCTCCCCCATTGCCATGCCTTATCTTCCCCCACCTCCTCCATCATCGTTGCCATGCATATCTCCCCCCACCTTCTCCATCACCAGTGTCATGTCATATCTCCCCCATTGCCATGCCATATCTCCCCCCACCCCCTCAATCACCATTGCTCTCACTCATATCCCCCCACCTCCATCATCATTGCTCTCCCTCACCTCCCCCACCACCTCCATCACCATTGCTTTCCCTCATCTCCCTCCACCATCACCATTGCTCTTCCTCTTCTCCCCCCACCTCCTCCATTACCATTGCTGTCCCTCATCTCCCCCCACCTCCTCCATCACCATTGCCCTCCCTCTTCTCCCCCCGCCTCCATCACCATTGCTCTCCCTCATCTCCCCCCACCATCACCATTGCTCTCCCTCATCTCCCCCCCACCTCCTCCATTGCTCTCCCTCATCTCCCCCCCACCTCCTCCATCACCATTGCTCTCCCTCATCTCCCCCCACCATCACCATTGCCCTCCCTCTTCTCCCCCCGCCTCCATCACCATTGCTCTCCCTCATCTCCCCCCACCATCACCATTGCCCTCCCTCCTCTCCCCCCGCCTCCATCACCATTGCTCTCCCTCATCTCCCCCCACCATCACCATTGCTCTCCCTCATCTCCCCCCCCACCTCCTCCATCACCATTGCTCTCCCTCATCTCCCCCCACCATCACCATTGCCCTCCCTCTTCTCCCCCCGCCTCCATCACCATTGCTCTCCCTCATCTCCCCCCCACCATCACCATTGCTCTCCCTCATCTCCCCCCACCATCACCATTGCTCTCCCTCATCTCCCCCCCCACCTCCTCCATCACC
Source organism: Phyllobates terribilis (assembly GCF_046119375.1). Classification (NCBI taxonomy): domain Eukaryota; kingdom Metazoa; phylum Chordata; class Amphibia; order Anura; family Dendrobatidae; genus Phyllobates; species Phyllobates terribilis. Next base: position 379,844,826 of record NW_027362767.1, read on the forward strand.
ATTGCTCTCCCTCATCTCCCCCCACCATCACCATTGCCCTCCCTCTTCTCCCCCCGCCTCCATCACCATTGCTCTCCCTCATCTCCCCCCACCATCACCATTGCTCTTCCTCATCTCCCCCCACCATCACCATTGCTCTCCCTCATCTCCCCCCCCCCACCTCCTCCATCACCATTGCTCTCCCTCATCTCCCCCCACCATCACCATTGCTCTCCCTCATCTCCCCCCACCATCACCATTGCTCTCCCTCATCTCCCCCCCCCACCTCCTCCATCACCATTGCTCTCCCTCATCTCCCCCCACCATCACCATTGCCCTCTCTCTTCTCCCCCCGCCTCCATCACCATTGCTCTCCCTCATCTCCCCCCACCATCACCATTGCCCTCCCTCCTCTCCCCCCGCCTCCATCACCATTGCTCTCCCTCATCTCCCCCCACCATCACCATTGCTCTCCCTCATCCCCCCCCCCACCTCCTCCATCACCATTGCTCTCCCTCATCTCCCCCCACCATCACCATTGCCCTCCCTCTTCTCCCCCCGCCTCCATCACCATTGCTCTCCCTCATCTCCCCCCACCATCACCATTGCCCTCCCTCATCTCCCCCCACCATCACCATTGCTCTCCCTCATCTCCCCCCCCACCTCCTCCATCACCATTGCTCTCCCTCATCTCCCCCCACCATCACCATTGCTCTCCCTCATCTCCCCCCCCCACCTCCTCCATCACCATTGCTCTCCCTCATCTCCCCCCACCATCACCATTGCCCTCCCTCTTCTCCCCCCGCCTCCATCACCATTGCTCTCCCTCATCTCCCCCCACCATCACCATTGCCCTCCCTCATCTCCCCCCACCATCACCATTGCTCTCCCTCATCTCCCCCCCCACCTCCTCCATCACCATTGCTCTCCCTCATCTCCCCCCACCATCACCATTGCCCTCCCTCTTCTCCCCCCGCCTCCATCACCATTGCTCTCCCTCATCTCCCCCCCACCATCACCATTGCTCTCCCTCATCTTCCCCCCACCTCCATCACCATTGCTCTCCCTCATCTCCCCCCACCATCACCATTGCTCTCCCTCATCCCCCCCCCCACCTCCTCCATCACCATTGCCCTCTCTCTTCTCCCCCCGCCTCCATCACCATTGCTCTCCCTCATCTCCCCCCACCATCACCATTGCCCTCCCTCCTCTCCCCCCGCCTCCATCACCATTGCTCTCCCTCATCTCCCCCCACCATCACCATTGCTCTCCCTCATCCCCCCCCCCACCTCCTCCATCACCATTGCTCTCCCTCATCTCCCCCCACCATCACCATTGCCCTCCCTCTTCTCCCCCCGCCTCCATCACCATTGCTCTCCCTCATCTCCCCCCACCATCACCATTGCCCTCCCTCATCTCCCCCCACCATCACCATTGCTCTCCCTCATCTCCCCCCCCACCTCCTCCATCACCATTGCTCTCCCTCATCTCCCCCCACCATCACCATTGCTCTCCCTCATCTCCCCCCCCCACCTCCTCCATCACCATTGCTCTCCCTCATCTCCCCCCACCATCACCATTGCCCTCCCTCTTCTCCCCCCGCCTCCATCACCATTGCTCTCCCTCATCTCCCCCCACCATCACCATTGCCCTCCCTCCTCTCCCCCCGCCTCCATCACCATTGCTCTCCCTCATCTCCCCCCACCATCACCATTGCTCTCCCTCATCTCCCCCCCCACCTCCTCCATCACCATTGCTCTCCCTCATCTCCCCCCACCATCACCATTGCCCTCCCTCTTCTCCCCCCGCCTCCATCACCATTGCTCTCCCTCATCTCCCCCCCACCATCACCATTGCTCTCCCTCATCTTCCCCCCACCTCCTCCATCACCATTGCTGTCCCCATTTTCCCTCATCTCCAGTCCAGTGTATTAGTTAAAAAAAACAAAACAAAACACTTACCTTGCAGCATGCTCCCCCACAGCATCGTCCTCTACTTCCTGGCCGGTATCTTTCTCCCTGACACAGGCTCGCGCTGCATGATGACGTCATCAAGCAGCGCGAGCCTGTGTGAGGGAGGAAGCGCCTGGCAGGAAGCAGAGGTGAGGACTGATCCTTGCAGCTCTCCTCCCATTTTCATACTGTCGGCAGCAGAGCTGGAGGGACCGCTCCCTGCCCGTCGCACAGGATAAGGACAATCTGGCCATGGGCCCCCCCCCCCGGAGCCTGGGGGTCCGAGAAGCAGGCCCGGTTGCCCTCATCAGTCATACTGCAAGGGCCCGGAGGGTCAAGAGGCCATGTTAACCAGGGTCCCCATGCATCCTGCTCGGGGGCCCGCTGAGGACCCAGGCCCACCGGAGAATTGTCTGGTGTCCCGGTACCCCAGTCCGACCCTGGTTACATGGTACCAGCAGATCATCCAATGGGCCAGCTTCTGATCTTGTAAAGCCCATAAAAATTGTTATTATATTCTTATTTATATAGTGCCAACATATTCAGCAGAAGTTGCCCATGAGGTCGAACAGTCCCATCTGGAGTGGGGAGGTTTTTTCTTACATGATATTGTATTTCATGTGGTCAACTCTAGTCTCGAACGACAGAATAATTTATGAGGTTATTCTTGTGATAAATGGTTAAAACTGCAAAGTGCTTGCAATTTACTTAGAATTTTTATATGTTCTTAAGAAAGGATGGATTTTAATTGTATTGTTTACTGCTTGTTTTCCTAGGTCACCGGCCACCTCTGCAGTCTATAGGTAGTGGCCAGCCTCATAGGCTTACCTGCTTTTGCCTACAGAACTTGTAAGTGCTGCTGTGAAGCTGCCCAGATTCCTGGATCTGACCAGACCCTCACCCCTCTGATGCTGCAAAGGCAAAGCTGTCTATGCTTGTGTGAAGGGCTGGTTGAGCTGTCATACCCCTCCCCAAAGTCATCATTGAGTTAATGTGTGAAATATGTTTTCTTGTGGTGACAAGTGTTAATTCCCCTGTTAGCTGCAGTACTAACCAATGGCCACAAGATGTCACTGTCTCCCTTCAGGCTTTTGTTCAGAACTGGGTGAAAGGTTAAGTCTGCCCAGCAACAGACTGCAGGGGCAGTGTGAGAGTTAACTGTACGCGGCCAACAGTGGGGAGGATTATTGGGGTTTCTGGGATACTGGCAGGATGTAGGAAAGTAAGTTAAGTGTGAGCAGGTGAAGTGTCAGGAAGGAGAGGACAAGCTGTGTGTGTGTGGAGAAGTACAGGGGATCGGGAACAACAAGGACAAGCTACAGGACAGTTCTCACCAGACCGCCTAGTAAGGGGATGCAGCAGTAGTGTGCCAGGACTGAGGACAGCCTCGTATAGTAGGTGGATCCAGGACAGTCAGGTAGTGGGAACAGTAGGGTGGAAGCAGGAGCTCCCTTAAGTTGAGGTTTCAGGGAAATGGAGTTATACTTAGGGCTGAGTTGTTCCGCAGTAATGTTTACCGAAAATACTGTTTCTGTATCCGTAAGCACTGCAAACGTGCTGTTTCATGTGAGAGAAGATAACGAAGAGTGTGCCATATGTGATGCCCTGTATTTGACCCATAATAACAGTAAAAAGGTTGTTATTATGAGCTGGTGTGGTCCCTTCATTCTGGAGTCTAAAAGGACTGGAGGTGCATCTGCTGAGAAAGAAGGGAGCACCGGAGATTGCTCCACTGAAGCACTTCAACCCACACACACCCAGGGACCCAAAGGTCCCCCTATTTCTTTAGCGGGCCGGGGTGCTGAACAAACCCCAGTCGCCCATGACAACAACCCTGTGCCTTTTTACACTTGCAGTAGCAGAGAGCGCATAGTTTGGGCCAGCAGTCATGACTCTGGTACAAACTCAATGAATCAGGAGTGCTCTGCTCCTCCGGAAAGCAAGAGGCTGGGGAGCGGTGTGCTCCTGAAGATTACTGTGGAGAATAACAAAAGGGGTTGTCCCATAAACAAAATATATTGCATATCCACAGGATAGTTGATAAATGTTTGATATCTGTGGGTGCCAACTGCTGGGACCCTCACTGATGACTAGAAGTAGAGTTTCAAAGTTTCCTGTGTGAATGGTGTGGTAGTGAGTATGCGCGACCACTGCTCACTGCTCCTCTATTAATTTTCTACAGGAGAGCTGGTCGCACAGACTCTCTACAATTTTTTTTGTACAAAAGTTTGGGCCCCTGTTCTCAAGACTGGAGTTGATCATTATTTGTTTTAAGGAGTCACTCAAGGGGCATTATTACAAGGTTAAGAACATATTATAGAATGTATTTTGGTCATTTTTGTAAATATGGTACACAATCAACATAAAAATGGCAGCCAGGGCAAGCTTTATAGATTTAAATTCAGTGTCAATACATCTCAATCTGTTCCTGAATTATTCTTCATTGTGCATAATTTTACATTTGCTTAAATATCTAAAGCAGAATATTGTAAAAGCATCTGAACAGCAGATCTAAAGGGAACGCTTCTCCCAAAATCTTGGGTAACCTACATTTTATTCCTTCAACTTGCTACAGATCTTATGCGCCCTACAGTGAGGTCACCCAAAATCAATGCAAAGAGAAAGAGGACACAAATTCTACTCCTATGGACTGCTAATTAAATTGAGGGAATTCATTTATATTACTCTTGATATGCAGCCTGCATACACATAGATACATGCATTCTGTGGAGGAAAACGGGAATAGAACGGTTTGATTGTACTTATTTTTTTCGTTTCATATAATTAAGGCCACCATACACATTTACAAAAGCAAAAGATCCAAAACTGTATCCACATATATAGCGGGTGATAGAAAATTGGTAACATTTTCAATACTTATAAGTAAATATATTTCTAAAGGAGCTATTGCCATGAAATTCTCACCAGATGTTGGTAACAATCCATCCAATCCACACAAATAAATCAAACCATAGATGTCCATAAATTATGTGTAATAATGAGAGATGACACAGGGAAAAAGTATTGAACACCTGAAGAAAGAGAGGTGCAAAAAGTTATGCAAAGTCATAGCTGAAATATATCAGTAAGTGGCAATCCTGCCACTTAGTGAAAAATAATATCTCAACTCATGGCCTATAAAAAGGTGTCTCATTACCAAGGTGTCACACAAGAAACATCTCATGATGGGTAAAACCAGTGAGCTATCTTAAGACCTTCACAACCTTATTGGTGTAGAACCTACCGATTACATTTGTTACCAAAGAATTTCTAAATTACCGAAGGTTCCAGTGAACACTGTTGGGGCCATAATCCAGTGGAAAGAGCATCATTTTACCATGAACCAGCCACGACCAGGTGCTCCCCGCAAGATTTCAGACAGAGAAGTAAAAAAAGAATTATCACAAGAGTTGTCCAAGAGCCAAGGACCACGTGTGGAGAGCTACATACAGACCTGGAATCAGCAGGTACAATTGTTTCAAAGAAAACAATAACTAATGTACTCAACCTCCATGGCCTGTTTGCACTCTGACCACGCAAGACTCCACTGCTGAACCAAAAGCATGTTCAAGTGCGATTAAAGTTTTCTCGACAACATTTACTCAAGCCTGTGAAATACTGGGAGAATATAGTCTGGTCAGATGAGACCAAAATTGAACTCCTTGGATGCCATAATAAACACCATGTTTGGAAACCAAAAGGCACTGCATATACCATAATAATTGATGTAAGGATGAATGGACAAATGTACCGAGATATTCTTGATAAAAATCTGCTACCATCGACCAGGATGATAAAGATGAAATGAGGGTGGACATTCCAGCAAGACAATGGTCCCGAACACACAGCCAAGGAAACTCTCAATTGGTTTTAGAGAAAGAAAATAAAGCTGCTAGAATGGCCCAGCCAATCACCGGATCTGAATCCAATAGAAAATGTATGGAAGGAACTAAAGCTCAGAGTTCATAGAAGGAGCCCACGGGACCTTCAGGATTTGAAGAGTGTTTGTGTGGAAGAATGGGCCAAAATCACACCTGAGCAATGCCTGTGACTAGTTTCTCCATACAAGAGGTGTCTTGAAGCGGTCATCACCAACAAAGGCTTTTGTACAAAGTATTAAACCAGCATTCCCATCAAAATTTTTATCCTCTTAATATATTGCAGTCATCATATTATAGAGCACTGTGTACTTACAAGTGCTCTTTTGGCTTTCTACCCTGTTAATTCTTATTTCCCATTAGGTTTATGACATCACGTGATTAAAAACTGACTAGCTGAATCATTCTAACCTCTACGTAGAAGCAGAAGGTCAATTTTCCCTGTATGACTCATAAGTCACTGCAAAAGTCCCTGGCAGGGGGAGGAGGGAGCAGCTGGGTCAGGAGTTGAAGAGGGAACTCCCATGGCAAAGTATTGTGACCCCAACACAGCCCTCTATGCAGTATAATGGGCTACATTCAGTTTAATGGCCCCACACCCCGCCACACTCTATAATAGCTTGCACTATCCCTCCAAACAGTATAATTGCCCTCAACACAATGTGATGGACCCCACACAAACCTTCACACTGTATAACTACTTGCATACAGTATAATTGCCCCCACAAAGCCCTCCATGAAGTATAAAGGTTTCCACATAGCCCTCCAAATATTATAATGGCCCCCACATAGCCTTTCATATAGTATAATGGGCCTCACATAGCCCTTCATATAGTACACTGGGCCCCACATTGCCCTCCATATAGTATAATGCACCCCATAGTCCTCCATACATTATAATACACTCCCCATAGTCCTCCATACAGTACATTGCACTCCCCATAGTCCTCCATACAGTACATTGCACTCCCCATAGTCCTCCATACAGTACATTGCACTCCCCATAGTCCTCCCCATGTATTATAACCACCAAAATTTAAAAAAAAATAGAATACTCACCTCTCCTCCTCGTTCACCGCTGCTCCGGACTCTGCAGCGAGCATTCTGAAGTGCCGCATAACTCAGCGCAGCGCGCGCCATGTAGCAACGTCACTGCCCCCACAGCGCTGAGATGTCAGACGCTCAGGGAGAATGATGGAGGAGGAAGCGTAGCTGATGCTCCCTCCTCCATCATTGTTTCAACTGCATCAGCATTCAGGATGCCGTTCCAGTTGAACGTGCGATAACGCGTGGGGGGCCCTGTGCTGGCTCTGGAATCGGGACCCCTTGACTCACGGGCTCCATAGTGGCCTAGTGTCCTGCCACCATTGCTCATACAATAATACAATATAAATTCCAACAATAGAGACTGCATTTATACTTTCTGAACTACGTTAAAGATACAACCATATTAGTTCATATATGTACCTCAAAAAACATGACAAGCTCTAGCATATCTATAATGGTATAACAAGTTATTCCCTTCGTAATATGGTCACCCTAACTGGGACAGTGTCTTTATGCAAAAATTCATATACATAATTGTACGGACAGGAGGGCCTAACCAAAGAAAAAAGTACCTGATGAATTAGAGCTTAAATAGGTCTCGAAAGAGAGCCGTAACTACAAAATGTCTCCATGGAAAAGATCACTATTAATGCAAAGTAACATAACTTATGTATGGTGTCATCATCTTCGAACCATACACATTTGTAAAAAGGTCATCGCAACCTGCCAATTTCTGTCGGATCCACAAGCCATTTAATGGGGGACCTCCCAGCTCTCAGCCAACAGATATAATTGGGGAAGATAAAGATCGGGCAGTTTGCATCTAATCACCCAATCCTATTGATATACAGGCAGGTAAGTTGCTGCCAGATGAGGTCCTTATACACATTAGACTAAATTCAGCTGTACCTGCCAACAATCCAATGTGTATGGGGGAGCCTCCCATCTCTTCCCCGACAGACAACTTTGGGGAAATAATGATCCGGTGTGTGCTGCCGATAAACCAATGTGTATGGAGGAGCCTCCCAACTCTTCCCTGACAGATAACATTGGGGAAAGAATGATCCGGTGTGTGCTGCCAACAATCCAATGTGTATGGGGGAGCCTCCCAACTCTTCCCTGATAGATAACATTGGGGAAAGAATGATCTGGTGTGTGCTGCCAACAATCCAATGTGTATGGGGGAGCCTCCGAACTCTTCCCCGATAGATAACATTGGGGAAAGAAGGATCCAGTGTGTGCTGCCAACAATCCAATGCATATGAGGGAGCCTCCCAACACTTCCCCGACAGATAACATTGGGGAAAGAAGGATCCGGTGTGTGCTGCCAACAATCCAATGTGTACAGGGGAGCCTCCCAATTCTTCCTCGACAGATAACATTGAAGAAAGAAGGATCCGGTGTGTGCTTCTGATAATCCAATGTGTATGAGGGAGCCTCCCAACTCTTCCCTGACAGATAACATTGGGGAAAGAAGGATCCGGTGTGTACTGCCAACAATACAAAGTGTATGGGGGAACCTCCCATCTCTTCCCTGACAGATAACATTGGGGAATGAATGATCCGGTGTGTGCTGCCGATAACCCAATGTGTATGGGGGAGCCTCCCAACTCTTCCCCGATAGATAACATTGGGGAAAGAATGATCCGGTGTGTGCTGCCAACAATCCAATGTGTATGGGGGAGCCTCCGAACTCTTCCCTGATAGATAACATTGGGGAAAGAATGATCCAGTGTGTGCTGCCAACAATCCAAAGTGTATGGGGGAGCCTCCCAACACTTCCCCGACAGATAACATTGGGGAAAGAAGGATCCGGTGTGTGCTGCCGATAATCCAATGTGTATGAGGGAGCCTCCCAACTCTTCCCCGACAGATAATGTTGGGGAAAGAAGGATCTGGCGTGTTGAATTTCCAATGGCTGATCCTTTTGTTCTCCCTGGAGATAAGCCGCTGGCAGCGGATCTCTAATAGAGAGCAAAGTAACGCTCAACTGAGCTGAATGGTCCTATGTGTGGGGGAGTCAGAAGATGTAGCTGTTGGCAAAGCAATCGTTCATCCAACAGCTATCTCACGTATAAGGAAGCCTTTATTCCGCTTTCAACATGAAGGCTTGTCAAAGCTGAAAATTCATGTGTATGGGGAAGTTGAGAGCGATAGCTATAAGTGAAAAGAGCATCTATCCCACAGTTATCCAAGAGGCATGGGAACTTTTTGGGAGATTTTTTCTTCTCCCTATGGAAATAAAATACTGATATCAAATATTGTGCACATTTAATTTGGAAACCCAAAGAGTATGACCTATGAAGTGGTATAATTTTAGAGATTTTATGGAGCTTTTGAAAACCTCTATCAATATAAAAATCTTCTTCAAAAATACTTAAGGTGGTCAATAAACTTTATATTGTTGGCTAAGCCCACCAATTTTGATGGGACCAGCTAACCATCTAAGGCAGGGGTGGGAAACCTCAGGCTCACGGGCCATTTATCCGGCCCCCAGGCAGATTCCTGGGAACTACAGTACTGGCCTGGCAGCTGTTTTTTTGACGGCCGCCGGTCCATTCATTTTTTCTTGCTCTGTGAGCACGCGCACACAGTGTTCACTAGTGAGCGCTTAGGCACGTGCAATGAAAGATTATGTCCTGACACCAGTGCCAGCGTCAGGACGTACTTTGTGGGTGGAGTTAGCGTGCAATTTGTACGGCCCCCTGATGGATGGTATAAATATCCAAATGGCCCTTGGCAGAAAAAAGATTCCCCACCCCTGATCAAAGGTGTAGGGGGGTGTCCTGACTTTGCCAGCGAAGGAAAGATGGATTGAGCTGTTGGATGTCGGCATGCTCAATCATATTGTTTTCAGGGGATACCAGTGTAGTCTGGCACTAGCCTTTCTCCCTTTCCCCACTCTAGGGAACATGCATCCTCAGCCAAGACAAGCTATTGATTAGGAATACCATGTCTCACCCTGGAGGAATTGCAATGCTTAAAAATAAGAGTGTACGGAATTGGATCATGGAAATAGTTGGGGAAATAAAAACCAGACCCTTCCATCCCAGGGTCAGAAAACCTGCCACTATTTTGACTTTTCTTATGAGGAACCCTACTTTTTATCTGCACCACTAATAAACAGCAAAAGTGACTTTAAGCCTAGTGCAAGTCCGCAGGAGTCTGAGCATAGAACAGAACCTTTTTGTCATTTTTGCACCTGCATCATGCAACAACCTCTTTGTCTTTGTACTAAGAATAACAATGAATCAGTTTTGCCGGGAGTGTCCCTTTAAGCAAACTCATACCATACAGTCATACCTTAATAATATATCTTACATACTGTTTTACATTTCTTGTATCTAGATGAATAAAAAGAGAATCATTAATCATCTGTCCATTGAGTAAACCTGATTCTGGCACGGCTCACCATATTAAACTGATATATTCTTAGATTATGCCGTGTATGTTGCTGCTGAATGCGTATATTGCAGAGACTTGTCATCGGTTTACAGAGAACTTGAATGCGTCTTGAAATATCAGTTCTTAATTGGTATATTGCAGTGAATAACTTTCCAAGTGTAATTTGCATAATTCAAACAGAAACAGACTTATTTACAGAATTTAGATTACTCGTTCAGTTCCCGCCAATTCCAATTACCTGATTTCCTCAATTTTATAATAGGAAGCAGAACTCCAGATGATCCGAACATACGTAAATGGTCACAGTCGTTTCAACAAACTTTGCATAAATCAGTAAAGCAAACGGAAGAAACTTTGTAAGATATCTTACTAGAGAAATCTGTTTCTTTCTTAGGAGCCACTTCGCCTTCCTGCTGAACTCACCATTTTCTCTGAAAACTTCTAAAATACCTCTTGGTCAAAACAAGGTAGAATGCTAAGTCACTAAAGGCTCAGATTACAGCTGCCTATTGAAGTCTATGGAGAGGAAGGTGGAGGAACACCTGCTACATAGAGACAGGAGAGCAGGAATCCCTCTTGTCTGTGTGTGCTGTGAATGGAAGACATCATAACAGCTAGTCTACACCCATTAGCTCAGATGCAACTGAAATTAGAACCTACAGAGGGGAAAACTTATGAATGCCAGATACAAATTATATAATGGCCAGAAATAGTGTTATTCCTTTTGTAAACCTACAACATCTTAGTATGGAAAGATAGCTGGAATGACAGATATGTTTTAAAGGTGGTTCTCCACTTTTTTGAAAATGGTCCCCAAACATTTGTGGACAGATCAAATAAAGTCGAACAGTACTCACCCCTACCTATGTCCAGAATAAAAAAACTTGAACAAAATTGGAGTGATACAGTGGGACGTGTGTGGCGCCCCTGAGGGTTCAGTCACCACAGGGGTACTGCACCTCAGAACGAGGTGTGGTATCTCCTCTCCCAGGTAAGGATGGAGTACTACTCAGGACCCCAACCACACACTCAACACTACACCACTCCAGTTCTGAAGGGGGCCTAAAGCACCATAGTGCTGCCCCGGGCCTGAATGGAGGAGTTGGGGGGAACAAAAGTTAGGGGGAACCACCTAGTGAGTGAGGGTGGAGGAAGCATTTACCTAAGCACTTTACTAGAATTCTATATAACTGGAGGCCATTTTAATAACAAGGTCTTTGGTCGTGCGTCCTTGGAACGGCAAGTCGGCACAAGGCTGCAGCCGGCTGAGGGTCCACGATCCCCGGTCTCAGGCCTCGAGACAGGGGGTCGGGGCAGAGTTATAACCGGCTCTGTCCCCGGTCAGGGTCCAAGCAAGAAGGCCCAGTCAGTCCGGGAACTACACGTTACCCACAAGGGACATCGCAGTACCCGTACGGGACTCAGTGGGGGACACAAGGCGGGAGAAGTTGAACAAGAGAGGAACACACTAGAGCGGGGGGTCCTGACAAGTGCTCCTGAACTATCTGGAGTGTGCTGAACCTCACCCTGGCGGCCGCAGCTCGCCGTGTGACAGCAGAGAGAAGCTCTGAGCTGACTACACACCAAAGTGAGTAAAGACTTGGATGACTTCAACTACTGCCTCTGTCTGTTCTTTCCTCCGTGGCCCTGCACCCGCCAACGCTCTATTCTACACTCTCTCCACGCTGCCCTGAGGTCCCGCTCCACCTGTGGGGAGCCGCACCAACTAAGCTGCCAGAACACCGGCCTCAGAGGACTGTCGCAGCGCTGGTGATCCTCACCAGACACCATGGGTGGCGTCACGAACATTCCCCTATCCCACATAACTTTCCCCCTTCTTTTAAGAGTGACCCCAGGGTACGGGCCGGGAGCCGGCCACCGCGACATCCCCCAAGATCAGGCAACAACAAGGCCTGGGCGCCGAGTCGTCCCCATCCCCTGGGCGCGTCACGTGCACCTCTATAGCAGTCCTATTACTGCTCAGTATAAAACATATTGCCCAAAACAACGTATGTCCATTACATTAAAAAAAACCTAGGATAGAGAATTCCACCTTTAATTTTTAGCTTTATGTTTTTGAAAATGTCTCGAATTAGTCTTACAGATACCTTTTACTGGAGTACTTCTAACTCTTTCCATAGACATAAAATTACTATTGATTGATAGATGTTACTTTGATCTTTTTTACCTACACATGCTCTTGGCATCACTTCATAAGAACTCTATTTTGCACTAGTAGATACAATTTTGAATTCAAGACTGCAAAGTATGTTGAAAGGGTAACTACATTTTTTTTTTTTAAGTTTTGATATTTTGTAGCCATTATTTGGAAGTCTTGATATGTGGGGGGTCTGGGACTCAAGACTCCTCCATCAATCTCTCCAATAAAGGGTAGAAGAGCTCAGCCAATGATCAAGCGTAAGTAGAACAATTAGCGGGGTCAACAGAAAGTCTACAAGTCTATAAACTATACCGTTTGTGCGCTAAAGATAAGCTGAGCCCTTTCATTGTTAGGGGTCTCTGGACCCCCATCGATAAAAAAACGCTGAAGATTACATCATTTTAAGCTCTTTAGCCTCTGACCACTCTCTTACGTATGTGTACATCTTATGCCAGTTGCAGGTGCATGGAACACGCTCACATCTAATACAGGGTGCAGGTGCATGGAGGACGGTCAGGAACTAGCTAGCTTCGATTGCTGCTGTTTACCATTTAGATGCTGTTCTTATTCACTGGCAGAGGCATTTAAATTGTTCCTTATTGCCTGCGCACCAGGTCCCTGTGATCGGATAGCAGGATGCCGATGCGTCACCATGGCAGCCAGGGGCTTTCTGAAGGCCCTTATCACCAAAATCTTGGAAAATCGTTGTTTTTACTATACACTGCAATACTGGAGTTTTGTGGTTTATAGTAAAAGTGATAAAACTTTATGGGACTAAACAATTTTTTTAAAATTTTAACTAAAAAATTTGAATCACCCCTTTTTTTTTTAATCCGTAAATAAATTTTAAAAAATAAATATATATTTGGTATCACTGCATCTTCAAAAGTCCAATTGTCACGACTCTGTTGTCGGGTATCCCGGGGCCAGGGGCTCCTACCCTGTTCCTAATGCTAGGGGGGCCCTCGCTGACGCTGTTCCCCTGATAACTTCTGAAGGTGAAGACGCTGGGGCCACATATGTTGTCTAAGCTCCTCAATCCACCCTCAGTCTGCCCCCCCTCAGGGAAGAGGGGAGTGGTAGTGTATGGCAGTACACAAACCAGCCTAACAGGGTAATACAAACAGGGCTAAAGGGAAATACCAATCATACAAATATATGCACACAAACAACAGAGGTTAACACTGGGAAGTGTAGGATGGGGAACAAACCAAAATAGGAGAAGAACAGGATTAACACGCAACCTAAACCACACAACAGTCTAAGCTGAAATACACCAAACGCCTTCTCAAATAACCACTCTCCACCACACTCCTAGAATCATGCAGCATAAGCTAGCTCTGGCAATGATAGCCTGCCAAAGCCCAGAATATATAGAAGCAGGGAGTGGCTAACACTGGTCAGCTGAGAGACTAAATGCAGGTAAGCGTCCAGGAGCTCACAACTGAGCAGATTAACTCCTGCACCGCTAAAAGAATCCTGCACCGTTTAATATGAAGGAGAAAGGCTTCTTATGAGTGCAGGAGCGGGAGGAATCAGACGCTGTAGTCTTCTGGCTCCTCTCTGTCACGGTAAACCCGTGACAGTACACCCCCTTCTACAAGGGACCTCCGGAACCTCAGAACCGGTTTATCCGGGTGTGCAGCGTGAAAAGACCGGATCAACCTGGCCGCATGGATGTCAGATGCTGGTACCCACATCCTCTCCTCAGGACCGTAACCCTTACAGTGTACCAGACACTGAATTGACCGACGAACTAAGCGAGAATCAATGATCTTAGCTATTTGGAATTCCAAATTTCCATCCACAATCACTGGTGATGGCGGTAGCGGTGATGGTACAGAGGATGCAACGTATCTTTTGAGTAGCGACCTATGAAACACAATGGATCCTAAAGATGGGCGGCAAAGCAAGGTGGAATGCTATGGGATTGATGACGGCTACAATCTTATAAGGACTGATGAACCTGGGACGCAGTTTCCAAGGAAGAGGAAACCTTCAACTTAATGTTTCTTGAGGACAACCACACCAAGTCACCAACACACAGGTCTGGACACACCACACTTCTCCGATCAGCCACACTTTTATATTTGGACCCCATCTTCCTCAAGCTGTTAAGAATCCCCTTGTCACACAGACATAATTGAAGATGAAAACTGTTCTTCAGGTATTCCTGAAGAACGATTTCTATTAAATGATCTGAACTGAGGATGAAACCTGTATACCCCGAAAAACCGTGACTTATCAGTAGATTCATGACAATGATAATTATTCACTGCAAATTCAGCTAGAGGTAAGTAACCCAATACTCCTGATTCTCAGACACAAAACACCTAAGATAAGTTTCAAGATTCTGGTTAACATGTTCAGTTTGCCCATTAGTCTGTGGGTGAAATGCTGGAGCTCATAACTGAGCAGATTAACCCCAGCACTGCTAAAATAAACCTGCACTGTATAATATGAAGGCGAAAGGCTTCTAATGAGATCAGGAGTGGGAGGAATCAGACGCTGCGGTCTTACGGCTCCTCCCTGTCGCGGTAAACCTGTGACACTAATCTGGTAAAATACTAAAATAATCATACCATATAGTAAATGATGTAAAGAAAAAAAAAAGAGTCAAAATGCCAAAATTGCTGTTTTTGGTTGCAGCAACACCATCATAAAAATGCAATAAAAAAAATCAAAAATGTACCCAAAACTATACCAATAAAACTACAACTCACCACACAAAAAAACAAACCCTTATGCAACTCCATCTCTAGTAAAAAAAAAAAATTATGGATCTCAAAAAATGGAGACACAAACCTATCTTTTTACAATGATCTGAAATTTTTATTGCACTAATAAGGTTGTAAAAAACAAAACAAAAAAAAACAATTGTGGAATTGCATTTTTTTCACCATTTCACAACTACAACTCATCTCACAAAACAAAAGTTCTCATATGACTATGTTAAAGGAAAAAAGTAATGGCTCTTTGAAGAAGGAGAAGAAAAAACAAAAGAATAAAAATTATATATAGGTCTGTCATAATAAGGGCTTTAATGCATCACTCCCATCCTCTGCATTGAGTACATTATGTATGACCTCATCAAAATTTTTACGTCAAACTTTTTGACATAATATTTCAATAATGACCTCAGGTGGCAGAACTCAAGACTATAAATGAACATAATAGAAGACTTTTGCTCTATTCTCCACTGTTACTAGAAGGATCAAGACAAGACAGGCAAAGTAATGGCTCATTCATCGCTACGCAGTGAAATAAACATGAGATGATCCATACATTGGCCACTGAAGGGGAACAGTAGCCTAACGTGGCAACCACTACAAAAAAAAAGGTGGCCCATGTAATATAATGTATACCTCGTCTTTCTATGTGATGTGAACAGAGTCTTAAGGCCCCCGGGCACATTAGACTAAAGTCGCCTGGACCGGGTGATATTGGTGGGATCGGCAAAAAGTCTAATATATTTGGTGGTCTCTCTACCGTCCCCCAACATATGATGTCGGAGGAGAGAAGGATCCGGCCTGTCGGATTTCCAGCGGCCGATCCTTTTGTACTGGCAGCGTATCTCTCATACAGGACACAGTAGCGCTCAGCCAAGAGTTCCTGTGTAGAGGGGATTTGTGTGTCAGTCAAAAAATTGTTCGGCCGATGGTTATCTAGTGGGTACGGGAGGCTTTAGCTAATGATATTCTGCAATGACTAAAAAGCTGATTTGCCATCCTCCCTGTCTAAACAATCTAAATACAAAAACTGAACCATGTTTAGGTTTAATCAGGAGCAGCCATCTCCGAATGACGAAGACGTAGGACACGCGGCTGTGCTAATGACATTAACATGTTAACAGAGCTGGCGGCTCATCAAAGTGTGATAAATAGAAATTTACAGGCAGGCTAAAAACAACAGCTGCTCGAAAAACGAAGATAAAAAGCCTTTTTATTTGCTGTTTCATTTTCATAAACCGAATGGAGCTCCGCCATTAATTACTCCCAATCTTTAATAAACAATATTACATTACACTTGGCTGCCACTTTCCGCAGGATCACAGTTCAGCCTGATAGACTTTCATTTAACCTGATTTTATGATAAATTAATGAATTACGTCGGAAAAAGAGGGAAGTTGGAGAGGTGGATCGGGGGGGGTGGTACTCCGCATTTAGATGAAGATAGGTTCTCGAGCGGTTTAACAAGTCATAGATAAAGGAGCAAATTTAACAAAAGTATCTAAAAGAGAAACCTTGCCCATAGCAACCAATCATAGCGCAGCTTTCATTTCACCAGAGCAGTTGAAGAAAAGAAAGCTGGGCGCTGATTGGTTGCTACGGGCAACAAAGATAGTTTGTACTTTAGACAGTTTTGATAAATTAGGCCCAGTAATACATCCAGAACCACCACCCCTTTTTTAATCAACGCCTTTCTATATTCCCTAGTAAGAAATATGGCCACATATAAGGGGGTACAACAATGACGCGCTACGAGCCATAGCTTTTATGGCAGAGCTTTTCCATGTACGTATGTTGAGAGTATGCCCAGGCATACAGTATAGTAGCATATGTCCCATTTTAAGAGACAGTGGGCCACATTTATTAAAACTGTTTGCAAGAAATACCATCTATTTCCGACAGCAACCAATCACAGCTCAGCTTTCGTTTTTTTAACTGCTCTGGCAAAATGAAATCTGCATTGTGATTGGTTGCTATGGGCAACATATTCTTTTAGACCGGCCTATAGTTTTTACTTATTTCATGCAATAAAATGTAAATTAATTATGTAAAAATCATACAATGTGATTTTCTGGTTTTTATTTTTAGATTCTGTCTCTCACAGGTGAAGTATACCTACGATAAAAATTACAGACCTCTCCATTCTCTGTAGGTGGGAAAACTTGCAAAATCGGCAGTGTATCAAATACTTATTTTCCCCACTGTATATGGGCAGCTGGGAGCCTTTTTATGTGTCGCAGGGCTCATCGTGCATTTAACAATTTTATTTATTTTGTCTATATAGAAGCCAACAGAGTTGCCAACTTGACTTTTTATTTTTTCTGGACAGCTTATCAAAAAATCACGGACAGACAATATTTTTTACGGACACACTGGAAAACCAGAATAAATCATTATAAGTGATCAATGTCTACAACCTGCAATTCTGATATGAAGACATCAGCTGCATTTACTGTAAACTGTAAAATTATATTAGTTACAGTCAAAATAATCTGCATAAATTTCTCCAGCCTCAAAATAGTCACAGACGCCTTCATTTTTTTTAATGGACTGTGGAGTAGTTTCTGGACGGTTGGCAACCATAAAAGCTAATCACTCTAGGCCTCGGCCTCATTCAAATGTCAGAGATTTTTCTTCTGTGATTTTCATGTATAAAAAAATAAATAAATTGCAAAGCTTCTATATATTACAATGTTAATAATGTAGAACACATCATTGTGCTGTCCATGATTTACACAGACCCATAGAGTTGTATGTGTAATTCTGATCAGTGACATATCTCTATAGTTTTGTTTGCAGACACACGGTCTGCAAAAAACCCCAAACCATGGACATGTGAATAGCTCCATAGAATATAAAGGGTATGCGTTCTATCAGTGAAAAAAAACCCTGATAGAACAAGTACCTATTAGGTTACGTGCACACTGTGCGTTTTTGGTGCATTTTCGTTGCATTTTTTCCTTGCGGAAATGGGCCAAAAACGCTAGGTAATCTGTGCGCCAGCTAATGCAATGACAATCCTGAAGTGCTGTGCACATGATCAGGAGTTTTCCTGTCAGGATTGTCATTGCGTTTAAATATGCAGCATATCAATCTCTTTGTGCGTTTATGCAGCGTTTTTCACCCATTGACTTTAATTAAGTCAGTCAAATCTGCAGCAAAAACGCAGGTATAAAAATATTTGCATATGTGCTGCGGATGTTTGCTGCATATTTCACTGACTCAGTTCAAGTCAATGAGTCAAAAACGCTGCAAAAATGCGCAAAGAATTGCCCGTGGGAGACTACTCCTCCCACCATCCGAAGGCCGCTCCCCCTGATAATAGTGAGAGCAGGCATGGCTGAGGAGAGAAGTAGTCTCCTCAATCTGCATCCTCCCGATGTCCCACGTCTATTCGATTACCCGGCGATACACTGACGGGAGCGCGATCGCTCCCGGCAGTGTATAGCGCTGAGTTGCCAGCGCTGAGGTCACTGGAGTTCAAACAGCTGAAGGTCAGCTGAGAACTCCGATGCCCTCACTTATGGCATCGGTGCTGCGTGAGAATTTTCCCCCGCAACACTGATGCAGTAAGTGAGGTCATTGGAGCTCTCAGCTGATCTTCAGCTGTTTGAACTCAAGTGACCTCACTCCTGCAGCACAGCACTATACACTGACAGGAGTGATTACACTCCTGTCAGTGTATAGAGAGCTGTCCTCTACAACAATCACATGAGTGATTGCTGATGTGGCTGCTGTAGAAGTGACCTGGATCGTCGTGGGACAATGTAGATTATGTCATGAGGGAGGACAGGTGAGGGATATTGTTGTTTTTTATTTTTGGTTTATTACAGGAGACGAGGGCTTCGGGAATTAGGTGTTAGGTGAGTATATGGTGTTTTTGATTTTTCAATAAATGATTAAAACCTTGTGGAATTTTATTTTAATTAAAGACTTTATTCTGGCCGTGTCTTTATTTCAAAAACCTTACTACGGGGTTGGTAAGGGGGACTTCTTATAGACGCCCTCCATTACTAACCTTGGCTTCATGTAAGCCACCAATACAAATCCAAACCCTATTACCCGATTTGCTACTACACCAGGGCAAGTGGGAAGAGCGGAGACTAAGCGCCAGATTTGGTGCATCTTATGGATGCGCCTGTTCTGGGGCCGCTGAGGGCTGGTATTATTAGCCTCAGAGAGGGCCAGGATCCATAGCCCCTTCTCTGGCTATTAATATCAGCCTGCAGCTCTCCGTTTAGCCTTTGCTGGTTAGATTTTATCGGGGGACCCTAAGACAATCTTTTTGGGGTCCCCCAGTAATCTAGCCAGTAAAGGCTAAGCAAACAGCTGTGGGATGCTATTAATAGCCAGGGAACATTTTTGGCTAATGGCCCCTTCCCCGGGTAGTAATATCAGCCTCCAGTGGTTGGCTTTCCCTCTGCTGGTTATGAAAATGACGTGGGAGGCAACGCCATTTTTTTTATTTTAGGCTAGCATATTTTTGCTGCGTCCAAAACGCTACATTCTATTGAACGCAGGTAAATCTGCATGTGTTCACTGAACCATGCAGATTTACCGCATTCAACACATTCTAGTGGTCAAATTTCTGTTGCTGAGACTTGCGACTCCGCAAGTGAGTTTGACATGCTGCCTGCGGGTGATCCGCAGCCTCAGATGCACGCATAGTGGACATGGGATTTCTAGAAATCCCATCCACTATGCTGTAACATCTGGCCCCTGCGAGTTTGACGCTGCATAAACCCGCAGCTTCAAACCCGCAGCGACTCCTGATCATGGGCACATACCAAAACTCACCCACAGCATGTCAATTTCTGTAGCAGAGAAGCAGATTTTGACCGATTGAAATGTTATTACATGCGGTGGATCCGCATGTACTGACAACAAAAGTGCGGCATGAGAACACAGCGTTTTGTATGCAGCTAAAATACACTGCGTCCAAAGCGCTGCTGGTTGCTGATCGTGGGTACATAGCAGCTAATCATACAGCTGTGAGCTGTTATTAATAGCCAGGGAACATGTTTGCCTAATCGCACCTTCCTAGGCTAAAAATAGCAGCTCTCAGCTGCTCCAGAAATTACATGAATGGGAATGCTAATGGTGTTAAGGTTTATGGGATTAGCGGACACCTAGCTCTTTATTTAGTGATGAAGAGGTGTCAATCAGACACCCTCATTACTAAACCAAAGTAAAGTAAAGAGTTAAATTATCACACGCCGTGAGTAAAACACTTTATTTGAAATACAACACACACATTCTTTAATCATTTAAATTAACCAATATACTCACCCCAGGTCTGATGGTAATCCAAGGGTTAAAGCGATGTCCCACATTTGTTTTTTCAAATAACTTTATTTAGCTCCAAAAAGCATTCATTGCTATACAAAAACGCATCAAAAATGCATTAAAAAACTCATTAAAATCGTGGCAAAACACGTGTTTTTGCCACAGCGTTTTTGCTGCCAAGAGATGCCGAAATCCTGAACGTGCCCTTAGACCTCCTCTTCTCATCTTCACAACAGTTTATTAAAGTCTAGTAGAGGAGCCCCAAACGATAGAGAAGTGAACTTTTATTTTATCGTGGCCGAACATTTGGATCAAGAAGGGGTTGTCCAAGTAGTGGACAACCCCATCTTGATCTAAATGTTCAGCCGCAATAAAATAAAAAAGTCTATACTTACCTCCCATGCTGGCGACGTGCCAGCAGTGTCGACTCTCACAGACCCGTGGCTCTCTTGTGCGGTTGTTGTGACATGAGACCACGGCGCTCAATCAGCAGTGACGTCACTGTCCCCACCTTCGGACTAATCGAACATGAATAGGAAGTCCAGGCTGCAGTTGATCTCTGACTTCCTCTTCATGTTCAATTCGACAGTAGGTGGGGACAGTGACGCCAGCACTGATTGGGCGCCAGGGTCACGGGTCACCACAACAGCTCGGGAGCCCCGAGACCGCGAGAGCTGACACCGCTATAACGGCGCCGGCACGGGAGGGGAGTATAGGCATTTTTATTTTAACCGGGCCAAGCATGGGGTATAAAAAGGAGTTGTCCAAGTAGTGGACAACTTCTTTAAGGCTACGTTCACACATTCATTATTTGGTCAGTATTTTACATCAATATTTGTAAGCCAAAACCAGGAATGGAACAATCAGAGGAAAAGTATTATAAAAACTCGTGCACCACTTCTACATTTTTCGCCACTCTTCATTTTGGCTTACAAATACTGATGTAAAACGCCGACCAAATACTGAACGTGTGAATGTGGCCTTAAAGTGAACTTGTACCAGTTAAGCCTTTCACATATCTCATCATCACCCTTCCAGCAGCTGCCTGACTTTGAGTGCCACTAATTTAAGAAGCCTTAGCACTCACTGGCATTTTCCCCATAGATTGTAAGCTTGCGAGCAGGGTCCTCTCTCCTCCTGGTATCTGTTGATTAATGTGATTATTGTTATTCTGCAATGTCTTTTATTGTCTGTACAATTCCCCTCTAAAATGTAAAGGGCTGCGGAATATGTTGGCGCTACAGAAATAAAATGATCATTATTAATTATTATTATTATTATTTTAGTCTAATTTGATATTGTTTTAAATAGACAATCACTATATTTAACAGGCATAACAAAGAAGCAGACTTAGTTTGTGGCAGGCGAACCATTGACAATGCACGCTGAGATGTGAGGAAAAGTGCTGGCAAAATGCTGATGAAGAATGGATGGAAATTTACAGAGCATGAAAATCAGGAGAGATACATATTTTAGGCTGCAATAACTGCACTAAACATTGTTCTATTGTTCGTAAATGCCAATCAATAGTAGACATCTATTAGAGATAATATGCAACCCTCCAGACATTCTACAGAAGACTACAAACAAGCTCCGAGATGTCAGTCATCGTTCTGTAGATTTAAGAAGCTCTATAGCCAAAGCCCTGCACTCCCAGCAAAGATTACACAGAAAGCCCTAAATACTTATCAGAACCTACAAGCAAAGCTGTGTATACCATCTAGAAACTACAGATCAAACTGTAAATAATAACTAGAAGCTACTAGAAATGCACTGGGAGCATAAGCATAAACTACAAGTAAAGGCAATGCTCATCAGAAAGCAATGACTGCAGGCATCAGTGCGCACCCCAGCACCATCGCCTCCTAAGGGACTCAGCCATAAATGCAGCACATCATATTTTCAAAGCTGACAAAACAGGTAACGTTCTGCACAGCAGGCAGCAAGATAGCGATGGAGACACAGCAGACAGTGTATTATCATTGTGGAAATATAAAAGGATTGAAATTTTGAAATTCTGTATTTTAGGGTGGTGTTTTTTTAAAAATCACAAAAGTTTAAGTGGATCTAAAGAGAATGAGAAATATAACAGAAGGATAACGGATGAACTCACACTACTTAATAGGTTCCAAACAGAATAAAGGAGAGAGAGTCTAGGACTGCGAGATGATTTCTAACCACAGGACACAACTGTTGTGCAGTTTTTTAAAGATGTGTTTACAAGTGTCAAGGACTAACATGGGTAGCCCTAAAGAAGTTTATTAGTGCTGGTACCTCCTTGCAATCTCTACTTTCTGGATATGTAACATGGTGTGGGGCAGTAGCCGTGGGCGAGGTACTCGTTTCTTACATGAAACTGGGTCCTGGCTGGGTGTGTGGACTTGTGCTATGGGGGCGCTACGCCCTTGCAGGCCGCATGTTACCGATAACTTGGGTTGACCAGGACCAGATGTTGAACAGTTCAATGAGGGAGACCACCAGTCAAAAATAAACTTTTTACTGAACTTATCCAACAAGCAAAACAAAACTAGGGTGGAATGCACTTTTGCCATCCATGGCCAACAACGTTGGAGAGTCCCAGATGCTTATGGGTCTTAGACCCCTGGAACTTTGACCTTCAGGAACTTGGAACTGTCCCGATTATTACGTGTAACAAGCAAATCATGGCCTGTTTCAAGCTCAGACTCCATCCTCTTTCACTGGCCTTCCTCTTTCTCTTGGGAACATGGAGACGATTCCTCTCCTTCCCATGTACATTCCCTTCCTTTGGCATGCTCTGGATATGGTGCTGCCTCTAAAGCCTCCTGAATCCCAGCCACATGGACATGAGCCAATGCTCTGGCCATAACCTAGACAATCATAGAATCATAGAATCATAGAATGGTAGAGTTGGAGGGGACCTCCTGGATCATCTGGTCCAACCCCCTGCTCAATGCAGGATTCACTAAATCATCTCAGACAGATGTCTGTCCAGCCTCTGAAGACTTCCATTGAAGGGGAACTCACCACTACTCATGGCAGCCTGTTCCACTCATTGATCAAAAAGTTTTTTCTAATATCTAATCTGTGTCTCCTCCCATTCAGTTTCATCCCATTGCTTCTAGTCTTTCCTTGTGCAAATGAGAATAAAGATGATCCTTCTTCAATGTGACAGCCCTTGAGATATTTGTAGACAGCTATTAAGTCTCCTCTCAGTCTTCTGTTTTGCAAGCTAAACATTCCCAAATCCTGTAACCGTTCCTCATAGGACATGGTTTGCAGACCGGTCACCATTCTGGTCACTCTTCTCTGAACTTGCTGCAGTTTGTCGATGTCTTTTTTAAAATGTGGTGCCCAAAACTGTACACAGTATTCCAGATGAGGTCTGACCAAAGAGGAGTAAAGTCCGATAATGACTTCACGTGATCTAGACTGTATGCTTCTGTTAATACATCCCAGAATTGTATTTGCCTTTTTTGCTGCTGCATCACACTGTTGACTCATGTTCAGTCTATGATCTATTAGTATACCTAAGTCTTTTTCACATGTACTGTTGCTTAGCTCTATTCCTCCCATTTTGTATATGCTTTTTTCATTTTTATTGCCCAGATGTAGTACTTTGCAATGACGACCCTTGTGCCAGCGAGGGCACCCTCCAATGCTCCACCGATGAAATGGGTGATGTACCACCAAGTTAACTGACCTCCATGTTCCTTTCCCAGGCCCTCTCTAGCTCCCACATACGTACAGCAACAGCCGTACCCTGGTGCACCACACTGACCGCATACCAACCACGGGAGCCATCCATCTTGAGGTAGGTCACTCGCATACCTGGTGTGAGAGTGTGCAACCTCTGGGGCTAGTAACTAGTCTCCACTACTTTCTTCTGCCCATAGATATGGTGGCCAGTCCCAAACTCATAGATGAACAGGTGCAGGTCATAACTATGAACTTCCCCTTGGGAGTCTAACTCTCCTTAGTGTTCAGCCAAGGGGCCCACCAACAACTCTCTGGCCCTGGTACCGGCCCTTCTCTCAGGGGTCGACAGGCCCAGACCTCGTAGGTCACTAGTGAGCTGCTGGACCCTCGCCATCCTTCTTCTGTCCTTAAGAAGCCCTGAGCTCACGTTCTCTCTCCTGATCCTGTCCCGTGAGTAGACCTGTCCCATTACGGACCCCTGAATCAGGCTTCTGCTACTTCTGTGGGTGAGCTAGCCAGCTCCGGATCGTCTGCAACCCCCTCTGCTCCTTGGGGTGAATGACCTGACTACCACTTGCAACTTAGTCACCATACCACACTGTGCTCTACATGACTTCCAACAGACTAATTGAGCAGGCTCCCATGCCACTCGGTGTCCTAAGTCACTGCTCCGCCTTTCACTGGGTGGTATTTTCTCAGCTCACCATCCCGTTCGGTCAACTTCTCTGCCAGTTTTCCTGGGTCACACCTTACTGGGTGGGCCTTTTCCTTCTGCATTACTTTACTGAAGCGACCACTCCCCGCTGTGGGCTGGCACTTCCAGTCACAGCACTTCCTCTGGTAGGTGTAACCTCTGGAGGGTTGTTCACACTCTTTTGTACCTTCTACGCTTTACATTTTTATTAAATTTTTCATGGGTTCAAAAGAGGAAAAAAATATCAATCACGCCATTTTTTTTACGTCATTTATCGATCACCATAAATCAACTGTTCACTGTATTTTACGGATTGCTACGATAGCAGGGATACCAAATATATGTTATTTGCTGATTTGTGATGTTTAATTAAAAGTTGCATTAAAAATATAAATATATTTTTTTATATTATTTTTTAATTACTTTAGAAGAATAAAAAAAAATCTCTGACTTTTATTTTACACCTAGAATACAGGTATATATAAATGCACTGGTATAAAAAGATGTACCTCTGTGTACCAGTATAATGTGCCTGTAAGGAAAAGAATACCCTGCACATTCAAGAACTGAAGATTCTCCTACATTTGTCAGTGCAGCCTGTGGCTCATAGTTTTTATTGCTGCCTCCAATGCTACAGATTAGGAGTTGGATTCCTTGGGAGACTAGGCTTCAAGAAAAGAGAAGAATTAGTTATTTAAATTAATTTAAGTAAGTATCCTTCCCTGAGAAAGGGAATGAATGAAGGAAGACACAGAGTGAAGACCGCAGAAGACGAGACATCGCACAGAGTGAGGAGACCATTGCACCGATGACTCGCCCCCAGGGCCGTGGGGTACTCGGCAGCTGGCGTGCTGCGTCTTCACCGCTCTCTGAGCGTCGGCACATTCTCTGCTCACCTCTGAGCTGTGTTCCTCTCACTCTGAACACTGAACTGAAACTAAGACTGAACTGTCTGGCTCCACCCTCCCTTTATATATCCCTAACGGGCTCCCTCTGCTGGTCTGAGGTGGAAGGTGGAGGTGTATGAATGTAGTGAGGGTCTCTTGTGGAGAAGTCCATCCATGCACCCTTCTGGGTTCTGTGGCACCAATGCGTAGCAGGGCGCCACACCGACGTCCCGGGACAGCTTCCCCAAATTGGGAATGTGTATAGTTTTTCATGGTTTATGTTGGGTATTGCAGTTATGGGCAATGAAGTAACTGGAGCTAAACTGCAATGCTACCCAAAATCTGTGGACAGATGTGAAGCGGTTTTGGGAAGAAATCAGCCAGGTTTTTCTAATCCTGTTTGTACATGTTATTGAAAATTCCTTTTAAATGTGGAAAACAGAATAAAAAGTTTATGTTTCATATGAGAATTTGTGTACATAAAATAGGAGCATGCTGTGTGCACTTATGTCTAGAATCACATTATTCAATCCTTCCTTCAAGTCTTTCTTTACACATGGTTGCACATTTTTCTTTCAGGTTTGTTGAATATGTAAAGGGAACCGTTGCAGATCCGGCTCCGGGACACACAATGCTTCCTGGAGCAAGCACTGCATGTGTCATTGTACGCCACGACTCAGAATGATCCAGTAACCCATGCTACAATGCAAATGTCCATCCCAGGTATGTGAAGCTCCTGCAGTATTCAATAATGGGCAACTACATAGCCGATGTCTGGCCCTCTTTCAGTGTATGTGCACAAAGTTTTTCGAGGCGGTCAAAAACTATAACTTATTCAAGCAGAGAGCACTTCAGGACACTGTTTTTGGGAGTTTTGCAAGAGTTTTTTTCTTGAAAGTTTTTTATTTTTTTAATTTTTTTATAGCCTTTAGATAGAACAGTGTTTAGTCTGGGGAGATTTCCTTCAGAATAAGCTTTAAAGAAGTAATATGCACTTTCTTTCTTTTTACAAGGACTTTTTCAAAACCTCTTCAGGAAAAACAAAAGCTAAAAAAACTTCCTCATATGAACAATAAAGTGAATTTTCTGTAGAAATGAATTGGAAGAGTTTTCCAAAAAGGAAAGAGAAGAGGATATGCTCAAAAAACAAACAAACATTCCCCAAGAAACTCTGTGTGCTCTTAGCCTTAGGGTATGTTCACACTTCATCTTTTTTCTGACGTTTTGTGTGGAAAACACAGCAAAAAGCGCTGGAAAAATGCTCAAAAGAATGGACCTATTCATCTCTATGTAAAATGACTTGTTGATCATATGCTTAAGGTTTTGTGCCTCTTTTAAAGAGAATTTTTCACCGGGTTATTTCTACCCCATCTGATAGCAGCATGATGTAGGACCAGAGACCCTACAAGAGAGATCCAAACAATGTATTACTTGCTTTTCTAGATGATGCAGTTTTGATTAAAAACTGTTTTATTTTTTGCAGATCTAGCAGTTCCCTAAAGGCTTCCCCCCACCACTGATTTGCAGCTTTCAGTGTACACTGTGCATAGGCAGAAAGCTGGCAATCAGTAGTGGGGGCAGAGTTTACAGAACTCATGAATATGGAGGTCTACCTGGCAGTAGGTTTACTAGTCTTCTAGTGATAATTTTCTGCTGTGATTAAATCTACAGCAAGCAGCCCAGTAAGTGACACATCACTGGAATCAGGGTGTTTTTGGTCCTGATTTACCAGGACTGGCGATGTTTATGCCCCCCTTCCCAAAAAAAAAAAAACACGAATAAAAAAATGTTCAAAAAATACTTGAGGAAAAAAAATGCTGAAAAAGACACTTTGGGAATACAAAACTCCAAGGAAAAGGAAGCATCTTCTGCTTCAAAAACACATTTTTGAGCACTGGACAAAGACGAAGTGTGAACATACGCTTAGGTGGACTTTAAAGTTGGGCAAAAAGAGTCTCAAAAAGATTTGCAGAACTCTGGTCCAGCGGCCACGTCAGTACTCTGTGGTAGCCGGACCAGAGCACTCCGAACATCCTACAATCTGCGGCATTCACAAGAACGTCTCAACTGAATAGTAAGCCCTGCAAAGTCACGACACATGCATGACTTCACGGGAGACTACTAAACAGAAGAAGATGCCGGCAGATAGAAGGAAGCTTGCCGTACTCTGGTCCGGCAGTCATGGACTACCAACGTGGCCGATGGATCAGGGTCCTTTGAATCATTTTGCTCAACCCTAGTGGAAATAATAGGACTACATGGTATTCAAAGAATATCAGGTCACCCTCAATATACTGTAGCTGTAGAGAATATCACCATTATCAGCCTCCGCATGGACTACGCAGCATTAAAATACATTTACAAGGAGACGTTTCATCTTTAGCTCACACACTTGATCTCTGGCATAGCTCCTCCATTAAGTCGGATGCCTCAGTTCCTGGCTTCTTTTTTTTTTTAAATGGAGTAAATTTGCAGCGCATAGCACTTCCGTTACATTTTATAATCTAATCGTTGCTCCTTGGGTCAAAGGATAATGGGTTAATCTGTAATATTGACCCACAATGAATTCAAATGAGCCTTGTTCTTAGGAGAGGTGCAGGCACAATGTATTCTTCACTGTCTCCAGTTTAGAGGAAGCCCCATAAAAATGCACATTTTATATTAACTCATGTAAATATATGTGCATACATAAAAATACACATCTCCGGTAAATAATAGTTTACAGGCAGAATGCACTTCAGGTGTTATCAAGTAATGAAGGGGAAACTATGTCTAATTAGAGTGGTCTGTTAACACTTCAGCTGCTGGAGTGAAAGGTGAATGGAGGGTGCGTCCAAACGGGAGGGAAATAATGCAGATTTTCTGTGCAGATTTGTGCGCAGCAGATTACAGTCATAGGGATAAAGCTTAAACAGACGTTGTAACATTTTGGGCATTTTTTCAGCCCACGTCATGTCAATTTTTTTGCGTGGATATTTGCTGAGGAATTCTCCGATTTTAATGTAGAGAAGTAAAATTTTCATTTTATTTTGCTGAAGTTTTGCCATCGATTCATTGTTTCCCTACCCTGACATTGGGAATATAGTAGTAGTGTCAGGAGAAGCGGAGATAGCACTGAAGAATTCATGCGGAAGGTCACATCAGTGGAAAAAGACTACTGGACATGTGAGACGAGAAGGAACCAATTTGCACCAGAAGATTTGCAGGGGGAGCAGCTTTGGGTGCTGGACCCGATCAGGTGACCGGCAGCCCAGAGTTCCTAAATATAAAAGGCTTGCGCGCCAAACGGCAGGGAGATTTGGTGCCAGGGAAGAGAGCGGAGCAGACGTGTTCCAGAGACGCCGCTGAGACCAGCATGACAGACCTCAGTGGGAAGTCTGCGCCACCCAGGTGCCGGTGACCGCCTGGCAAGGTCCAGATTCCCCACAGGAGAATTTTTGTTGCATAATCTTCTGTAAAGTATGGTGCGATGGGCCTGATTCATCAAAACTTTCACACCACAATTCTGGCTTAAGTTTTTCTTTTTCTGAAGCTTTTCCAAAAACTGTTTTAAACAATTTTTTTAAGTGTTTTTTCCCCTGAAGAGTTTTTTTTGCATGCTTTTTATTGGCCAGTGCTTACTTTGGAGCGTTTTCATCAGTAGTGGCTTTAAAGAAGTGAATTTAATTTTCTTTTTTTATCACCAGGTGTTTTTCAAAACCTGCAGTGGAAAAAAATGCATATGAATTGAAAAATTGATTTCCCATAAAAATAAATTTGTATAGTTTTGCAAGCATTTGTTTGAGCATAGCCTACCTAATACAAGTGGATTTTAGTGTGGGTTTTTGGGCTTGTGATTTGTTCCACTATGGACATTTATCACCTATCCACTAGAATGGGGGGCTTGAACCCCTTGTTCCTCCTTCAATGTCTTTTGGGCTGATGGAAATATCTAAGTAAGGGTTTGCTCTCACTTGCGATTAAATTGGACGAATGCAATCTGATAATAAAAATTGGATTGCATTCGGACCAAATTAATCCCATGATGGTGTGCTCAGTGGTGTTTTTTCCCCCAGCTCTGATTGGATTGCGATCGGGCTGGAAAAAATATCGCAGCCTGCTGTGATTGCATTCTGGATTCTGATCGCACTCACCCATATAAGCCTGTGGGTGCACGTGAAACATTGCACTGCACTCAGATATCACCCGAGTGTAATGCAATTCCCGCCGATGCCGGCAACAGAGGAGATGGAGAAATTACTTTCTCCGTCCCCTCCGCAGCTGTGCTGCGATCCCCTCTGTGTGAGAGGATCGCAGCATGGAGCACTGACACTCTGCTCACACTCGCAGCAGAGCAGGAGCCGAGCGTCATTAGCATATCGCATCCGATGCCATACACTAGTGGGACCCCGGCCTACTGCTGCCTCGATCAGACCTACAGTGGGGAAAATAAGTATTTGATACACTGCTGATTTTGCAAGTTTTCCAACCTACAAAGAATGGAGAGGTCTGTAATGTTTATCGTAGGTACACTTCAACTGTGAGAGACAGAATCTAGAAATAAAAAACAGAAAATCACATTGTATGATTTTTAAATAATTAAATTGCATTTTATTACATGAAATAAGTATTTGATCACCTACCAACCAGCAAGAATTCTGGCTCTCACAGATCTGTTAGTTTTTCTTTAAAAAGCCCTCCTACTCTGAACTCATTACCTATATTAATTGCACCTGTTTGAACTCATTACCTGTATAAAAGACACCTGTCCACACACTCAGTCAATAACACTCCAACCTCTCTACCATGGCCAAAACCAAAGAGCTGTCTAAGGACACCAGGGACACAATTGTAGACCTGCACAAGGCTGGGGTGGGCTACAGGACAATAGGCAAGCAGTTTGTTGAGAAGGCAACAACTATTGGCGCAATTATTAGAAAATGGAAGAAACACAAAATGACTGTCAATCTTTCTCGGTCTGGGACTCCATGCAGGATCTCGCCTCGTGGGGTAAGAATGATTTTGAGAAAGGTCAGGAATCAGAACTACATGGTAGGACCTGGTCAATGACCTGAAGTGAGCTGGGACCACAGTCTCAAGCATTACCATTAGTAACACACTATGCAGTCATGGATTAAAATCCTGCAGGGCAAGCAATGTTCTCCAGCTCATGCCAGCACATGTCCAGGCCCATCTGAAGTTCACCAATGACCAACTTGATGATCCAGAGGACTCATGGGAGAAGGTCATGTCGTCAGATGAAACCAAAATAGAACCGTATGTTATCAACTCCAAGGATGAGTACAACCCCAAGAACACCGTCCCAACCAAAGAGCATGGTGGAGGAAGCATCATACTTTGGGGGTGTTTTTCTGCCAAAGGTACAGGGCGCCTGCACTGTATTGAAGGAAGGATGGATGGGTTCATGTATCGCGAAATTTTGGCCAACAACCTCCTTTCCTCAATAAGAGCATTGAAGATGGGACACAGCCAGGGCAACTAAGGAGAGCATTGAAGATGGGTCGTGGCAGGGTCTTCCAGCATGGCAATGACCCGAAACACACAGCCAGGTCAAGTAAGGAGTGGCTCCGTAAGAAGCATTTGACGCGACCCTGGGCCTGTGTCGCGCTGCGCTGCGCATGCGGGAGCTTACCCGGAGCCGGATCTGTGGAGGGTTGTAGTCTCGTGGCGGTGACCCGGTCCGTGCCCAGGGAGTCAAACTAGACGGCAGTCCATTAGTAGTAAATGGTTGATGACTACGCCACCCGTTGAGTGCAGCCAGGGGCTGCTGCTGCAGGGCAGACCGCTGAGGCCGATGGTGGGATTGTGCAGCGTGATAGTATAACCCCCAACGGGAGGGGTATGGCCTCAGGGCAGCCGACGTGGATGATGGGGGTAGCAGGAACCACTCAGAGACGGTACGGTGTAGTTCAGGGTCTTTACTGGTAACAACAAAAGACCCTCCCGGAGTACTTGCTAGCGGATGGGGCCTGGTCAGTCCTTGAGCAGATGGGATCTCCCCTGGCCAGGCGTAGTTGTAGGCCTCCCAAACTGACTGTACTCTTCTGGCTACCTTGCTAGGAGCTGATGTAAGTAGCCCACGTCCCTGAGTGTACCGTTTGGTGCTCACCCGTATGGCCGGTGACTCGGGGCCTTCTAATGGCTTCCGCTCCACGATGGCGGTGCTGGTCCCACGCGTGTGACCGTGCCTTCGGGCTTCTGGGCCAGAGGACCTGAAATCCCCTGCCTGACGGATTCTGCTGCTGGGCAGGAATTAGTCCCCACAGCCTCGGACTCCGGGTCCGGTAAAAAGTCTTCTTAGTCAGGGCGAACTCTGCAGCTGCCAGCCCCTGACTCCTTGTAACTGCTGTTTCTTCCTATGCTGTCTCTACTTCTTCTCTTCTTCTACTCACTCACCCTGCCTCAGCCCCAGGTTTATATAGGGGAAGTTCTTCCCCTCCCAAGACTGGGCAGGAGGTGTGGCATGCACAGGATCCCTGACTAAAGGACCTCCCACCTGCTCTCAGACATAACATTACGTTACTGTGGCAACCAGACCCCTGGGGTGTCACATTCCCCCCTAGTAAAATTTAGTACTCCGGGACTAAACACATTTAGAAAACATAACAAGGCAAAACATTAATAATACAATAAGAAAACACATAAAGATGGTTACGGCGTGTCCGCAACCGGGTGCAGTCTCTGAAGAAAGCAAGGTGTCCATTTCACCAACACAGGGAGACGTAACCAGGTAGGGGTCTGTTCTACCCCGAGTCCTTGACAGTCTTTAGTCCATCCTGGGTTACGCTCCAACTATATACAAGGATTCCCGGTAAATCCACCAAGGATTCCTAAAAACAACTAGAAATACAAAATTACACACAAGCAACTATAGACAGGTAAACATTATAAAATAGCTTAAACATTTAGATCCTCCAACGTGCGGGTAACTGGCCTCTAGTGGCCCTAGTGGACCTACGGAGCTGACTGTCTGGCCCTGAACTACAGGGTGTAGGAGCTGTCAAGGGTAAACTGGGCAGCTGTCTACCGGCTCTTTGTCTCACTAGGGGTACGGCAGGCTCACTATAAGCAGAGGGTTGATTCTCCTGTTCTACTTGTGTGGAGTCTTCTGCCTCCTGGACCGGCTGTTCTTCCAGCTCTACCCGTTGCTCCGTAGGTTCTTGGGATGATGGTTGGAGGAAGGTGAGTACGGGTACCACAACTGCACCATTGACTTGAGTCCAAGACCGAGGGAAGTCCCCGAGCACGGTACTAACCATATCTTCCCTTTCTCCCACGGGTCGATGGTCTTCTTGTTCCTCTTCAGGGTTCCTCAGTTGTTCGGGACACTTCTTCAGGTGGTCCCGGGATACAATGGCTGTGGTTTCCCCTCCGTCTTTACTGATGGTACAGACCTTCGGGTTCTCGTGGCTTGAGGGCAGTACGGTGTACGGGTCCTTCTCCCACTGGTCATCCAACTTGTGGAGCCGTCTTTTCCTCTTCAAGACCTGCTCTCCGGGTACCAGGGGAACAGCGGGAGCATACTGGTTGTAAGTCTTCTCTTGTCTTTCCCTAGCCTGACAGAGACTTCGCTCCACGCTCTCCTGTACTCTCCGGTACTGCTGCTGCCTCTCTGTGTCCCAGTCTGTTTCTGGTGAAGTGTTCTCAGGTGTCAGGACTCCCATTTCCAGGTCAACAGGTAACTTACCAGGTCTCGCCCTCATTAGGTAAGCCGGGGTACAGTTGGTGGAACCTACCGGGATGTGGTTGTATAGGTCCACCAGATCGGGCAACTTCTCAGGCCACAGACTGCGTTCTTCCAGGGGCAATGTTTTTAGAAGATCCATTACCACCTGGTTCATTTTTTCACAAAGTCCATTAGTTTGCGGATGGTAGGGTGTCGTCCTTATCTTCCGGCAGCCATACAGATTGCAGAATTCCTGGAAGACCTCCGCTTCAAAGGCAGGTCCCTGGTCCGTCAGCACTTGGTCCGGGTACCCGTGTGGACGGCAGAAGTGCTGCTGGAAGGCCCTAGCTGCTGTTTGAGCCGTTAAGTCCTTGACGGGGACGACAACCAAGAACCGGGAGTAATGATCCACGATGGTTAACGCGTAGACGTAGCCACTTCTGCTTGGGGTCAGTTTTACATGATCCAAGGCTACCAGTTCCAACGGTTGCCGGGTGACAATGGACTGCAGGGGAGTCTTCTGGCTGGCCCGGTCCTTCCTTCTCAGATTGCACGGGCCACAGTCTCTGCACCACTTCTCGATGGTTCCCCTCATGCCTACCCAGTGGAACCGCTCGCGCAGCAGGAACTCCAGCTTTTTCCACCCGAAGTGTCCAGCTCCGTCGTGGTATGCCTCCATCACCATGGCTGCGTCTCTTCGGGGCACCACTACTTGCCAGAGTAGTTCATGCGTCCGGGAGTTGACCATTCTGCGGCACAACTTCCCCTTGTAAAGGAATAGTCGACTCTTCTCCGCCCATAGTTGTTTGGCTTCCTCCGGAGCGTCTGGTTCAAGGCGAGCCTCCGGCCGAGTCAGCATCTCCTTCACCAGTCGGACGGCAGGGTCGCTGTCTTGCGTTTCCGCCCAGTTGTAGTGGGGTAAGGGGTTCAACGTAGCAGCCTGCTTACCCCTTACCCGGTGGGAATACTGGATAGTCCCATGACGGTGGAACGCAGGGAGTTCAACTTCTTCCAGTCCCTCCGGATCTTCTCCTTCGTCCGGCAGGTTGGGCATCCTGGACAGGGCGTCCGCGTTAGTATTGGAGCGTCCTGCCCGGTATTTGATTGTGAACTCGTAGTTGGACAGACGGGCCATCCACCTCTGCTCCAGGGCACCGAGTCTTGCCGTGTCCAGGTGTGTCAACGGGTTGTTATCCGTGTATACGGTGAACCGGGAAGAAGCGAGGTAATGCCTAAAGCGCTCGGTGACTGCCCATACCACGGCCAGGAACTCTAGCTTAAATGAGCTGTAATTTTCGGGGTTCCTTTCGGTGGGTCGCAGTTTTCGGCTGGCATAGGAGATTACTCGTTCTCTCCCCTGCTGAATCTGGGACAGTACGGCTCCTAGCCCGATGTTACTGGCGTCGGTGTAGAGGATGAAGGGCTGGCTATAGTCCGGGTACGCCAAGATTTCATCCCCCGTGAGGGCCATCTTCAGCTGGCAGAAGGACTCTTCTTCTAGCTTTTCCCATTTGAAGGGCGGCTTCTGGTTCTTGGCCTTCCGGGACTGGCCTATCAGGAGGTCCTGCATAGGTGCTGCCTTTTTGGTGAAACCGGGAATAAACCTTCGGTAGTAGCCTACCAACCCTAGGAACTGCCGCACTTCTTTTACGCTGGAGGGGCTTGGCCATCCCTTAATTGCGGTGATCTTATCGGGGTCGGGAGCCACTCCGTCAGCGCTCACCACGTGTCCCAGGTATTGCACCTTTGGTTTCAGGAGGTGACACTTGGAGGGTTTCACCTTTAGGCCGTAACTCGCCAGAGCTTCGAACACCTCCGCCAGGTGTTTCAGGTGGTCCTCATAAGTTTTGGAGTATACGATGACATCGTCCAGGTACAACAGGACCGTCTCGAAGTTTCTGTGGCCCAGACAGCACTCCATTAATCGTTGGAAGGTTCCTGGGGCGTTGCAGAGTCCGAACGGCATGCAGGTGAACTCGCTAAGTCCCATCGGGGTGGTGAATGCGGTCTTCTCCCGGTCCGCCTCTGCTACAGGAACCTGCCAGTACCCGCTAGTGAGATCCAAGGTAGAGAAGAAGTTAGCAGATCTTAAAGCAGCCAATGACTCCTCTATCCTTGGTAAGGGGTACGCATCCTTGTGTGTGATACGGTTGATTTTCCGGTAATCTACACACATCCTCATGGTGTTGTCTTTCTTTTTGACTAAAACTAGTGGGGCTGCCCAGGGGCTACAGCTATCCCGGATTACCCCAGCCTCCTTCATGTCTCTAAGCATCCCCTTGGCGTGTTGGTAATGTGCAGGGGGTACGGGTCGATACCTTTCTTTTATGGGAGGATGATCTCCCGTGGGGATGCGGTGTTCTACCCCCTTGACTCGCCCGAAGTCTAACGGGTGTTTACTAAACACTCTCTCATACTCTTGAACCACCCGATAGACTCCTTGTTTCTGATGTGAGGGAGTGGAGTCAGTACCCAGATGTAGTTGCTGACACCAGTCCTCCATGTCTTTCTTAGAGCCGTTACCTTCCTCCGGGTGAGATGGAGGCAAGGGTTCCACAGATTGTATAGAATTTTGATTAGTGGTATATAATTTGGCTAGCGTGGCATACCGGGGCAGGTACACTTCCCTCTCCCCGATATTTATTATGCGAACGGGCACCCTCCCATGGCGTACATTGACCACCCCCCGTGCTGTCAAAATGGTGGGCCTACTGTCTGAGTAAACTGGTTCTACCATTGCCTGGTAATCTCTACCTCTCAGACCAATAGCTGCCCGGCACCAAATCATCATTTCACTTTTTGGGGGCATGGCAATAGGAAAAGGGTCACACATTCTTACGCTACCAATCTCACCGCCGGAGAGTTCCACTTGTTGCCGTTGCATCAGTGCCCGGATCTCTTTCTGGAGCACCCGCTGCTCGCCGGAGCTGGCGTTCTTGGCAACCTGCTGTAAAAGGAAAATCACCTCTGCAAGACAATTTTCAATTACGTTAGTTCCTAGAGTTATTTTTGGGTGACTCTCATGTTTATCAATATCTACAATGATCAGTCCCTGTGCGGCCAGTTCGACTCTACCGATTTTGAGGGTCACCTCTTTAAATCCGATCTGTGGCACGGGCTGGCCATTGCTGGCGATGATACTCAAGTCGTCGTCAGGGTAGCGGGTAATATCCGAGTCATTCCAGTACTGCTTGAAGAGCACGTACGGGATGGTGGTGACCTGTGACCCGGTATCCAGTAGGGCACTCATGGGAATGCCATCCAGTACCACAGGCAAGACTGGACGTCCTCCCACATATCTGTCGCGCCAGTTCGATGGGCCTGGTGATCTTTTTCCTGGGGGTTGGCCCTCTACCCCAGGTTGTGCCCGTTTAAAGAACAGTACCTTTCCATATGTCCGGGTTGATTGCAGCGGCGGCAGATGGGTCGTCCGTCCTCGCTGTATCGGTCACTGGGTCTTCCTCTGGCCGGTGGGGTCCTCCTTGGTCGACGCCACGGGATGTCCTCCGGTCCGGATGCCAGCTGGATCTTCCCTGGGGTGGAAACCTGTAAAGACTGCACAGTTCGGGTTAGCGCAGCAACGCTCTTAACTAGCTCTTGGACCTGATGGTGTAGGTCTGGAGCCGGGTCATTGTCCAAAGCCTGCGCATGAGCTCCCACAGGCCCTGTCGACAAGGGCGCCGCCTCCTGGTGGTAAGTGATAGCTGGGCGCCTGTGGGTCACAACGCCACCCGGTGCTGGTTCTCGGAGCACCCGGATAGCTCTATCCTTGAACTGTGCAAAGTCCAGATGGGGATCCTGTAAGGCCATTGCCCGCAACTGGGTTCGGTGGGCATTGCAATATAAACCCTCTATAAATTGTTCAGTCAACAGCCTGTCCTCGTTTCCCACCCCATCAGGGTCGGTCTGCTTTATGGCCCTCAGGGCCTCTTGTAGGTTTAGTGCATAGTCCCTTATACTCTCATGCGCTCGCTGCTTGCACCCGTAGAATCTAAGCTTAATCTCGGCTGAGGTGCGGGTATCAAAGGTGTCCTTCAGCCGGGTTAGTATCCCTGCGACAGTCTTCCTCCCAGGTGGCCAGGATTTTACTTCCCTTTTGGCTGCCCCGGTTAGTTGGGCCACCAGGATGCTCACTTTTTGCTCTTCTGTGAGGGGGTACACCTGGAAGAGGCTATCCAGCTTTTCTCTAAAGTCATGCAGGGTATGTGACTCCCCTGAGTACTGGGGTAGCCAAGCTGCTCCCGGGATATAGGGCATGGTGAAGGGCATAACTGCAGCAGCGGTAGCGCTGGCGGGGGTTGAGGCAGTGAAGCTCTCCTCCGTATCCGACATCTTCCTCCCCCCTAGTGGACCGTGGCCTACCTTGCGATGATCCTGTTCCGTAGGCCGCGGCTCCGCAGTGGATCGTCAGGGTTGAGGACCTTTCGTCGCGCTCCTGTGACGTCGGCGTCTGCTGGGCTCCTTCCAGGACCTTACGCAACGTCCGGACGTGAGGCGGGGCTTTAGTTCTCGCGCGCTTTCGGAGTCCACGCCCCTCTTCTTCCCGCGCGGCGTCCTCAAGATGGCGTCCAATGGCGGGAAAACTCCACGGATGGCGGGAAGAAGGCAGAAGATGGCGCCGGATGGCGGGAAACTTCACCGATGGCGGGAAGAAGGCTGAAGATGGCGCCGGATGGCGGGAATCTTCACCACAGGTAAGTTTGAAAAGTCTCTTTTTCAGGCACGCAGTACCCGGTGGTTGCGGGCACGAAATCCTGCCGACTACGCCAAAGTTGACGCGCCCCTGGGCCTGTGTCGCGCTGCGCTGCGCATGCGGGAGCTTACCCGGAGCCGGATCTGTGGAGGGTTGTAGTCTCGTGGCGGTGACCCGGTCCGTGCCCAGGGAGTCAAACTAGACGGCAGTCCATTAGTAGTAAATGGTTGATGACTACGCCACCCGTTGAGTGCAGCCAGGGGCTGCTGCTGCGGGGCAGACCGCTGAGGCCGATGGTGGGATTGTGCAGCGTGATAGTATAACCCCCAACGGGAGGGGTATGGCCTCAGGGCAGCCGACGTGGATGATGGGGGTAGCAGGAACCACTCAGAGACGGTACGGTGTAGTTCAGGGTCTTTACTGGTAACAACAAAAGACCCTCCCGGAGTACTTGCTAGCGGATGGGGCCTGGTCAGTCCTTGAGCAGATGGGATCTCCCCTGGCCAGGCGTAGTTGTAGGCCTCCCAAACTGACTGTACTCTTCTGGCTACCTTGCTAGGAGCTGATGTAAGTAGCCCACGTCCCTGAGTGTACCGTGTGGTGCTCACCCGTATGGCCGGTGACTCGGGGCCTTCTAATGGCTTCCGCTCCACGATGGCGGTGCTGGTCCCACGCGTGTGACCGTGCCTTCGGGCTTCTGGGCCAGAGGACCTGAAATCCCCTGCCTGACGGATTCTGCTGCTGGGCAGGAATTAGTCCCCACAGCCTCGGACTCCGGGTCCGGTAAAAAGTCTTCTTAGTCAGGGCGAACTCTGCAGCTGCCAGCCCCTGACTCCTTGTAACTGCTGTTTCTTCCTATGCTGTCTCTACTTCTTCTCTTCTTCTACTCACTCACCCTGCCTCAGCCCCAGGTTTATATAGGGGAAGTTCTTCCCCTCCCAAGACTGGGCAGGAGGTGTGGCATGCACAGGATCCCTGACTAAAGGACCTCCCACCTGCTCTCAGACATAACATTACGTTACTGTGGCAACCAGACCCCTGGGGTGTCACACATTTCACAGTCCTGGAGTGGCCTAGCCAGTCTCCAGCCCTGAACCCAATAGAAACTCTTTGGACGGAGCTGAAACTCAATGTTGCCCAGTGACAGTCCTGAAACCTGAAAGATCTGGAGAAGATGTATATAGAGGAGTGGGTCAAAATCCCTGCTGCAGTGTGTGCAAAGTGGTCAAGAACTACAGGAAACTTCTGACCTCTGTAATTGCAAACAAAGGTTTCTGTACCAAATACTAAGTTCTGTTTTTCTATTGTATCAAATACTTACTTCATGCAATAAAATGCAACTTAATTATGTAAAAATGAAACAATGTGATTTTCTGGATTTTATTTTTGGATTCTGTCTCTCACAGTTGAAGTGTACCTACGATAAAAATTACAGACCTCTCCTTTCTTTGTAGATGGGAAAACTTGCAAAATCGGCAGTGTATCAAATACATTATTTTCCCCACTGTATAGATTTCGAATAGAGTGGTGGATTCCAGTCAACGTTTTCCCCACTGGGATGATGTACAGGGATGCTCGGGTCCTCTTTTATTGGGATCATTGGGGACACCCATTGATCAGCCATTTGTCATCCATGCTGTGGACATGTAATAAATGTCCATTGTGGGAACCTCCTTTAACTGTTTCCTCTCTATAGTCCTTTTTGCTTTAGTATATGATTCCTAGTGAGCCATAAAAAAGCAAGATCATACAATTGTCCTATGCAAGGAAAGATAAAAATTGTATTCCAATTTGCCACAGTTATCTGGGATTAGAAACGAGAGGCTACTTTTGTGTTTAGAAACAGCGCCTCCCTTGTTCACAGGCTCTGCCTGGTATTGCAGATCAGGATGACTAGGGCTGAGATACAATATCAGACACAGCTGATGGACAAGGGTTATGTTGTTTCTAAGTAAAAAAAAAGACCTTGAACCCAATTTTTATGGACCATTTATTAGTAAGGCAGCAGCCTTACTATATCCCCCATCTCTATTGACAATGTAAAAACATGGCTGTCCTTACTCATGGCTCCTTTATGTCCCTATTGAAATAGACATGCATGCTTGTGTAAAAAGGTGGACAAGAGAGAAGATGTGTACAGTTGATGCCTAACTGAGTAACTGCAAACACCGCCATCTGCTGGTCAAAGGCGAAAGTGAAAATAAAGAATAAATTATCGTAGTAGGAACACCAAGAGTGGAAGTGCATGTTTCTGGGGAAGAGATTAAAGACGCCTCTGGGTCAGATGACACCTGTGTCACAGTTACTAACTATAAAAGGCCTGGCTGGTCCAAGAAGGGAGGAGTTGACGCCAGAACTTGTACCAGGCAGATCATGTGGCCATGAAGTGCGCTTACGGTCACCATCGCAAGAAGGGTACAAAAGCGGTCAGATGCTGGAGAAGGCCTGAGCTGTGAGGAATGACCCGCGCCAGTAGAAGACCATAAGCCGTACCAGTAGAAGACCGCGAGCAGCGCCAGTAGAAGACCGTGAGCGGCAGCAGTAGAAGACCGCGATCAGTGCCAGTAGAAGACTTCAAGCAGCGCCAGTAGAAGACTGCCAGCAGCGCCAGTAGATGACCGTAAGCTGCAACAGTGGAAGACCGCAAGCAGAGCCAGTAAAAGACCATAAGCAGTGCCAGTAGAAGACCGTAAGCGGCGCCGTGACCAGATCTGAACCAGGCTCTAGAACCGATCCAGCTGGAGCAGAGGACTGTCCTGTGAGCCGTTACTTCCAGTGTAGACGTACGGTGCAGGGTGTGGGCCGGGGTCGTACTTCAGGGAAAGAAGACGGCCAGTGCGACGAGCACACTGTGTACTCAGTGACTCGCATATCTAGGACCAGCGGGAGATTTACTGTGTGGAGAAGATTTAGTGTAACGGGATGGGGATGATTTGAGGACACAAGGGAGCAAGGGAGGGATCGGTGCAGACACAATATGGGGAGCAGGAGAAATTTGAAGGCACAATATGAGAAGCAAGGGGGGGGGAGATGAGGGGGATGTGTGAGGAGGCAGTACGGAAAGTGGGAGGGGGAAACGTATGAGGAGACTATTGAGGGGAATAGTATGAGGAGACAGTATGGGGGTTGAAAAGTGTGAGTGGGCACAGAATAAAGACTGAGTACTGTGTGTGTGTGTGTGTGTGTGGGAGTAGCATGGCTGGAACAAAGCCAGAAAGGGATAGTAAGCCAAGGAGGGGGGAGTGTGATGAGGGGTCACAGTCTAGAGACTGGGCCCTGTAGGAGGGACACAGTGTGATAGGATAGTGTGAAGAGGGGTCCCAGTATGTAAAGGAGAGAACAGTGTGCAGAGCCTGTACCATAAGAGGGACAGTGTGTGAGTCATATTTTGTGCAGGGAATATAGTGAGGGGCAATTATTTATTCAGGGTCTCAGCGTAGGGCAGATATTTTTATTCAGGAGCATTATAATGACACTACTATCTTTAAGGGCATCATGTGGGGATGCGCTGCAGAAGACCGGAGAAGATGGAAGTCTGCAGAGACGAGCTGTGGATGAGAAAACTCATCATGGCGTCTGGACAAGATGAAGAAGAAAAGAAAGAGAGTGACTCCAGAGACAACGTCATTTATCAGGTACCTGGATG
This sequence comes from Phyllobates terribilis, assembly GCF_046119375.1. NCBI lineage: Eukaryota > Metazoa > Chordata > Amphibia > Anura > Dendrobatidae > Phyllobates > Phyllobates terribilis. The sequence goes on from NW_027362767.1 coordinate 379,886,527, forward strand.
TAAATGTTTTTTGTGATACTGACTAATTCTCATATTTTTATTTATGCTAGGATCATTAAAGGGGTTGTCCAAATTTGTGATGAGTCTGTAGTCATGATTTGTGACTGCAGACTTCTGACTTCTCACAGTGCGCCCTGCACACTATCAAGATTCTCTTGTGCCAGCAATTTGCAAACATGCGGTCACATGCTGACTAGACATGCGTGGCCTCACTCAATGAAAATGAATTGAGCGAGGCCGGACATGTCTAGTCGGAATGTGGACAGAAGTATACAAATCACATACTTGTGCAAGGGAGAATCCTAAAAGTGTGCAGTGAATGCGCTGTGAAAATTCAGAAGCCTGCAGTCAACAAGAGTGACTACAGACTTTCATCTCAAACTTGGATAAGCCCTTTAGTTGTAAAATGAAGCCTTGTAGCCAATCCTAACAGCGTGTAATATCCTCATTGTCAGGATTCAGCTCGGCTTGCAGGTTCCTTCAGTCATCACATGGCCACTTCAGTCACATGTGCTTTTCAATCTTACGGTCACGTGACAACGCGCTTCTCTTCCTGCTTCTCTCAGTTTTTCACTGAACATTGAGAGAATTAGGGAGAGCAGCTCGTCGGCACGTGACTAAGTGTGCAAATCTCATATGTCCTGGGGGGGCGCCAAACTGAACTCTTGCCCCAGGTGCCAGAAAACCAGATACACCTCTGCTGTAACTACAAAGTCCAGTTCATGGACTGAGGCAGCCGAAGGGCTGAAAACTGTGGCCCATGGGCCACACCATACCCTCCGCTATCCTGATATCACTGCTATCTGCATCCCCAAGATGCAGACTGTGGTGAATCTCACACTGTATAGGAGGCTGAGTGGGGGCTCATACTGTATGTAGAAGGCTATGTGAGTCCTCACACTGTATATAAAAGGCTGTACGGGTCCTCACACAGTATATAGGAGGCTGTGTGTAGGCTGATACTGTATATAGGAGGCTATGTGGGTCCCCACACTGTATATAGGAGGCTATGGAAGAGCTCATACTGTATATAAGAGGCTATGTGAGGGCTCACATTGTATATAGGAGGCTATGTGGGGCTCACACTGTGCTGTACTTGGAAGGCTATGTGGGGGCTCATACTGTATATAGGAGGCTGTGTGGGGGATCATACTGTATATAGGAGGCTATGTGGCTCCTCACACACTGTATATAGAGGCTATGTGGGTCTCCACACTGTATATAGGAGGCTATTTGAGAGCTCATATTGTATATATGAGGCATGTGAGGGCTCACATTGTATATAGGAGGCTAATGGGGCTCACACTGTTCTGTATATGGAAGGCTATGTGGGGGCTCATACTGTAAAAAGGAGACTATGTGGTGGCTCCTGTTCAGCAGCCACTGAATATTCATCTGACCACTGTCCTACAAATTGCTCGTCTCTATATACCAGTCATACTGTATATTTTCCTATATATATATTGTACTGCAGGTGGTATACTATGTATTCTGTGTGCACGGACATCAGATGGTACACACAGGATAATTAGTGACTGGTACATCATATACTATAATACGGAGTTAAAGTTTACAATGATGATTTGATTGTTTTCAAACATACTTGATCATACACAAAGTAATAATTCATAGGTCTCTATCTAGCAGACCTGGGCTTATGTGTGACCACCTTTACTCTGCTGGTATGTTTTTTTAAGGAGTGTAGAAAAGTAGTGTACCTGACTTTACTACATCTCTAAAAAGGTATATCTGCTTTAAAAATGGTCATACATAAGCATAATCTGTACTATGCCTGACCACTACAAACACTCATCTGAACTGGTCCAAGTGCTGTCAGTTTTTTTCACGGGCAGCACTTAGACAATACGGTCGTGTGAATATAGGCTTATGATGCAGCTGATGCAGCTGGTAATAAACATGTTAAGGATCGGCCGCTACTCATGGGCCACTGATGTGTGCTTGCCCCCCAGGCTAAAATTTGCCAGCCAGCCCCTGTCAAGGACTTACGGCCTAGCGGGGAATACCGATGACCCCCGCTAGGGTCAGTGTAACGATCAGAGGAGCTTCCAGAGACTACGACGTGGCGGGCCCAGTACTTAGAGTGACGCCCGTTAAGCTGAGACATAAAGGCATTAACAGTCGTTTAACTGCTAGATAATAACAGCATTAAGGACAGTGTATATAATAGGACATTGCATAGATATAATCATATTACGCTGCATCGCTGTGTTCTGACAGTGTCATAACATATTGTATTGACCTTGTTACGGTTACCCACAATATAGTGCTTACTTGTGTGTATATATACTGATAGATAGATTTTCTTTCTGTGTTAGTCAAATAAATAGTACCACTGTCTCCTCATTGTCTGCGCTGTTGCATCCAAGTAACCTGCTCACACTTGGCTGATCTGAGTGCACAATTATAGACGTCTCATGAGATAGAGCCATCAGCCTTACAAGGTTGTATATGGCCTCGCACAAGATGGTCCGCCAGGCACGTTCGCATAAACTAAGTGTCTTGTTTATTCAAAAAGGAAACTACGGCTGCAATTTGATTCACAAAGCCATTAACCACTGGACCAACCGGGCTTTTATAAATCATTTTAAGACCAGGTATTTTAAAATAGTACCGAGGCATTTACTACAAGACTTGCCACCCCAAAAGCTGATGTGGAAAATAAGGTAGCATCCGTCTAGTGAGCCTATAGCCAACCAGAGAAGAGATATTTCCAATGCAAAACTTTACAACCCTAAAAATACTACCATTAGGGTGGATTTGTGGCACCCCAGGGGTCCGGTTGCCACAGTGCCATTGCCTCCCTCACAAGGGGTGATGCCATGCCTGGAAGCAAGCAGGGGTCCCCTAGTCAGGTATACTAGCACGCAACACTTTCCTGGCTCCAGACCAGCAAGGGGAGCTCCTCCCCTTAGCAACTGGGATCTGGAGGCGGGGTTAGTTAGAGTTAGTGAGAGGAGTTGAAGACAGGACAGCGAAGAGGAAAGACCTGGGGAGTGGAGCTGCATGGCAGCTCACCCCAGAGAGGAGCGCAGAAGAATCGGACCCCGGAGTCCAAGGCTGTGGGTCTCCTGGCCCCATCAGACGCCTGGAGGCTCAGCATCACCATAGGGCCCAGCACCGCCACGTGGGAGCAACATTCCAGGAGGGCCCGAGCTGCCTGCCATACGGGTGAGCACAAAGACGTTTTACTCAGGGACGAGGCCCGCAGCATAGCTATAAGCAGCAGGGCACAAGAGATTAGTGCAGAGGGAAGGCCTACAACTTCACTTGGCGAGGTGGATCCCCAACTTGCTTCCAGGCCGCCCGGACTTCTACTACCAGCTAGTACCTGTGCCCCGGTCTGCCTAACCACCGCAAGTAAAGATGAGAGGAAACCGCCATTAAGTTGTGGACTGGTTATTATCTGCGCCATCCCCTGCACTACACTGCACAGCAACATCTATAACACCACCACTTACTGCCCTGGAGCTAAGCTCTACCTGTGGAGAGCTGAACCAAATCTGCTGCGTCATCACCAGCTCCAGAGGATCTGCACCGCAGCGGCGGCCCCATATAGCCGCATACCACAGGTGGCGTCACGAACATTATATATAAAACTTTAATTCCCTTTTCTTTATTCCCCTTTTTATTGACCACCCTGGGTCACGGACCGGGTCACCGCCACTCTGACATCCCCCCAACATCGACCGGCCCGGCTACTGAGTACCCCACGGCCCAGGGGGCGCATCAGATTCACATGTTGCTTTTTTTCCCTTTAAAAAAATATGTTTTTGTAGGGTTTTTTTCTGCTGCCTTTTTTTGCCATTTTTCTTTATGGCAATACCTTGCCAGATGTTGGTGGTCAATTAATAGGGAAATATTAAATATCTTACAAACAATGGATTTGTTAAAATGTATTTGTTATTTTTTCTTTAAACAAAATCTTTATTGAATCTATACAAGTACATAATCTATAACCTGAGACCACACCCCTGCTTACTCCCCCAAAACCTACTCTAACTCTTACCCCAACTCCCGCATTGCTAAAAGGCTAAGACTAACTTTCCATAATGAGTATTTGGTGGGTTTTTGATGCTGCAAATTTCCTACTGCATCCCTGGACCAGTTAACTAAACTATTTTACTGTTTTTTTTTTTCATTGTATTTTTGATTGCATTTTTTTACATATGTTTTTATCATGTTTTTGACGCTAGTATCTTGTTTTTGATACTTCTTGGTATTTGGCTTTGATAAAATTGTATTGATACAGTCATGTGCAGATTATATGTGTTCTTAACCTGTGGATTTTACGCATCTAATTCAATTCTATGTCAAAAATCCGGTAACAAGACTCAGCATACCCGCAAGAAAAATCGACATGTTGCGGTTTTCCAAAATACACCGCAGATCAGTTTAGGTTTTCTTTAAAAAAACCAAAAACCTCAGTGAGCGAAAGATTTAGATAAATCCCATCCACTTTACAGGAACTGTACTGTGTTGCTTTTTTTTTCACAGTGAAAATACGCAGAGTCAAAAACTCCCCCAAAACTCATTGTTGGAATTTAGCCTAAAAAAAAATAAAAAAATATGAGAAAAAAAAAATTAACTCTTATGATTGATTAGCCATGAGGAAGGGAATCACTGTTGTTATCTTTCCCAAATACTTTTCCAGATTTCCCTTTTGTGGCTTTTTGAATCTGGAAAAAAACTTCTGAGTTTTACCAAAATGAAAATAACATTAAAAAACAAGTAGAATATGTCTACTCTTGGGCTCTGTTTACATCTGTGTTGGAGGCAGATTTTGCCCAAATACTGACAAATATGTATAATACAGAAACTTGCGCATCATTTTGGCTATTTAGTCCGGTGAAGTGTTACACACCATGACTAAAACCTGAGGCACCTATTATAGTCATTGGGGTCAGTCATGCTCCACTAGCATCTGGCATGTCTGGAGTCCAGGATGGCCATTCATTTTGCTGTTCTGCTCCCATGATGGAGCAGAAAAACTGAACTACATATAGTGGTGTGAAAAAGTGTTTGCCACTTCCTGATTTCTTATTCTTTTGCATGTTTGTCACACTTAAATGTTTCAGATCACAAAACAAATTTAAATATTAGACAAAGATAACACAAGTAAACACAAAATGCAGTTGTTAAATGAAGGTCTTTATTATTAAGGGAAAAAGAAATCCAAACCTACAGGGCCTTGTGTGAAAAGGTGATTGCCCCCTAAACCTAAAAACTGGTTTGGCCACCCTTAGCAGCAACAACTGCAATCAAGCGTTTGCGCTAACTAACTGTCATGGGTGTGTCAGAGGTGACAGACAGTCGCCCTGCAGTGGGTTACAGGAGATCTCTACGTTTGGCATTGCAGACAGCTTCTTAGATAAGAGGCTGTCTTTAGGACCGAGCGGCTACCTCTCGCTTGCAAATTAGCTCTCTGGCCTGGGTGTAAATATACCTGGTGTGTCTGAGAGGGAGTCGCCGGCTATATTCATTTCTACTTGTGAAGCTTAGCAGGAGCAGTACTTTGTCCTTTCTGGAGCTTAAGGCCGTGTGCTTATTTGGAGTTCATCTAAAGCTAAGCCATTTCCCCCTGTTTTGTCTACACTTGTTGTCTATAGAGTTTAGTGAAGGTTGACTAGTGCTCATCTCCTCCCATCCCTAGCCATACGCCAGGGAGAGCAGGGCGAGGCACGCGTGCGGAGACTGCTGAAGAGGCAATATAGGGACAGTAGTTGAGACAGGGTGATGCCAGATCAGACTAGAAGGTCTCCCACTTCCCCCTTTCCCTAGTGTCTGGGCTCCATTTTCCTTTTCCCTTTGTGTTGCACTAAGTCTTTCCCACACCTGGCATGACACTAACAATGAGTCTTTTACAACGCTCTGGAGGAATTTTGGCCCAGTCATCTTTGCAGAATTGTTGTAATTCAGCAACATTGGAGGGTTTCCGAGCATGAATCGTCTTTTTAAGGTCATGCCACAGCATCTCAATCGGATTAAGGTCAGGACTTTGACTAGGCCACTCCAATGTATTAATTTTGTTTTTCTTAAGCCATTCAGAGGTGGACTTGGTGGTGTGTTTTAGATCATTGTCTTGCTGCATAACCCAAGTGCGCTTCAGCTTGAAGTCATGAACGGATGGCTGGACATTTTCCTTCAGGATATTTTAGTAGACAGCAGAATTCATGGTTACATTTACCAAAGCAAGTCTTCCAGGCCCTGAAACAGCAAAGCAGCCCCAGACCATCACATTACCACCACCAGATTTTACTGTTGGTATGATGTTTTCTGAAATGCTGTGTTACTTCTGCTCCAGATGTAATGGGACATACACCTTCCAAAAAGTTCAAATTTTGTCTCGTCAGTCCACAGAGTATTCTCCCAAAAGTCTTGGCGATCATCAATATGTTTTCTGGCAAAACTGAGACAAGCCTTTATGTTCTTTTTGCTCACCAGTGGTTTTCGTCTTGGAACTCTGCCATACATGCCATTTTTGACCCAGTCTCTTTCTTATGGTGGAGTCATGAACACTGACCTTAACTGAGACAATTGAGGCCTGCAGTTCTTTAGATGTTGTTGTGCGGTCTTTTACAAGAGTAACCAGGCTGGAGTCAGAATAATAGATGGAACCAAAGGCTGCGATGAGGGGAAGAGACCATACGTCTCTCAAACTTACAAATCTTCGTGAACTAATCAAGCCTTATACTTATTATTTTTATACATCTGTGAACAACATTAGTGTGCTCTCATGTGTAAAGAGTAGTGATGGGCAAGTACTAAAATGCTCAGGTGCTCGTTGCTCGGGTCGAGCACATTAAAAAACTCGGGTGCTCGACCCGAGCAACGAGCCCAATGTAAGTCTATGGGAAACTCGAGCATTTTTCAGCGGCTCCCTCCGGCGGTCTGCTGAGGGCCTAAAATTACCCAAGTCGATGGGAACAGTGCTCAAATGGCATGGGAACAGCATGGGGAAGACCCCTGGAAGCATTCCTGACTCCCAGGTCACTGCTGTCAACAATGTTGTCAGAGGTATTACGCCACTTTTACGGACTCAGAATAAAACACAAAAATGAAACCAAAATGGATTTTCCTGGGAAATATGTTAAGGAACATCCTTTCCCGGGTAATGACTTGTATATAAGGCAAAATAAATAACCAAAAACAAAAATGCTCCTCCACACCTTGGGCTATGTTCACACGTAGCATTTTTGATGCGTTTTTGCACTGCTTTCAACCGTGACAAATGCATTCACCGGGAAATGTCATTTTAACATTTTACAACCTTATCTGGCCATGTGGTATGTGAGACATGATCAGACACATCCTGTTTCATTTATGAAGGAGGGACTCTGAAAGTCACACAGCCTATTTTTATAGGGCCATCAGGCGGCCTTTACTATTCTTGAAGGGTCAGCAGTCGGCCCTCACTATTCTTAGAGTGCCATCAGCCGGCTATGCTTTGTTGTTCCCATTACTAAATATTGGGTCTCCTATACTGTTATTGCGCATGCAGTGAGTGGCAGGTCTGCCCAAAATTTGGACGCATCCCAATACCCCTTTGAAAATTTGGACACACCCCAATACCCCTTTGAAAATTTGGATACACCCCAATACCCCTTTGAAGAGACTTCGAGGAGGGCCTCCTTAAAACAATGTTCCCATTATTAGAAAGTGAGTCTCCCATACTGTTTGCCTATGCAGTGAATGCAAGGGCTGCCAAAAATTTGGACCTACTCCAATGCCCCTTGGAAGAGACGTAGAGGAGGACCTCCTGAAAAAAAATGTTCCCATTATTAGGAAGTGGGTCTCTCATTGTGTTTGCCTATGCAGTGAATGCAAGGGTTGCCAAAAATTTGGAGGCACTCCAATGCTCCTTGGAAGAGACGTGGAGGTCAGAGGGCCTCCTGAAAACAATGTTCCCATTATTAGGAAGTGGGTCTCCCATTGTGTTCGCCTATGCAGTGAATGCAAGGGCTGAAAAAAAGATAGGGAGGCACTCCAATGCCCCTTGGAAGAGACGTAGAGGGCCTTATGAAAAAATGTTCCCATTATTAGGAAGTGGGTCTCCCATAGTGTTGGCCTATGCAGTGAATGCAAGGGCTGCCAAAAATTGGGAGGCACTCCAATGCCCCTTGGAAGAGATGTGGAGGTCAGAGGGCCTCCTGAAAACAATGTTCCCATTATTAGGAAGTGGGTCTTCCATGGTGTTGACCTATGCAGTGAGTGCAAGGCCTGAAAAAAAAATGTTCCCATTAGAAAGGAGCGGGTCTCCTATACTTGTAGTGCCCATGCACTAAGTGTATGGGCTGACAAACATTTACCCCTGGGGGGTATACATGAACATACTGTATATATATATTTTTTTTACGGGCATCATAAAGACCCTTTAAAAAAATGATGTGGGTGTTGCATCACGGACCACGGTCACCCTGGTGATGTGGTGGTGGAGGATGAGGATGAGGAGAAGGAGCAGGACAAGAGCAAATAGCCAAAATCAGGAAGCGTATACCCATGTGTGGGTGTGAAAAGGTGCATGGGAATACACCTCCCAAAAAAAGACACTGGATTTGAGTTTATGTTACGCTGCTATCATTCGGTGGTGTTGAGAAGTCTAGCCCAATCCAGCCCTTGTTCATTTTTATAAGAGTCAGCCTGTCAGCATTTTCAGTTGACAGGCGTATGCGCTTATCAGTTATAATTCCACCAGTGGCACTAAAAACCCGCTCTGATAAAACGCTAGCGGCAGGGCAGGCCAGGACCTCCAAGGCGTACAGAGCCAGTTCATTGCACCTATCCAGATTGGATACCCAATAATTATGCGCGATGGGAGGGGCTGAGAAAATTTTCCCAGAGCTTTGACAGTGTTCCCCTGCCTCTGCTGGATTTGAGTTGTGTCTCTCTCACCTGTAGTCCTTGGTTGTCCAACGAACTGTGACCTCTGCCGCCAGCGTTTTCAGATGTGAATTTTTTTAATAGTTCCGCAACAAGGGCCTTCTGGTACTGCCCCATTTTTGTAGACCTGTCCGCCTCAGGAATAAGAGATATAAAGTTCTCCTTGTAGTGTGGATCTAGAAATGTCACCAACCAATAATGACTGTCACCCAAAATTTTGAGAACGCGAGGGTCATGGGAAAGGCAGCGTAACATAAACTCAGCCATGCGTGCCAGACTACTAACAGGCAAGACTTTCGTGTCCTCACCAAGAGGACGAGTGACCATGCTCTCCTCCTCCTCCTCTCTGTCCTCAGGCCATCCACGCTGAACAGACGGTATGACAGTTGTGCAGGTAGTTTCATGCGCTGTAGACGGTACTATCTCATGTTCTTCCTCCTCCTCCTCTTCCTCATTGTCACCCAATCCACGTTGGGATGAGATGAGGCTGGGCTGTGTGTAATCACTCTGTATGGTTCCTTGCTCCATCTCATCGTGCTCTGCCTGCAATGCATCCTCTTTGATTGTGAGCAGTGAGTGTTTCAGAAGACAGAGAAGCGAGATGGTGACACTAATTATGGCGTCATCGCCGCTCACCATCTTGGTGGAGTCCTCAAAGTTTTGGAGGATGGTACATATGTCTGACATCCATGTCCACTCCTGAGGTCTTATGTGTGGAGTCTGAACTGAATACCGACGGCCTTGTTGATGTTGGTACTCAACAACTGCCCTCTTCTGCTCACAAGTCCTTCCCAACATCTGCAGTGTAGAGTTCCAACGCATGGGTACATCACACACCAGTCTGTGAGCCGGAAGCTGCAAATGCTGCTGAAACACGGCAAGGGCGGCAGAAGCTATAGGTGACTTTCTAAAATGGGCACACAGGTGGCGTACTTTAACAAGCAGATCCGGCAGCTCTGGGTAGGATTTGAGAAACCGCTGAACCACGAGGTTAAGCACATGGGCCAGTCATGGTATGTGTGTGAGCTTGCCTCGCCTCAGAGCTGCCACCAGGTTCCGGCCATTGTCACACACGACCATGCCTGGCTGTAGGTTCAGCGGTGTGAGCCACAGATCTGCCTGCTCTTTAAGAGCTGTCCACAACTCTTCAGCATTGTGCGGTTTGTTACCTAAGCATATTAGCTTCAGCACAGCCTGTTGCCGTTTGGCTGAGGCAGTGCTGCAGTGCTTCCAGCTTGTGACTGATGTGGTCATTTCGGAGATGGAGGCTGAAGAGGAGGAGGAGGCTGAGGTGCAGGAGCTGTAGACTGTGGGGGCAACCCTGACTGACCTAGGGCCTGCAATCCTTGGCGTTGGGAGGACATGTTTTGTCCCAAGGTCCCGGCTTCCACTATGTTAACCCAATGTTCCGTCAGTGAGATGTACCATCCCTGCCCACAAGCACTTGTCCACGTGTCCGTGGTTAGGTGGACTTTCCTGTTAACTGTGTTGTTGAGGGCACGGCTAATGTTTTGGGACACGTGCTTGTGTAATGCGGGGACGGCACACCGGGAGAAATAGTGGCAGCTGGGGACCGAGTACCGAAGGACGGCCGCCGCCATCAAGTTACGGAATGCTTCCGTCTCCACGAGCCTAAAAGGCAACATTTCGAGCACAAGCAGTCGCGAAATGTGGGAATTTAGTAGTGTGGCCTGTGGGGCGTTGGCTGCATATTTGCGCTTGCGTTCCAAGGACTGGGGTATAGACAACTGAACGCTGAGCTGGGACAAGGACGTGGACGTACTTCCTGATGCTGCTACTTGAGAGTGTGCAATGACAGGTGAAGGGCAGGAGGCATCTTCGCATGCACCATGGACAGGGGATTGGCTTGCATGCACAACAGTGGAAGAAGCAGTGGTGCCACCCGCAGACACTGATCCTGGACCCTGGGGTTCGGCCCACAAAGTCGGGTGCTTTGCTGCCATGTGCCTGATCATGATGGTGGTGGTCAGGCTGGTAGTTTTGCCACCCCTGCTGATGCTGGCCTTGCAGGTGGTGCAAATGGCCTTTTTGGGGTTATCGGCAGTCTTTAAAAAACAACCAGACTCGGGAAGACCTAACAGTTGTACTGGCAACTTCCTTCGTGTTGGTGTTACAGGGAATGGTTGCCTGCCTTCTGTCTGCGGCCACCACACTGCTTCTTCCTGCCTGTTGGGGTGCTCTGCCTCCCTCCCCCTGTGTGCTTCTCTACTCACTCTGCATGTCCTCCTGCCAGGTTGGGTCAGTTACTATATCATCCACCACCTCGTCTTTCACTTCCGCACCCTGGTCCTCCTCCTGACTTTCTGGCAATTGTGTCTCATCATCGTCCACCTCTTGTGACACTTTCCCATCGTCGCCTTAGTGTGACCGTGGCTGCTCAAATATTTGGACATCGCTACATGCGATCTCCTCTTGCCCCGCTTCAAGTGGACCGGGACGAGAGGCCCAAATCTATAAAAGGAAAAGTGAACAGCTCTTCGGAGTGTCCAAGTGTGGGATCAGTTGTCTCTGGGCACTCGGCATGGTGGGAGGAAGAAGGTTCAGGATGAGGAATATTCGGTCCAGACTCACGGCTACTGGGACTTGACCGTGTGGAAGGCAGGGTGGTGGTGGTGCTGACTAAGTGACTGGAAGCATTATCTGCTATCCAACCTATAACCTTTTCACACTGCTCTGTGTTCAATAGTGGTGTTCTGCGGTCCCCTATTAATTGGGACAGGAAGGTCGAGCGAGAAGATGTGGGTGTTTGTTGTGGCACAATTTCAGCTTGCCCACTGCCTCGGCCTCTGCATGCACCATCACCATCATGTCCAGTTCCCCGTCTCTTGTCACATGCCTTGCCCATTTTAAATGGAGGACAATATCTTCCACCCTCACTACAAATGGCTGAATTTGGAGCGAACTTATATGTGATCCGTGTGACGGACAAACCAGTTTTAAACAGCTGGCCTGTAGGTAACTATTTTGAACAGCAAACTGATGTCAATAGCTTCACTGACACACTGAAACAAATTTTTAATGGAGGCCAGAAATGGCAGTATTTTCAGCGCAATTATATGTGATCCGTGTGACAGACAAAACACAGTTTTAAATAGCTGGATTTTTAGCGCTGTAATATGGAAAGGACCTGTAGTGCCAACAAGCTAATGGCGCAGAAAAACGGTGTTCTCCGGATTGCTTTTTAAGCAAATAATGAGGATTAAGATCCAAAAAAAAATTATTCCTGGCCCCTGAGACCTGGCCCTATTTCTTGAAATATCTAACAGCAGCATCAGACAAAACTGGAATGGAGCCTCTTGTGCTATATGCACTGCAGTCTGCTATATACCCTGCCTGCCTGCCTATATACACTGCCTGCATGATATCGCTACAGATGGATTAGTCCTCAGAAGGACTGTTTGTTGAGATGGATATGTGTCTCTAATATAGTCTGTACACATACACTAACTAGAAACAAGTGAATCTCTCCCTAGCTAAGCAGCAGCTCTCCCTACACTGTCTGATTCCGGAGTGACTGTGACGAGCATGGTGGCGCCAGGTCTGATATAGACCTGATGACGCTGTGCGGCCAACCAATCACTGTAATGCCACAACCAACATGGCTACGGCATTACAGTGAGTGGCAGGCAATCCCTGCATGTTCATTGGCTCTGTAAATAGCGCCAAACATGCAGGGAGGGGACCCGAGCTCCCACCGAGCAACCCCGGAAATACTTGGCGAGTGCCGAGCATCTCGAGCAGTGAGATGCTCGGGCGAGCACCGAGCAGTAGCAAGCATGCTTGCTCATCACTAGTAAAGAGAAAAAAAAAGGGGGAGGGGGAAGAGACAGATAAGGTAGACATAAACAATACTGTACCCCTCCTGACCCACTGTTCATCAGATGCATACCAGAGCAGTGTAGCAGATAGGGGATATACAATAAGAAATCAGATTTGCAATTTGTACACTAGGTGTAGCCTGGCATATAGGACTGATAACGGCAGACATAGTATACAAGCCGTCATCACCGCCATGCAGTCTCAGTCATCCTTTGCCCTCAGATTTTTCTCGTTTTTGTCCAGCCAGGAGTTTTTAGGAGAGGTGTCTTTAGGGGAGTCAAAGCAGCAAAGCAGAACGTCAAGTTCATTATAGCGACTCTCAGACGACATGAAGTATGAGGTTACCAGCAGTCGTAATTGTTTTTTGATATAGAAGAATTGCGCCCTTCTCTTTTGTACATCAGCAGAGTAGTCTGGAAACAAGGAAATCCTTTGGCCGTTTATGCAAAGTTCGGGGTTGTCTCTGGAGTTTCTCAGGATGGTATCCGGATCCTTGTAATTAAGTATTTTGGCCAGAACTGTGCATGGGGGGGGCTTCCAGGAGGTAATGGTCTGGTCGGTGCCTGGTGTGCTCTCTCTACTGCAAAAAGCCTGCTCATGACATCCTTCCCAAACACCTTCAATATCCACGTTTCAAAGAATTCTGTGGCCCTAGCACCCACAACTTTTTCAGGGACCCCAACAATACGAACATTGTTTCTGCTGAGACGGTTCTCCATATCATCCTGTTTGAGGCGGAGTGCGTCTAGTAATCTAGCGTGCTGTTGCACATCTCGTTTGATTGAGAAGCACGTGTCCTCTAATTTGTTAACCCTTCTGCCTTCAAAGGCTGTTTTTTTTTTTAAATACTGCAGACGTCTTGCCTAACCACTGATAAGTCCTCTTCAATGCCTCCCACCTGTAGTGTCAGGGACTATAGGGAGCTGCTGCAGCCCCCTATAGCATTCATAATGTCTTTAAGGGTAGGTTCTGTATTGAGTTGCCTATGTGCATATGTACAGCGGGAGCTTCAGAGGTTGTTGAACGATGTAATGCCCCCTCACCCATCTCTGGCTGGTCTATACCTAGCAGGAGAAAAAAAGGGGATCTATTTGAGTCCTGCTCACTGTCTCGTCCTCCGGTCTCCCTTTCCCCACTCTGGAAAACCTTTTGAGTTTAGCTGCGGCCTCCTGCTATCGCTCACCAGCTCTGCTTGTTGTAGTCACCATGCTTATTTTGGCGCCATCTTGTGCCTCGCGCTCCTGCCCCTTATCTTTCCTGTCTTCATAGCATGTGGCGGGCCACCTAAGAAGCCGACAGGGATGACCGGAGATGTTCGGGTAAGTTTACTCAACTGTCTGGTTTGTCCAGCGGATAAATGAAAGGGAGAAATAAGGATTTGAGGATCTCTTCACGGAGATTGCTAGGTGCGTGTCCTCTCATATCCCTCGCAAGCCCTTTCCCCCCCAGTGATCGAGACTTGATGAAAAGTAGATACCACATGTCCTGACTTCTGACTGCCTTGTAGTTTGTGAAAGTTTAATAAAGACACGTAAAGTGAGTTTAGACGTTGTTTTATGCTCAATCATGGACCTGCGGACAATGACAACCAAGAGGCCTTTATTATCTGCGTGTAAAAAGAAAGAAACTTTTATTACTCAATCTGTCTAACAGACATTGATGGGAAGTTTATAAGAGGTTGTTATGGAGCTGCTAAAGTAATAACCATCCATCTTAAGCATCGGTTGACCTGACACTGGCAGTTTAGACTTCTTACTGCTAAGATGCATATTTTGTTAAGACGCTACATGGCGGGTTGTAAGGTGAGGAGGTGTTTGCTGACTCGGTCAAGTTATCCTGATGACTGATGGGGAAATCTTGTATAAGGAGTGTGATTATTGCATGTTTCTATCAAGGAGGATTTTTTTTATATGTACCAGCGAAAATGCTATAAAGTGTATCAACCCTGGTCTGGGGAATTGCATTGTTAGCAGTTTTCTGTTGCAAGTGTAAGAAGATGGAAGTTGTACCCACATCCCCCTTGTTATGTGCTGTGATGTGATATGATGCATTATAATGTTTTACATTATGTCATAGAGTTGTGTTCTGCCCAGCAACAGGTAGTGAGTAGGTACGGATAGAGTTAAGAGTTGGGACTAGCTCAGAGAGGGAGGGGCTATGTTGCAAGATCAGAGAGGACTTCTAAGTGAGTCAGATAGGGCCTAGCTTGCAGCTAGAACAGACCTTTGGTCTGAGTACTCAGCAGAGCTGCATGAGTTGGATATCCCCAAAGTGAGTGGAGACCAAGGTAGTGGATAACATGATCCTGAGCAAAGGAAGGAAAAGTGATCAAAGGACATAGTGATACATTGGAGACGAGGGGGAAGACTGGATTAAATTTTTACTCAAACGAAAGGCTCACTGGATTCAAAAACTAGATCTAGACATCCCAAAGTCTTAATTATACAGTGGCTTGCGAAAGTATTCACCTCCTTGGCTTTTTACGTATTTTGTTACATTACAACCGGTGTTTAAAAATGTTTGTAATCCGATTTGTGTGTGATGCATCAGCACTAAATAGTCTAAGTTGGTGAAGTGAGAAAAATATAGGCATAAATTAAATATATGGGATAAAAAAAACTAAAAATTGGCGTGTGCACATGTATTCACCCCTTTTGCGATGAAGCCCCTAAAAATTTCTGGTGCAAGCAAGTACCTTCATAAGTCACATGCTTAGTGAAAGGAAGTCCACCAGTGTGAAATCTAAGTGTCACATGGTCTATCAATATATACACACCTTTTCTGAAAGGCCACAGAGGCTACAACACCATTAAGCAAGAGGCACCACTAACAAAACAACACCATGAAAACCAAGGAGATCTCCAAGCAAGTCAAGAACAAAGTTGTTGAGAAGTACAAGTCAGGGTTGGGTTCTAAAAAAATATCTCAATCTC
The DNA here is from genome assembly GCF_046119375.1 of Phyllobates terribilis. Lineage (NCBI taxonomy): Eukaryota > Metazoa > Chordata > Amphibia > Anura > Dendrobatidae > Phyllobates > Phyllobates terribilis. Next base: position 379,902,198 of record NW_027362767.1, read on the forward strand.
TGATGATCCCCCGGAGCACCATCAAATCCATTATCATCAAAGGGAAAGAACATGGTACCACAACAAAGCTGCCAAGAGAGGGCCAACTGCCAAAACTCTCAGTCAGGGCAATGAGGGCATTAATCAGAGAGGCAGCACAGAGACCAAAGTTAACCCTGAAGGAGCTGCATTGTTCCTAAGCAGAGACTGGAATATCTGTCCATAGGACTACAATAAGCCGTACACTCCATAGAGGTAGCCTTTATGCAAGAGTGGGCAGAAAAAAAGCCTTTACTTACACACAAAAATTGTAAGGCTCGTTCTGAGTTTGCCAAAAGACATGTGGGAGACTCCCCAAATGTATGGAGGAAGGTGCAGTGGTCAGATGAGACCAAAATTTAACTTTTTTGCTACCAAGGTAAATGGTATGTCTGGCGCCAAACCAACACAGATCATCACACCAAGAACACCATCCCCACAGTAAAACATGGTGGTGGCAGCATCATGCTGTGGGGATGTTTTTCAGTAGCAGGGACAGGGAAATTGGTCCGAATAGAAGGGAAGATGGATGGTGTGAAATACAGGGATATTCTTGACCAAAACCTGTTCAGTCTGTCAGTGATTTGAGACTGGGACAGAGGTTCACCTTCCAACAAGACAATGACCCAAAGCATACTGCTAAAGCAACACTCGAGTGGTTTAAGAGGAAATGTGTAAATGTTTTGGAGTGGCCGAGTCAAAGCCCAGACCTTAATCCAATAGAGAATTTGTGGTCAGACTTGAAGATTGCTGTTCACCAGAGGAAACCATCTAACTTGAAGGAGCAGGAGCAGCTTTGCCTTGCGGAATGGGCAAAAATCCCAGTGGCAAGATGTGGAAAGCTCATAGACTTATCCAAATTGATTTGCAGCTGTAATTGCCACAAAGGTGGCTCTACAAATTACTGACTTTAGGGGGTTGAATATTTATGCACACTGAAGTTTTCAGTTATTTTGTTCTATTTGTGGTTTGCTTCACAATACAAAGAAAACCAAATATTCACAGTTGTGGGCATGTTCTTTGCATGAACTGATGTGAAACCCTCAAAAAAACACAGTGAAATTCCAGGTTGTGAGGTAGCAAAACACAAAAAATGCCAAGGGAGGTGAATACTTTCACAAGCCAGTGTAAAACAGTCCTATTATACTTACATTAATATGAATTGGGTTTTTGAACATGTAGTTTTCTAATTCTGATATTTGTACTTTGTTATTTTTCACATGATTGTATTGCAATTGCTTCATTTATTCTTTTGTTCTATTTCTTTTTTTACTTACTCCTTCCCTTTCTTTCTAGTTTTCCTCATCTCATTAGTGATTTCCGATTCCTTGGTGTGTTCTTGCTCTTTCATTGGTTCCTTCATTTTTTGTTTCCCTATAAACTATTGGGTCTGTGACACACATGTTGTCAAGACTAAGAGCGGTTAGGCTCGAAACGCCTAGATTTGTGTCTGTTTTTCACTATCCTGTATGTCTCCTATGTGAATTTTTATTCCCCATTTTAAAGGAGTTGTCCACTACTTTTTACGATTGCCCCAATGTATTTACCCTGTGATTATAAGTCTTTTTGTAATTACCTTTGGTAGTCTTTATTGCCTGTGAGCGGTGCTATCCGTGGACGCTCACAGGCATCACGTGACCCCCGGCTGCAGCCGGCTCTGACATCCTCTGATGTCACGTCAAGTTCTGCAGCCGGAACTTGATCGTAAAAAGTAGTGGACAACTCCTCTAATGGTCGCTAGTAAAGTCACGTTTTAATATATTTACCCATTTTTCTCGCGGATGCTGGATTTTTTCCCTTTTCTGTTACACCTAGGATAGGACACCTAGCAGTACAGCTATGAGTCCGTCAGACAGGGAAGTAATGGGCCAGGACGGAACAGGAGTATGAGACTAAGAGTTCCCCGGGTGGGAGTTCCAAGGCGTAAGCAAGCAGATAAGCTAAGTAAAGGCCATAGTGGCATGCTAACTCCCCCACGGAAAAACAAGGCCACGGAACCGTGGGTTGAAGTATCGGACTCTCACTTACTGGACTGTAGTACTACTGTTGTGGTGAAGACAGAGGAAAGACAGCATAAACAAGTAAACTTGGAATAGGTAGAAAGACTGTGTGAAGATGCCCCATGTTGTAAAGGAAACGTTCATGAAGTTATGTACACGTAATCTATTGTACATAGTTCCCACCAAGTTAATGTTAAGTAAAAGACTGTTTATTTTTTCGAATGGTGGTCTCCCTCATTGAACTGTTTAACATCCGGTCCTGGCCAGCCGAAGTCACCAGCATCATGCAGCCAAGAAGGGCGTAACTCTCTCATAGACGGAGCCCACACACCCAGCCAGGACTCACATCTTCATGTACCATGCCGGGGCATAAGAGACGAGTACCTCACCCATGGCTACCGCGCGGTGCCACGTTACACGTCATCAATAGTAGAATTGCTCCGATCAGACATCAATGTCAAGCAGCAGCCGCAAAAGCAAACAAGATTTTAGGATGTATAAAAAGAAAAATAAAGTTCCGTGATCCCAACGTACGGTTGGCCATTTATAAATCACTGGTGAGGCCACATCTGGAATATGGGATCCAGTTTTGGGCTCCACATTTTAAAAAGTATATTCAGAAGTTAGAGTCAGTTCAAAGGCGGCAACTGGATTATTACAAGGGATGGAGGCCTCTCATATGATGAGAGGGTGAAAAGTTGGGCTCGTTTAACTTAGAAAAATGACACCTCAGAGGGGATCTCATTTACATGTATAAATTTATGTGTGGTCAGTACAAAGGACTAGCAAATGACTTATTCCTTCCAAAGACCATACTAAGGACCAGGGGGCACTCAGTACAGGTGGAAGAAAGGCAATTCCGGCACCTAAACAGGAAAGGGTTCTTTACAGTCAGAGCAGTCAGACTGTGGAATGCCGACCACAAGAGGTAGTAATGGCTAATACTATAACAGCTTTTATACAAGGGCTGGATGATTTTCTCGATACACATAACATTGTGGGTTACAGTTAAATTAGACAAAATGTTACACCTATAGTAGTACATTTAATATGGTAAGAGTAATTACATAACTAGGATTATAATTAGGTTTGATCCAGCGTTCAAGGACTGATCGTCTTTTCTCGGGTCAAGAAGGAATTTTTCCCCTTGATGCAAATTGGCCGAATGTGTCCTGGGGTTTTTGGCTTCTTCTGGATCAACAGATTTAGGCATAGGGATTTTAGTAATACCATTATTAGAATCATAAAAGTATTACAATATAAAATTAATGAAAAAATTATAAACGGGTTCATTTTTAATTGTAATAGTGCATCAATAATAAAAATGGTAATACTACATTTGTGAGGCCTAATCCCAGTAAGTTAGTAAAGTGTTAGTGTAGGGAGTGCAATTGGGGGAGAAAGGTTGAACTTGATGGGCCTAGTTCTTTATATAACATACGTTACTATGTTACATGAGGGTGGCTCAATAGGATGTGCAATGTGGCACAATATGGGACCACACATTTCTATAGGTTCCATACTATGGATCTGTACAACCCAAGTCTGCAATAAAGTGATGTGTATAACCGAACATCCACAGCTGTCACAGCACAGACAGTCTCCCTGGAAATCCTTCACTCTGCATCTCTTGCCTTAGGCTGGGTGCCCACGTTGCGGATTACAAGCGTTTTTGCTGCGGATTTTCCACAGCGTAAACGCTTGTTAAACGCTAGGTAATCCGCACCCCATGGTCCCCAAGGGGATTCCGCATGTTCTATGCACATGCTGCGGATTTTTCCGTAGCGTTTATGCTGCGTACAAAAATCCGCAGCATGTCATTTAATTTTGCGGAAGCGCAGCGGAACTCCCGCCATTGACTTGCATTGAGACGCACAGAAACCGCGACTGTACATTTTTACAAGCGGCTTCTATGCGTCTCTATGTGCGGATGGTACCCAGTTCTGGAGGAGAGGAGACTCTCATCCAGACCTGGGTACCATTGTACCTGTAAAAAAAGAATAAAATAACAAATAAAGTTTATACTCACCTTTCCGAAGGCTTTTCTCTGAATGCCGGCATCGCTTGAGGACCTGCGGTGACGTCACAGTCATGTGACCGCAGGCCCTTCACCGCTCTGTCTCGCGATATGCCGGCAGCCGGGAACCAGCCAGGAAGCAGCGCTGCAGCCACGCCGGGGCCTCGGGGGTGAGTATAGCTTTATTTGTTTTAATTTTTACGGTTCGCACTGTATAAATCCATGCTGTTTGCATGGATTTATACAGTGTGACCTAGTTGTCAAGCACTTTCCAAGTGATGCTATCGCCTGGAAAGCGCTTGTCAATCTGCATGCGGAAACGCATGTGAATCCGCATGTGGATCCGCATGTATTCTGCAGGAAAAACGCATGCACAATCTGCATGTACAATCTGCATGCGTTCTTTCTGCCAGGGAGATGCAGAAATGCTGCAGAAATTTTCGGCTTCATTTCTGCATCGTGGGCACATAGCCTTATAAGAACTTCTAATGTCTCCTAGTCCAGCCTCACACGTCCCCATTTCCTGGTCCATGTAAAGACCACAATTTCTGGACTGTCCACAGATCTCCTGACTCTAACTAACTAACTAATATATACCTATGTTAGTTTGGGTCAGGAGACCATTGGGCAAGTGACACCTGCCTTACTTGGACTTGCAAGTGCTCTACAAAAAAGGGTAAGGGTGACACAGGGTGTAGGAAAACATTTTTATTTCCTGATTTTACATCCACAGACCTTAATATTGTCTCAGAAAACCTCTTTATTTGGGATACCTTGATAAGGCAACCACTTTTGAAAGTAAGGCCAATGGATCAAGTGTTTTTGCCAGTGCATCTGACTCAAAGCTGGACCTTCTGGAAATTATGGAGTTACAAATCTCACATGCTGCAGATGTGTACAAAAACATTTAGATCTTTTCTCTCCAAAGTACACAGTTTTGTGGGGATGCCAATTGCAAGAGGGTACCACATCTGCCAAATGCAGAAACTTCACCATGGCAAAGGTTAGCCCTGTATCTAAATAGCCTTGCCACGGCAAAGTGGCTTGTTGGCGCCCCCTACAACTTAGAACTTGAGGCATATGCCTTGGTTGCTTACCTTCTAACCATGACAATGGTCTAAATCAGGGGTCTCAAACTCGGCTGGGTATATGGGCCGCACATGGAAAAAATTTGAATTTGGGGGGCCGCATTCTTTGTTCAATGTGACATTTTTAGTGATACCATTTTTTTTGTATACACCTTTTGAACATTTTTGCCGTGTTTATTTTTTTATGGCTTGGGTCGTTATGGATGTGGCGATAATAAACGTGCACTTTTTTGTGTTTACTTTAGTTTACATATAAAACAGCATTTTTAGTGCCCAATATTTTTTCATGCTTTATTTTATTTTTTATTTTTTTTACAATTTTATTTCCCCCAATTGGCCACATACAGTAATATTGTCTTACAATTAGCATCATATAGTAATAATGGAAAACATCTTGTAGTAATGTTCCCCATCCAAGTCCCCATCTTGTACTAATGTGCCCCATCCAGGTCCCCATCCTGTGGCAACGTTCCCCATCCTGGCGCCCATCTTGTACTAATGTGCCTCATCCAGGTCCCCATCTTGGGGCTATGTGCCCCATCCAGGTCCCCATCCTGTGGCAATGTTCCCCATCCAGGTCCCCATCTTGTGGCTCTGGTCCCCATCTTGTGGCTCTGTGCCCCATCCAGGTCCCCATCTTGTGGCTCTGTGCCCCATCCAGGTCCCCATCTTGTGGCTATGTGCCCCATCCATGTCCTCATCCTGTGGCAACGTTCCCCATCCTGGCGCCCATCTTGTACTAATGTGCCTCATCCAGGTCCCCATCTTGGGGCTATGTGCCCCATCCAGGTCCCCATCCTGTGGCAATGTTCCCCATCCAGGTCCCCATCTTGTGGCTCTGGTCCCCATCTTGTGGCTCTGGTCCCCATCTTGTGGCTCTGTGCCCCATCCAGGTCCCCATCTTGTGGTTCTGTGCCCCATCCAGGTCCCCATCTTGTGGCTATGTGCCCCATCCAGGTCCCCATCCTGTGGCAACGTTCCCCATCCTGGCGCCCATCTTGTACTAATGTGCCTCATCCAGGTCCCCATCTTGGGGCTATGTGCCCCATCCAGGTCCCCATCCTGTGGCAATGTTCCCCATCCAGGTCCCCATCTCGTGGCTATGTGCCCCATCCAGGTCCCCATCTTGTGGCTATGTGCCCCATCCAGGTCCCCATCTTGTGGCTATGTGCCCCATCCAGGTCCCCATGTTGTGGCTCTGGTCCCCATCTTGTGGCTCTGTGCCCCATCCAGGTCCCCATCTTGTGGCTATGTGCCCCATCCAGGTCCCCATCTTGTGGCTATGTGCCCCATCCAGGTCCCCATCCTGTGGCTATGTGCCCCATCCAGGTCCCCTCTTGTGGCTATGTGCCCCATCCAGGTCCCCATCCTGTGGCTATGTGCCCCATCCAGGTCCCCATCCTGTGGCTATGTGCCCCATCCAGGTCCCCTCTTGTGGCTATGTTCCCCATCCAGGTCCCCATCTTGTGGCTATGTGCCCCATCCAGGTCCCCATCTTGTGGCTATGTGCCCCATCCAGGTCCCCATCTTGTGGCTATGTGCCCCATCCAGGTCCCCATCTTGTGGCTATGTGCCCCATCCAGGTCCCCTCTTGTGGCTTTGTGCCCCATCCAGGTCCCCTCTTGTGGCTATGTGCCCCATCCAGGTCCCCATCTTGTGGCTATGTGCCCCATCCAGGTCCCCATCTTGTGGCTATGTGCCCCATCCAGGTCCCCATCCTGTGGCTATGTGCCCCATCCAGGTCCCCTCTTGTGGCTATGTGCCCCATCCAGGTCCCCATCCTGTGGCTATGTGCCCCATCCAGGTCCCCATCCTGTGGCTATGTGCCCCATCCAGGTCCCCTCTTGTGGCTATGTGCCCCATCCAGGTCCCCATCCTGTGGCAATGTTCCCCATCCAGGTCCCCATCTTGTGGCTATGTGCCCCATCCAGGTCCCCATCTTGTGGCTATGTGCCCCATCCAGGTCCCCTCTTGTGGCTTTGTGCCCCATCCAGGTCCCCTCTTGTGGCTATGTGCCCCATCCAGGTCCCCATCTTGTGGCTATGTGCCCCATCCAGGTCCCCATCTTGTGGCTATGTGCCCCATCCAGGTCCACATCTTGAGGCTATGTGCCCCATCCAGGTCCACATCTTGTGGCTATGTGCCCCATCCAGGTCCCCTCTTGTGGCTATGTGCCCCATCCAGGTCCCCATCTTGTGGCTATGTGCCCCATCCAGGTCCACATCTTGAGGCTATGTGCCCCATCCAGGTCCCCATCCTGTGGCTATGTGCCCCATCCAGGTCCCCTCTTGTGGCTATGTGCCCCATCCAGGTCCCCTCTTGTGGCTCTGTGCCCCATCCCGGTCCCCATGTTGTGGCTCTGTGCCCCCTGTGCTGTTCTTCACACACATAAAATAGAAAAAAAAAAAGATGATTCTCACCTGTCCTCCGTTCCCTCGGCGGCCTTCCTGCAGATGTGGCCCGCAGGCACCACAGAGTCCGACCCCTTGACGATCCCGACCTGGTCCAGGAGGAGCCGCCGACAGCAGCGCTGCATTGCCGCACAGAGACTGTCTCCCAGCACAGCATTTTCAATGTCAGCCGCCGGCCAATCAGAGGCCAGCAGCTGATATCTGCGTATGGCAATGACGTCATACTCGCTGCGCCGACACGCAGATATCAGCTGCTGGCCTCTGATTGGCCAGCGGCTGGCATTGGAAATGCAGTGCTGGGAAACAGTCTCTGTGCGGCAATTCAGCGCTGCTGTCGGCGGCTCCTCCTGGACCAGGTCGGGATCGTCAAGGGGTCTGTGCCTGCGGGCCGCATAAAGCAACCTCAGGGGCCGCATGCGGCCCGCGGGCCGCGTGTTTGAGACCCCTGGTCTAAATGTAGGATAAAAAAGTCACCGTCATTTCAACAAACTTTGCATTAATCAATACTACAAGAGGAGATAACAAATCTTTTAATAAATCTTATCAATAAAATATGCTTATTTCTTCACTTATGAGCCATGTCTTATCCTCCTCTCTACCTTCTGAAATCATCATTTACTCAGAAAAATTGCTAACATTTGTCTTAATCAAAGCAAAGGAAAACTGCCAAATCATTTTGGAGTCTATTCAGAGGGAAAGGAGAGTAGAATAGAGCAGGGTGAGAAAGACAAAGAGCCAGATTAGTGCTGCAGCTTTCTAGTAAGTGTTTATCTCACCCCAATACTGGATTCACAACCACACTTCTTACTACTGCTGTATAATTCCCTCTATGCTGCAGTTGCTTCAGAACAAAAATTAAATAGAGACAGTAAAGCACAAAACCCTTATATTTGTATGCTGTGTATAGAAGACACCATTGCAGCTAGTTTCTACCCACAAGCTCAGGGACAACTGAAAGAAAATTAGCTTTTTAGTGAAAGTTTATCTCACCCTAGTACTGGACTCACAGCTACACTTCTTAGTACCGTTGAACAATGCCTTCCATGGTACAGCTGATTCTGAATAAGCGTTACATAGAGAGACAGGACAGCAGGAATACCTCATGTCTATGTATGCTGTGTATGGGAGACACAATAGCAGCTAGTTTCTACCCTCTAACTCAGAAACAACCCAAAAAATTAGAGACAGAGACTGCAAAGGGTAAAACTGATGAAAAACAGTATACAAGTCATATAATGGGCAGAAAATATATTATTCTTCATGTACACACATGAAAGCTTATTTTAAATAATTACCTGAAAGTACAGGTACGTTTGAACTGGTAACCATTCACATCTGATAAATGGAAACTGGGTCTTTTTACAAAAATACCGTAAGTAGTTTTTTTTAAATTCAGGAGTTAAAAATTGTACTTATCTTAATGCCATTTTAATTGGAGTTCCAAGGATATTGCCGTCACATAATATTGACACTGACATTTTTTTGTTCCATTTCTTATGCTGTTCTAGAAAAATGTCCTAAAATTCATTACTTCTTTTCCTCTCACCAAAGTCATGATTTGGAGAATATTTAAACAGAATGGGTCTTTTATTTTTTGCATATTGTCTGTAACCTTTCTATGTCGGTTCTTATAAATCTTACATAAGACTGCTCATATTTCTCCATTTAAATGCCTATTATTCCTCAGACATCACTGTGATTTATAGGGGTAGTGTATGGAATGGGACGCGTTATTTTTTCATGCAAATCGATTGTAAATCACAATACAAAACTCACTATGAAATAATAGAATTTAAAATGTGATGGATTGTGTATTTGGAGGTGATTGATGGCGGAAAAAAGTCTCAGTTTAACTCGACCGCTGATAACTGAATATACAACATAGCTCCATAGAGTAAGAAATAGGACAGTTATTAATGTTCTTTATCCCCGGCATGTATAATTTAGCCTGCACTCCCACCATCGCACGATTAGCCAAGCCTGAATAATGCAATGCATAGGGAGATGCGTCGTTTTCTACATTACACTACTGTGCACTGCACCTTGTGAACATTACATCTCCCACAATCACAGTACACTATGTACAGACCCTGATTCAGCAGGACATTGCTTTGAGGTGTGAAGTCAGTACTAAGACATTAGCATAAATGTGATATTCACAGTTTTTAAAGTTGATGAATCACTATATATATATATATATAAAAAAAAAAAATTAGCAATTTTCACACTGGGCCCAATACTAGATTCACTTTTCCAGTTCTTTACAGAACTTTCCAGCAGTCAGAATGTCTTTAGAGACAGGACAACAATCAAAAGTAACCAACATACACACAATATATAACACAGGATCCTCCTTACAATAACTGATGTTACAGCTCACCTCCTCCTCCTCTTCTTCCTGTACATGACTGATAACAACTCTATATATAGTAGATAACACAGGATCCACCAATCACAATAGATGATGTCACAGCTCAACTCCTCCTCCTGTACAATGACTGATAACCCCTCTATATATAGCAGATAATACAGGATTCACTATTCACAATAGATTATATCACAGCTCACATCCTCCCCTTTCAGCAAAATGACTGATAACACCTCCATATGCAATAGATAAAACAGGATCCACCATTCATAATAAATGTCACAGCTCACCTCCTCTTCATGTACAATGACTGATAACACCTCTATATACAGTAGATAACACAGGATCCACCACTCACAATAGGTGATGTCACGGCTCACCTCCCCCTCCTGTACAATGACTGATAACACCTCTACATACAGTAGATAACACAGGATCCACCACTCACAATAGGTGATGTCACGGCTCACCTCCCCCTCCTGTACAATGACTGATAACACCTCTATATACAGTAGATAACACAGGATCCACCAATCGCAGTAGGTGATGTCACAGCTTACCTCCTCCTCCTGTATAATGACTGATAACACCTCTATATACAGCAGATAACACAGGATCCACCAATCACAATAGATGATGTCACAGCTTACCTCCTCCTCCTGTACAATGACTGATAACACCTCTTTATACAGTAGATAACACAGGATCCACCAATCACAATAGGTGATGTCACAGCTCACCCCCTCCTCCTCCTGTACAATGACTGATAACACCTCTATATACAGTAGATAACACAGGATCCACCATTCACAATAGGTGATGTCACAGCTCACCTCCTCCTCCTGTATAATGACTGATAACACCTCTATATACAGTAGATAATACAGGATCCACCAATCACAATAGGTGAGGTCACAGATCCCCTCCTCCCTCTCCTGTACAATGACTGATAACACCTCTATATACAGTAGATAACACAGGATCCACCACTCACAATAGGTGATGTCACGGCTCACCTCCTCCTCCTGTACAATGACTGATAACACCTCTATATACAGTAGATAACACAGGATCCACCAATCACAGTAGGTGATGTCACGGCTCACCTCCCCCTCCTGTACAATGACTGATAACACCTCTATATACAGTAGATAACACAGGATCCATCAATCACAGTAGGTAATGTCACAGCTTACCTCCTCCTCCTGTATAATGACTGATAAGACCTCTATATACAGTAGATAACACAGGATCCAACATTCACAATAGGTGATGTCACAGCTCACCTTCTCCCCTCCTGTACAATGACTGATAACACCTCTATATACAGTAGATAATACAAGATCCACCAATCACAATAGGTGATGTCACGGCTCACCTCCCCCTCCTGTACAATGACTGATAACACCTCTATATACAGTAGATAACACAGGATCCACCATTCACAATAAGTGATGTCACAGTTCACCTTCTCCCCTCCTGTACAATGACTGATAACACCTCTATATACAGTAGATAACACACGATCCACCATTCACAATAGATGATGTCACAGCTCACCTTCTCCTCCTCCTGTACAATGACTGATAACACCTTTATAAATAGTAGATAACACAGTATCCACCATTCACAATAGGAGATGTCACAGCTCACCTCCTGTACAATGACTGATAACACCTCTATATACAGTAGATAACACAGGATCCACCATTCACAATAGGTGATGTCACAGCTCACCTCCTCCTCCTGTACAATGACTGATAACACCTCTATATACAGTAGATAACACAGGATCCACCATTCACAATAGGTGATATCACAGCTCACCCCCTCCTCCTCCTGTACAATGACTGATAACACCTCTATATACAGTAGATAACACAGGATCCACCATTCACAATAGGTGATGTCACAGCTCACCTCCTCCTCCTGTATAATGACTGATAACACCTCTATATACAGTAGATAATACAGGATCCACCAATCACAATAGGTGACGTCACAGATCACCTCCTCCCTCTCCTGTACAATGACTGATAACACCTCTATATACAGTAGATAACACAGGATCCACCACTCACAATATGTGATGTCACGGCTCACCTCCTCCTCCTGTACAATGACTGATAACACCTCTATATATAGTAGATAACACAGGATCCACCAATCACAGTAGGTGATGTCACGGCTCACCTCCCCCTCCTGTACAATGACTGATAACACCTCTATATACAGTAGATAACACAGGATCCACCAATCACAGTAGGTGATGTCACAGCTTACCTCCTCCTCCTGTATAATGACTGATAACACCTCTATATACAGTAGATAACACAGGATCCACCAATCACAATAGGTGATGTCACAGCTTACCTCCTCCTCCTGTACAATGACTGATAACACCTCTATATACAGTAGATAACACAGAATCCACCAATCACAATAGGTGATGTCACAGCTCACTTCCTCCTCCTGTATAATGACTGATAACACCTCTATATACAGTAGATAACACAGGATCCACCATTCACAATAGGTGATATCACAGCTCACCTCCTCCTCCTGTATAATGACTGATAACACCTCTATATACAGTAGATAACACAGGATCCACCAATCACAATAGGTGATGTCACAGCTTACCTCCTCCTCCTGTACAATGACTGATAACACCTCTGTATACAGTAGATAACACAGGATCCACCAATCACAGTAGGTGATGTCACGGCTCACCTCCCCCTCCTGTACAATGACTGATAACACCTCTATATACAGTAGATAACACAGGATCCACCAATCACAGTAGGTGATGTCACAGCTTACCTCCTCCTCCTGTATAATGACTGATAACACCTCTATATACAGTAGATAACACAGGATCCACCAATCACAATAGGTGATGTCACAGCTTACCTCCTCCTCCTGTACAATGACTGATAACACCTCTATATACAGTAGATAACACAGGATCCACCAATCACAATAGGTGATGTCACAGCTTACCTCCTCCTCCTGTACAATGACTGATAACACCTCTATATACAGTAGATAATACAGGATCCACCATTCACAATAGGTGATGTCACGGCTCACCTCCCCCTCCTGTACAATGACTGATAACACCTCTATATACAGTAGATAACACAGGATCCACCATTCACAATAGGTGATATCACAGCTCACCTCCTCCTCCTGTATAATGACTGATAACACCTCTATATACAGTAGATAATACAGGATCCATCAATCACAATAGGTGATGTCACAGCTCACCTTCTCCCCTCCTGTACAATGACTGATAACACCTTTATAAATAGTAGATAACACAGTATCCACCATTCACAATAGGAGATTTCACAGCTCATCTCCTGTACAATGACTGATAACACCTCTATATACAGTAGATAACACAGGATCCACCATTCACAATCGGTGATATCACAGCTCACCCCCTCCTCCTCCTGTACAATGACTGATAACACCTCTATATACAGTAGATAACACAGGATCCACCATTCACGATAGGTGATGTCACAGCTCACCTCCTCCTCCTGTATAATGACTGATAACACCTCTATATACAGTAGATAATACAGGATCCACCAATCACAATAGGTGATGTCACAGATCACCTCCTCCCTCTCCTGTACAATGACTGATAACACCTCTATATACAGTAGATAACACAGGATACACCAATCACAGTAGGTAATGTCACAGCTTACCTCCTCCTCCTGTATAATGACTGATAACACCTCTATATACAGTAGATAACACAGGATCCACCACTCACAATAGGTGATGTCACAGCTCACCTCCTCCTCCTGTACAATGACTGATAACACCTCTATATACAGTAGATAACACAGGATCCACCAATCACAGTAGGTGATGTCACGGCTCACCTCCCTCTCCTGTATAATGACTGATAACACCTCTATATACAGTAGATAACACAGGATCCACCAATCACAGTAGGTGATGTCACAGCTTACCTCCTCCTCCTGTGCAATGACTGATAACACCTCTATATACAGTAGATAACACAGGATCCACCAATCACGGTAGGTGATGTCACGGCTCACCTCCCCCTCCTGTACAATGACTGATAACATCTCTATATACAGTAGAAAACACAGGATCCACCAATAACAGTAGGTGATGTCACAGCTTACCTCCTCCTCCTGTATAATGACTGATAACACCTCTATATACAGTAGATAATACAGGATCCACCAATCACAGTAGGTGATGTCACAGATCACCTCCTCCCTCTCCTGTACAATGACTGATAACACCTCTATATACAGTAGATAACACAGGATCCACCAATCACAGTAGGTGATGTCACGGCTCACCTCCTCCTCCTGTACAATGACTGATAACACCTCTATATACAGTAGATAACACAGGATCCACCAATCACAGTAGGTGATGTCACGGCTCACCTCCCCCTCCTGTACAAAGACTGATAACACCTCTATATACAGTAGATAACACAGGATCCACCAATCACAGTAGGTAATGTCACAGCTTACCTCCTCCTCCTGTATAATGACTAATAACACCTCTATATACAGTAGATAACACAGGATCCACCACTCACAATAGGTGATGTCACAGCTCACCTCCTCCTCCTGTACAATGACTGATAACACCTCTATATACAGTAGATAACACAGGATCCACCAATCACAGTAGGTGATGTCACGGCTCACCTGCCTCTCCTGTATAATGACTGATAACACCTCTATATACAGTAGATAAAACAGGATCCACCAATCACAATAGGTGATGTCACAGCTCACCTCTTCCTCCTGTATAATGACTGATAACGCCTCTATATACAGTAGATAACACAGGATCCACCATTCACAATAGGTGATGTCACGGCTCACCTCCCCCTCCTGTACAATGACTGATAACACCTCTATATACAGTAGATAACACAGGATCCACCATTCACAATAGGTGATGTCACAGCTCACCTTCTCCCCTCCTGTACAATGACTGATAACACCTTTATAAATAGTAGATAACACCATATCCACCATTCACAATAGGAGATGTCACAGCTCACCTCCTGTACAATGACTGATAACACCTCTATATACAGTAGATAACACAGGATCCACCATTCACAATAGGTGATGTCACAGCTCACCTCCTCCTCCTATACAATGACTGATCACACCTCTATATACAGTAGATAACACAGGATCCACCATTCACAATAGGTGATATCACAGCTCACTCCCTCCTCCTCCTGTACAATGACTGATAACACCTCTATATACAGTAGATAATACAGGATCCATCAATCACAATAGGTGATGTCACGGCTCACCTCCCCCTCCTGTACAATGACTGATAACACCTCTATATACAGTAGATAATACAGGATCCACCAATCACAATAGGTGATGTCACGGCTCACCTCCCCCTCCTGTACAATGACTGATAACACCTCTATATACAGTAGATAACACAGGATCCACCTATCACAGTAGGTGATGTCACAGCTTACCTCCTCCTTGGGTATAATGACTGATAACACCTCTATATACAGTAGATAACACAGGATCCACCTATCACAGTAGGTGATGTCACAGCTTACCTCCTCCTCCTGTATAATGACTGATAACACCTCTATATACAGTAGATAACACAGGATCCACCAATCACAATAGGTGATGTCACAGCTCACCTCCTCCTCCTGTACAATGACTGTTAACACCTCTATATACAGTAGATAACACAGGATCCACCATTCACAATAGGTGATGTCACAGCTCACCTCCTCCTCCTGTACAATGACTGATAACACCTCTATATACAGTAGATAACACAGGATCCACCACTCACAATAGGTGATGTCTCAGCTCACCTCCTCCTCCTGTACAATGACTGATAACACCTCTATATACAGTAGATAACACAGGATCCACCACTCACAATAGGTGATGTCACAGCTCACTTCCTCCTCCTGTACAATGACTGATAACACCTCTATATACAGTAGATAACACAGGATCCACCAATCACAATAGGTGATGTCACAGCTTACCTCCTCCTCCCTTCACAATGACCTTTGCACAGATCAATCAGAGAATGTCCAATAAATGCTTCTACTGAAATCAATAGGAACAGAGGCAGTCTATTGAAGTTTATGTCCATGTAGCTGGTAAATCAAACAAGAGGTAGGAGTCTAATACTAGGCTTAGTCGTCAGTGTGAAAATCGCAAGATTTTTTTTTTTTACATTATAGATAGTGATATGGGAAATGCAAAAACAAACACAAAATAAACACAAATTAAAAAATAAATACATTTAAAGGAGTTTTCCCACGAACAAAGTTGATTTTAATCAATAGATCTTGGAATAATAATAAGTTCCACAATTGGATGTGTTTAAATAAAATGTTCCTGTGCTGAGATAATCTTATAAATGTGCCGCTGCTGTGTACTGTGTAATGGCTGTGTCTGACCGTACAGGAACATGGTCTGATCATACCACATCTCCTGGGCAGGGAAGGACACAAAAGAAAAAATTAGAGCATGAGATCGCAAATAATTTTTTCTTAGAGGTAAAACATTTTTTTAAAACAGGCAGGGAAATGCTTTACCTCACAAAAAGAATCAGCTGTGATCCTGTAATGTTCTGTCTGTATACTCTTTTGCATCTCCCCTGCCCAGGAGATGTGGTATGATCAGACTATGTTCCTGCACGGTCAGACACAGCCATTACACAGTACACAGCAGGGGCACATTTATAAGATTATCTCAGCACAGGAACATTTTATTTAATCACATCCAATTGTGGAAATTATTATTATTCCAAGATCTATTGATTAAAATCAACTTTAAAATTAACTTTGTACCTGGGAAAACCTCTTTTAGATAAAATCTTATTTAAACAATAAATCGTTTTCTGATGACTCAATCATTAACGAGTTTCTCCACAATATGTAAAAAACTAAAATGATTCTTCAAGGTGAATTAAAATTGAAAGGGCTGTCCAGCTTTATAAAATTCTTTCCTTATCCCTAAGATAAGCCATCAATATTATATTGGTGGGAGTCTGACTCTCAGAACATTTGACGATCTGAAGAGACCGCGGCGCCGTAAATCGATGTGTACATCAGTTTCAGGTCCGTTCAAACACCTGATCTGTCAGTGTGCCAAGATTTAGACCCCCACCAATCTAATATTAATGGCCTCCCAGCACATATCAAACAAGCTATAATGAATCAACATTAACAATGTATTAAAAAATACTTTAAAAAGTACACTTAAAGGAATTGTCCACAATTTTTTTTAAAAAAAAGATAAATGCATGTATTTTGGGCTAAAAATCAATTTTGCAATTGGGTTTCATTAGACATTTTGCTCCGTTTGCCTTTTACATCTTCTGCATTTAACTGTTTATTGCTGGCTACAGAATGAGTTACCTGAGAATCTGTCAGTTAACCCACTGATAGAGAGCCTAACTCTTTTATCTGTCTTTTTCTGAGCTCCTCTCAGCTGATTTATGGCCAATGATTACAGTAAAGTATGAATGTACAGGAAACAAAAAGCCTGTAAAAGCCAAACGGTGCAAAACTTTTAATGAAACCCAATTCCAAAAATGATTTTTAGCCCCAAATGCATTTAAATAAAAAAAAAAATCCTCAAAAGTGGCCAAACCATTTAATCCATGAACATTAGTAAGACTTATAATGGTAATAATATACAGGTGCACCTCACTAAATTAGAATATCATCAAAAAGTTAATTTATTTCAGTTCTTCAACACAAAAAGGGAAACTCATATACAGTACAGACCAAAAGTTTGGACACACCTTCTCATTTAAAGATTTTTCTGTATTTTCATGACTATGAAAATTGTACATTCACACTGAAGGCATCAAAGCTATGAATTAACACATGTGGAATTATATACTTAACAAAAAAATGTGAAGCAACTGAAAATATGTCTTATATTCTAGGTTCTTCAAAGTAGCCACCCTTTGCTTTGATGACTGCTTTGCACACTCTTGGCATTCTCTTGATGAGCTTCAAGAGGTAGTCACCGGAAATGGTTTTCACTTCACAGGTGTGCCCTGTCAGGTTTAAGAAGTGGGATTTCTTGCCTTATAAATGGGGTTGTGTTGTACAGAAGTCAGGTGGATACACAGCTGATAATCCTACTGAATAGACTGTTAGAATTTGTATTATGGCAAGAAAAAAGCAGCTAAGTAAAGAAAAACGAGTGGCCATCATTACTTTAAGAAATGAAGGTCAGTCAGTGCGAATAATTGGGAAAACTTTGAAAGTGTCCCCAAGTGCAGTTGCAAAAACCATCAAGCGCTACAAAGAAACTGTCTCACATGAGGACCGCCCCAGGAAAGGAAGACCAAGAGTCACCTCTGCTTCTGAGGATAAATTTATCCGAGTCACCAGCCTCAGAAATCGCAGGTTAAAAGCAGCTCAGATTAGAGACCAGGTCAATGCCACACAGAGTTCTAGCAGCAGACACATCTCTACAACAACTGGTAAGAGGAGACTTTGTGCAGCAGGCCTTCATGGTAAAATAGCTGCTAGGAAACCACTGCTAAGGACAGGCAACAAGCAGAAGAGACTTGTTTGGGCTAAAGAACACAAGGAATGGACATTAGACCAGTGGAAATCTGTGCTTTGGTCTGATGAGTCCAAATTTGAGATCTTTGGTTCCAACCACCGTGTCTTTGTGCGACGCAGAAAAGGTGAACGGATGGACTCTACATGCCTGGTTCCCACCGTGAAGCATGGAGGAGGAGGTGTGATGGTGTGGGGGTGCTTTGCTGGTGACACTGTTGGGGATTTATTCAAAATTGAAGGCATACTGAACCAGCATGGCTACCACAGCATCTTGCAGCGGCATGCTATTCCATCCGGTTTGCGTTTAGTTGGACCATCGTTTATTTTTCAACAGGACAATGACCCCAATCACACCTCCAGGCTGTGTAAGGGCTATTTGACCAAGAGTGAGAGTGATGGGGTGCTACGCCAGATGACCTGGCCTCCTCAGTCACCAGACCTGAACCCAATCGAGATGGTTTGGGGTGAGCTGGACCGCAGAGTGAAGGCAAAAGGGCCAACAAGTGCTAAGCATCTCTGGGAACTCCTTCAAGATTGTTGGAAGACCATTTCCGGTGACTACCTCTTGAAGCTCATCAAGAGAATGCCAAGAGTGTGCAAAGCAGTTGTGGCACCCCAGGGGTCTGGTTTCCACAGTAACAGCAATGTTATGTCTGAGAGCAGGTGGGAGGTCTCTTGGTCAGGGATCCTATGCATGCCACACCTCCTGCCCAGTCCTGGGAGGGGAAGAACTTCCCCTATATAAACCTAGGGCTGAGGTAGGGTTAGTGAGTAGAGAAGAAGTAGAGACAGAGAAGCAGATATAGGAAAAGAACATCAGGAGCTCTGTGGGAGCAGTGCTACAAGGAGTCAGGGGCTGGCAGCTGCAGAGCTCGCCCTGACTGGGAAGTTATCACCGGACCCAGAGTCCGAGGCTGTGGGGACTAACTCCTATCCAGCAGCAGAAACCGACCGGCAGGGGATTGCAGGTCCTCTGGCCCAGAAACCCGAAGGCACGGTCACACGCGTGGGACCAGCACCGCCGTCGTGGAGCGGAAGCTACTAGAAGGCCCCGAGTCACCGGCCATACGGGTGAGCACCACACGGTACACTCAGGGACGTGGGCTACTTATACCCGCCTCTAGCAAGGTAGCCGGAAGAGTATCGTTAGTTTGGGAGGCCTACAACTCCACCTGGCCAGGGGAGATCCCATCTGCTCAAGGACTGACCAGGCCCCAATCGCTAGCCAGTACTCCGGGAGGGTCTATCTTTGTCACCAGTAAAGACCCTGAACTACACCGTACCGTCTCCGAGTGGTTCCTGCTACCCCCATCATCCACGTCGGCTGCCCTGAGGCCATACCCCTCCCTTTGGGGGTTATACTATCACGCTGCACAATCCTACCACCGGCCTCAGCGGTCTGCCCTGCAGCAGCAGCTCCTTAGCTGTACTCAACGGGTGGCGTAGTCGTCCAACATCTACCGCTAATACAGCGCCACTTAGTCTGACTCCCTGGGCACGGACCGGATCACCGCCACGAGACTACAACCCTAAAGAGATCCGGCTCCGGGTAAGCTCCCGCGTGCGCAACGCAGCGCGACACAGGCCCAGGGGCGCGTCAACTTTTGGCGTAGTGGCAGGATCTCGTGCCCGCAACCACCGGGTACTGCGTGCCTGAAAAAGACTGTTCAAACTTATCATCGGTGAAGATTCCCGCCATCCGGCGCCATTTTCAGCCTTCTTCCCGCCTTCCGTGGAGTTTTCCCGCCGTTGGACGCCATCTTGAAGACGCCGCGTGGGAAGAAGAGGGGCGTGGACTCCAAAAGCGCGCGAGAACTGAAGCCCCGCCTCACGTCCGGACGTTGCGTAAGGTCCTGGAAGGAGCCCAGCAGACGCCGACGTCACAGGAGCGCGACGGAAGGTCCTCAACCCTGACGATTCACTGCGGAGCCGCGGCCTACGGAAGAGGATCATCGCAAGGTAGGCCACGGTCCACTAGGGGGGAGAAGGATGCCGGATACGGAGGAGAGCTTCACCGCTTCAACCCCCGCCAGCGCCACCGCTGTTGCGGTCATGCCTTTCACCATGCCCTATATCCCGGGGGCAGCCTGGCTACCCCAGTACTCAGGGGAGTCACATACCCTGCATGACTTTAGAGAAAAGCTGGATAGCCTCTTCCAGGTGTACCCCCTCACAGAGGAGCAAAAAGTGAGCATCCTGGTGGCCCAATTAACCGGGGCAGCCCAAAGGGAGGTAAAGTCCTGGCCACCTGGGGGGAGGACTGTCGCAGGGATACTAACCCGGCTGAGGGACACCTTTGATACCCGCACCTCAGCCGAGATCAAGCTTAGATTCTACGGGTGCAAACAGCGGGCACATGAGAGTATAAGGGACTATGCCCTGAACCTACAAGAGGCCCTGAGAGCCATTAAGCAGACCGACCCTGACGGCGTGGGAGACGAGGACAGGCTGTTGACTGAACAATTTATAGAGGGTTTATATTGCAATGCCCACCGAACCCAGTTGCGGGCAATGGCCTTACAGGACCCTCATCTGGGATTTGCACAGTTCAAGGACAGAGCCATCCGGGTGCTTCGAGAACCGGCACCAGGTGGCGTTGTGACCCCCAGACGCCCCACTACCACTTACCACCAGGAGGCGGCGCCCTTGTCGGCAGGGCCTGTGGGAGCTGATGCGCAGGCTTTGAACAATGACCCGGCTCCAGACCTGCACCATCAGGTCCAAGAGCTAGCTAAAAGCGTTGCTGCGCTAACCCGAACTGTGCAGTCTTTACAGGTTTCCACTCCAGGGAAGATCCAGCTGGCATCCGGACCGGAGGACATCCCGTGGCGTCGACCAAGGAGGACCCCACCGGCCAGAGGAAGACCCAGCGACCGATACAACGAGGACGGACGACCCATCTGCCGCCGCTGCTATCAACCCGGACATATGGCAAGGTACTGTCCTTTAAACTGGCACAACCTGGGGTAGAGGGCCAACCCCCAGGAAAAAGATCACCAGGCCCATCGAACTGGCGCGACAAATATGTGGGAGGACGTCCAGTCTTACCCGTGGTACTGGATGGCATTCCTATGAGTGCCCTACTGGACACCGGGTCACAGGTCACCACCATCCCGTACGTGCTCTTCAAGCAGTACTGGAATGACTCGGATATCACCCGCTACCCTGACGACGACTTGAGTATCATCGCCAGCAATGGTCAGCCCGTGCCACAGATTGGATTTAAAGAGGTGACCATTAAAATCGGTAGAGTCGAACTGGCAGCACAGAGACTGATCATTGTAGACATTGACAAACACGAGAGTCACCCAAAGATAACTCTAGGAACTAATGTAATTGAAAATTGTCTTGCAGAGGTGATTTTCCTTTTACAGCAGGTTGCCAAGAACGCCAGCTCCGGCCAGCAGCGAGTGCTCCAGAAAGAGATCCGGGCACTGATGCGACGGCAACAGCTAGAACTCTCCGGTGGTGAGATTGGTAGCGTGCGAATGTGTGACCCTTTCCCTATTGCCATGCCCCCGAAAAGTGAAATGATGATTTGGTGCCGGGCAGCTATTGGTCTGAGAGGTAGAGATTACCAGGCAATGGTAGAACCAGTTTACTCAGACAGTAGGCCCACCATTTTGACAGCACGGGGGGTGGTCAATGTACGCCATGGGAGGGTGCCCGTTCGCATAATAAATATCGGGAAGAGGGAAGTGTACCTGCCCCGGTATGCCACGCTAGCCAAATTGTATACCATCAATCAAGATTCCATACAGTCCGTAGAACCCTTGCCTCCATCTTCCCCGGAGGAAGGTAACGGCTCTCAGAAAACAATGGAGGACTGGTGTCAGCAACTACATTTGGGTACTGACTCCACTCCCTCACACCAGAAACAGGGAGTCTATCGGGTGGTTCAAGAGTACGAGAGAGTGTTTAGTAAACACCCGTTAGACTTCGGGCGAGTCAAGGGGGTAGAACACCACATCCCCACGGGAGACCATCCTCCCATAAAAGAGAGGTATCGACCCGTACCCCCTGCACACTACCAACACGCCAAGGGGATGCTTAGAGACATGAAGGAGGCTGGGGTGATCAGGGATAGCTGTAGCCCCTGGGCAGCTCCACTAGTCTTAGTCAAAAAGAAAGACAACACCATGAGGATGTGTGTAGATTACCGGAAAATCAACCGTATCACACACAAGGATGCGTACCCCTTACCAAGGATAGAGGAGTCTTTGGCTGCTTTAAGATCTGCTAACTTCTTCTCTACCTTGGATCTCACTAGTGGGTACTGGCAGGTTCCTGTAGCAGAGGCGGACCGGGAGAAGACCGCATTCACCACCCCGATGGGACTTAGCGAGTTTACCTGCATGCCGTTCGGACTCTGCAACGCACCAGGAACCTTCCAACGATTAATGGAGTGCTGTCTGGGCCACAGAAACTTCGAGACGGTCCTGCTGTACCTGGACGATGTCATCGTATATTCCAAGACGTATGAGGACCACCTGAAACACCTGGCGGAAGTGTTTGAAGCTCTGGCAAGCTACGGCCTAAAGGTGAAACCCTCCAAGTGTCACCTCCTGAAACCAAAGGTGCAGTACCTGGGACACGTGGTGAGCGCTGATGGAGTGGCTCCCGACCCTGATAAGATCACCGCAATTAAGGAATGGCCAAGTCCCTCCAGTGTAAAGGAAGTGCGGCAGTTCCTCGGGTTGGTAGGCTATTACCGCAGATTCATCCCCGGTTTCACCAAAAAGGCAGCTCCTATGCAGGACCTCCTGATAGGCCAGTCCCGGAAGGCCAAGAACCAGAAGCCACCCTTCCGATGGGAGAAGTTAGAAGAAGAGTCCTTCCGCCAGCTGAAGATGGCCATCACGGGGGATGAAATCCTGGCGTACCCTGATTACAGCCAGCCCTTTATCCTCTACACCGACGCAAGTAACATCGGGCTAGGAGCCGTGCTGTCCCAGATCCAGCAGGGGAAAGAACGAGTAATCGCTTACGCCAGCCGAAAACTGCGATCCACCGAGAGAAACCCTGAGAATTACAGCTCATTTAAGCTAGAGTTCCTGGCAGTGGTGTGGGCAGTCACCGAACGCTTTAAGCACTACCTCGCTTCCTCCCGGTTCACCGTGTACACGGATAACAACCCGTTGACACAGCAAGACTCGGTGCCCTAGAGCAGAGATGGATGGCCCGTCTGTCCAACTACGAGTTCACAATCAAATACCGGGCAGGACGCTCCAATACCAACGCGGACGCCCTGTCCAGGATGCCAAACCTACCGGACGTAGGAGAAGATCCAGAGGGACTGGAAGAAGTCGAACTCCCCGCGTTCCACCGTCATGGGACTATCCAGTATTCCCACCGGGTAAGGAGTAAGCAAGCTGCTATGTTTAATCCCTTGCCTCACTACAACTGGGCGGAAACGCAAGACAGTGACCCTGCCGTCCGACTGGTGAAGGAGATGCTGACTCGGCCAGAGGCTCGCCTTGACCCAGACGCTCCGGAGGAAGCCAAGCAACTGTGGGCTGAGAAGAGTCGACTGTTCCTTTATAAGGGGAAGTTGTGCCGCCGAATGGTTAACTCCCGGACGCATGAACTAATCTGGCAAGTAGTGGTGCCACGAAGAGACGCAGCCGTGGTGATGGAGGCATACCACGACGGGGCTGGACACTTCGGATGGAAGAAGCTGGAATTCCTGCTGCGCGGGCGGTTCCACTGGGTAGGCATGAGGGGAACCATCGAGAGGTGGTGCAGAGACTGTGGCCCGTGCAACCTAAGAAGGAAGGACCGTGCCAGCCAGAAGACTCCCCTGCAGTCCATCGTCACCCGGCAGCCGTTGGAACTGGTAGCCTTGGATCATGTAAAACTGACCCCAAGCAGAAGTGGCTACGTCTACGCACTAACCATCGTGGATCACTACTCCCGGTTCTTGGTTGTCGTCCCCGTCAAGGACTTAACAGCTCGAACAGCAGCTAGAGCCTTCCAGCAGCATTTCTGCCGTCCACACGGGTACCCGGACCAAGTGTTGACAGACCAGGGACCTGCCTTTGAAGCGGAGGTCTTCCAAGAATTCTGCACTCTGTATGGCTGCCGGAAGATAAGGACGACACCCTATCATCCGCAAACTAATGGACTTTGTGAGAAAATGAACCAGGTGGTGATAGATCTTCTGAAAACATTGCCCCTGGAAGAACGCAGTCTGTGGCCTGAGAGGCTGCCCGACCTAGTGGACCTATACAACCACATCCCGGTAGGTTCCACCAACTGTACCCCGGCTTACCTGATGAGGGCAAGACCTGGTAAGCTACCTGTTGACCTGGAGATGGGAGTCCTGACACCCGAGTACACTTCACCAGAAGCAGACTGGGACACAGAGAGGCAGCAGCAGTACCGGAAAGTACAGGAGAGCGTGGAGCGAAGTCTCTGTCAAGCTAGGGAAAGACAAGAGAAAACTTACAACCAGTATGCTCCCGCTGTTCCCCTGGTACCCGGAGAGCAGGTCTTGAAGAGAAAAAGGCGGCTCCACAAGTTGGACGACCAGTGGGAGAAGGACCCGTACATCGTACTGCCCTCAAGCCACGACAACCCAAAGGTCTGTACCATCAGTAAAGACGGAGGGGAAACCACAACCATTGTATCCCGGGATCACCTGAAGAAGTGTCCCGAACAGCTACGGAACCCTGAAGAGGAACAAGAAGACCCTCGACCCGTAGAGGAAAGGGAAGATATGGTTAGTACTGTGCTCGGAGACTTCCCTCGGTCTTGGACTCAAGTCAGTGGCGCAGTTGTGGTACCCGTACTCACCTTCCTCCAACCAGCATCCCAAGCACCTACGGAGCAACAGGTAGAGCTGGAAGAACAGCCAGTCCAGGAGGCAGAAGATCCCACACCAGCAGACCAGGAGGATCAACCCTCTGCTTATAGTGAACCTGCCATGCCTCTAGTGAGCCAAAGGGCCCGTGGACAGCTGCCCAGTTTACCCTTGACAGTTCCTACACCCTGTAGTTCGGGGCTAGACAGTCAGCTCCGTAGGTCCACTAGGGCCACGAGAGGCCAGTTACCCGCACGTTGGAGGATTTGAAGTGTATAAGTTGTTTTATTTATGGTTACCTGTTTTTCTTGTTGCTTGTGTATAATTATGTGTTTCTAGTTATTTTTAGGAGTCCTTGGTGGATTTACCGGGAATCCTTGTACAATTGGTTGGAGCGTAACCTAGGAATGGACTAAAGACTGTTAAGGACTCGGGGCAGGACAGACCCCTACCTGGTTACGTCTCCTTGTTTTGGTGAAATGGACACCTTGCTTTTCTTCAAAAACTGCACCCGGTTGCGGACACGCCGTGACCATCCTTATTTGTTTTTCTTATTGTATTATTATTGTTTATACCTTGTTATGTTTTTCTAAAAATATGTTTAGTCCCGGAGTACTAAATTTCACTAGGGGGGAATGTGGCACCCCAGGGGTCTGGTTTCCACAGTAACAGCAATGTTATGTCTGAGAGCAGGTGGGAGGTCTCTTGGTCAGGGATCCTATGCATGCCACACCTCCTGCCCAGTCCTGGGAGGGGAAGAACTTCCCCTATATAAACCTAGGGCTGAGGTAGGGTTAGTGAGTAGAGAAGAAGTAGAGACAGAGAAGCAGATATAGGAAAAGAACATCAGGAGCTCTGTGGGAGCAGTGCTACAAGGAGTCAGGGGCTGGCCGCTGCAGAGCTCGCCCTGACTGGGAAGTTATCACCGGACCCGGAGTCCGAGGCTGTGGGGACTAACTCCTATCCAGCAGCAGAAACCGACCGGCAGGGGATTGCAGGTCCTCTGGCCCAGAAACCCGAAGGCACGGTCACACACGTGGGACCAGCACCGCCGTCGTGGAGCGGAAGCTACTAGAAGGCCCCGAGTCACCGGCCATACGGGTGAGCACCACACGGTACACTCAGGGACGTGGGCTACTTATACCCGCCTCTAGCAAGGTAGCCGGAAGAGTATCGTTAGTTTGGGAGGCCTACAACTCCGCCTGGCCAGGGGAGATCCCATCTGCTCAAGGACTGACCAGGCCCCAATCGCTAGCCAGTACTCCGGGAGGGTCTATCTTTGTCACCAGTAAAGACCCTGAACTACACCGTACCGTCTCCGAGTGGTTCCTGCTACCCCCATCATCCACGTCGGCTGCCCTGAGGCCATACCCCTCCCGTTGGGGGTTATACTATCACGCTGCACAATCCTACCACCGGCCTCAGCGGTCTGCCCTGCAGCAGCAGCTCCTTAGCTGTACTCAACGGGTGGCGTAGTCGTCCAACATCTACCGCTAATACAGCGCCACTTAGTCTGACTCCCTGGGCACGGACCGGATCACCGCCACGAGACTACAACCCTAAAGAGATCCGGCTCCGGGTAAGCTCCCGCGTGCGCAACGCAGCGCGACACAGGCCCAGGGGCGCGTCACAGTCATCAAAGCAAAAGGTGGCAACTTTGAAGAACCTAGAATATAAGACAAATTTTCAGTTGTTTCACACTTTTTTGTTAAGTTTATAATTCCACATGTGTTAATTAATAATTTTGATGCCTTCAGTGTGAATGTACAATTTTCAAAGTCATGAAAATACAGAAAAATCTTAAAATGAGAAGGTGCGTCCAAACTTTTGGTCTGTACTGTATTATAAAGAGTCATTATAAACAGAGTGATCTATTTCAAGTGTTTATTTCTGTTAATGTTGATGATTATGGCTTACAGCCAATGAAAACACAAAAGTCAATATCTCAGTAAATTAGAATATTTTATAACAACAGCTTGAAAAATGTTTTTAAAATCCGAAATATTGTCCTACTGAAATGTATGTTCAGTAAATGCCCTCAATACTTGGTCAGGGCTCCTTTTGCATCAATTACTGCATCAATGCGGCAATGTGGCATGGAGACGATCAGCCTGTGGCACTGCTGAGGTGTTATGGAAGCCCAGGTTGCTATGATGGCAGCCTTCAGCTCGTCTGCATTGTTGGGTCTGGTGTCTCTTATCTGCCTCTTGATAAGGTCAGGCGAGTTTGCTGCCAATCAAGCACAGTGATACTGTTGTGTATAAACCAGGTATTGGTACTTTTGGCAGTGTGGACAGGGGCCAAGTCCTGCTGGAGAATGACATTTCCATCTCCAAAAAGCTTGTCGGCAGAGGGAAGCATGAAGTGCTCTAAAATTTCCTGGTAGACGGCTGCGCTGACTTTGGTCTTGATAAAACACAGTGGACCTACACCAGCAGATGACATGGCTCCCCAAACCATCACTGATTGTGGAAACTTCACACTAGACCTCCAGCAGCTTGGATTGTGGCCTCTCCACTCTTCCTCCAGACTCTGGGACCTTGTGGAGTGTGTCAATGAGTGCCTTCTAGACATCTGTCAAGTCGGCAGTCTTCCCCATGATTGTGGAGCCTACGGAAACAGACTAAGGGACCTTTTTAAACTCTTAGGAAGCCTTTGCAGGTGTTTTTGTTAATTATTTTAATTTACTGAGATAATGTCTTTTGTGTTTTCATTGGCTGTAAGCCATAATCTTCAACATTAACAGAAATAAACACATGAAATAGATCACTCTGTTTGTAATGACTCTATATAATATATGAGTTTCACTTTTTGTATTGATAAACTGAAATAAATTAACTTTTTAATGATATTCTAATTTAGTGAGATGCACCTGTAGTTGTCCTACAGCTTCCACCTCTATGATCCGGTAAGCTTTACAACGCAAAACCTCTGCATGCCGATCTCCGCTGCTGGCTGGTGTAAAAATACTCTGTAACCCTGCGAACGAAGAGGGGGACGAATTCCCATTATGGACGTCTCATATATAGTTAACAAGCCGCTAGCTTCCTTTACCAGTTGTTATCAAATGTGCGTGTTTATTAAAACTAAATAAAAAGGGGCGAATAGTTTGGCCAACATAGAACAACTGACATAGACAGTAAATGAAAAAATAATTCACACTACGTTATCCGTTCTGCGTGTGATCAGTTGTTTCATCTCATGATTTATTGATCCTATTTTTTTTTTTTTTAACTATTTTCAGCAAATTACAAAATGAGCAGTGGCCACATTTATAATTGACAACTGGTGTCATATCACTCAGCCAAGTGCTTTTTTTTCACCTTTATTTCTTCCCCTGATTAATTCATTCCTCAGATTTCTACATCTGCAGAACGATATTATGGGTGGGGAAATTGTCTTATCCATCACATCCTGATCTGCCTGTAGAATATGCCAATACTTCCGTATTGATCTCCTAATCTGTTCTGCTTCAGGACTATATTGGAAGGAGAATACGCAGCGATGATTTTTTCTTTCTTGCAGTATGAGAAGAATAGGTCATGTCTTTATTGATAGCATGAGTAAAAGCTTCAGCAGTCACCTGTATCCTATAGTTTCTACTTTGTCTCAGAGTTCCAATGTCTTTTCAAAACAGGACTTATTCTCAGCGTTAAAGAGATATTTACTAAATTTGGAAGATCTCACTGTGACCCCCCCCATCTTGAGAACCAGTGGTCGATCAATCATGGGCACTGCTGCTCCTTTCGAAATTGTTGAACGCTCGGCTCGTCTTCGGCACTCCCCATAAAAATGAATGAAGAGGCGGTGTGCATGTTTGACCACCACTCCATTCACTAAGGCTCTGGAGATTCGCGTTATCAGTGTGGGTCTCAGTGGTCAGGCCCTCAGCGATTGGGAAATTATCCCTTATTAAGAGGCGACAACATCCAAAGTTGAGAATATCCCTTTAATAAATCTTAACCGTACAAACTGTCCATATAGGAGCTTTTACGTGTGGTGGATGAAGCTTTTTCAAATCAACTCTAATAGTTACTCTTCCAATAATGATACCTAACCTTCAAGTTTAGTGATAATTAATAGTAGATCTAAGCCAGGATCTATCCTCAGATACTCCGAGGTCATAATGTTCGTACATGCTGATTTGTGATGATGCCAAGTAGGTTAAAGCTCTGTGCACACTGGATTTGAGTCTTCAGTCAGAAACATACATAATGAACATTTGCTGAAATATTCAGTAACTCCGATGGAAGGCAAATACGGCTTATGGACTCTAAATGCAAAGACAGGTATATCACATTGTAGCCATTTTTTAGCTGTGGCCCACTGTATAGATGCAAATAGCCTATTCAGAGAGGAAGAGGACAGTGTTATGCGCTGTGCAGAGGGACCCAGCAAGACTGACACCAAACCAGCAAAGGCGCAGCACCAGACACATTTGGCACAAGCTGCCCAGCTAGGCGAGCCCTTGAGGGCCGGGAATGCTCTTCACCCATCTCCCAGTAAATGGAAGGGGGACTTTGGCAGAGCCCTTCACAGGCCCACTGTCGTCGGACAGCTAATTGTTGGTGACTAGTCAAGAACCAGATGAGTACCTCTGTAAGAACCCCAGAAAGTGAAACCAGAAGAGAAAATGAGAAAACACCTTTACAATAACATTACTGCTAGCACCACTCACCACCAAGCACATAGTAACTGCAATAAACAGCAAAGAACTGAGAAGGGAGCAGGATTAAACAGCCCGCCTAATGATTAGGTGTTGAATACCTCCCAATCATTCCCAGACAGACACTCCCTGCTAGTTTGAACAGCAGAATGGACAACATACCACCATTGCTTAGTGTCAGACACAGCAGTGTACTGCGCTGCCTGGCAAGTGGAGAAATCAGTGAGAGACACGGCGTCCCGGGTCCTCACACATGCTACAACACCAGAACGCGATGTTCCTAAATATTGGGACAGTATCTGTGCACGCGTAGTAGCTCCGCCTCCAGCATCAGGACAATGTCGGCGCCTGCGACCGGAGTAGTGTAGCAGCAGACCTGCTCCATTACCAGGTGAGAACACAGAGCCACGATTTCTAACAGACAGAAACTCTAGTGCCGTATATTGGAGGTAACAATCCTAAAAGTCAATTTCGACCTTTCAACGAGCTTTGTCACATGACTTGGGATAAGAATCTTCATTTGCGCACACGTTTTTCAGTGTTTTTGCCCCTCATTGGAGCAAAGCAGATATGGTTGACTGGATGAGAAGCCTCTGACCGGTGATCTAAGGGGTAAAGTTTTTCCTAGTGGAGACCTTCTTTCCTCTTCCTCTTAGAAGAGGCTATTTGCATAAGTACATAAGTATAATCCCAGGGGGCAATGCATGGCCTTTAAGTCTCCCTACATGAGTTTGGCACTCTCAACAAGAAGTAACTTTACACCTTAAGCCCCCTTATAGGAAAGAACTTTCCTGTAAAGAAGAATTATATCAGCCCAAAAAAACACTCTTCTGGCCTCCGTTGGATGAATGCAGCTCTATAGATATCCTTAATGTATACCTTTTCCCTGACGTATATGCCTAACATAGCACTTAGTTGCAGTGTCCACAGGGTTTAATGTAACTAAATCTCAATACCACAATCAATGATTCACACTGCATGAAAATGCAGTATAAGCTGGATGTGGTGTTGGCTTGGTTTCTGTAAACCTACATTATTTTCATCAAATGTCATAGTTGGCTGCAAGTGTCAAGGACCATATGTCATGCTTATATAATAGACTAGACTGGGAAATACTTGTATAGAGATGATAACTACAATCCGCAGTGTCTCTTCTGAATTATTAAAGTCTCAATGCATCTGAATAGCTATAGATAAAAACACATGTATAAAGAATGCGAGCTGATGATCAGATGTGATCATCAGGATTCACACATGGGAGACATAACCTTCTGTATTGTATGATAAGGGAAGGAGGAGAAAAATGCTCAAACACATTGAAAAACCATTGTCATGCCTCGTATTTATCACAGTGGAGTGACAAATAGACAAAGACAGATAGAGAGGATGTAGCAAGAGTGTTTTGAATTTCTTGCCATGCCCTTTTGCCACATAAGAAGACACCAGTACGATAAATGGCACATGGTAGATGGAGGTCCTGTTGTAGATTTTACATTTTGGCCAAGAAGCTTAAGGTTTCTCCTCTCAATGTAATACATTCTGATCCTTTCCGTAAAACTTGCGTTCTATTGTGCATATCTGTGATTCCATAAATTAGCACAAGAAGAGATATGACATGTAGGTTTCTGTTAGAACAGTATGCAATTACCCTACTTATAAAGAGGACTAGAACTCTAGATCCAACTTGTTGGATGTAGCAATCCAAAAAGTCAATATTGGTCCTTTAACAAGCATTGTCATATGACTTAATATAAGAAGCCGCACCAGACACTCCATTTGCAGACACGTGTTTCTAGGTGTTTGCCTCTCATCAGTGCAAAGCAGAAGGTTTGATTTGGCTGGGTGAAAAGGTCTTTAACGGGGTGTCTAAGGGAAAGTGTTTCTTTTATTGGAGAGTGCCAAGACGGCATAAGGAGACTTATTGGCCATGCAATGCTCCTGTTATAATTCCTCCTATCAGTGTATCTAGACGCAGTGAATAACAGTTCTGTTGTCCAATCTAGGACAGGGGCATTCTGTGCTGTCAGTATGGTGATTGAAAACTCAGCCTTCCAATCGGATGCTGGGGCATGCTGAGCTGTCAATGTGTTAAGTGACAATTTAACCATCCAATGAGGATCAGGGTGTGTTGAGGCTTCAGCCATGTGTCTCCTGTTCAGAGTAATTACCTGGCTATTTAGCCAGCTTTCTGCCTTAGATTGCTGCCAGTTGTAGCTTTAATCAAGAGGTGTGTGTTTGCTCTGTGCTCCTAGTCTTGTATTCTCATTTTTGCTGCTTGACCTTGGATTTGCCTTGACCATCTGTTTGCCTAACCCTTTAGTTGTGATTTGCTGTCTTCTTGGAATTCTGACCTCGAACTGTTACCTTATCATACCTGTGTCTCATCTTTCTATCCATGATGTACCTGCCTGGCTTTTAACCTCAGACCTGTTGACTACCCAGCCTCACAACTTGTCTGAGAGTAGTGACTAGCATCTGGGAAATTACTTATATTAGAACAGAGGACATACAATGGAGAGGAAACGCGAGGTTTATGCTGGACACACGCAATGGGTAATTACCTTTTATAAATATATTTGCATCAAAAGCATTTTCCCCTTGATATGACATTTCATTTTTGAATATTAGAGATACCTTTCATAAACAATGATGTACAACACATATGTCATTCTATATGCTGGCTGCACTTAAGCAACATTAGTGTACTAGTCTTTATTCAATACACATTTTTATATGAATAGGCATGCCTGACTTATATGGCCAACTATAGGGTATACATATGTATTTTCTTTTGATATTATTTATTAATTGCAACCAGCCCGGACCCTCGACCCACATATCTGAGATCTTTTCACTGATTTTTTCTATGTACCCATTATTCTAAATTGATTACGTAACTTCATGAAATATTTTTTTCTTGTTTGTATCAATAAAGATAATATTTTATTAGCATTATAGACTCATATTCTCCCCTTCTTATAATTTATACTGAGTCGCTAAATACATGGCTACTTCATAGAAAAATGTTGAACTGGTATATGTTTAAAATTTTATTTCAATACACATTTCTGTGGCTGGCACATTTGAGTGGGAACTTTTGTACCAAAGACTACTCTGTTGGTATCTTCAAACTATTGCTGTGGCTGGCACCTGTCTGTGGTAGGCACAGTAATATGGGCAGTTCAATTCTTCAGTCTCTCCCAGAAAGGTTTACCCGGAAGCTGGCAAGTATCATCATTGCTAAGGTGGCCATGATAGTTGGTCTACATCTTCATGGACACAACTCTGTAGGAACTAGGTGGTTTGGAACTTGGTTTAACATAAGTTTGGTATAGTCAGGTAGTCAGATAATGGTAGAGATGAAATTCTACAAGGCACATACTTCTTTATTATCATGACTTAAGGTCCGGAACGGAAGTGATTATAAGGATAGAGTCTCCGGTGGCCATTGCCGTGCGCACACAACTCAGTTGACTTCCACCTGCAATGTGGTGCAAAACTATTAATGGTTTAGGGGTCCTATTGCAGGTGCATGTGAACTGAGTAGTGGGCGCACTAACGTAGGTCTCTACCCTAATAAACACAGTTATCCATTCACCGCTACCTCATACATTGTAGACTCATCAGAAATACTAAAAGCCATGTTCATTGACCTTATGAACTGAAAACAGAGGAAGATCATGGATTCATCGACTTGTAGTAATTGTCTGCCACCGGCAGCCAGATTTCTACAATACGGTATGATAAGAATACATATGTCCTAATGATCAAAAAGCCTAAAACTTTATGAAATGAGGAGGGGGTTAAGTAGGACTCTGAACAAAAGCGCAAAAAAACTGATTACCGACTCAGTATCACAGATGTAATCTTGCTGATAAATGAAGGAACTATAGCGGGGGAAAAAGCGAGTTTCCATTCTACAATCGGAGGATTAGCGGGAATCAACGTGCTGAATTATTCATGTCCAGGTGATATGTGTTCTGCAGATATAAACCGAAGCGCTGGTTCTGTTTGCACACGGTATAAAATGTACAGATGGTTTGAGAAGAAATAGGATGCTCGGGTGGACTCACACAGAGGATTATAAAGAGTGGAGTTAAGGGCGACTGTGAAATAAATGCAGTTATTATTTCTTTAAAGGTTTCATTACCCCTTTGCTAACGAATTGTGTGAGATATAGAATATGCTGTGAGTGACGCCTGATAAATTATGGAAGAATATTTGATGCTAAGCCATTGTTCAATTCCTGGCCTGTTCTAGGGTATCTGCAAAATTGAACTATCACAAGTGACAAGTGACGTAAAGTAGAACTATTACTATGGGAGAGGGATAAACAGCCAATATTCCAATATTTACTGCCACAACTGTTTATCCCTCTCCCGTAGTAATAGTTTAGCTGTTCTCCTGAATACGGCATTGTTTTTTTTTTCATTCCTAGGTCTCTCCGTTCCGAAGATATCACCACTTCTTCTCCATATATAAATCTAGTATTTTTTAGCCAGGTGGGTGTGGTCCTGAAGAAGACGCCCACAGAGAAGAATTGAGGATCACGTCCACTTGGCTAAAAAGACTAGCTTTACATAAAATGTAAAAAGTGCTATATTTCAGGAATGGGGAGACACAGGAACAAAAAAAAAATAACAGCGCCAGATTCAGGGGATCAGTAGTATTTTACTCCAGGTAAAAAAATTACAAATTTATGGCAAGTAACATTATATCTATGAAGCATCTTTATACCAATACTGAATTCAAAACCCTCAGTAATGTCTGAGTTAAATTATAAAAGTTAGTCTGACTACAGCCACCACTGGGGGGAGCTAATGAGCTTCTTTTTAATCATTACATTTAATGTATTGACCTTTTGTAGTACGCCTCCTAAGCTCGGCCTCATGTTTGCTGCAGAGAGCCAATTATGTTCACTATAAATTTCACATGTATATTAAAATTTTTGCTTTGGAGGATCACTTTTAAAGTGTACATACATTTATCTAATAGCGTACACAGACAGAGGAGGCCCCTATGCAAGAAAAGTACATGGGTCCTTTCCAGTTCAATAGATCATAATGCACAATTCCTTCTGTTTTGGAAGTGGTAGTGTTCTCCTTACTTTTTGGGCCCCTGGGTGGCTACACAGGTTGCACCAATGGTATATCCACCTCTGCATTTTTAGTTGCAAATAGAAGAACAGATAAGCTAAGCTTGTTAATGGGGTGTCCAAACTTTGTATATTTTCAGGTTATCTATGAGATATGCCATAACTGTATAAAAGACTAGAGACACAATTATGGGGGAAGAACAGGGGTGTTACGATTAATACTCTACTAGCAAAAGTGGCCATATGGTATACGTATTCAGGAGACTATGTAGAGACAAGGGCTCACATATTCACTGCTCTTTACAATAAAGACAAGCTATCAACAGGTCTTTGCCCTGTAATGCAACAGCAGCATGATGTCGGGACAGAGACCCTGATTCCAGTGATGTGTCACTTAGTTTACTGCGTGCAGCAGTTGTGACAGAATCAGTTTTCTCTGCTGCAGATCTAGCAGAGCTCTGAATGCTGAGCTCTGTATAACCCCGCCCACACCACTCATTGGCTGATTTCTGTGTACTGTGTATAAGCAGATAGATGCCAATCAGTGGTGGGGGCGGGGTTACACAGAGCAGTTGACTAGGAGACATCTAGTCCTGTAGTGATAATCTCCTGCTGATACAATACTGATTTTAATAAATCAGCAAAACACAACCTAGTAAGTGACACATCACTGGAATCTAGGTCTTAGCCTCTACATCATGCTGCTCTCAGACTACATAGCAAACACCTGCTGACAGATTCCCTTTAAAGGGTTATTCCCAAAACAACAAGTTATCTCCAATCTATAGGATAGGTTAAAACTTGCAGATCATTGAAGTCCTACCGCTTTGATCCCCAGTGATGATCCCCAAAATCGGGGCTTTGAAGTCCCATTGGCAATCAATACAGCGGAGGTCGAACGTGTGCTCCTCCTCTCCATTCAAGATGGTGCTGCAGAGTCCCGATCATGGTATCATTGGTGGTCGGACCCTCAGCGATCATCAACTTATCCCCAATAGGGTACCTCTGTACCACATAAGAAAAACACTGGGGTCCCATTCCATTACAGATATTGCAATAGGGCCCATGAACGTTAAGTTATGTCTGTGATCCTCGGTCCTAATGTGTCTGGTGCTTCTGTTGCATCAACCGCTACTCAGGACATCAATGACTTCCGTCCTTACCAGCTCCTGACTTCAAACAGAACCAGAACTGTTGCGAATTTAACGAGAAAGGAGACAGCGGCAGTTGTGGGAATTAAGAATAAGACGGTAAAGTGACAACAAGTTAGCATTTATATTCCGCAGGAATATTTGCCTCTGTGAGCTCTTGAGAACATTAATAATGTCGGGTACGGAGAAAATCATTTATAGAATGTTTATCCTATGTGTTTTTAAATAGCAAATAAAGAGAAAATGTAAAATAATAAAAATGCATATTCTGCAAATTTATCACGGAGGATTCTCCAAAAATTCCACAAGAACAGAAGATGCAAATAATATTATTCAGCAATTAAGAATAGTGAGGAAAACAATAACATAAACTCATGTAGATAAAGCCACAAGCAAATGATCAGGGTCGTCTGATGTCTGCAGCTTAGCCCGGCTTCACATGTCTGAGTTTATTAATTCATGCACAGTCCACGACTTCAGGACTCCAGGCCTGATCTCCTCAGGATCATATGAACATAAGTCGTGGTCTGTATAGGGACCGTGAAACTCTGTCGTTTATAAGAAAATGTATTTCCGATTATTGGACAACGAACGACCAAAAGGAGCTGCGCCCCCTTAATTTATTATTGTGTTATATGGGGACAGAACGATCATATTACCCATGATTTGGTCCCTATATAGTTAGTATCAGCCTGCGTTAAAGGAACTTTACAAGGGGATTTCCATGGGGATGAGTGGACCTGTGGAAGCTCAGGTTCTGATACCCAACCTGAACTTTATTCCGAAGTTCAGTTTGGCTACTAGAACTGTAACCAAACTTGAACCAGAAAAAACTATGAAAACAGTGAGGACCCAAACTTTTCAGCTGGAAAAATTCTCTCTTTCACTCCGTCTCTTCCCCCGGAACTCTGAACATTGCAGCAGAATTCCAGGAGAGGTCAGTGTTCGGCGTTTAGCACTGTCCGATAACTGTCCGGTACGAACAACAAACTTTTACATTCGGGTTCGCTCATCTCTAGTTTTCCACTTTTAGAAAAGTGGATGCCAAACCTTTTCTATCATGTAATATATCAAAATCTCCTTTCCCATGTGCAGCTCCAACTTTCTTCTGCTGCTTGGGTCTCCGCGTTTCAACTGCTTCGGTGACGTCACGTCGACAGTGCACATCACCGCTGCAGCCTATCACTGAGCTCAATAACCAAGCCGCTGAGTGATTAGTGATTATCTGCAGCGGTGATGTGAGCTGTTGATGTGACATCACCACTGCAGTCAAAGCACTAAGCCCAGAGCCGTGGCGGAGAGCCGGTACTGGACCCAGGGAGGGTGAGTTATGTTGATTTGCTATAATTATTCCAGGAAATGGGGTCAACTTTCCTAAATGTTGAAAAACCCCTTGAAGCCAGTGCTAATCAAACACAAATTATGGGCAGACATTTTCCTGTGTAAATGTCCTTTTAAGTCTATATACTCCCCCAACCATTTTTATGTTACCTTTATCACTAGTTCCTTTGATTCCTGAACCCAACAGTTGTAGGTGAACCTTAAATCCTTGCGATGTCTTGTTTTAGGGCATATTCTTATTTTAATGTGCAGCATTTTAAATGATAGGACGTGTTCTTGTGCTTTATTGTATTTTTATACTTTGGCGTCTTCCTAAATGATAAAATGACTCTTTTAATCTTCCTTTTCTTAATTCTAGCTGATTCTCAAAATAGTTATTAAATATGTGAAACTGTCGGTCGCAGCAAGAAAATAAATCAATATTAAAATGAGCATTATCCTCTCCGAGAATTACATTCTCACGAGTGGCGATTTATATCTACTTTCTCCTTCTCTTCTTTTTTTTGTCAATCCATTAGAGGAATGAAACTGGATAGAAATCATATACAGTAATCTGTTGGCGGTAATTGTATTACAAGTGAATTGAGACTAATTTTGCCTTGATCCCTCTTAGCTTTAGGCTGCATTAAATGGATTATTGCCTTTCAAAGGGAAAGTGCATTTCAGTTCACTTTTATATGACCAGGATAGCACCAATTCCATCCAGAGACTAATTTGGCAGCAAGGTTACTGGGGAGTTACTATAAATTCCTTGGGGATTAAGAATGAAGCAGACTTGAAATATAGTATAAGAATCTTGCACTAACCTTGATTAATTTTCATTAACGGGTTATTCAGGACTGGCTAAACATGGTTGTTTTTTTTCATAAAGAAAGCAACCCTTTTACATATGCCCTAATTGACATGTTCTTACGTTATAAAAATGGCCACCGATTTGAAGAACCACCATGTAATAGAAATGTCTCCCTTCAGCTTCCACAACAGTGGGGATATATGGTCAGTAAAGGGTTTATTTATTTTATATAGCGCTATCATATTCCACAGCCCTTTACAGACATCACTGTCCCCATTAGGGCTCACAATCTAGATTCCCTATCAGTATGTCTTTGGAGTGTGGGAGGAAACCGGAGAACCCGGAGGAAACCCACGCAAACACGGGAAAAACATACAAACTCCTTAGGGATGTTGTTCTAGGTGGTATTTGAACCGAGGACCCCAGCGCTGCAAAGCAACAGTGTTTACAACTGTTTCACTCATAGCAGCTGAACGCCAATGGTCATTGAGATTGGACCCATTGGACCCATAGTGATTAGCTCTTGAAGTTTCTTAAAAGCTCCTCAAGAGAAACCCTTCAATCATGAAACAACCCACAAGAAGCAAACCCTAGTGGGAAGTGGTTTGCTTCAAAGTCAACCATAGATTCATATTTGCCAACTCTCAAAGAACATTTACGAGGCTCCTGGAAAAGGGAGAGACCTCCCAGAAGAGTTGGCAAATCTCCTAAAAGCAGCTGAAATCTTCTACAGAAGGTTTCTTAGGGATGTCTTCACAATGCTCCATTATGAGCACTGGTGCTCATACGTCCCGTTAGGCACAATTTGCTGATGATTTCTTTGTGCATGACCACCTCGTGACTATATCCACACAACAAAATGTCAGAAGAAAGATCTGACCTGTTGGATCTCAACATGCACCATCCTTTGTTCTGGAGGGGCATAAACTGCCGCAAAAGGAGTCTGGCAGTGCCTTATTCCCCTCTCACCATTGAAATAAACATACATGTTCAGCCAAGCTCTATAAGTGGCTGTTACGTCAGACCCATGATAGCTATTGTTCCTTCATTTGTTGGCTCCACCACATCACTAATATGTTTTGTAAATCGTCCGAAGAAAGTATGCGCTTGGATATATTGTGGGGCAGATTCATCAAGGCTAGTCTTGATGATGAGGTATGTTGGAGTCAGATGCTCCTGATTCATTAAGAGAAATCTGTCCGCCAGGAATCTTACTCCAGTCCTCCAGTCCAAGGCTGGAGTGAGATTTCAGAAGTAAGGAATGCCACAGCGCATCATGGATTTGGACAACCAAACAACAAAAACTCTTATGTGTACCTTCATCCTCCAGGCCATTCACTCACCCAAAGTCTCTGCCAGAGGCCACCAGGGAGTTGCCATCTTTGCAGAGCCAAGTTTCCACCCAATCTCCCCTGTGGTCCACAACTTTCTCTATTGAAGAGGAGATCATATCTCAGGAATGGAAAGGTGCAGGAACAAAGGAAAAACAACCCCAAGTTTAGGACAATGGCAGCATTTAGAATTAGATACAAAAATTACACATTTATGGCAAGTGACGGGTCCTCTGTAAGAAAGCATGTACTAATAGGGCTCTATTTCCTAAACAAAAGTCAAAAGTGTTTCCTTTTGCCCTCCCTTAGGTTGGGACCCATCGGTATATATATTTTTTTTACTATAAGGAAAGGCATAGTTGACTACACTTTTATGTGCCTTGGCATTTCACACACAGAAAAAGAGAAAACTATGGGATGGATTCTGTTGTATGCCTTCACAGATGTCATATCTATGTGAAATACCTCCATTTGAGGTGAAGCCATAATGTAAATGCTGAAATAAAGTCTCTGATTTCCTAACCTGTACAATGTGTACCTTTATTGGGTAAAAGTGTGTTCTTGCACTGCCCTCAAATTGTACAGTGTATTATGATAGGTTTAGGGGGTACTCATTATTAAGGTATGGCATACTTGGCCATACATTAAGAAACGTGAGAAACACTGGTGTAGTCTAAAAAAATAATAATCACAGAAACAACAGCCCTATTGGCCTGAACATAAATAGGCTCCGGTACTGGAAGCCACAATGCTAGTGTGAACAGAACTGTATTTCTTTCACTGGCATAATGCTCTATAGCTCCCCCAGTGGCCACGTTATGCGATAATTTTGACACATCTTTCACGCACCTATGGTAAATAAAATTCATATTTCCACTATCAATATCTTGCACTGACATTAAGTATATCAATGACACATATTTGCAGCTCACCTGATGAGCCATCAACGGCTCCTATCGAATCAAGGTTAATTTGTTTAAATAACGCGCGGCGTGCAGGATAAAACCCATTAAAACCCCGTACAACGGCAGAAATATGGAGCCATCACAGGAGTGTTTTTATCCTATTCAATAAGTGCAAAAAATCTATATCTGCGCTGAATTCATTGTGGGAATAAAGAGAGGATTTATGAATTTGGTGTTTGAAAGGACTATTATATTACGCGGAATTAAGAGTCGGTGTATTTGAGGGATAATTCAGCCTCCGGAGTGATGAAACTTGAATGTCTCAATTAGTTGAATGCTGTGAGATGGAAAATAATGTTACCGAACACTCAGAGGTTTTTCATTTCCATTTTCTCTTGTTTATTAAAAAAAGGGGGGTTCATAGTGTTCTGAATATGAAAGGCGCAATCACATTCACCTTGATAATGCTTTTTATGTAGATCTTGCAGCTCTCTTCTAAAGGTCTGCTCAGTGACACAATAGTTAGTCCCATATTATCAAGGTCTATCGGCTTTCTAAGGCTGTAATCATAATAATAATGATATTAATAATATCTTTAGTAAACAGATGAATTGGGCAGCTTCTTGGTGTGGCAAACTAGGCAATAGCTTAGAACCCCCATCTGCAAGGAAAAATATATCTTTGTCCCTCATCTGCAATGAGGCAGCCAATGGAGCAACCTGCATTTACCATCCACCCATTCCCCACCCAAAACCAAAGGGGAATGCAAAATTAACTTTTTACAAGCAAAACTCTATGAAAATGATGAGTGTGGGTGTTTGTTGCCCCTGGCCCTCTACTATATAAGCTACCAACATAGCTTCCATTCCTACAAGAGCCATGAAAGGTATGACGGATCCTAAAAAGATCCCAACAAATTCTGAAGGATCGCATTGACTTATAATTGGTTTATCAAGTTTCCATTGAGCAAATAATATTTTTTTTTTACAGCAAGTACAAAGCTGGTTATTTCGAGAAGTAAACAATAGACCCAGGATAGAGCAGAACCAGGCTGTAGTGTGAATACTGTCTCATTTGCTTTATGAGTCCCAGCTGATAGTCGCTCACCAGGATTGTCTTCTGATAACTCAAAGATTAAGTTGGGTGTTGGCCCCTTTACTTTAATGATTCATCCAACCTGTGCCCTCTGTTGGATAAAATGTGGCTCATTGGCCTGTAGCATGCACCCATCCCCTATGCACCCAGTTAACACCCCCATAGTCGTGGGTGGTGCATAACTGCATCCTGCCTCTCTCCCGTCTGCATTTTCTGAACATTGCCGCCCTCTCGTGCCCATGGTTTACTTTTACTGTTTTGTTAAAAAGCCTTGTTTTGATAATTGACAAATAAGAGAGACACAAGAGAGGTGATTCCCGGGCGCTGCCAAGAAAACCGGAGACTGGATGTCCTTTATTGGGACCTTTATTCATACAACGCATTTCGGAATCAAGTCGACTTCTTCTTCAGGTTTTGATAATTGATTCCGACCACCTCAGGGCTCACCTATGACCTCAAGTTGGGCGACCAACTTTCTCATATGTGTGTCTCTATATACTTGGTCTGTCTTCATATACTTTTATTGGCGTGTTTGCCTGACAAAGGAGACGGTTTGCCCCCTAAACGGGTTGTATTCGTGTCACCCTAATAACTTACCTCGTAATATATTTGAGTGCATTTGCTTCTGGCACCCCTCACAATCCCCTTG
This sequence comes from Phyllobates terribilis, assembly GCF_046119375.1. Classification (NCBI taxonomy): domain Eukaryota; kingdom Metazoa; phylum Chordata; class Amphibia; order Anura; family Dendrobatidae; genus Phyllobates; species Phyllobates terribilis. The sequence continues at coordinate 379,944,545 of NW_027362767.1, forward strand.
CTTTCATCTCTACTTGCATTGTGATGGCCATTTTGGAAAAAAAGTGTTTCGTTGTATCGGTCATCAAATTATCGTTCGTTCAACCAATCATCCTACTTTTATCTAATAGATATGGCAACCTTCAAGGGGTTCTCTACTTTTAGAAAAGTGGACCCCAAACATTTTATCTGTACTGTAAAATAAACTGATATAGTAACAAACTCTGGCGGGCGCTACACCACTGCTCTTGGTGTCTTGGCTGCAGCGGTGACGTCAAGTTGGGAGATTGCATCACCACTGCAGCCAATCGCCCTTTAATAATGAATAGTGGGTGTCTAAACTAGAGAAGTTTACTGTCTTTGGGTCTCGACTAGTAATCTGAACACAATAAATGCACAATATTTTGAATGAAGGGGATGGTGGAGGCCTTTAGGAAGTTGCCCCATTTTCCGTACCTATAATGACCCGATGTTTGAACATGGTTGATTATTAATTATAACTAAAGTCGGTGTGAATCAATTTGCAAGACCTGGTCCAGCAGCCATGTTAGTAATCTGTGGCCGCTGGATAGGGGACCTGAAAATCACTTCCTACCTGATGACATCTGTGGCTCTTCTTTTGATTAGTCGGCACATCAATGAGGACGCCCCAGGCCGGCTAATCAAAAGAAGAGTCACGGATGTCCAGAGGTAGGATGTGGTACTCAGGGCTCCCATCTGATGGCCACAGATTACTGACATGGCTGCTAAACTGGGTCCTGCAAATTGATGGGCACCAACTCTAATTGCAATCTACATTAATTCAAAAGCTAAAAAAACAGCAATTTCTTTTCTTTTTGTGTGAAATTCCCCCTTCTCCAAGCGCTATAATATAAACCATAAGCTCTAAGTGATTCATGTGATCACTGATATATATTGCTGCTGTCCAGGTGTAATGAAATATAACACAGGGTAAGCAAACTATGACTTGAAGGGCTGCCCACAAATAATATACAGAAACAGTGGCACTCCGTATCTCCTCCAAATCAGCAAAAAAGCACTACTAGGCACTGCGCTGAACACATTTATTACTTCTGCTAAGTCTTTGCAAAAGGCAGTTCCACACATATCTATTTTGCTGGTAATGCCACTAGCTGACAAGCTACTCTCGTTTTCTGGCACCAAGTTATAGCTGGAATTAACCAAGTCTGCCTCCAACAATATCAGAGGCGTTTGGAACGAGTCCATTGTGACAGATCTTCATCCATCTGGAGCCCCTGGATCTCTAGTACCTGTGCCTGGCCCTTCTTTTTACTGTTTCGGCCCATTCTTTTCCTGTTTCATTTATTACTTATGTCTATTGCTTGCATGTCGGCTTTATATATTATTATTAGTAGAGTTTCGGAAGTGCATTGAGCTGTAGGTTGGATTGCTGCTAAAAGGGGAAAAAAAACTCTTTAAATCTTCTTCCTTTGCAAGTGTGAATGAGCTGAGTGTGACCGGAGCATAAGTGCAAACGGAAGTAAGTGTGTGACTTGTTTTTCAGTGACTTTGGATTCAGGGAGTTTGGAAGGGAGGAATTTGGACTGAATTGCTGTCTGTATTTTATTAATTCTTTACATTTCTTTTTACTTAACATTTCGGTCTAGTGCAATCCACATTAGGAAATGAGCTCCATTATTGACAATGCTATCCAGTGTACAACTTGCCACATGTATGCAATCCTTGAACAGCCGGTCGTGGGTGCATACTGCTGTGCGAGATGTGTGCACGTTGTGCTCTAAATGAGCAGCTGGCAACACTGAGATCCATTGACAATATGGAAAGGAGCCCCCTGCTCACTGAGCAGCTGCTCACTGGGGTAGATGTGGGGGAGGGTGGTAGTAGGGAGCTACAGGACAGTGAGGCAGCTAGCTGGGTGACAGTTAGAAGGGGGGGGTAGAGGGGAGATTGCCAGGGAGGCTAGTCCTGATGTGGCACACCCAAATAAGTTTGCAAAATTGACAGATGAGGGGGGTGACGGTACAGGGGTGGCACTGCTGCAGCAAGGCATGTCCCCTGAAAGCCGGAGGCGTGTCAGCTCCAGTAAGGGGGGAAATAGGAGAGCAATGCAGGCCAGGCAGGTGCTGGTAGTGGGGGACTCAATTATTAGGGGAACAGTTAGGGCAATCTGTCAGAAAGACAGGGATCGTCGAACAGTGTGCTGCCTACCTGGTGCTCGAGTCCGGCACATCGCTGATCGGGTTGACAGATTACTGGGAGGGGCTGGTGAGGACCCAGCGGTCATGGTGCACATTGGCACAAATGACAAAGTTAGAGGTAGGTGGAAGGTCCTTAAAGATGATTTCAGGGAATTAGGCTGCAAGCTTCAAGCAAGGACCTCCAAGGTGGTATTCTCTGAAATACTACCTGTACCACGTGCCACTCCAGAGAGACAACGGGAGATTAGGGAGATAAATAAGTGGCTCAGGAACTGGTGTAGGAAGGAGGGGTTTGGGTTCCTGAAGAACTGGGCCGTCTTCTCACTTGGCTACAGATTCTATGCTAGGGACGGGCTGCACCTCAATGGGGAGGGTGCAGCTGTGCTGGGGGAGAAAATGGCTAGAAGGTTGAAGGAGTGTTTAAACTAGGGATTGGGGGGGAGGGTATTCATTTTATAGGTGGGGAAGATAGTGCAGATAGTGACCTGGGCACAAATAAAGAAATTGGGGGTGGGGTTAGAACAGGCAATATAGTAAGAAGGAATAGAGGTACAGAGAGATCCATAAAATGCATGTACACTAATGCCAGAAGCCTCACCAACAAAATGGAGGAATTAGAATTAATGTTGTTGGAAAATAATTATGACATGGTGGGGATATCTGAGACATGGCTGGACAAGAGCCATGACTGGGCACTTAATTTACAGGGCTATAGTCTGCTCAGAAATGACCGTACAAACAAGCGAGGGGGGGGTGGTGTTTATATGTAAAATCATCCTCAAAACCCATCTTGCGTGAGAATATATGTGAATCTAATGAAAATGTAGAGTCCCTGTGTGTGGAGATAAGGGGAGGGGGAAAAAATAATAAATTACTGATAGGGGTTTGTTATAAGTCTCCAAAAATAATGGAAGTAGCGGAGAATATCCTCGTAAAGCAAATAGATGAACCAGCGACTCAAGGAGAAGTCATTATTATGGGGGACTTCAGCTACCCTGAAATACATTGGGGGACAGAAACCTGTAGTTCCAGCAAAGGTAATAGGTTTTTGACAACTATGAGAGACAATTACCTTTCACAACTGGTTCAGGACCCAACAAAAAGGGGGGCACTGCTAGACCTAATATTAACCAACAGGCCAGACGGCATATCAAATATACGAGTAGGGTGTCACTTGGGTAATAGTGATCACAAAATAATAAGTTTTCATGTATTCTTTAATAAGATGTGTAGTAGAGGGGTTACAAGGACACTAAACTTCAGGAAGGCAAATTTCCAACGGTTGAGAGATGATCTTAGTGCAATAAACTGGGACAATATCCTGAGACATAAAGCTACACAAAGCAAATGGGAGACATTTATTAGCATCCTGAATAGGACCTGTGCACAATATATACCCTATGGGAATAAACATGCTAGAAATAGGAGGAAACCACTATGGTTAAATAGAGCTGTAAGGGGCGCAATAAGTGACAAAAAAAGCATTTAGAGAACTAAAGCAAGTAGGTAGTGATGAGGCATTAAATAAATACAGAAAATTAAATCAATTCTGTAAAAAACCAAATCAAGGCAGCAAAGATTGAGACAGAGAGACTCATTGCTAGAGAAAGTAAAAATAATCCCAAAATATTCTTTAACTACATAAATAGTAAAAAACTAAAAAATTATAGTGTTGGCCCCCTTAAAAATAATCTGGGTGAAATGGTGGATGAGGATGAGGAAAAAGCCAATATGCTAAATGATTTTTTTTCAACCGTATTTACACAAGAAAATCGCATGACAGAAAACATGATCAGTGATAACAAAAATTCTCCATTAAATGTCACTTGCTTAACCCAGCAGGAAGTATGGCGGCGTCTAAAAATCACTAAATTTGACAAATCCCCGGGCCCGGATGGGATACACCCGCGAGTACTGCAGGAATTAAGTAACGTCATAGATAGACCATTATTTTTAATCTTTAAAGATTCCATAATAACAGGGTCTGTACCACAGGACTGGCGTATAGCAAATGTGGTGCCAATATTCAAAAAGGGGACAAAAACTGATCTTGGAAATTATAGGCCGGTAAGCTTAACCTCTACTGTGGGTAAAATCCTGGAGGGTTTCCTAAGAGATGCTATACTAGAGTATCTGAAGAAGAATAACCTCATGACCCAATATCAACATGGGTTTACGAGGGACCGTTCCTGTCAAACTAATCTGATCAGTTTTTATGAGGAGGCAAGTTCTGGACTGGACCAAGGAAATGCAGTGGATGTTGTGTATATGGACACAAACGATTGATACATAAAATGAGAACAATGGGGATAGGGGAAAATATATGTATGTGGGTTAAGAATTGGCTCAGTGATAGGAAACAAAGGGTGGTTATTAATGGAAAACACTCAGACTGGGTCTCAGTTAAGAGTGGGGTACCACAGGGGTCAGTATTGGGCCCCCTTCTTTTTAACATATTTATTAATGACCTTGTAGGGGGCATACAGAGTGGTATTTCAATATTTGCTGATGACACTAAACTCTGCAGGGTAATCAATACAGAGGGGGAGAATTTTATATTATAGGAGAATCTATGTAAACTAGAAGCTTGGGCTAATAAATGGCAAATGAGCTTTAATGGGGATAAATGTAAGGTAATGCACTTGGGCAGAGAAAATAAAATGTATAATTATATGCTTCATTGTAAAACACTGGGCAAAACTGTACCTGAAAAAGACCTGGGTGTATTGGTGGACGACAAGCTCACGTTTAGTGGCCAGTGTCAGGCAGCTGCTGCAAAGGCAAATAAAATAATGGGATGCATTAAAAGAGGCATAGATGCTCATGAGGAGAACATAATTTTACCTCTATACAAGTCACTAGTGTGACCACACTTAGAATACTGTGTACAGTTCTGGTCTCCGGCGTATAAGAAAGACATAGCTGAACTAGAGAGGGTGCAGAGAAGAGCGACCAAGGTTATTAGAGGACTGGGGGGTCTGCAATACCATGACAGGTTATTACACTTGGGGTTATTTAGTTTGGAAAAAAGAAGGCTTAGGGGTGATGTTATTACTATGTACAAGTATATGAGGGGACAGTACAAAGACCTGTATACTGATTTTTTTACTCTAAGGCCTGAGACGGGGACAAGGGGGCATCTTCTACGTCTGGAGGAAAGAAGGTTTAATCATAATCACAGACGGGGATTCTTTACTGTAAGAGCAGTGAGACTATGGAACTCTCTGCCGCATGATGCTGTAATGAGTGATTCACTACTAAAATTTAAGAAGGGCATGGATGCCTTTCTTGAAAAGTATAACATTACAAGTTATAAATACTAGATTCCTTGATAGGGCGTTGATCCAGGGAACTAGTCTGATTGTCGTATGAAGTCAGGAAGGATTTTTTTTCCGCAATGTGGAGCTTAGTGTTTGCCACATGGGTGTTTTTTTTGCCTTCCTCTGGATCAACATGTTAGGCTATGGGTTGAACTAGATGGACTTAGTCTTCCTTCAACCTTAAAAACTATGTTACTATGTTACTTTATATACTAGAAATATTGCAGAATTTTATCTCGGCGGGATATTTCTTACATAAAAGGTGGTGCTTGCGCTAATATGTGTGCACCCAGATCCTCCACTCCACGATCCACAATCATCAGCAATCATTGTGTGGGAAACCTCGACTGACTATGCATTCAGAAAACAGCTGAATATGGCCACCAATTGAAGCATACCATTTTTAGGATGAGTTGCCGTGTGTGTACATGAGGAATAACATTATTTCTGGCCATTTAATGACTTGTATCCTGCATTTTTCATAAGTGTTTCCTCCTGTAGGTTTTCTCTCTAATTTTCAGTTGTCTCTCAGCTGGTTGGGGGAGACTAGCTGCTATGTTTGCATGCACTCTAATTTTTAATTGTCTCTAAGCTGGTAGGTAGAGACTAGTTTTCTAATTTTCAGTTGTCTCTGAGCTGGTTGGAGGAGACCAATTGCTATAATAACATGTTATCCCTCTAATTTCAAATTGCCTCTGAGCTGGTGCGTGGGGACTAGCTGCTATGATTGCATTCTCTCTCTAATTTTCAGTTGTCTCTGAGCTGGTAGGTGGAGACTAGACCACCTACTATGATTGCATCCTCTCTCTAATTTTCAGGTGTCTCTGGGCTTTTGGGTGGAGGCTAGCTGCTATGATTGCATCCTCTATCTAATTTGCAGGTGTTTCTGGGCTTTTGGGTGGAGTTTAGTGTGGCGCCGCTGCGGGTTCAGTCGCCACAGAGGTACTGCATCTCACCCAGAGGTGTGGTACCCCACTCTCAGGTAAGGATAGAGTGCTGCCCGGGACCCTAACACCTGCATCCAACACATCCACTTCAGTAGGGCAGGGCGAGATTGCTTATATGGGAGAGCAGAGTCCCTGGTCTCTGGCTGGAGTGGAGGGGAACCTAGTGAGGGGGAACCATGTAGTGGGTGTGGGTGGAGGACGTAGATCAGGGGAGCACTTGTGAGGGAGTGATATAAAAGAGGGAACCATCTTGGGAAGTGAGTTCAGTCAGATCAGTCAGAGGAGGAGAGTGAGGGGAGCAGGGGCTCTGCACGAGCTCTGCCCCAGAGTGGGCCTAGCAGAAAGGCCCAGGAGGAGAAGGAGAGAAGAGAGGAAAGGAGAAGGAAGGAAGGCTCCAAGAGGAGGAAGGGATCCTAGGGGTACGGGCAGTGCTGGAGGCCACCCGTACGCCTGAATCTACCTGGTGTGGAGGGATCAAGCCGCAGAGGGGACCGGCCCCTAACTAGTGGAGAACTACAAGGCTCAGCTATACTGTACTTGCAAGGTGCAGTGGCCACAACCACAATTACATCGCCGAAAAGGTGGCCACAGAGGGTCCAGGGGACTGCAGGTCGCCCGACAAGACCCGAGGCTACCGGATTGGGACACTGATTGTGAGGCGCAGGGCAGGAGGGCGAGAGCCAGCGCAAGAAGACGACTGAGGAAGGCACATAGAAAGGGGTCCTGTCAGGCACTCTTGAACTACCTGAGGGATTGCTGAACCCCTGCCTGGTGAACGCAGCGCGACGTGGGAGGCTGTAAGCTGGACAGTGCAACCTGAGGAACTTAATAACTGTGAGTAAACTCGGAACACTGCACCATCACCCCTGCACTACAACGTCCAGCACCACCTATAACATCTACACTGCCCTGGAGCTAAGCTCTACCCGTGGAGAGCCACACCAGCTTTGCTGCACTAACATCAGCTCCAGAGGACCTGCTCCGCAGCGGCGGTTACCTATAGCCGCATACCACAGGTGGCGTCACAAACTTTGTACATAAATCCTGTATAAAAATCCCCTTTTGAATGACCGCCCTGGGTCACGGACCGGGTCACCGCCACTGTGACATCTCCCCTAGCAACGACCGGCCCGGCACCGAGTACCCCACGGCCCAGGGGGTGCGTCACTAGCTGGTATGGTTGCATCCGCTCTCTAATTTTCAGTTGTCTCTGAGCTTGGAGATGGAGACAACCTGCTATGATTTTATTCTCTGTCTCATTTTCAATTGTCTCTCAGCTGGTGGGTGGAGAAAAGCTGCAATGATGTCTCCCATACACAGCACACACGGACATGAGGGATTCCTGCTTACCTGTCTCTATATAACACATATTCAAAAGCAGAAGAATCATGGAAGAGCTTATATGGCAGTACAATTCGTGTGTCTCTCTTACTCTGTTCCATACCCCTCTCCTCTCCATAGACTTCAATAGCCAGCTGTAATCTGATCCCTCAGTGAGCTGGAAGTCTCTTACCTTGAGCAAGATGGATTTTGGTCATATTTCTGAATACATTTTGAGTTCAGGAGGGAGGCGGTGGAGAAGCACACTTTTCTGGTAGCATACAGTATATTACAAAGTTTTTCATATCCACTTGGACTCTCAGGTTAATTTCTGAATGAACAATCCTTTAAGAACTTATGATTCTGGGCAATGTTTAAAAGTTGTATAATATTGTATATTTAGCCTAAAACTTTAACCGGGTTCTCCAGCACTACTCCTATCCATCGGTTGTCTATAGTATTGCTGCTTAGCCAACTCACTTCAATAAGGAAGATCTGCAATACCAGACACAACCAATTGACAAGTGTGGTGCCATTTGTGGAAGAAATCCACCCTCTTCTTCAAAACATCGACCCTCCTTGTAAACTGCAGGTGACTCAAATGCTTAAAGTACATTAGGATTTTGTAGGCAACTGTTAATTTTCATGATGATGTCCTCACACCACAAAGTATTATTTTGGGGGCACTTGAATGGGGATTCTCTCTCTCTCTTGCACCATCTGTGTCTGTCCGCTACCTGGCATAAACACAGTCTTTGCCAGACTGAACCTGCTTATGAGGAGCTGTAACATTTCTGAAATAACCCCTAGGGTCATTTTACCCTCTCTTATTCTAAAGGATGAATATGCTGGGTATAGTTTGTGAGAGTGCATGGTGCCTACAAGTTATACAGTGTTTACAACCCGGATGGTGCACCTCGACTCTGAAGCATGCACCCTCATTCTAAGACCATGATGACCATACTGTGAGTTGTTGTGGTCTACAACATAGCCCCCACCACAGACCTCGTCTGAAATTTAATGTATTACCTTTGTTTAAATACATAAATTGCCTCTTAAGAGAGGTAGAGGACTAGAACTCTAGCAATCATAAAAGTCAATATCGACTCTTTAATGAGCCTTGCAATATGACTTAGGATAAAACCAAACCAGGAATCTCAATTTGCAGAAACTGTGTTTCGGGATACTGCCCCTCATCAGTGCAAAGTGTGATATCTGGTTTGGCTGGGTGAGATGTGTCTGACCGGGATCCAAAGGGTAAGGTTTCTCCATGTGGAGAGTGACATGTCAAACCTGACATGGCAAGGTAAGGATACTTTTAAGCTTTGCAATGTTCTTCTGGGAAATTAAATATGCAAACTGTCTCTTCAGAGAGGAAGAGGACTTGAACTCTAGTGCCACCTACTGGAAGCAGCGATCCTAAAAGTCAATATCGACTTTTGAATGAGCCTTGTCATATGATTTAGGATAAAAACCAAACCATGTATCTCAATTTGCCGACACAGTGTTTCGGGATATTGCCCCTCATCAGTGCAAAGTGTAAGATCTGGTTTGGCTGGGTGAGAGGCATATGATCTTTGTTTAAATGTTTGTTTAAATGTTCCTGCAACATTGCACAAAAATGAACACAGTCTTCATAACTTTCCATCATAATCAGCTGCAGGAATGATCACATCTATCAGAATTAAACCTTATTTATGTGATACTTGAGCTACGGTAATCATGATGCTTCAATCCACCCAAGTGTGGACATCACCAGATGTATGGTTTCCTCTTACCGTCCTCAGATGCCCCTGCATGTCCTTATATAAACCTTTGATTATGAGTGTGAGCCTATAAACCAACACCCATTAGCTTCACCTCGGGATAAACAGGTCTGATCCTTAGATTCTTAAAATATGTTCCGGTAAACAAGACTGGACAGCAGCAGAACAGCCCTCCACCGGGTGTAAGGCCCTGGAAAGTATTACCTGTAAATGAGGATGTCATCTAATGAGCTGTTGTATTGAATCTGGTACATTCTTATTCCTGGGATGTGACTCTGGGGAGGCCATTGGATAAGTGCCGAGGATGAGGTCAAATCTGCAACCACAACCTTCCTATCGTGCAGAGCTTTTGTTTCGTTGGAAGGAATGCTAGACTTGGCCGGCGTCAGTATATCAGAAAGTCCTGACTCAGTTTCCTTATCGTAGCTGGTGCTGTTAGCAAGATTAGGGAACTGGTTGACTACAAGTTCCACATTTGCTGTAGTTTCTCCAGCAGCATTGGATGCAATGCATGTAAAACTTCCCCGATCTGTGAACCGGGTGGTGAAAATATCCAAAGTCCCATTCTCGTACGACATAGTCCTGGTTGTATTAGAAACCAGTTTCCCATCTGGAAATATCCATCTTACATAAGGATCAGGATCACCCACCGCTTTGCACTTTAAGGAGACGCTTTTACCCTCCATTATTTCCTGCCGGGAAGTTCGATGGATTATCATAGGAGGTTCACAAACAAATTCCTCTTCTTTGATAGACCAGAAGTATTTGCCCATCAGCTCTGCAGGGGAGGCACAAGTTTCTAAATCATCCTCTCTGGTGAGCCGTCTCAGCCACATTAATTCACAGTTGCAATGTAAAGGATTTCCACCAAAGCTAAGCACCAATGAACTTAAGGGAGAACCTTTTGATTTGGCATATACGGGAATCCTAGAAAATAAAGGGTCCGGTGGGATCTTTTTGAGCTTATTGGAGGTCATATCTAACCTAGCCAGTTTATGAAGGTTGGAAAAGATTCCCTCGGGAACATATTCAATGAGATTGTGATCAAGGCCTACTGTATTAACACTGGAAAGCCTCCCGATAGTCTCCCATGGGATGTCTATCAGATTGTTGTAAGACAGGTCTAAGTCTTCCACTGTGTCAATAAAGTCATCAAATGATCCCGGAGCAATGTAGTGAAGCTGATTGTTACTCAATATCAAATGTCTAAGATTGATTAATCCTTTAAAATGTTCTTCATTGATAAAAGTTAACCGGTTGCTGTCCAAGTGTAAGGCGTGGAGCCCTTTTAGGTCGAAGAATGCATAAGGCATGACTTGACTAATGGTATTTCGCGAGAGCGTTAAGTGAATGAGGTCCGTCATGTTAGCAAAGTCTTTTTTTCTAAGGGTGGTTATGAAATTGTCCATGAGCCTGAGCTCTGCTGTCCTCCTGTCAATCGATGGGGGAACAAATAGAAGGCCTGTCTTGGTACAGAGGATGGTGTAGGACGGAGAGACGTTCTGGCAGGAACATCTCTTGGGGCACATCATGGCCTTTACAGATGTGCTTATAATGAGCAGACAAATAGCCAGCCTTTCCATGGTCAGGTGAAGAACCTGCAAATGAAGGACAAAGTGTGTTAGAAACCAATCCATCTCATCCATGGAAGACATTTATACATTAGATGAACCCCCTGCAGTGCATCACAAGCTAGACATAGATCTTCAGTATATCATATACCGAGCTGCCCTATTCTTCAGACAGGACCAACTTTAGCTTGATTAGTGCCCTACGTGGTATTTTCTATGGATGGTTTGGTAATACATAAAGTGCTTATGTAACACTATCTAATGGCTACCCACAGTCCTAGGGGAAAATGTGAAGGGATGAAGTTCTCTTTGAGGAGACCCAACTAGTGTATAGAGCTTTACAAGAAGCCTGTAAGTAAAAGTCCGACACATACAAAGGAACCTTGAAGCATAACTAGGCATATTGGACAAACATCCCCCCAGTGCGGTTTGTCTTATAGTCCTAGTTTCGCTCTTTTCTGGGTCCAACATTGACTTACAAGATAGCTTTCGTTTTTTTCCTTCTGGAGGAGAGCAAATTTGCCAACTGTGGCTTACTTAAAGGTGTGTCCTGGTGAATAAAAATAATTAATAAAGTCTTCAGACTGATAAAAAAAATAATAAAAGGTTCTATACTCACCAGTACTGATTTCCGCGGGTCCTGTTCCGGTAGGTTTTTTGGTCCCTGCTGACCTGTGCTTCTGAGATCATTTCATGATACACAGAAAAATACTGGAGATACCCATTCAGTGGTGACGCTCCTTGGCTGTACAAGCATCTCCATTCACTTCCAGTTTGTCAGGGACAGGACCTGGAAGCGCAGACTACTTGGGACCAATTAGGCAACAGAACAGATCTGTGGGACATCGATGAGGGAAAGGTTTTCTTTTCACTGGTCTGAAGATCTTAAGCAATCATTTTTATTCCCTGGAATACCACTTTAAAGAGGACCATAAATATGTTATGTGTATACTTAGTGTAAATGCCGTTATTCTCTTGAATCCAAAATCGTTTTTCTTTTGTTCCTGAGCCTCTCCACTCCTGAAATATGGCCTCTCCTGAAATACAGCCTCTCCTGAAATACGGCCTCCTTCTCCCTGCATGTAAATCTAGTCTTCTTAGCTGACTGGGTGTGGTTATAAAAAAAGACTCCATTAGATAAAGTTGAGAACCACACCCACTTGCATAAAAAGGTTAGTATTACATACAAGAAGAAGGGGCCATATCTCGGGAACGGAGAGGCGCAGGAGCAACCAAAAAACAACGCCGGATTCAGGAGAAGAGAGGCATTTACATTAGGTAAGAAAAAAATACACATTTATAGTGACAGGTTTTCTTTAACACTCTCCAGTTTCCTTTTTGTATCATCTAGGTGGAATGGGGGTGCAAACACCAAACCTGTAGAGCCAATGGTGCCCCCCCAATTGCAGATACAGACAGAAGAGGTCCCTGTGCAAAAACAATATGTGGGCCCTTTACAGTCCAATAGCTTATCATAAGGCACAATTCTACCTGCTTTGGAGGTGATAGTGGCCCCGTTATCTCTTGGCCCTTGTGCATCTCCACAGGTTGCACCAACGTTATGTCCGCCCCTGGTGCCTCCTTATTTGTGACAAGTCTGCACACCCCTTAGCGGCTCGGATCTTATGATCTTATCACATTACACCATAGCTTTGTCCGACTTAACAGATTTTAATATTGTTCTACTTTCGTATTGTGCTCATAGACAAAGTCCTCTCCTCTGCGAGATTAATGCATATGGAAGCTTCTCTTGACATCCCCAATATATCACTATTAAGCAAAAAAAAAACCCACAATAGTCAACATTTTCCTATAAGTTGCAGAAATGCCGTTATGTATCCGAGGAAGCGCTCATGTATCCATCATGTCCAGCAACCACCGCGGTCTACGACATTCTCCCAATGTAACCTGATTAATGATTATTATTTTACTTATTTGCATTGAAATAGTCCTGCTCGACATGTCTGCGATGAAACTCCAAGCACAACGCATTTTGTCCTTATCATGAGATTCAGCTACCGCACATGGCTGCATTACGTGATGTCCATGGTGAGTAGGGCAGTAATATGGCTCTCGGAGTAATCTACGGCTTCCCTGTGTATCTCGGTGTGCCTTTAATTTCATTTCAAAGCAAATGAAAGGGTCTTGTATGTAAATTTGAGTATTGTTATTGGTGGGGGGGGGGGATGGGGCATGGGGCATGGTACCGGTACGGCTCTGTAATATGGCGTAATAGGGGCTCGGTGATAACGTACAGGCTCGGTGCACAAAATCTCTTTAAAGGAATCCACGGGATTAAAGAGATAATTTCCTAAAGCTAGTAAAAATCAGAACGGTTGGTCTCAGGCGAGTGTCTCATTTGACCACTAGGTGGCAGTATTTCACCGTAGTAATTTTGGCTTAGCGAGCAGTAAAATTGGCTCCTGTATGTGTTTGCCCATTGAGATTTACCATGGCCGGGGGGCTGCTTGGTAAGAGCTGGTAGATGGTTAAGTGGCACACTATCAAAGTACACAATCTGGCTCTAGACCATTGCTGGAGGATCTGAGTTTAAAGGAATTTAAAGCATATAACAAACACTTAACACGTCCCGGCTCTTGTTTGAAATTACCCAGACGCGTGTGTGTATTGTCAGCAGATAAGTAGAGTTTATTTTCCCGGCTATTCAGAATGGTATTCAGCATTTTTATTTTCTGGAAGAAGATCTGGTCGTGAATAATTTGTCAAATATTTGTCATGCGCTTCGCTGCTTCTGTTAAATACGACACATATAAAATATAACGCTGCTACCAATGCCGTGGGATTTACAGAATGGCGTAGTATGGGATCGGGCATTTGTGCACTGCCAATTATGGAGCAAAGTGCGCCAAATGTATACACATTTAGTATAGAATCTGATACAACTTGCTAGACACTATTCTCTTTATTACTCCACCTAGTGGCTGTTGTATAACAAGAACTTTATGCCCCAAAACGGCACAGATCATTACTAAATTTTGGACTTTTTAGAACAGAAGTGTATATTGTGTGAAAAGCCTTGTGCTCAGAAATATGCACAGAGCCTGAACGATGGAACAGAGGGTCTATATACCCCTTCAGAGGCATAAATGTAGTGTGTGCAAGGGGTGCTGTCTAGGGGGCAAAAAGGTCCCTTTTGCCCACATGAGAAGACCTGTAATGATTAGGGGCACTGATGGATATTTTGCATCCAGAACCATGAGCTTCAAATTATGCAACTGCACCCCACATGTTTGTTTTTTTTAAATGGGGCCCTAAATACACAGCAACGTAAGACAATGAATTTCTACCTTATAGGTTCTTTATTATACCACCATATTGTAAACTCTAGTATCATTAAAAGGGTTGTCCAGCCTTGGGGCACAAGTTGGCAGTCACTCTATATGACTGCAGACTTGTGAATCTTCCCATCGCGAGCACTGTGCACTGTCAGGATTCTCTGGTGCCAAAGCCGGGAGAGCAGGCGGTCATTTAAACTAAAGTATGCGATCTGCATACTTCCGGCCACATTCTGACTAGACATGTCCGGCCTCACTCAATACACTCTCGTTGAGTGAGGCCACGCACGTCTAGTCAGCATGTGACCACATGTATGCAAATTGCATACTTGCGGTCATGCGCCCGCTGCTCCCAGCATAAAATGATTACAGACTTGTAGCCTAACGCTGGAAAACCCCTTTAAGAACTCACATCATACTGCAATTTAAAGGGCTTGTCCCATAAACAATATTTATCACCGAGCCACAGGATAGGTGATAAATGTATGATCATTGGGGGTCCATCCTAGAGAACAGGGGTGCCAAAATCCCCTGTGTTAATGGAAGTCTATTTTTCATGCATGACCACCTTTCCATTGACTTCTATGCAATGACCACCTTTTCCATAAATAGTGAATGGAGAAGTGGTCAGACATGCACTTAAAAAATACTGACCTGTGGTGTAACTTGAAGCTTGTGGGTACCAATGCTAAATATCCAATAGGGCCCCAATTATCACTGGTCTTTAATAGTATTGGTCTTTTCACCATGGCCGGGTAGGACTGCAACCGCTGCACCCATTATGGTAAAGTCCAGTGGTGTATCACTAATAGTGGCAGACCAGGCGGCCAATATGGGGCCCGTGAGTCATGACATCCCCGCATCTGGCATCATACTTTCAACTGTATCCATATCCTGGATGCAGATACAGTTAAGGGCTGGTACTCATCTGCATTTAAAAATGGACGAGTGCAATCAGATAAAAAAATCGGATTGCACTCTGACTAATGTTAGTCAATGAATCTGTGTTCATCTGCGAGTTTTTTTCTCAGCTCTGACTGGAGCAGCATGCTGCGAGTGGCCGCGTATTTCGAACGAGACTCGCCAATGCAAGCAGAAAAAATTGCACGGCACACGGTGTGTGTTGTGTGATTTTTACGCACTCATCCCCTAGGAAACCCGACAGTGTGAACCGCCAGAATAGGATATAGATAGAATAAAAGAAAAAAATGTCGTGGAGTTCCCCATATTATTCTTAACCAGTTGAGGGCAAGCAGACAGGTGCGGGATGATGTTTATAGTGTGGGAAAAGGGGAATACACATGGATCTTCCCAGGCTATTAATATCAGCTCACAGCTGTGTACTTAGCCTTTACTGGTTATTAATAAGGGTGGACCCCACAAAAAAAAAAATGAACAGTGGCCCCCCTATTTTTAATAATCAGCAAAGGCTAGGCAGACAGCTATGGGCTGATATTTATAGATTAGGAAGGGTCCATGGATATTGTCCCTCTCCCAGACTAGGAACATCAGCTCTCAGCTGCCCAAGAAATGGTACATCCATCAGATGCTTAGCCTCCGCTCTTCCCATTTGCCCTGGTGCGGTGGCAAGTGGGGTAATAGTTGTGGGGTAGATGTCAACTGTTTTATGGACGCTGACATCAAACCCAGGGGTTAGTAATGGAGGGCTTCTATAAGACACCCTTATTACTAACCCCACAGTCAAATTTAATAAACACACCGACAGAGTAAAGTCCTTTATTTGAAAAAGAAAACACTCCCCCCTCTTTTACCCAATTATTATTGAAAAATGCAAAATAATAAAACACCATATTCCTCACATGGAGGGCTATGGGGGAATTATGCTATTTGGAGTGCTGTAAGGAGGCCAATTATACTGTTTGGCAGGCTCTGTGGGGGCCATTATACTGTTTGCAGGGCTGTGTGGGGATCAATTATACTATTTTTAGGGCTATGGGGGGGGGGGCATTATTCTGTTTGGAGGGCTGTGTTGGGCCAATTATACTATGTGGGGGCCATTATACTGCTTGTAGGGATAGTGGGGGCTGTTAAACAGTGTGGAGGGTTGTGTGGGCCACTATACTGTATGGAGGGTCACTATACTGTACTGAGGGCCATTATACTGTATGGAGGGCTGTCTGAGGGCCATCATATTATGTGGACGCCTGTATCGGGAAAATAATACTGTGTGTGGGGGACTGTGGGGGTATCATACTTTCTGGGGGGGGACACTTTTGTTGACACCATACTTTATGGGGGCCATGTAAGCATAAAAGGGGTATCTTAGTGCTTGGGAATAATAAGGGGTTTCAAAAGGTGCAAAATTACTTTGCAAGAGCTACAAAGTTGATAGATATGTAAAAATCCTGAGCAGTTGCCCAATACCCCGCTCCTTAAATGTAACCCATGTTATTGTATGGTGCCCCCATATGGCATGTTCTCCCTTAGAAGGTTGTAATATGGACCTATATTACTACTGTGTACATGAGACCTCCAAGCCCATGAGATATTTGGTGCATACCTTTTTTGGTTGAAGTAATTGCTGTTTTTACCCCCTATGTGCTTTTCTGTAGCCCCCCATGTTAGTTAATAAGGTTATAAAAAGGCTATTTTTTTACATTAATGTATCTGCCCCTGTGGCGCCCCTGCGGGTTCAGTCGCCACAGAGGTACTGCATCTCACCCAGAGGTGTGGTATCTCACTCTCAGGTAAGGATGGAGTACTGCCCGGGACCCAAACACCTGCATCCAACATTACACTACTCCAGACCGGCAGGAGGGACAAGATGCGTCACTCTCCTGCTGAGCCCTGTCCCTGGCTAGAGTGGGGGGAACCAAAGTAGGGGGAACCATGTAGTGGGTGTGGGTGGAGGAAGAAGTTCAGGGGAGCTCAGTAAGAAGCGATATAAAAGAGAGGGTGGAACATTCTAGAGAGAGTCTGAGAGGGAGTCTGAGTCAGAGGAAGAGTTGGGAGCAGGAGCTCTGCTCAGGGGAGTGCGGGCCTGAGGGAGGAGGCCCAGGAGAAGGAGAGGAGGAAGGAACGGGAGCAGAAAGAAGGCTCCAGGAGTAAAGAAGAAAGGATCCCAGGGGTACGGGCAGTGCTGGAGGCCACCCGTACGCCCGAATCTACCAGGCGGTGGAGGGATCGGGTCGCAGAGGGGACCGGCCCCTAACTAGTGAGAATTGCAATGTTCAACTAGGTAACCGGAGGCTGCAGCATTTCAGGTGCTGCAGCCAAAAGCCACATCTAAGTCACCGAAAAGGTGACCATAGAGGATCCAGGGGACAGAGAAGACGTCGCCCAACAAGGTCCGCGGTCACTGGATTGGGACACTAGGTGTGAGGTGCAGGGAGACGGCCAGAAGGAACGCACAGAAGGGGGTCCCGTTATTTACTCCCGAGGTACCTGAGGGTTGGCTGAGCCCCTCCCTGAGTAAGCACAGGATGACGTGGGAAGTTATGATCTGCAGTTGTAACCAGGAGCAAAGTGAGAACTGTGAGTAAATCCGGAAGACTGCACCCCACTGTCTCTGTGAATTATTACTGCTGCGCCACCATCCCCTGCACTACACTGCACAACAACCGCTACCTCAACATCCACAACATCTACACTGCCCTGGAGCTAAGCTCTACCTGTGGAGAGCTAAACCAACTCTGCTGCACTAACATCAGCTCCAGAGGATCTGCACCGCAGCGGTAGCTCCACATAGCCGCATACCACAGGTGGCGTCATGAACTGTATATAAGAACTTTAATTCCCCTGTAGATATCCCCTTTTATTGACCGCCCTGGGTCACGGACCGGGTCACCGCCACTGTGACATCTCCCCTAGCAACGACCGGCCCGGCACCGAGTACCCCACGGCCCAGGGGGCGCGTCACCCCCACCCTAGTTTTCTGCCATAAATGAATACAAAATTATGAAGTCCCGGTGTTACTTTTTGCAGATTCACAATATAAAGCGAGGTGCCTTTTATTCGGCTCACCCTGCGGTATCCCCTGCTTGGCCACTAGATGTCAGCACACGTGAGAGCAGTGATATTTACCATTTACTTTCTAGGTAGACAACATGTAAATAATAAATAATAATGAATAAAAAACAGAAAAATCCAATTTAAAAGATGTCAGTGTTTGATGATCCT
The DNA here is from genome assembly GCF_046119375.1 of Phyllobates terribilis. Classification (NCBI taxonomy): domain Eukaryota; kingdom Metazoa; phylum Chordata; class Amphibia; order Anura; family Dendrobatidae; genus Phyllobates; species Phyllobates terribilis. Next base: position 379,963,063 of record NW_027362767.1, read on the forward strand.
CTCATAAATGTAACAATATTTTATCTGATGTGACTAATAACAAGAATCTGTTTTTATAATTGTTACATCTTCTTTACCACTAAAAAGGTTCAGTGAAATAAGTCATCTGACAGCGTTGTGTTATTGTGACGTTATGATCACTGCTCATCATGGGCCGCAGGGTAAATACTGGCTGTGGATTGTCAGAGGGGAATTAAATGGGAGTTTACAAGATTATAAAACATAGGTACTGGTTTTTTTTTTGCAGATACAGCGCCAGTCTTGTATATAGGCAGTGTCTGGTATTACAGTTTAGTCCTAGTCAGTTGAAATGCAATACCAGACACAGCCTATCAACAGAAGTGGCACTGTTTTGTTTTTAAAGCAGATCTTTAATGCTATACAACATTATTATGTGTGGCATCATGCTTCATAGTTGGTCCTGTGTGTTATTAGTGATCCCAGCACGGGCAGTTTGTGGAGAGTGTAGGCTATTTTTTATTTTAGCACTTTCCATGTCTTTTATAAATTATGTTTTATAGCCCAGATAACTTAAGGGACAGTTTCACTTCAAGGGAAAGCATTTTTAATTTATTTTATTTTCTCCATTACATAATAATATATATAAATAGATAGATATTTATACACACATATACATATGGATATATTTAAATTTTCATACTGGTCAGTGTCCCGAACAAATGACTTTTCGGCAGTCTCATTATCATAACAGACAGGATTGCAATGGCAGGTAACAACTACATACAGGGTAGATAACACAGGATCCACCATTCACATTAGGTGATGTCACAGCTCACTTCCTCCTCCTCCTCCTGTACAATGACTGATGACACCTCTATATACAGTAGATAACACAGGATCCACCATTCACATTAGGTGATGTCACAGCTCACCTCCTCCTACTCCTGTACAATGACTGATAACACCTCTATATACAGTAGATAACACAGGATCCACTATTCACAATAGGTGATGTCACAGCTCACTTCCTCCTCCTGTACAATGTCTGATAACATCTCTATATACAGTAGATAACACAGGATCCACCACTCACAATAAGTGATATCACAGCTCACCTCCTCCTCCTATACAATGAGTGATAACACCTCTATATACAGTAGATAACACAGGATACACCAATCACAATAGGTGATGTCACAGCTCACCTCCTCCTCCTGTATAATGACTGATAACACCTCTATATACAGTAGATAACACAGGATCCATCATTCACAATAGGTGATATCACAGCTTACCTCCTCCTCCTGTACAATGACTGATAACACCTCTATATACAGTAGATAACACAGGATCCACCATTCACAATAGGTGATGTCACAGCTCACCTCCTCCTGTACAATGACTGATAACACCGCTATATACAGTAGATAACACAGGATCCACTATTCACAATAGGTGATGTCACAGCTCACTTCCTCCTCCTGTACAATGTCTGATAACATCTCTATATACAGTAGATAACACAGGATCCACCACTCACAATAAGTGATATCACAGCTCACCTCCTCCTCCTATACAATGACTGATAACACCTCTATATACAGTAGATAACACAGGATCCACCATTCACAATAGGTGATGTCACAGCTCACCTCCTCCTGTACAATGACTGATAACACCGCTATATACAGTAGATAACACAGGATCCACCAATCACAATAGGTGATTTCACAGCTCACCTCCTCCTCCTGTACAATGAGTGATAACACCTCTATATAAAGTAGATAACACAGGATCCTCCAATCACAATAGGTGATGTCACAGCTCACCTCCTCCTCCTCCTGTATAATGACTGATAACACCTCTATATACAGTAGATGACACAGGATTCACCAATCACAATAGTTGATGTCACAGCTCACCTCCTCCTCCTCCTGTACAATGACTGATTACACCTCTATATACAGTAGATAACACAGGATCCACCACTCACAATAGGTGATGTCACAGCTCACCTTCTCCCCTCCTGTACAATGAATAACACCTCTATATACAGTAGATAACACAGGATCCACCATTCACAATAGGTGATGTCACAGCTCACCTCCTCCTCCTGTACAATGACTGATAACACCCCTATATACAGTAGATAACATAGGATCCACCACTCACAATAGGTGATGTCACAGCTCACCTCCTCCTCCTCCTGTACAATGACTGATAACACCGCTATATACAGTAGATAACACAGGATCCACCATTCACAATAGGTGATGTCACAGCTCACCTCCTCCTCCTGTACTATGACTGATAACACCGCTATATACAGTAGATAACACAGGATCCACCATTCACAATAGGTGATGTCACAGGTTACCTCCTCCTCTTGTACAATGACTGATAACACCTCTATATACAGTAGATAACACAAGATCCACCACTCACAATAGGTGATGTCACAGCTCACCTTCTCCCTTCCTGTACAATGACTGATAACACCTCTATATACAGTAGATAACACAGGATCCACCACTCACAATAGGTGATGTCACAGCTCACTTCCTCCTCCTCCTGTACAATGAGTGATAACACCGCTATATACAGTAGATAACACAGGATCCACTATTCACAATAGGTGATGTCACAGCTCACCTCCTCCTCCTGTACAATGAGTGATAACACCGCTATATACAGTAGATAATACAGGATCCACCACTCACAATAGGTGATGTCACAGCTCACCTTCTCCCTTCCTGTACAATGACTGATAACACCTCTATATACAGTAGATAACACAGGATCCACCACTCACAATAGGTGATGTCACAGCTCACTTCCTCCTCCTCCTGTACAATGAGTGATAACACCGCTATATACAGTAGATAACACAAGATCCACTATTCACAATAGGTGATGTCACAGCTCACCTCCTCCTCCTGTACAATGAGTGATAACACCTCTATATACAGTAGATAACACAGGATCCACCATTCACAATAGGTGATGTCACAGGTTACCTCCTCCTCCTGTACAATGACTGATAACACCTCTATATACAGTAGATAACACAGGATCCACCACTCACAATAGGTGATGTCACAGCTCACCTTCTCCCTTCCTGTACAATGACTGATAACACCTCTATATACAGTAGATAACACAGGATCCACCACTCACAATAGGTGATGTCACAGCTCACTTCCTCCTCCTCCTGTACAATGAGTGATAACACCGCTATATACAGTAGATAACACAGGATCCACTATTCACAATAGGTGATGTCACAGCTCACCTCCTCCTCCTGTACAATGAGTGATAACACCGCTATATACAGTAGATAACACAGGATCCACCATTCACAATAGGTGATGTCACAGCTCACCTCCTCCTCCTGTACAATGACTGATAACACCTCTATATACAGTAGATAACACAGGATCCACCATTCACAATAGGTGATGTCACAGCTCACCTCCTCCTCCTGTACAATGAGTGATAACACCGCTATATACAGTAGATAATACAGGATCCACCACTCACAATAGGTGATGTCACAGCTCACCTCCTCCTCACCCTCCATAATAACCTATGTCCAGATTAGAGCATGTATGACTCTTCAATAAAATCATTATCTGCGTCAGTCTATTGCTGCTAATGTCCATGTAATGAACAGGAAGTTGGACTATTAGATCCAAAAATTAATTGTGAAAATGACGAGATTTTTTTGTACTATGCAGTGTTATAAAAATGAAAAAAGAAAAATAGTAAAAAAAAAAATGACAGAACTATGCAAAAGTTTAAGGCAGATATGGAACAAATGGGGCAAAGTGAGAATGGAAGTGATAAAACTGTGCTCAAGTGGCAATATTCACCCGCTTTACATTTCTCTTTTGTTTATTCACTTTCTATTTTGTTAATTGATAAAAATAAACTATTGAAAGCGTCATACTCTGCAGCATTTTTTTCCACACCTGCCTAAAAATTTTGCACATATCCTTAGGAGATTTTCTGAGAAACACATTGCATATTCCTTAGAAGAGATTCCATGTAAGAAAATAAAAAAAATGATCCCCAGCAGGTTGTTTCCTTGTAGATGAGCCCATAGATATCAACAATGGCGGCACACTTATCCAAAGTCCAGATAATTAAAGTGTTTGAAGCCGCACAACACGGACACACGGTGCTGGTAAGAAGCGCACACAAACACACAGAAAATAAGAAGCACAGATCCGGATCCACGCTCATTGTGCGCGCAGCGCTCTGTCATTACACATCCATCACACCACTGTCTAGGCGATTAACTCAGGGCTCCTAACTGTGTTATTACTCACACCCCGGGAAGCAGAGGAGCTCAAATTAAAGACCATTTTGCACAGTTTTGTTATGGAGGCATGTTCGAAAAAAAAAAAGAAGAAAAAAAAACCCAAACCTCTTTTCAGTCTGTGATCAACGAAGGGGAGAATATAACATGGAGAATCTGCCACCGGTCCACCTGTCATTACTGTGCGAGACCTTAATGGTTTCCAGTTGATGGATTCTGTTGAATAAATGTCGATAGGGATTCAGGCAGACATTTGCTCTAAGTGTCTATCCGTAAGATCTAACAATCGTATAGTGCCGCGGGCTCAGTCTCTTCTGAAATACTGCGCTACCTACTGCGCCATCACTGATCCTCATCCTCAGCTCACTGTGCTGCTAAGTAGAGTTTCGCCACAAAATTAGCAGCAAGGCTTCTTTGTAATTCCACTACCTAGCTTTATAGACAGGTAGAATGGTAGAACCTTGCTGTATATAGAAGAAAAATGTAGAAAAATGACCTGGGAGGGATATATTAACATGAAAAGGCAAAAGAGGAGAACCCCATTGTGTATTCCCTTTCTAACAAGCCATGAAACCTAACTTTTATTGATTATTAATAAAATAGAAACAGGATATAAATATATTAAAATAATGTCCCTAATCTGCCTATGATGACATGAGTATACTAGCTGCTGCTTATGACTAACAGATGATGACACCCCGGGGTGTCATACTTATTTGGCAGAACAGGACATCTGTGTTAAAGTGAACGTCCCCCCAATATGTTTCACCACACATGCAGCGTCACCAGGGGATGGGACAGTAGCGCAAAGTGTAAAGGAAATGGTCCATGGTTCTCCAATTATTTTAAAAATATATATCTGAAAATGATGACGTGCATTTGTATTCAGCCCCCCAGTAGTGTGATACCCCTAAATAAAATCCCGAGTGACTAATTGCCCCCAGAAGTGACATAATTAGTAAATTGAGTCCAAATGTATGTAATTTATTCTGAGTATAACTAAAGCTGTTCGGTGAAGGCCTCAGAGGTTTGTTTGAGAACATTAGGTTACAAACAGCATCATGAAAAGCAAGGAACACACCAGACAGGTCAGGGATAAAGTTGTGGCGAAGAGTAAAGCAGGGTTAGGTTATAAAAAAATTGCCCAAGCTCTGAACATAGAATTATGGAATGTTAGAGTTGGAAGGGACCTCCAGTGTCCTCGTGTCCAACCTCTTGCTCAATGCAGGATTCACTAAACCATCTCAGACAGATGTCTGTCCAGTCTCTGAAGACTTCCATTGAAGGAGAACTCACCACCTCTCGTGGCCGCCTGTTCCACTCATTGCTCATTCTCAGAAAGTGTTTTCTAATATCTAATCTGTATCTTCTCCCTTTCAGTTTCATCGCATTGCTTCTTGTGTTTTTATGTGCAAGTGAGAATAAAGATGATGATCCCTCTGCACTGTGACAGCCCTTCAAATATTTGCAGACAGCTATTAAGTCTCCTCTCAGTCTTCTTTTTTGCAAGCTAAACATTTCCAGATCCTCTTACCGTTCCTCGTAGGACATAGTTTGCAGTCCGCTCACCATCCTGGTAGCTCTACTCTGAACTTGCTCCAGTTTTTCAATGTCTTTTTTAAAATGTGGTTCTCATAGAGCCGTGTTGAATCAGTCATCCAAAACTGAAAGGAGTATGGTACAACTGCAAACCTACCAAGACATGGCCATCCACCTGAGCGGACATCCCGAACAAGTCTTGTTCTACTGTGTTTACTTTGTGTTAAAAAAACAACAGAATTCAGCCCAAATTCTAGTTTTTATTGGATATCATTTTGGGGTAGATTCCATTTTTTTTTATCACATTTGGTGGCCAAAAAAAGGACAATTCGAACGTAATTTTTTCAATGACGTTCATCATGTGGGATAAATAAATTTATACTTTTAATTTTCAGATCTTTAATGATGTGCACCAAATATGTTTATTTTTATATTTTTTATATTCATTTAATTACAGAATGGTAAAAAGAGGGTTAATTTATACCTATCAGTAGTTTTTAATTTTTTACAAATTTTCAACAATTTTACATTTTAGTCCCCTTGGGAACTTGGGGCTGCAATCTGTAAATTAGGCTGTAAATTTGGCGATCTCTTGCAAAGCCCTGTGGCTGGGAATACAAAGATGGCAGACATGGTGGGGGGAAGCTTTGAAAATGAGAAATCTAGGAGGCTGGGAGTTTTTTCTCCATTCACTCTCTGTTATTCTTTTTTTAAAATTTTTTTCTGAAATATTGATGGAAATATGAGTTTGGCTTAGGAGAACCGTGCACATTTTACAATTTGTAAAGCTTCAGGATTTTTCCATTTTACTTTAATCAGCGAGGTATTCACTTTTCATTATCTTGTAAAAGTCAAATACAAAAACAAGAAAAAAGTAAAAAAAAATCCTCAGTTACTAGATTCTTTGTATAAATTCGGAATTATCCTATTTTTCTTCTGAAGTGGAAAAATGGTGGGGGTGGGGGATGGTCAGTGGTGGGGGAGGTGAGCGGAGAAGGCATAATTAATTGGAGGAGACGAAATTGACAGTGGACTGATTAATGACGTATGCGGTGGGTTCCGTATTGGACGTCTTTATGTACATGTCTATTACATTTATTATATGTGACAGCAATACACAGAACAATCAGTCCCCTAATCCCGGCCCCCTGTCCATTTTCCTCCTGTTTACACCTTGTTCGCATAGATCGGTTGGTTCAATTGTTTTAATTACCCAATATCAGGTGTGGATCATAAAGGGAGGGAAAAAATTATAATATTTTTTTTTAAAACTCATAGTTTTGGTAAAGTAAAAAAGATCATAAATCATGTATCCCCAAAGCTGATCTGATGTATGCTCCAGCAATCTGACCAGCTTTAGATCAGCGCTTCCAAGCTCTATTAAGGAGAGGTGGTAAGCGCTGCACATGCCCAGATGTGGTTGCTAGACTATAGCGATGATCGGTAGCATAGACAATGAGCATTAAGCAATAAAATTAAAAACCCCTTTGTTCTTGAGAATGTTGAGACTATATTTGATCTTCTTGATAATGTTGAAATTAAACCTTTAATCGCTTACAAAAAAGGAAAGTGCATGACGCTTGGAAGAGTAGTCAGTGAGTGTCACCACCATTGAACCTTCCCTAAGAAAGGGTTGTAGAGGATGCAAAAAAAAAAAATAGCTGCTTTCTTACACTAAAATCACAACACCTGTCCATGGGTTGTATCTGGTATTGGATTTCATCTCTATTAAACTAAATAGGGCTAAGCTGCAATACTGCACACAACCTGCAGGTAGGTGCTGGGGTTGTCCGGTCTTGAGGCTCAAATCTGCAGTCACTCTGTTTGACTGCAGACTTGTGAATCCTAACAGCGTGTGCTGTAAGCTGTGAAGATTTTCTAGTGCGTTGAGCGGGCGGGCACATGACTGCAAGAATGCATACATGCGGTCACATGCCGACTGGACATGCACAACCTCGCTCAATACAAGTGTACTGAGCAAGGCTGGACACGTCTAGTTGTAATGTGACCGGAAGTGTGCAAATCGCATATATGGGGTCACATGGCTACCCACTCCCGACGCCGGAGAATCCAGAGAGCGCACACTGTGAAGATTCATAAATCTGCAGGCACATAGAGAGAGTAGCGGTGCTGCCCTGACTGACAGCGATCACATCAAGGTGACTAGTGGCATATGCTACTGTATGGAAGGCACCCGCTGTGTATCCAGGCTCCGTCCCGGGTTTTCCAGGGTCTGAATTTTGGCAGCTGTTCCTCAATCTCTGTTTCTGAAATAAAATCCATCACTTATCTCTGCATCACAACTAAGACTCCTGGATCAGCAGCTTCCAAAGTGCAGCAAAGATGGTGTCGTGTAATAGAAACACCTATTCGTTGTGCAATCCAACATCTGTTCTATAGTATGAAATACAGAGAAAGAAACAGATGACAAATAGATTATTCTGCAATGCGGTTTTAAAGGGGAATTACCAAAACCTTGTCTTGTGAGATGGGAGGTGCAGTAGCTATGTGTGATCATTTACAGTGGTCTGAAATATGCACACACATACTGTACAAAGATCCTGCAGCTGCATACCCTTCTTCACCCTCCTCCCTTTACTCTGAGACTGCATACACTTCTTCACCCTCCTCCCTTCACCCTGAGGCTGCATACCCTTCTTCCTCCTCCTCCCTTTACCCTGAGGCTGCACAGCCTTCTTCCCTCTCCTCCCTTTTCTCTGAGGCTGCATACCCTTCTTCCCCCTCCTCCCTTTACTCTGCAGCTGCATACCCTTCTTCCCCCTCCTTCCTTTACTCTGAGGCTGCATATCCTTCTTCCCCCTCCTCCCTTTACTCTGAGGCTGCATACCCTTCTTCCCCCTCCTCCCTTTACTCTGAGGCTGCATACCCTCCTTCCCTCTCCTCCCTTTACCCTGAGGCTGCATACCCTTCTTCCCTCTCCTCCCTTTACTCTGAGGCTGCATACCCTTCTTCACCCTCCTCCCTTTACTCAGCAGCTGCATACCCTTCTTCTCCCTCCTCCCTTTACTCTGAGGCTGCATACCCTTCTTTCCCTTCCTCCCTTTACTCTGAGGCTGCATACTCTTCTTCCCCCTCTTCCCTTTACTCTGAGGCTGCATACCCTTCTTCCCTCTCCTCCCTTTACTCTGAGGTTGCATACCCTTCTTCCCCTCCTCCCTTCACTCTACAGCTGCATACCCTTCTTCCCCCTCCTCCCTTCACTCTGCAGCTGCATACCCTTCTCCCCCCTCCTCCCTTTAATCTGAGGCTGCACAGCCTTCTTCCCTCTCCTCCCTTTACTCTGAGGCTGCATACCCTTCTTCCCTCTCCTCTCTTCAATCTGCAGCTGCATACCCTTCTTCACCCTCCTCCCTTTACTCTGCAGCTGCATACCCTTCTTCCCCCTCCTCCTTTTACTCTGAAGCTGCATACCCTTCTTCCCCTTCCTCCCTTCACTCTGAAGCTGCATACACTTCTTCCCCCTCCTCCCTTTACTCTGAAGCTGCATACCCTTCTTCCCTCTCCTCCCTTTACTCTACGGCTGCATCCCCTTTTTACCTTCCCTCCTTTACTCTGCTGCTGCACCCTGTCTTCCCCCTCCTTCCCTTATTCAGCATCTGCACCCCCCTATTCACCCTTCTCCTTTACTCTGGAGCTGCATACCCTTCTTCCCCCTCCTCCCTTTACTCTGCAGCTGCATACCCTTCTCCCCCCTCCTCCCTTTACTCTGCAGCTGCATACTCTTCTTCACCCGTTCCTTCAATCTGAAGCTGCATCACCTTCTTCACCCTTGTTCATTTACTCTGCAGCTGCATCCCCTTTTTCATCCTCCCTCCTTTACTCTGAAGCTGCATTCCTTTTTTCATCCTCCTCCTTTACTCTGCATCTGCATACCCTTCTTCCCCCTCCTCCCTTTACTCTGCAGCTGCATACCCTTCTTCCCCCTCCTCCCTTTACTCTACAGCTGCATACCCTTCTTCACCCCATTCCTTCACTCTGCAGCTGCATCCCCTTGTTCACCCAGTTCCTTCACTCTGCAGCTGCATTCCCTTCTTCACCCTTGTTCATTTACTCTGCAGCTGCATCCCCTTCTTCTTTTACTCTGCAGCTGTATCCCCTTCTTTACTCTTGTTCCTTTACTCTGCAGCTGCATCCCCTTCTTCACTCTTGTTCCTTTACTCTGCAGCTGCATCCACTTTTTCACCCTCCCTCCTTTACTCTGCAGCTGCATTCCCTTCTTCAGCCCATTCCTTCACTCTGCAGCTGCATCGCCTTCTTCATCCCGTTCCTTCACTCTGCAGCTGCATCCCCTTCTTAACCCTTGTTCATTTACTCTGCAGCTGCATACCCTTCTTCCTTTACTCTGCAGCTGCATCCCCTTCTTTACTCTTGTTCCTTTACTCTGCAGCTGCATCCCCTTTACTCTTGTTCCTTCACTCTGCAGCTGCATCCCCTTCTTTACTCTTGTTCCTTTACTCTGCAGCTGCATCCACTTTTTCACCCTCCCTCCTTTACTCTGCAGCTGCATCCCCTTTTTCAGCCTCCTTCCTTTACTCTGCAGTTGCATCCCCTTCTTCAGCCTCCTTCCTTTACTCTGCAGTTGCATCCCCTTCTTCAGCCTCCTTCCTTTACTCTGCAGCTGCATCCCCTTCTTCAGCCTCCTTCCTTTATTCTGCAACAGCATTCCCTTCTTTCCCCTCCTCCCTTTACCCTGCAACTGTATCCCTTTCCTTCCTCTCATCTCTTTACTGTTTTTGTGGCTACTATAAGTTGAAGAAGATACCATTGACTCACAAAGTTAAAAGGGTTCACCTTGGGGAACAATTTTTTATTTTCTTATCTAAATGCATTCATTTTTGGTTAAAACCCATTTTTGTAATTGATTTTCTTTAAAAATGTTTTCACTATTTGCCTTATATAGCCTCTGTGTTGTGCTGTTTAGTGCTGGCTGCAGAGTGAGTTAAATGAAAATTCATCAGTGAACTCATCCTGAAGATCCAATGTATATTTTTTTTAGTCCTTTTCAGCTGATTTATGACAAAAGACCACATCAAAGTTGAATTTTCAAGGTAACAAAGAGCATGTAAAAACAAAACTAGGCAAAAGTTTTAATGAAATAAAATTGCAAAAATTATTGTTTGGCTCCAATTAAGTAAAAAAAAATGTCCCCAGAGTTGAACAACCCCTTTAACACTTCCAGGAAATATAATAATAATTTATCCAACTAATGCTGCATTGTTATAGGTGATAATATATGTTCAGTATCATCAGAAAATTACAGATCATTTCAATCAGCTTTTTAATTTCAAACATTATTTTTCGTGTTGAAAAAAAACTATCGTATTTTTCAGACTGAACAATAGGGAAGTCAAAATAGGTGGACATTTTGCAGGGCAGTTGTCAACTTTGCTGTGTAGACTGCGACCTGGTCAGCCGGGCCTTTTCATTATCATTACAAGGTGGTAAAATAAAAGGGGTATTGCAGAAAGGATAAGGTATCACCTATCCTATCCACAGAATAGCTAATCATTAGAGAAGATGAATTATCACTTATGCACAAAATAGGTGATGACTACTAGACAAGTGGGGGTCTGACTTCTAAAACCACCACTGATCGCAGGAAAAGGGGATCTCTATCCCTCCATTCGAATGGAGCGGTGGTGCAGCCTGTGTGCTGTGGCTTCATTCAACTGAGTGTTACCATTTCCCTTTAAGAATTCAATGTGTCCTTATAGACTATGACACCATCTAGTGCCGACACTTCCAGGAGGAATAACAGAGGGATGGCCCAACCAGAGTAAAAATGACTCCATAATTGATGTTTCATGTAGAATGCAAATATTTACTAAAATCAAACATGTCAGGAAAGCTGACAGGTCAAATGTAAGTGGAGAAATGTCATGGCACCACACAAAGCACGCAGATGGTATCGCGACTCGGAGGACATATGACCCATTTTTTTTGCAATTTCCAGCTTCATTCCGTGTCCTTATATGAACCCAACTTAATATTCCAAAGATAAAAAAAAATCTATTTTTGCCTGATCATCGTCACATAATGAAATATTTTCCGAGCGTCCTACAAATATAAGTAAAGTCTAGCCAGAATTTATACATGCTCCTGCCTCACTTATTAATCAGCACCGATCAATGCTACATCCCCATATGAAGAACGGGCTCGTCCTAATTACCTCTGCCCCGCAGGGAGATATTAGTCTCTTTTTAAAGCTTTTTTATTTATTAGACTTTAGTTTATTAGATGCACCAGCAATTAATTTCCCACTAATTGCTAATCCGCTGCATTCCCCCTTATTTCTTCTGCTCTGATATTAACAGATAAGATTCCGACCGGCAAGTAATTAATAAATGTGCTGTGTATATTAATTTGTCCTCCTGTCCCACCCGCTCTGCCCTTTTTCTCCTTGCTGGAAAGTCTGGGAGTCTGGAAACTGCAGTGTACGGTGATGTATTTCCTTTCTCACATTTCTCGCTACCACTACAGCTGGGTGTCTGTTTCACCGTGTACTTATGAAATGTCACCACTAATGGATTGCAATCCCACTGAGACCTGCATTTACCATAATGCTGCTTTTTTACATCACAATAAAAAAAAAAAAAAACACAGTCTAACTGTAAAATCCCATTTGGTTTAGTGGTAATCAGCCAAAATAATGGATTCCAATTTAGTTCAATGCGTCTGCTATGTGATAGCCAAAATGGAGCTATAGTCGAACAGAGGAACCCTATATGCCCGGGAAGGATACGTGCCGGTGTACCGTGCACAGAAAACACCAAGGTCTGATCTATATACTTTATTATGTTCATGCTTTGGTGCAGTTTTTGGCTTTTTTAGGTTAAACCAGAAGACTGGAAGATTTAAGCAGTACTTACAGTATATAAGATGTCATACTCTAAAGTTATCATAATCGTTAGACGTTACTAAAATACTAAAACTTTTTTTTTTACAAAAAACACCATGTGATGGTCTGAGAGTTTGAAAGACAGACGGATAAATAAAGTGATACATAAATAGTAGAAAGATAGATTGGTTGATATAGATATGAAAAAGAAAAGCATACATTTTATTTTTTTGCTATGGCAGCAGCTGCCTGGCACTGGTCGCTAAACTTGACATTTCTGTCCACCCGCACACACCATGTCCAGGCTTTTTCAGTGTTATTTTAACCTAGTGTTTTACTTTAGTACATAATTGTACATTTTGTTTCTTCTGCCTAAGTGTATAACCTTACATTTATCTACGTTAAACCTCAATTGCCATTTCTCTGCCCAAGTCTTCAGCTTACATAAATCCTTCTGTAATATTAAATTATCCTCCTCTTTGTTAATTAACATGCAGAGCTTAGTATCATTGGCAAATATTGAAATTCTAGTCTGTATGCTCTCTTATTAATAAACATATTAAAAAGAAGAGGGCACAATGCTAACCCCTATGGTACACCACTGTTAACTGTGACACAATCAAAGTGTGTTTTATTAATAACCTCCCTCTGTTTCCTATCATGGAGAAAGCTGATAACCCAATTACACATATTTTCCCTTAGTAACATTGTTATTATTTCATATACCAACCTTTTATGTGGCATTGTACCAAACTCCTTTGCATAGTCCCGAAATACAACATACATGGTTTTATCCTGGTCCATTCTGGGACTTACTTCCTCATAGAAGCTGATCAGACTAGTCTGACGAGGCTAATCCCTCATAGACCCAAGCTGATAAAGAGTTATGAGTTTATTTCTATTGAGTAACTGCAGAATAGCATCTCCTAGAACACCCCTGGGAATAGATAAATAGATAAAAGGATAGATAGGTAGATAGATAATAGATAGATAGATAGCCTGATACTACAAGTATGAAAAAGAAGTAAATGACTAGAAAGATATATACGGACAAACAGACAGTAAAGGAGAGATGTAGATACTGTCAGCTGATCTGTGCCGATAGTTGGTATCTGAATGTGCTCAGTAGATACTTCTATGTGTTTAATTATTTGCTTTTTCCTCAAGTTGGTCTTAACAAGGACTCCAAACTCAGGATCTGCAGTATGGAAGGCAGAAACATTAAGGCTATGTGCCCACGATGCAGAAAGGCTCCGGATTTTTCCTGAGCGTTTCCGCATCTCCCTGGCAGAAAAAACGCATGCGGATTGTACATGTGGATTGCACATGCGGATTGTACATGTGGATTGTACATGCGGATTGTACATGCGTTTTCCTGCCAGGGACATGCGGATGTGAAGCGTTCTTCACTTGCATTTCCGCATGGAGTTTATCAAGCGCTTTCCAAGCGATTTTATCATCACTTGGAAAGTGCTTGACAACTTGGTCACACTATATAAATCCGTGCAACCGGCAAGGATTTATATAGTGTGACCGAAAGAATGGTAAAAAAATAAAAAATAAATCTATACTTACCTTCTGATGACCCCCGGTGTCCTTATCTTGGCTTGCCGGCAGCTCTTGGTAGATCAAAGGACCTGCCGACGTCAGTGGTCACGTGACCCGTCACATGACTAAATGACGGTCCTTCTAGTCTACTGCGAGCTGTTGGCAAGTCGAGTCAAGGACATCGGGGACAATTAGAAGGTAAGTATAATATTTATTTTTTATTTTATTTTTTTTTCACAGGTTCTGTGTTACCGGGGTCCGGAGGAGAGTCTCCTGTCCTCCACACCCGGGTACCATCCACACATTGAACCTCATGTTATCCGCATGTACAGATGCAGTGATGCAGATTACATGAGTTCCAATGCAAGTCAATGGCGGTGAAAACGCAGCGCTTCCACAAAATAATTGGTAGTGCTGCGGATTTTTCTGCAATGATAATCCGCAGCGGAAATTTCCGCAGCATGTGCACAGCACATGCGGATTATCATTGGGGCACATGGCAGGCCTTCTACCAAGCATTTTTTAAGCGTTTCTGCAGCGGAATTATCGCTGCGGAAACGCTTAAAAAACGCATAGTGGGCACACAGCCTTACAGTGAGCCACAGGCTGTTTGATTATATGTAAAAGAATTTTCTCAACCTAAAGGCTTTATTCACACACGTTGTGTTTTTCAGCGTATTTTGCTGCAGATTTTTATGCAAATGTTCAGCCGCGTTTTGCAGTACCAGCAAAGTCTATGAGAAACCAGAATTCTCTGTTCCCACATCTTGTGGTTTTTTTTTGCTGCGTATTTTGTGCCTTGGTTGTGTTCTTGGAAAATAGAGCATGTCACTTCTTTCAGCAGTTTTTCACCCATAGGAAGTAATGGGTGGTGAAAAAAACGAACCAAAACCCGGTAAATTTTTTCAGAGTTTTTTCAGCGTTTTTGATGGCAAAATAGAATGGGGTTCTTTTTTTTCACAGAACTTTATGTACATGCATAAAAAAAGACAGAAGGACAGTGAAAAAACGCTGAAAAAATGCTGAAAAAAAGCATCAAAAAACGCAGCAAAACCTGCAGATTTGATGCAGTTGATTTCCTGCCGGAGATCAGTTTTGCTGCAGATTTCTGACCTAAAAAAAACTACAACATGTAGGAACATAGCCTAAGATTTAAATTGTAATTTTTTTATGCAGGAATATTGTACTGGTACATAGAGATACATCTGTATATACCAGTGGATCTCTACATACTTGTACATAACTGTAAAAGAAACAAAAAAAACCCTGATAGATAGATAAATTATACTACCATGTTGTAAACCTTACAGATAGAGTTGAGAAAGTCATTTCCTTTAATCCAGATCTACGTGTTTTATCTGTGTATACTATTGATAATATCCAGCTACAGAAGTCAATGAGAACTAGCCAATGATTCAACTCTACCAGCTATTGACTTCTTTATAGCTAAATATGCGGTCGCTAATTGAAGAACCCGAGCGTCGTGTAAATACTACATATAGTAGCGGCACTACATCCTTCGCCTTAACTAGGTGCTGCTGTTTCTGCTTAGTCACATTATGGACATAAACATTTCCAGAGCGTTAAGAAACAGCAAATAACTACTGTGCTCTAACTCCAGATCTCCGCTGCACAAACTGCCATTAATTGGTGTTAATTTAGTGCGCTTTCTCTGATTCTCCTGAAATAATTAATTATCCAATTAGTGAGGTTGCACTGCATTAGTGTTCTATGAATGAGCAGGAACAGGCGGGAGCGCGGCCCGGTGTATGAGATGGATATACTGACATCAGGCACTAGACTGTGGACTTTCCGGATGTAATTGTTTCTGTTTGATTAATATATTAGAAGGTCATTTTTGAAATGAGATAGAGGACGTGAGCCGTGAGGTTCGTTTAGAAACCCTGCGCCAGTGTTTGCTAATTCGAGAATGTAGGTGTGGAGAGATAAACAGTTGCATGGTGAATAGTAGAAGGGGAGAACTAAAAAACTGAATTACTCATTGCCATACTTGTTAACAGTCCTGATGTTGCCAGGACAGTCCAGAAAATGGGCAGGGCGCAGCAAAACCATTGGCAAAAGTAGTACTTTTGGGGGTGTTCAGGGCCATTTTGGGGGCAAGGCTTGAATGGCTGAAATTTAGAGTAATAAATTAATGTATTCCTATACCTCCAGAATGATCAAATAAATTATGCAATGATGGCTTGTATCAGTACACCTTGGGCGTAATGTACCTCCACCAAATGACATCATGTTGTTTCTAGCTGCTAATTTCAGAATATTTCTTTATTGAGGAAGAGACTTTTCTGATACAGATTCACTGTGTAATTTTGGTTGCCTCCACTAGAGGGAACTTGCCGTATACAGCTATACAATGGACTGAATAATAACACTGTATGCAGTAAGCTCTTGTGCTCCCTCTAGTGGTGGCGGTTGGCAGTCAGCATTTCCTGTTTTGCATAATTTTATAATTAGTTTTTTTTTTTGCAGATAAACAGATATATTAAGAAATTGCTCTGCTCATACCTAATTTAAATTTTGTTCCACGTAGCTGTAGGAGATTGTTTTTTTTTCTTTACAAGGCGAGCTGTGTGTTTAATTTATATAGATTTAAAAAGGCAGAAATAATGCAATTCTGTTACAGTTTTTAATATTTTTTTTATATACACCGATCATTCATGATAAACAATTCTACATATTTACTGTATAGGTCGCAACAGTCGTGACAATACTAAACTTGTGTATATTACTTTACATAGATTTAAAAACGCAAAAAAAGTTAAGGGTCTCAAAAAATGGTGAATTTTTTTTTTTTTTTTTACAAATTTCTGAATTTTTGGAATCACTAAAATATATATATAAAAAAAGCGATATTCATTTGGTATCATTATGTTACCAGGTTATTTACTGCACCCTGAACGCCATAAAAACACCCCAAAAACATTGATATAATTGCTTTTCTTTTACCATTTCATCGCACTTTGAATTTTTTTTTCATTGTTTAATACATTATACAGTAAAAAGAATGGTGGCATTCAAAACTACAACTCGTCCGACAAAAATAAGCCCTCATAGGGGTATATCGATGCAAAGAAAAATGTTAGAGCTTTTGGAAGAGGAGAGGAAAAAAATTAAAATGCAAAATTGAAAATTGGCAGCTAATTGTTGATGCACACATCCTGTATAGAGAAACGGCCCTCAGAATGATCTCCTATGGTGCATCCCCGGTCCATCACTGCTGTGAGACACATAGTTGCCGTACACGTGTTTATGTGTAGACATCGATGTGAACCGTCATTTAGATCACCACAGTAGAAATACACTTATAGTCTTTTCATGGGGAGAGAGCAGAAAAACAACACAGGGCTGGTCAATGAAACGTTATTCAAATCCAAAACAGAATTTTCAAGGTCGTGTGTTCATCAAATTTTGGTAGCGGTTTACCAGTTTCAGAAAACCTCTTTTCCCCGTTTGCAATTTTTTTTAAAAAAAAGACAACCAGTGCTTTGTTCACCCTCCCCAGGTCCAGTATTGAGTCTTTGCCACTGCTCCCGATGTCTGTTACTGTCTGTAGCACCGATGTCATGTCGGTAGCACTGTGAGTCGTTGAGCTCATTCATTGGCTGTAGCGCAGTCAACATGACATCAGCGTTGCAGGCAATAACAATCACTGATGCGGCGGTGGAGATTTGGTGCCGGACCAGGTGAGAGTGAATAAGGCGCAGTTTAAAAAAAAAAAAAAAAAAAACTTCGGTTGGGGAACCAGAAAACCCCTTTAAGCTCTGTGCCATCTGTGTTTCTGGATGTTTCCTGATTTGTTGCTTCGGAAGGCTCGGGCATATACCACTGTATAGACACCGTATATTGGCAAAAGTAAACCGGCATAAAAAGGTAAACTGAAATGTTCAAGACTAACGGAGGCCAGAAGGACACCCTTTTATTCTCCATAGAACTCAACATGAGCTGTTACAGGTCACATGTAGGTCTCAGGCGCAGTGTGCACCGCTTGACAGTCCTTGTATTCTTTTTGATATATCGAAGTCTTCTAACTATCTTAGACTTTTGTTAAGTTAAAGAATCTTTCATGTAGGCAGAGAGTGATTTGAGTGGAGTGACCTAATAACAGAGACATGATACATTAAATGATTATTCCTGCAGGAATCTAATGACGGAAGGATCTTTAAAGGTCAGCGTCATATAAGACTATGGTAATGTGATTAATGTGACGTCTTTAATGGGTTAAAGGGCAGTCATGTACTGGGACAATGAATCACAGTGGATTTTAAAGGGGACCGGGAACCAAAGTGGCCAATATAAAATACAGGTTCCTTAAAGGGGTTGTCCGGTCAAAAGTGATAAGCCTGCAGTCACTCTGTATGACTGCAGACTTATAAATCCCCGCAGCACATGCACGACCCGGTAATGGAAGGTATGTATAAGTTATACATACCCCCGGCCAGGTGGCGCCGCCTTGCTCCATACACTTGTATAGAGCGAGGCCACGCCCGTCTAGTGACGCAGACGGCCAGCTGGCACGTCCGACTAGAAGGCTCGGCCTCACTCAAAACAAGTGTATGGAGAGCGAGGCCATGCCCACTGGCCGGGGGTATGTATAACTCATACATACCCTCCGGTCCCGGGTCTGAAACTGGCAAATCGCCGCAGCGCACAGTGTGTGCGCTTTGGGGATTCATAAGTCTTATCCCTTTTGACCAGGCAACCCTTTTAAGACTCCTAACTATAGAACTAATGGATATCAAAATGGGCAAAAATACCCAGCCTCAGTATGTGTGTTCAGGATAGTGTTAAAACTTTACTCTCGAAACAAGCTGCACACATTATTAGATAGAACTCATGCCTGATGAGGCAGGTATATTTACCTTGAAAATACATTTCACTAGTCTAGCAGGTCCCAGATGAACTTCAGCCTCCACACATTAATCTCTAAATAAGGCTATCAAAATCTGGCCTTACAATGGGGAACCCGGGGTTGTATCCACGAAGTAGCTGCCGGCTAGAGGAGCGAGCCCGAGTTTTCTCAGACAAGAATCTACCCAGGAAGATGAGAAAACAAGAGTATTGTCACTTCTCACGGACAAGCCGTGAGTCAGGGTAGTCAAGAAGTTCGAGGTCTAGAGCCAGGAGGGTACGTCATAAACAGAGGGAAGAGACACCTATGCGATGGTGGATACCTACAACGGTGAACTCATCTAGATTTCTGCACTACCAATGGGCGAGAAGGTTAACTCTACAAGGGTAGGAGAACCAAACCATCCTAGAGAGATGCATACCATTAACAATGGTAATGGAAACACCAAATTCTTAATTTATTCTTCCATTTCCAAGTGGAATAACTGAAGACAACACAGAGAATTAGCAAAACAGACATGTCAGGAGAGAACTTCGGCACAAATTTATTAAAAGTCTCTAGGTCAGTTTTTCTCAGTTTTTCCACGGCTTTGCTCATTCTGCCTCTCTAGGTTTGGTGGTCTAATAACACCTGAGCGAGCAAAATAAAAGAACGTCCTAATATAATTATACAAAATACAGTTTTTTGTTTTTTCTTTACCGCCGTTTTCTGGGGGCCTCTTCTTGTTTTGTTCTGTTAAGGCACTAACAAGCACTAATGGATTAATCACCTTCTTGCTTTTTAGCCTAAAATAGCTCGCCACTTAAATGATTAGCATGTTAGCAAATGATGAGAGATTTTCAGACAAAGCGGGCTGGAGAAAGGCTCAGTATAATTCTCTGCCTTTATTTTCTAATGATGTTTTACCTTGTTAATAAATCTCTTTATGGATTGGGATAAACGTACACAGCGGCCATTATGGGCCACTTATATCTGCTCTAATTTGTTGTATGTGGCAGATTTTGCATTCTTTGGGTCCCTTTGTAAAGTCTCATTATCACTTATGAATAGAGTGAAGCCACTAGAAAATTGACAACATCATGGATTACGCTCCTCCGTCAGCTTTTCTCAGGTGTTACAGTCTCTGCTCCCATTATAAATATACCGATCAGCCATAAGAGACCATCTTGTAAGGTTTTCTCCATATACAGTACTGTGGTCAAAGAATTGAACTGGGAACAAGGTCACAAATGCACAAGGATCATTAATACTGTTTGTGCAGATGTTCCAGCAAGGAGACCCAAGCAAGATTTGTAGCAATATGTGTACAGTGCATGTCATTGGGGACGATGTGCGGTCAACAATGATGACTTTTATGCCAACGTAAAAAATCCAAACACCTGACAAATGAGCGTTTTGCCTACATTGAATGTACAGTATGTAGCATAGATTGTGTTATGTACAAGCTATGCTATACACATAGTATATAATATATACACACAATCTATGCTATACACAGAGTATATAGTATATACACACAATCTATGCTATACACAGAATATATAATACAACCCCTGGCAAAAATTATAGAATCACCGGCCTCGGAGGATGTTCATTCGGTTGTTTAATGTTGAAAAAAAAGCAGATCACAGACATGGCACAAAACTAAAGTCGTTTCAAATGGCAACTTTAGGGCTTTAAGAAACACTAAAAGAAATCAAGATTAATAATGTGGCACTCAGTAAGGGTAATTTTTTTCAGACCAAGCAGAGGGAAAATTTTTTAGAATCACTCAATTTTGAGGAAAAAATTATGGAATCTCCCTGTAAATGTTCATTTCCAAAACTAACACCTGCATCAAATTAGATCTGCGCGTTAGTCTGCATCTAAAAAGGAGTGATCACACCTTGGAGAGCTGTTGCACCAAGTGGACTGACATGAATCATGGCTCCAACACGAGAGATGTCAATTGAAACAAAGGAGAGGATTATTAAACTTTTAAAAGAAGGTAAATCATCAGCAATGTTGCAAAAGATGTTGGCTGTTCACAGTCAGCTATGGCTAAAATCTGGACCAAATATAAACAACATGGGAAGGTTGTTGAAGGCAAACATACTGGTAGACCAAGGAAGACATCAAAGCGTCAAGACCGGAAACTTAAAGCAATATGTCTCCAAAACAGGAAATGCACAACAAAACAAATGAGGAAAGAATGGGAGGAAACTGGAGTCAATGTCTGTGACCGAACTGTAAGAAACCGCCAAAAGGAAATGGAATTTACATATGGAAAAGCTAAACATAAGCAATCATTAACACCTAAACAGAAAAAAACAAGGTTACAATGGGCTAAGGAAAAGCAATCGTGGACTGTGGATGACTGGATGAAAGTCATATTCAGTGATGAATCGCGAATCTGCATTGGGCAAGGTGATGATGCTGGAACTTTTGTTTGGTGCCGTTCCAATGAGATTTATAAAGATGCCTGCATGAAGAGAACATGCAAATTTCCACAGTCATTGATTATATGGGGCTGCATGTCAGGTAAAGGCACTGGGGAGATGGCTGTCATTACATCTTCAATAAATGACCAAGTTTACATTGATATTTTGGACAGTTTTCTTATCCCATCAATTGAAAGGATGTTTGGGGATGATGACATCATTTTTCAAGATGATAATGCATTCTGCCATAGAGCAAAAACTGTGAAAATATTCCTTGAAAGAAGACACATAAGGTCAATGTCATGGCCTGCAAATAGTCCGGATCTCAATCCAATTGAAAATCTTTGGTGCAAGTTGAAGAAAATGGTCCATGACAAGGCTCCAACCTGCAAAGCTAAACTGGCAACAGCAATCAGAGAAAGTTGGAGCCAGATTGATGAAGAGTACGGTTCGTCACTCATTAAGTCCATGCCTCAGAGACTGCAAGCTGTTATTAAAGCCAGAGGTGGTGCAACAAAATACTAGTGATGTATTGGAGTGTTCTTTTGCGTGTTTGTTTTTCATGATTCCATATTTTTTTCCTCAGAATTGAGTGATTCCATAATTTTTTCCCTCTGCTTGTTCTGAAAAAAAAATACACTTACTGAGTACCACATTTTTAATCTTGATTTCTTTTAGTGTTTCTTACAGCCATAAAGTTGCCATTTGAAATGACTTTAGTTTTGTGCCATGTCTGTGATTTGCTTTTTTTCAACAACATTAAACAACTGAATGAACATCCTCCGAGCCCGGTGATTCCATAATTTTTGCCAGGGGTTGAATATACACATAAGTCTATACTATATACCCATTGTATACTATATTCACAGACACAATCTATGCACACAGTCTATAATATATACACATACAATGCATGCTATATATAGTCTATTGTATTTACACAATCTATACTACAGTGCCTACAAGTAGTATTCAACCCCCTGCAGATTTAGCTGGTTGACACATGCGGAATTAACTTGGCATTGTGACATTTGTACTGTAGATCAGCCTGGAAGTGGGAAATGCACTGCAGCAAATTTTTTTTTTTTTTTTAAAAACGTTTAAAGTTAATTCAGAGTGTCATTTATTATTCAACCCCTCAAACCACAAGAATTCTGTTTGGTCCCCCAAAAGTATTAAGAAGTAGTTCAGGCACCAAGAATAATGAGCTTCACATGTGTGGATTAAAGATCTCTTTTGCCAGCCTTTTCTGACTATTTAAGACCCTCCCCAAACTTGTGAACAGCACTCAGACATGGTCAACATGGGAAAGACAAAGGAGCATTCCAAGGCCATCAGAGACAAGATCGTGGAGGGTCACAAGGCTGGCAAGGGGTACAAAACCCTTTCCAAGGAGTTGGGCCTACCTGTCTCCACTGTTGGGAGCATCATCCGTAAGTGGAAGGCTTATGGAACTACTGTTAGCCTTCCACGGCCAGGACAGCCTTTGAAAGTGTCCTCCCGTGCCGAGGCCAGGCTTGTCCGAAGAGTCAAGGCTAACCCAAGGACAACAAGTAAGGAGCTCCGGGAAGATCTCATGGCAGTGGGGACATTGGTTTCAGTCAATACCATAAGTAACGTACTCCACCGCAATGGTCTCCGTTCCAGACGAGCCCGTAAGGTACCTTTACTTTCAAAGCGTCATGTCAAGGCCCGTCTACAGTTTGCTCATGATCACTTGGAGGACTCTGAGACAGACTGGTTCAAGGTTCTATGGTCTGATGAGACCAAGATCGAGATCTTTGGTGCCAACCACACACGTGACGTTTGGAGACTGGATGGCACTGCATACGACCCCAAGAATACCATCCCTACAGTCAAGCATGGTAGTGGCAGCATCATGCTGTGGGGCTGTTTCTCTGCCAAGGGGCCTGGCCATCTGGTCCGCATCCATGGGAAGATGGATAGCACGGCCTACCTGGAGATTTTGGCCAAGAACCTCCGCTCCTCCATCAAGGATCTTAAGATGGGTCGTAATTTCATCTTCCAACAAGACAACGACCCACAGCACACAGCCAAGAAAACCAAGGCCTGGTTCAAGAGGGAAAAAGTCAAGGTGTTGGAGTGGCCTAGTCAGTCTCCTGACCTTAACCCAATTGAAAACTTGTGGAAGGAGCTCAAGAATAAAGTCCACATGAGACACCCAAAGAACCTAGATAACTTGGAGAAGATCTGCATGGAGGAGTGGGCCAAGATAACTCCACAGACCTGTGCCGGCCTGATCAGGTCTTATAAAAGACGATTATTAGCTGTAATTGCAAACAAGGGTTATTCCACAAAATATTAAACATAGGGGTTGTATAATAATTGACCCACACTTTTATGTTTAAAATTTAATAAAATTCAACTGAGCAACATAACTTTTTGGTTTGTAAGATTTATGCTTCTGTTCATAAAACCTACTCTCGTTTGCAGTTTGAAGGCTCTAACTTATTTGCATCTTATCAAACCAGCTAAATCTGCAGGGGGTTGAATACTACTTGTAGACACTGTATATACACATTCTATATTTGAATATACCCTATCTATGCTACATACATACAGTCTATACTATATACAGTCTATGATATACACACAATGTATACTATATACAATATGACATATAGATATATACAGTATATACACAATGTTTACAGTTTATAATGCATAGACACAATTTAAATACACAGTCTATAATATATACACAATCTATGATATATACAGTTTATAATCAAATATACACACAACTTATACTATATCCCTATGTGACATGCAGAAGTAGTGCTGTTGCTTCAAAAGCATCCAGCAACTATAAGAGTTAACACAGTCACAAGAGACAGGGAGTGGTTAGCAGAGCCCCAGGGGGATTGTGGGGAACTTGTTTACTATTCTGGCTGCAGCCAAAGGGAGAAGTAGTGTATGTGATCTGTATCTCACAGAAGTGCAGGAAAGAGAACAGGATTCAAGTCCAGGGTGAAGCTCAACACAGGTCAGATACCCTGCACTGTTAGTTCAGGAAGTCTATCATCGGGCAGGAAGAGAAGGACTGGAAGGAACTGTGTCACAGAGATCATCTCCCTCATCAAATCATCCCCTCCCCCTCCATCTCCATGCAGGATAAAAAATGCTGTGTACAATTGAGTCCTTGTGAAGGAAAAGCCTGTGGTTGTGTATGTATTAAAACTGTGCTGTACTGTGCTACTGGATAGACTGTGTACTACTGTGCTGTGAATGAGATTGTATTGTTGTTACTGGAGCCTGTTGCTCAAAGAGACACTTAAATTGCACTGGCCGTGCCTCATTAAATGTTACTGTTCTACCGTTTCTGAGAACTCTTGTCAGATGTGTCCGGTCAGCAACTGAATCTATCCTGTGCCTGAGAGAAGCTGCAGCCTATGGTCGCCCGGAATAACGGTTACCCCAGGATTCCAATGAATTCATGTAACCGGTCTCGCCCCTATTTGAACTTAGGCGGCGTACATGTAACATCTATACACAGTCAATAATATATACAAACAATGTACGCTTGTACATATATACACTATATATACAGTATATACACAATCTATCCTAACTATCTACACACAATCTATGCTATATACATTCAATGTATGGTATATACTCAGTCTATACTATATACACACAATCTATGCTACATATGTAGCACCCCAGGGGTCTGGTTGCCACAGTGGTAGAAATACCATGTCTGAAAGCGAGCATGGGTTTTCCTGGTCAGGAGCAATATTGCATGCCACACCTCCTGCCCCAGTCCAGGGAGGGGAGGAACCTGCCCTTTATAAACTGGATCTGGGGCGGGGTTAGCCAGTCAGAGCAGAGTCGAGTCTAGTTCCAGGAAAGGGACAGAGCAACAGCAAGAAGCTCTGTAGGAGCCAGGAGCTGAAGACCAGGGACTGGAGCAGAGCTCGTCCTGGCAGAAAGACGCAGAGAACCGGACACCGGAGTCCGAGGCTGTGAAGATTTCTACATCCAGCAGCAGAAACCACCTGGCAGGGGATTTCAGGTCCTCTGGCCATAGAAAGCTCGGAGGCTCAGTCACACGCAAGGGACCAGCACCGCCATCGAGGAGCGGAAGGAACCAAAGGCCCCAAGTCACCAGCCATACGGGTGAGCACCACACGGTATACTCAGGGATGTGGGCTACTACACGACTACAGCAGGGTAGCCAGGAAGAGTGCAGTCAGACGGGAAGGCCTATATCTCCACCTGGCCAGGGGGACTCTTGTTCCCTCACAGACTGACCAGGCCTCTAATGTTAGCCAGTACTCCCAGCAGGGCCTTCTTCATTACCAACAGTAAAAATCCTGAACTGCACTGCACGGACTCTGAGTCATTTCTGCTGCGCCCACGCACCACAACCCCCACCATATACACGTGCTGCCCTGAGGCTATACTCCTCCCGTGGGGAGTTATACTACCCTCTGCTGCGCACACCACATCAGCCTCAGCGGTCTGCCACGCAGCGGCGGTTCTCAGTGACCGCAATCCACGGGTGGCGTAGTCGGACATTTAATCATAAAAACCACAGAAATAGACTGCCACTGGTTTGACCACCCTGAGCCACGGGATCGGGTCGCCGCCACGGAGACTACAACCCCCAGCATTATACAGAGACCCGGCTCCGGGTATTTCCCCTACACACACACGGCCCAGGAGGCGCGTCACATACACAGTCTATAATACATACACACAATCTATGCTATACACAAACAATGTACGCTATATACACAGTATATAATATATGCACATAATCTATAGTAATATATTCCACGTTCCAGGGGCAGACAGACAGAAGAGGGCCCTTGTGCAACAACAGAATATGGGCCCTTTGCTGTCCAATAATATGTCTGTGACAAAATCTGTTTAATGCATTAGAGGTTAGAGGTGCAAGTGGGATCTGTTAGTATACACAGTATATAACGTATACACAGTCCATACTGCATTCATAAGGACATAATAGGGAGATCATCAGTCTGTCTTCTGCTGTTCAGTTCCTTCATACTCTGCAGGATAAAGAACCTTTAGTTATGTGATCACCCGAGGTCCTTCCACCCTTCAAACCTCAGAAACTGCAATGATAATGTGGGGCTAGCATTATTTGTTTAGTTTCTGTTTTTTGAAGGCAGGTGGCCTATTGACTGACTGACCCGTCAAACCTGCAGGAAGGCTGGGACTGGCCCACAGGAGAACATGAGAATCCTCCGGTGGGCCACCGCCCTCTTATATGAGCAGTACTTGGCACAATATACTTGAATCACTATGTACAGACAAAGGCGGCATCTTATTAATTTAACAATCTACCCAGTTCCATGTTTTATAAATTAGTGATTGAGGATAATGTCACATTTGCATGCAGTTGAAAAGTGGGGCCCTGGAGTTGGTTACCAGTGGGTCCTTGGCACCCCAGTCCGACACTGCCTGGAGGTGTATAGGGTCTTACTGGGTGCCCCTTTTGGGATGGGGGACCTGGGCAATAACCCAGTTTCCTACCCCTGTAACACTAGCTCTGAGCCGAAATGGAGTCTACACACCATAGGCAGATGGTTTATAGCTGGTCGGTGCCCACCTGTATGAATTATACTGTATATACCCTCTGCATATTAGCAGTTGTACCCACCATCATCAATATGAGTTATATTCTTTGCAGCCGCTGTGAGCCACAGTTTGATATTAACTGATCTATCTAGTGCTTTGACTATACCAGCCGTAGACCGATGTGCCCTCAAATTTGTAAAATAAGCAACTTTAACCTGTAATGCATTTCATACTGCTCCATCCGAGCCAATTATAAAGTGCCACACTGCCGACCATTCCAGGGACAAAGGAAAAAAAATCACAAAATCTTCACAAAAGATTGAATTCCATCCCATCTTTCATGAATAATGATGCATAGTAGAATGTTCTTTTGAATGCTAGCATACAAGCAGGCTAGGGGTCGTCTGCTTTACTGTGGCTCTCCACCCTTTATTATCATGTCCTTTTAAGTTTCAACTTTCTGTATTGATTATTTTTTTTAATACATCTGTATAGCGGTCAGTGCTCTGAGCTCCAAATTACCTGAGTAACATTTTAGAATAAGTTGTCCAGTGTGTGTACATGAGGAATAACACTATATCTGGCCATTATATGACTTGCGTCCAGGGGTGTAATGATCATAGTCGTCTGGGGGGTGGTCATGATTAAGAGCTTGTGTAGCTCGAAACGCGTCGACCGTTGTACTATCATGTTTTTTAAATTTTTATTTTTCATGTTTTAATCTACAAATAAATGTGATGTTTTAATGACTTTTGCGGTTGCTGGATTTTCCACTTTTTTTTCCAGGGTGGCAACCAGACCTGAGAAGGAAGGAGACTACTTTCAGCTGGATATGTGTCCTCTGACACATACTCATTTGAAATGCATTGCAAAGCTGAGAGCTACTGTCTATTAGAAGAATGCCAGGACAGGAGCCATTAATATAGTATTGGGGTCAAAATGCTAAGCATTATTACAGTATAGGGACCAGAATGGGGAACATTATTAGTTCATATGGGGTCAATTGGGGGACATAAGTACTGTAGGAGGCTAGTTGCGGGACATTATTACGGTGTAGTGTGACGCCTCAAAGCCTTCTGTAAGCCCCTTACCCTGGGAGATGGGGGACTCGGAGTCGGGTCCTGTTGTTTTAGAAATGGGGTGCAGCCGTGGCATGGACCCGCTCCGTGCCCAGGGCCGTCAAATTAAAAAGGATGGTATGGGCTTATCCGGGTTGAGTGGCTGATTACGACTACGCCACCTGTGGCACCTGGTGAAGGTCACCAGCGCTGCTGCATTCCGCCGAGGCATGGTGATATGGCAGCCGACGTTGTTACTACTCCCCACAGGCGGAGCAGGGCCTCAGGGCAGAGGAACAGGGCGGAGAGGGGTAGTAGTCCAGGAGGTCTGGTGCTGCGTAGTGTGGTGTAGTGCAGAATAAAGAGTCCGGAGGCCATAGGGGTGAACTTCCAAGGCTTTACTCACGAAAGAGATGGCAGTAGGAAGGCGACTCCCTGCTCCTCGCGGGGTTCTGCGGTCACCAGAGCCGAAGGGGTCCGACAACCTCCGAGTAAGTCCAGTGTTAAATCAGGACCCTGCACCAGAGTGTTCCTAGACTTGAGACCGGGTCCTTTCCTGTCTGTGTGTGTGTAGATAGGCCGGGTCTCCCTCTGAACTTCACTCAGAAAAAGGGTACGGGTGGCAGCGTCATTCCTTCCGTTACCCGGTGGGATCCTCAGGGCCTACCGGGCTTTCCTGACCAGGACGTGGAGTAGCAAGGTCGGGTGTCGGGGGCCGGTACCCCTCTTGCAGCTGGAATCCCTCTGAATAGATCAGGTTGGCGAGGACAGGTGGCGTACACCGCTCCTTCGCATCCTCCCTGGGATCCATTTGCGGTGGAGCTACACTCTAAAGCTCCGGGCCTTCTTGGTCATGGTCCCTGACCGGGCTGAGACATACATTATCTGCAGCCTGCCCCTCGACCCAAGGCCAAGGTACGAGGGCTGTGTCTCCATCCGATGCGGACCCACACAGGATCCGCGTCCAGGGTAGGAGGTCACAGTAGAACAGTCAAAGAACCATCAAAAGACAAAAGGCAAAAAGGACCAAAGACCAAGATGGCTGGGTATTAAATATGAATTATTAAGTGTCACTAAAATGTGAGTCCTCCACCCTCACCCACTAATTGGTTCCCCAGTCTCCCAATAACCAGTAGGGCAGCACCTAGTGCATTCTAGCCCCCTATGGTGGGAGAAGTGTGGTGTTGGATGTGGAGGAAGGGTCCTGACCATCGCACTGTTCTTACCTCAGAGGAGGAACACTACACTCCATTAGAGAAGTGCAGGATCCCTGTGGCGGTCGAACCCTCAGGGGCGCCACAGTAGGGCCAATTAGAGGACATTAATACCCTAGGGAGGCCAGAATAGCTGACACTATTTACTCCGCAATGGGGGACTTTAATAATATTCCCCATTGTGGCCCATGCATTACAAATTTATTGAGAACAATTTAGGACTTTACAACAGTATCAAGGCATAAAATTTGGACACTATTACCATCTGGGGGCAGATAAAGTGGATATTACTACTGTACTGTTGTTACTGGGGAGGAGGCAACTTACCAAGATGCTGGTGGAGGGCTGGGAGGACCTTGTCCAAATTTTTCCCCGTGGTATGCAGAACTCTAGTTACACCTCTGGTTGTATCATGTACCTTCACCAGTTTTTCCCTCTGTGGGCTCTTTAAATTGCAATCCACTGGGAGCTGTGAGGAGGAGACTAGCTGCTGTGACCTCTCCCATATACAGCACAGCACACAGAGAGGATTCCTGCTCTTATTCATTTTATTTTTTTATAGTATCAAGAGACAAACTGCAGCAGCATGGAGGAAAGTATCTGGATGTGAGTTAACTCTGGGATGAGTTAAGAGCGTTATTGGAAAGTTCACTATGCTATTTTTATTACTTCATCAGCCCGTTTCCTCTCCTTGCTCCTCCTCTTCTCCTCTATAGATCATAATGGGCTGTGTCACTGTGTCTGTCTTATCTGAGCAAGATGGATTCTAACTCTTTTTTTAGAGTGAATGGCACGTTTAGGAGTAAGGGGAGAAGTGGCTGATAGGTGGGGAAGGAAGCTGATTTATCTGATAAGACATATTACAAAGTTTCATACATTCACTTGTACTATTAATTTATGTACTTTGTTCAAAGTAATGTTCCTTTTTATAGCATAACATGTTGTCAGCCTGTAGCCACCACTAGAGGGAGCTAACTGCATATTGTTTGTACATTGAACTCATTGAGAGCACAGCTCCCACTAGTGGTGACTGCAGGTAACTAGCATTTTATGTTTCAAATCTATGTTTATGTGAGAGATTTGGAGCTCTGCATCAGTAAAACAAAACTTCTAATGCCATAAATATATATTAGGAATCAGTACAGAATGTTTATTAATTATAGTTTTTTACACTAATCAGTACAGAATGTTTGACCTTAAAATCACATGATGATAAAAAGTGGATATTTACTTTAAGCAAACAGCATTGTACTGCAATCTGAACGTAGTGTAACTTCCATTAAAAGTTTGACTGATGTTGTTGATCACTGGAGGGTCTGGGAATGGCATACTCACTTCTGATTTATTTAAAGGGGAAATCCATCCAAAAATGTAGCCAAATGGCTTGTTGAGGTTGAGGTATTTCCACTCTATTTTACAATGATAACTTACATAGAAGCCAAAAAACATTGTAAGTATTTGATTTTCAAATGCATGCTATATTATATATATCCTCTGATATGGAAAGAGGAGTCAAACGGGTCCTGGCGCTCGTCTTTTATTGGGTCTTCACCAGAGATGACATTGAGAGCCCCAGAGGAAGTTGTAGTTAAAAAATCCAGTCATTAAAAATAAAAGGTATAGTATTTAAATGTAGATGTAGATGACAGGGCGCTGCTTTCATAGACGAGAAGGTGACAGCAATTAAGGCTGCACTGACAGCACAGAAGATTAGGCCTGGAAGTGATGTACTCTGTACATATATTTTCTGCTTTATACTTCCATGTTTCGCAGGTAACTTTGATAAAGGTGCAGGGTTCACTCGCTCTCCTGCTCCGTCATAGCTAGGAGGTGGCTGATTACTGTCTTATACATATATGGCTGGTGAGACACCACCTGTTACTTTTATGTTAGAGTATGACCCCTAGTGAGTGTAACTTTAATAAGTTTAGGGGTTTGGGTAACATTTTTCGATGGATTGGTCCACTGCATAGCGGCCAGTTGGCGATTAGACAGGGCAGATTTTTTTCTTGTCCAATACGCTTTTTCCTAGGTTTAATTGTCGTCAAAATTGTCAGTTTCTTATTCCCCTGCCCGAATAAGATAATATGGATTGAGTTGTTAAGTGTTAAAAGCCATTCTATGTTTATGTCCGGGTTTTTTAAAAAAAGAAGCATTTTTAAATACTATGTTGGTAAATATTGAGGTCATAAATGTGATGCACGAGTCATGATCAGCAATTAGCCAGAATGGATAGCGGCTACTCTGGAGGATCCAGCATGTACGTGGACTACTGTCCATTCATTTTAATGGACACTGTGCAATTCTTTATTTC
The DNA here is from genome assembly GCF_046119375.1 of Phyllobates terribilis. Taxonomy (NCBI): domain Eukaryota; kingdom Metazoa; phylum Chordata; class Amphibia; order Anura; family Dendrobatidae; genus Phyllobates; species Phyllobates terribilis. The sequence continues at coordinate 379,994,738 of NW_027362767.1, forward strand.
ACCTGCGGTGGCACTGTAGGTGCATGACACCTGCAAAAATGCATCATTTTACAGTACCGGCAAAGTGAATGAGAGTTATAAAATCTAATGCATAAGCTGCTTATTTTTTACTTGCAGATTTGAAGCAGTTTCAAATCTACAGAATGTTGACTCTTCCAGTGGTTTTGCAGCGTTTTTACCCATTCAAATGAATGGAAAAAAACTCATAAAAAATGTCCGCAAAAAAACGGCAAAAACTTTTTTTAAGCAGCATTTTTCCTGCAAAGAGAGACTTTTTGGTGCAGAGATGTGTGCTGGAGATATTTAAATGTGCACATACCCTTAGCTAAATTCTCCAACATATTATACAGGGTGGGCCATTTATATGGATACACCTAAATTAAATGGGAATGGTTGGTGATATCAACTTCCTGTTTGTGACACATTAGTACATGCTGCACATCTCGTATCTTGATGGTATGGTATGGTATATGGGATACAAAGAGAAAGGGGCCATTCTTCATCAATGGAAACCTCAATGCCACTGGATATCTGAAATTGCTACATGATGATGTGTTGCCCTCTTTATGCACTGAAGATGGCACGTTCCCTGAGTTTTTCCAACAAGATGGTGCACCACCACATTATGGGTGTCAGGTCTGAACATTCCTACATGAACAGTTTCCTGGAAAGGGGATTGGTCGTCCTGGGCCAGTTGAATGGCCACCAAGGTCTCCCGATCTGACCCCCTTAGACTTTTATCTTTGGGGTCATCTGAAGGCAATTGTCTATGCTGTGAAGATATGAGATGTGCAGCATCTGAAACAAGGGATACTGGAAGCCTGTGCTAGCATTTCTTCTGCGGTGTTGCTATCAGTGTGTCAAGAGTGGGAGAAGAGGGCGGCATTGACAATCCAACACAATGGGCAGCACTTTGACACACTTTATAAGTGGTCATAAACTTGTAAAAAACTCATGAAAGAATAACATTACTTTAAAACCAAGCACACCATTGTTTTTTCTAATGAAACTCTCAATAAGTTTGATGTGTCACATGACCCTCTTCCCACTGAAAAAAATAAAGTTGGATCCAAAATGGCTGACTTCAAAATGGACGCCATGGTCACCACCCATCTGGAAAAGTTTTCCCCCTCCCATGTACTAATGTGCCACAAACAGGAAGTTGATATCACCAACCATTCCCATTTAATTTAGGTGTATCCATATAAATGGCCCACCCTGTAGATGCAGAACAGTTACTTGATTCAAAACAAATTCGCTACTAATTTCCGTAAAAATTCAGGTCAGAATCTGAATTTTTCGAGATTACATTGGCACTAATCCAGCCCACTGGATTCCCATGCACTTTGCTGGATTCTATATAGGGTTGAAAAATTAAAAAGCTTATACTCTTGGCCTGTCCTGTCCTGCTGCCTCCACTTGTTCCCACTGGTTTCTCTTCGACTTTTGAATATTCAGGTGCTCCCCACGTGGGGAGCGACTGACGTCAACGGCATGTGTTGTGTGACACCAGACCGAGAGAGGCCTAGTCATTGGGAGCCGATTTCCACGCACCAAGACGTAGGACAGGTAAGTATAACCTTTCATTATTCTTAACCCACTTCCCAGACTATTGTTTATTATGCTTTGAGGTCTAGAGAGATCTCAAAGCATAAGAAATGTCTTTTCATGACAATTTTGATTTGGACTAATTTCATTTGGATCAAATCGAATCTACCGGCAGATTCAAGTGAATCTCTGGCCAAAACAAATTATGGAAAATTCACTCATCTCAAATTATAGATGATAACTTTGGATCTTAAGAGGGAAACACCTTAGGGGCAGTTCATCCATGCTTTTTAGCCCAATTTCTGGTGAAAAAAGGTTTGAAAAGTCATACTTTTTTCACCTGTGCAAAAGAGATGTGGCTTTTGACGTGTTCACGCCATTCTCGCACCAGCTCCAACAACGTGGGCAGAGCTGGGAGGGGAGTGGTGACCCCTACTCATCAAATTCATGACAAACTGTGGTGTTCGCTCTAAAGGCTGAAGTAAGATTTGTGGCGAGGCGCGCACACAGCGACACAGCCTCTACACGCGTCACCTGATTCATTAAGAGGCGCGTGCCTTTCAATGAATCAGGAGCGTTAAGGTTCAAAACGCATCCTCATCAAGATCGGTGAGAGAATCACCAGGGTCTTGATGAATTACACCCGTTGGGATCAGCTTATTTTCAGGGAATCCTTTTTCCTCTGCAATTCTTTCTGCAGTTGTTGATCACCAGGGGCACCAGGATTGGGACGGACCGATCATCGACCGTGAAGACTCTTTTTTTATAGGGGTCTTGTCTTGATAAGAAGAGTTATTCTGAAGTCCTTCTCATTTCATAGCCTTGCTAAGATATTCCATCAATTTGTGGGATGACAGCAAAAAAAAACAACTAATCGTGAAAGCGCCTGAATGTAAAACGCGATTCTCAGTACTTTTCGCATGACCACTACTATGCTTACATCATACATCTCAGGTGGTTGTTGGAATCTCCTCCAATATTTTCATTTTGCTCTTTGTCCCTTCGAAAAAAAAAAAAATCTAAAACTGTTACAAAAATGATTTAACACCCGTTAAATATCCTTAACGGAATAACACGGCTTATAATGAATGGAATCTTATAAGGATCATAATAATCAATATCTTCCCCCAGCACATTAATTTACCATTGATTATAGAATAGCATCATTCCTCATCCTATCTGAAAAGAAAGCGTTTTCTCGAGTTGTTCTCAGTCGAAAAATCGATCCTCTACCAGCGATCACTGCATGCGATGAATTGCTTTGTATGTTTGTGTGCTCTCCCTTATTTCTGATAATTTGACGTACAGCAGTTGTGTATATGCGTTATCTCGTCTAATTCTCTGGTCATTTAATAAGATCACTAGTTAGTGTAGAGCTGACCTTATTATTAAAGGGGTTGCCTTGTGTTCGTTAATGGGTAAAATAGCAAAGTGCTTGTAACAAATAACTTTGCAATTTACCACTTATTAAAAATCCTCTCCATCATCAAGATCATAGGGATTTTTAATATTATTTCTTACTTCTCGATATCTAGGTTACTGTTGCAGTCTATAATTGATGGTAGAATAAGTGCAGTGCTTACAAGCTCTTTATCCAAGGGGTAATGTTTCTCCTTGTGGAGAGTGACATGTTAAGCATGTCAAGGTGAGGAGACTTTTAAGCTGTAATGCTCCTCTGGGAAATATGCAAATTGTCTCTTCAGTGAGGAAGAGGACTAAAACTCTAGTGCCATACAGTATATAGGAAGTAGCAATCCTAAAAGTCAGTATCGACTCTCTATCGAGCCTTGTCACATGACTTAGGATAAAAGACAGAACCAGAATATCAATTTACAGACACTGTATTTCGGGGTACTGCCCCTTGTCAGTGCAAAGTGTGAGATCTGGTTTGGCTGGGTGAGAGGCGTCTGACCGGTATCAAATGAGTAACGTGTGACAAGGCTCGTTAGAGAGTCGACATTGAATTTTAGGATTGCTACTTCCTATAAGTGACACTAGAGTTCTAGTTCTCTTCCTCACTGAAGAGATCATTTGCATATTTCCCAGAGAAGCATTGCGGCTTAAAAGTCCCATCACCTTGAGATGCTTAACATGTCACTCTCTCCTCAAGGAGAAACAATACCCCTTGGATCCCGGTCAGACGCCTCTCACCCAGCCAAACCATATCTCACACTTTGCACTGATGAGGGGCAGTACCCCGAAACACAGTGTCTGCAAATTGAGATTCTGGTTCTGGCTTTTATCCTAAATAATGTGAAAAGGCTCCTTAGAGAGTCGATATTGACTTTTAGGATTGCTACTTACTATAGGAAGCACTAGAGTTCTAGTCCTCTTCTTCACTGAAGAGACAATTTGCATACAAGCAATAGAGCATGTCAGGGTAGCTTCAGTACAACTGCGCTTCTCCGATGCTGCAGAGGCAAAGCTGCCTTATATACCAACATTGGAGGATGCACAATTCTGGTTAGCGGTGGGACGATGCCTCTAGTCTGAACTGTCAATCAAGCAGGAGTGCACCACTCCCTGGCAATCAGTAGGCTGGGAGGTGGTTTACTCCTGCCTAAGAAGAAAACAACTCCCTAATGCAGATCCATCCGATAAAACCAATTTTCTTTATTTAGATATCCATTAAACCAAGTGGATCCATGACAAAACCTTGATGCATTTCTGGCACAACTCCCTTAAGGGCAGCTGTTTATCCTAGGTGGATAGGTGATAAATGTGTGATCGGTGGGTGTTCAACTGCTAGGACCATCTCTCATCGTAATAATGAGCGTCCAATGTCTCCCCTTGTGAATGGAGAAGCATCCCCCTTGTGATTGGCGCTCCACTCACGTGCTTGGGTCTATGGGATCAGTAGTTCACATGCATAGCCACCACTCCCATAGACAGTGAATGGCTTCATGGTCACATATGTGCGCTGCAGCTCCATCCACACAGGGACACGGGACGCTTATCCCCTGTTCTTGTGGTTGATGGACCCCTGCTGATCGTGCATTTACTGCCTATCCCATGGCCCAAAACTTTCTATGGCTCGTCAAACATCACTCCCCATATTAACCAATAATTGTGACCTAAGAGATTGCATTATAAAAACTGAGCAAACTCGATCTAATAGGCAGCGGGAATCTATTATCTGCTTTAAGGGGAAAGCTTCCTCCCATCTACTGGGCTTTTGTGCAGCTGCACCAGTTGCACATATGGTATGTCCATCTCTCCTATAGGTCATCATTATTGAATCCCGAATCCCAAAAGAACAACTTATTTAAATATTGACCCTGATGCATTTCGGAGAGTCACCAAATTCTCACATTTTCCACATCTACCTGCCGAGTGATGAAAATGCTAATGGGATTGCCCCTAAAGGCAAAAATATAACTATTATTTGGTGCAGTATAGGGTTAAGAAAATTCAAGTGGGTTGCAAAAACCAAACCAAAAATGGTTCTCAGCTTCCTCTCCAGCCTTAAACCCGTTATGAGATTTCCAGGTTTAATCCCTCGTTTACAGAGCTGCAGTTTTCACAATGGTTCCCCACTGCCTTCTTCTGCGGCTGAGGTGCCATGGAGCACTCTCGTGCAAGGAGAGAAGAGACGCACAAGCCCATCAGCCTTGACGAGACGAGAGAGAAAAGAGCTGAGAGCAGAGAATCAATCTGAGCCCGCAATGACTGAATCTCTCTCCAGTGCAGAGCACAAAACCAAACCTTTTCTTTATTGCCGGCTGTAGTTACCGCGTATTGTCTGTGGGCTTGCAGCCAAATTGTTTTACATCCATCAGTCACTGTGCGCAGCGCATGGGGAGCGGGGAAGTCAATCCACGGATCCTGAACGCGATCACAGCCCCCTTAATCCAAAGCTCACGTTCTCAGCCACGTGCCTGTTCCCTGCACATATCTACATGATACAACAATAGGGAAATAACTAAAAGGGGGAATTAGAGGACAATCACACCTAGGTCCCCTTGGCGCCCATCTCAGGGATGTATCGTGGAGTTTGCTCATGGGGTCCAAAATCAGTAACAGGGCCCCACCTACCATGTGTTATGCGGCATATTAGAGATTGTATCACAAGGAAAAATATTCCTGTGTCTGCCTCGATACATTAATCTAATGATTTATAAATGATCTCTTAAATAATGAGATATAAGGTCATTAGACCTCGTATCAGAAATGTTTCTGGAAAGATGGTCTCAGCCTATAGTAGTAAGATAATATTAATAGCCCATGTCACATCTGTCCAGTGTAGGCGTTTTATTTTTGCTCAAATGCATATATTTGGGACCAATAATCATTTTTGCAGTTGAGTTTCAATAACAATTTTGCACTGTTTTGACTTTTAAAAGCTTGTTTGTTTCCCTGCACATTTATCTTTGATGTGGTCTGTGTTCTTAAATCAGGTGAGGGGAGCTCAGAAAAAAAATACATATAACAGTTACAAACGCTCTCAAGCTCACTGATGGATCCTTAGTTAACTCATTCTGCAGCCAGTAACAGACAGTTCAATACAGTGGCTGTCGAAGGCAAATGAAGCAACATTTTGAATGAAAACCAATTAGAATAAAATATTTCTAAGACTAAATTACATGCATTTAGTGAATAAAATTCTCCTCAGAGATGGACAATAACCCCTTTAATAATGCAGGCTGAGGTTTCATTGATTAAGGATAATTTTCTTCCGAGACAGTTTTGATAATGACATTGACATTACTGGTAGATATTTGTACAGTCCACTGGTAAGTACGCAAAAGTTCATGCACGCACGAGGTTGCATATCCAAAACTAGTGAGCAATATGGCGCGCATCATATAGCATTATAGTGAGCCAAATACCTTATCGCAACTAGCGGGATATAAGAGGACGCCAGGTGTTGGAATAGTCAGAAGTCAGGTATTAGGGCAGCGAAAAGAGTTTTAAAACTGGGATCACGGGAAAGATAAGAACAGTAAACAAAATAGACCGAGCTTCAGAATTAAAATTACACAAATATTTTATTACATTAAATAAAAACAGGTGAAAAGTCCCAAAAATACTTTTTGTGGAGCAGATCACCCTTCAGAACAGAAAGCTGAAAAAGTTCCTCCGTAACAGAAAAGTTTTAAAACATTTTTAAGTGGCCTATCAACTCTCTATGGGACACAGTCTGAATGGGTTTCTACTCACAAACACTAGAGAGAGTGGGAGGTTTCCAAGATTCATTCCCAAAGGTCAGCCAGTCAGCAGGCAGGTGTTAGCGCAGCCAGTCAGCAGGCAGGTGTTAGCGCAGCCAGTCAGCAGGCAGGTGTTAGCGCAGCCAGTCAGAAGGCAGGTGTTAGCGCAGCCAGTCAGCAGGCAGGTGTTAGCGCAGCCAGTCAGCAGGCAGGTGTTAGCGCAGCCAGTCAGCAGGCAGGTGTTAGCGCAGCCAGTCAGCAGGCAGGTGTTAGCGCAGCCAGTCAGCAGGCAGGTGTTAGCGCAGCCAGTCAGCAGGCAGGTGTTAGCGCAGCCAGTCAGCAGGCAGGTGTTAGCGCAGCCAGTCAGCAGGCAGGTGTTAGCGCAGCCAGTCAGCAGGCAGGTGTTAGCGCAGCCAGTCAGCAGGCAGGTGTTAGCGCAGCCAGTCAGCAGGCAGGTGTTAGCGCAGCCAGTCAGCAGGCAGGTGTTAGCGCAGCCAGTCAGCAGGCAGGTGTTAGCGCAGCCAGTCAGCAGGCAGGTGTTAGCGCAGCCAGTCAGAAGGCAGGTGTTAGCGCAGCCAGTCAGAAGGCAGGTGTTAGCGCAGCCAGTCAGAAGGCAGGTGTTAGCGCAGTCAGTCAGAAGGCAGGTGTTAGCGCAGTCAGTCAGCAGGCACGTGTTAGAGCAGTCAGTCAGCAGGCAGGTGTTAGCGCAGTCAGTCAACAGGCAGGAGTTAGCGCAGTCAGTCAACAGGCAGGTGTTAGAGCGGTCAGTCAGCAGGCAGGTGTTTCGAGGGGTCAGCAATCAGGTGTTCAAGTGGTCAGTAGGCAGGCATTAGAAGGGTCATGTGTTAGAGAATTCAACAGTCAGGTTTTAGAGTAGTCAGGTGTGAGAGCGGTCAATGGTCAGTAGTAAGGTGTTTCAGTGTTCAGCAGTCTGGTGTTCGAGCCGTCAGCAGTCAGGTGTTTGAGCCGTCAGCAGTCAGGTGTTTGAGCCGTCAGCAGTCAGGAGTTCGAGCCGTCAACAGTCAGGAGTTCGAGCCGTCAGCAGTCAGGAGTTCGAGCCGTCAGCAGTCAGGAGTTCGAGCCGTCAGCAGTCAGGAGTTCGAGCCGTCAGCAGTCAGGTGTTCGAGCCGTCAGGTGTTCGAGCCGTCAGCAGTCAGGTGTTCGAGCTGTCAGGTGTTCGAGCCGTCAGCAGTCAGGTGTTCGAGCAGTCAGCAGTCAGGTGTTTGAGCCGTCAGCAGTCAGGTGTTCGAGCCGTCAGGTGTTCGAGCCGTCAGCAGTCAGGTGTTCGAGCAGTCAGCAGTCAGGTGTTCGAGCCGTCAGCAGTCAGGTGTTCGAGCCGTCAGCAGTCAGGTGTTCGAGCCGTCAGCAGTCAGGTGTTCGAGCCGCCAGGTGTTCGAGCCGTCAGCAGTCAGGTGTTTGAGCCGTCAGCAGTCAGGTGTTTGAGCCGTCAGCAGTCAGGTGTTCGAGCCGTCAGGTGTTCGAGCCGTCAGCAGTCAGGTGTTCGAGCCGTCAGCAGTCAGGTGTTCGAGCAGTCAGCAGTCAGGTGTTCGAGCTGTCAGCAGTCAGGTGTTCGAGCCGTCAGCAGTCAGGTGTTCGAGCCGCCAGGTGTTCGAGCCGTCAGCAGTCAGGTGTTTGAGCCGTCAGCAGTCAGGTGTTCGAGCCGTCAGCAGTCAGGTGTTCGAGCCGTCAGCAGTCAGGTGTTCGAGCCGCCAGGTGTTTGAGCCGTCAGCAGTCAGGTGTTTGAGCCGTCAGCAGTCAGGTGTTCGAGCCGTCAGCAGTCAGGTGTTTGAGCCGTCAGAAGTCAGGTGTTTGAGCAGTCAGCAGTCAGGTGTTCGAGCCGTCAGCAGTCAGGTGTTCGAGCCGCCAGGTGTTCGAGCCGTCAGCAGTCAGGTGTTTGAGCCGTCAGCAGTCAGGTGTTTGAGCCGTCAGCAGTCAGGTGTTCGAGCCGTCAGGTGTTCGAGCCGTCAGCAGTCAGGTGTTCGAGCAGTCAGGTGTTCGAGCCGTCAGCAGTCAGGTGTTCGAGCCGTCAGCAGTCAGGTGTTCGAGCCGCCAGGTGTTCGAGCCGTCAGCAGTCAGGTGTTTGAGCCGTCAGCAGTCAGGTGTTCGAGCCGTCAGCAGTCAGGTGTTCGAGCCGTCAGCAGTCAGGTGTTCGAGCCGCCAGGTGTTCGAGCCGTCAGCAGTCAGGTGTTTGAGCCGTCAGCAGTCAAGTGTTTGAGCCGTCAGCAGTCAGGTGTTCGAGCCGTCAGCAGTCAGGTGTTCGAGCCGTCAGCAGTCAGGTGTTTGAGCCGTCAGCAGTCAGGTGTTTGAGCCGTCAGCAGTCAGGTGTTCGAGCCGTCAGCAGTCAGGTGTTCGAGCCGTCAGCAGTCAGGTGTTTGAGCCGTCAGCAGTCAGGTGTTCGAGCCGTCAGCAGTCAGGTGTTCGAGCCGTCAGCAGTCAGGTGTTTGAGCCGTCAGCAGTCAGGTGTTCGAGCCGTCAGCAGTCAGGTGTTCGAGCCGTCAGCAGTCAGGTGTTCGAGCCGCCAGGTGTTCGAGCCGTCAGCAGTCAGGTGTTTGAGCCGTCAGCAGTCAGGTGTTTGAGCCGTCAGCAGTCAGGTGTTCGAGCCGTCAGCAGTCAGGTGTTCGAGCCGTCAGCAGTCAGGTGTTCGAGCCGTCAGCAGTCAGGTGTTTGAGCCGTCAGCAGTCAGGTGTTTGAGCCGTCAGCAGTCAGGTGTTCGAGCCGTCAGCAGTCAGGTGTTCGAGCCGTCAGCAGTCAGGTGTTCGAGCCGTCAGCAGTCAGGTGTTTGAGCCGTCAGCAGTCAGGTGTTTGAGCCGTCAGCAGTCAGGTGTTTGAGCCGTCAGCAGTCAGGTGTTCGAGCCGTCAGCAGTCAGGTGTTCGAGCCGTCAGCAGTCAGGTGTTCGAGCCGTCAGCAGTCAGGTGTTTGAGCCGTCAGCAGTCAGGTGTTTGAGCCGTCAGCAGTCAGGTGTTCGAGCCGTCAGCAGTCAGGTGTTTGAGCCGTCAGCAGTCAGGTGTTTGAGCCGTCAGCAGTCAGGTGTTCGAGCCGTCAGCAGTCAGGTGTTCGAGCCGTCAGCAGTCAGGTGTTCGAGCCGTCAGCAGTCAGGTGTTTGAGCCGTCAGCAGTCAGGTGTTTGAGCCGTCAGCAGTCAGGTGTTCGAGCCGTCAGCAGTCAGGTGTTCGAGCCGTCAGCAGTCAGGTGTTCGAGCCGTCAGCAGTCAGGTGTTTGAGCCGTCAGCAGTCAGGTGTTTGAGCCGTCAGCAGTCAGGTGTTTGAGCCGTCAGCAGTCAGGTGTTCGAGCCGTCAGCAGTCAGGTGTTCGAGCCGTCAGCAGTCAGGTGTTCGAGCCGTCAGCAGTCAGGTGTTTGAGCCGTCAGCAGTCAGGTGTTTGAGCCGTCAGCAGTCAGGTGTTCGAGCCGTCAGCAGTCAGGTGTTTGAGCCGTCAGCAGTCAGGTGTTTGAGCCGTCAGCAGTCAGGTGTTCGAGCCGTCAGCAGTCAGGTGTTCGAGCCGTCAGCAGTCAGGTGTTCGAGCCGTCAGCAGTCAGGTGTTCGAGCCGTCAGCAGTCAGGTGTTTGAGCCGTCAGCAGTCAGGTGTTTGAGCCGTCAGCAGTCAGGTGTTTGAGCCGTCAGCAGTCAGGTGTTTGAGCCGTCAGCAGTCAGGTGTTTGAGCCGTCAGCAGTCAGGTGTTCGAGCCGTCAGCAGTCAGGTGTTCGAGCCGTCAGCAGTCAGGTGTTCGAGCCATCAGCAGTCAGGTGTTCGAGCCATCAGCAGTCAGGTGTTCGAGCCATCAGCAGTCAGGTGTTCGAGCCATCAGCAGTCAGGTGTTCGAACTGTCAGCAGTCAGGTGTTCGAGCCGTCAGCAGTCCAGTGTTGGAGGGGTCAACAGTCAGGTGCTCAAGTGGTCAGTATTCAGGTGCTCCAGTGGTGAGCAGTCAGACTGGAAAGGTGTCATGGCGGTGAGGGGTCAAAGCAGTCAGCTAATGCTGACAGGTTGCTCCCTTACTCTGAAGGTGTCAGCAGCTCAGTTACCTGTGTAACCACTAACCAGCGTAATTGCTTTTCCTTTTTATCCACCCATCTCTTAGTCTAACCTAGACTACCGCTGACTCTTTCTCATGGGTATCTGAAGTGACTCATCTTATTCAGGACAAGAACACTTTAAGAAATTGAATTGGTGCTTTATTGCGTTATTCCACAAACCAGCTGTTTGGGCACCGCTGGGGTGCAGCGATATCTCATTTTGGAATGTCAGGGGCCTGTGGTTTGATTAATAACGAGCATGGGGATTTATTCCAGGACCACACATGCAGAAGGCAACACAGAATTAAATATTCAACATTTCTGCTGATAAATCAAGGTGTTAGTAACCAGCGGTCTATACGGAAATCACAGGTGTGGATCCACTTCCAAAGGGCCATAAAATCTGATAAATCAGTAACGTTGATGAAAATCATCTTTACTGGAATTTAACAAGCAAGAAAGAAGTCATTTATCTAATTCAGTGTAGCATTTATTTAGTGAAACTATTTATGCATAGTCTAATTATTGTTTCTTTTTAATTATTATTTTTTATCTATTTTTGATGACTAATTTTACTATCACATTTATAGTACTTGAGGCAGCTAATATTTTTTGGCTGTGGGTTTGTTATGTTCTCTTGTTTTTAAATGTGTTGTGAGCAGATTTACTAATCCTAATATACAGACGGCGTAAATGTAGACAATGTGAAATGTGCCAAATTTATCACAGTGGCTCACGCTGGATGAGAAAGTTGGGTCATCCTTGGACACTTTTGTCCAACTTTACACCACCTTTTACCGTCTGTGTACGGACCACAATGTACAGCCCTGTCCATGGTCTCCTGTCCCGAACTTCACAGCGCTATAGGCACCTGTTGAGTTCAGGTCGGGAAAGCCACGGCCATGGACCGTGTTTCACAGACGTCTGAATTTGGCTTTATATTTATATTTTGCACCAAAATGTCAGCAAAGACACGTCCCTGCCAGTGATGAGATGACACCGTCTCAATTGGGGTATAAATACTGTTTTAATTTAAATAATTAAAAGGTCTAAAACTAATTTGACAATTTGTGCTCCATTGCTCCAAAAATTGGTACATTTGCCGTCAAAGTGGAGGCTCTTTCCACAATAGTAAATCTGCTATCATGTCTTTTACTGCTATCATTACAGGGGTTGTCACATCACAGAAAACTTATTTCCTCTCAATCCTAACGCTCCCAGAAAATAGTGGTTTTTGCAACAGGTAACCACAGACAGATCCTACATGGGAAATGTGTAGACAAATAACCGTCCACAGTAATATGTGGCCCAGGTCTATAGGTGGGAACGTTGCTTTCTAATGGCTCTTGATTGTGATCCAAAGAGGAGAATTCCAAGAAGGACCCCCATCTGTAACATGCAGACTAACCCTTATTCTCTAAATCCCGACCTAACCTGCTCTAAAATTCTTGAAGAAATATGGCTCACTGTCCCCTTGAATGGGGGTTTCCGGTTTCAAAAAGTCCTTTTACTCCAACTGCTGCTTGTATTTAAAAAAACAAACAAACAAGCCAACTGTGCATTACTCACCCTCCCCAGGTCCAGTGCTGAATTTCAGCTGTGGCTCCCGGTGTTTATTATTGTCTGCAGAACTAACGTCACATTGACAGTGCAGCAGCCAATCAATGAACTCACGTGACATCAGCGATACAGACAATAGCATATATTAGGCTCAGCAGAGACTCAGCGCTGGACCCTGGGAGGGTGAGTAAAGGACATTTTGTATTTTTTAAACAATCTGCAGCCAGGAAATAGTGGTTTTTGGAAACAAAAAAAAACCCTTTAAAGGCTTGGGGCTCAAGTCTGCGGACAGTCTATGAGACTGCAGACTTTTGAATCCTCAAAGCTCTCACCGTGGCCGCAGTCAGGATTCTCCAGGGCCTGCGTCGGGGTCAGCAGACCGCAAGTATTTTATTTACATAATTCTGGACCCATTCTGACTAGATGTATCTGGCTTCGCTCAGTTCACTTGTATTGAGTGTGGCTACGCGTGTCTAGTCGGCACGGGACTACGTGTATGCAACTCAAATTCTTGTGGTCACGCGTCCACCCGCTCCCAGCGCCGGCGAATCCTGACAGTGTGCAGTGTGCGCTGTGAGGCTTCACAAGTCTGAAGTCACAAAAAGTGACTGCATACTTGAACCCCAAAGCCTGGACAACCCCTTTAAGCATCACTACTTTTTGGTTTGGAGAATTAGGAGGGTTCCAAAAAAGATTTAAGGTCTAGTTGGTGCATGAATTAATTTATGGGCAACTGGTTGAGGTAGACTGGGGTTTATGTTTCTGAAATATAGTCATGGTTATGCCAGTTTCAACATGCATCACCTATCCACACAATAGATGTTAAATATATGACCCCTGGGGGTCCAACTGCTGGGACAAGAGGACCAAAGTCCCCTGTGTGAGTGGAGTGGAAGTGATCATGTGTGACGGTGAATAGAGCAGTGGTTGCACGTGCCCATTCACACTCCCATTGTCGAGATCCTTGGGGGCTCCGCCAATCAGACTCTTAGCGATCATGGATAGGAGATATATTATGTTTATTCGACAACCCCTTTATATTTAGTTAGCTTATTCTTTTAGGGCTCCCTACACTTTTCATCCTCACCGTGATGTTCATGGTAAACGCTCTTTCTCGATTTGTGTAATGAACAAGTAATTCAATCAGTTTCCTGCGGGTGACTTGCAGGGCGCTAGGCTTTGGCAGGTTTTTCTCTGTGTTGTCATGCGGGCATCAGAGAGAAGTGGAGCCATAATCCAGGTATCACATCTCTGGCTGCTGTGACTTCTGCTCTCAATTATCTGTGCAAAGGTTAATTGCATTGAAGTGGGAATGAATGCTAATATGTCACGCTGCCATTAATTGGCATACAGCCCGAACCCACCTATAATTATAGATCTACACTCTCCACGCGGCCTCGGCCCACGGATAGAGGTGACTATGGCAGCAATAATCGAGACTGTCTCTGTAGGCAAACGCTGAAGTGCACAGTTATGTAAGACACGGTCCAGACAACGTTTGTTTTTCCACACGGTGATAGTTTTTCATTTTCTTGACAGTTATCAGACAAAGACGTATACAAATGACAGCAAAATGGTTTATAAGAAAATGTGTCATTGCCAAAGAATAATAGGAGAGGAGATGTAATCAGCAAAAAAACATCATAAATTACCATAAACATGTTCACCCTGCTGAAAAGATGGAGATGTTTCATCAAATACTTACAGGAGTACAAAAAGAGTGCAACTAAACTAGAACAAGAGTATACATTATTAAGGTTTTTACTTAAAGAAGTTGTTGGGAAAAATTAAACTTTGCCCAGGGGACTGGATATGTAAAAATAACTAACTCTGAGCAGTGATGACACCTCTCCACCTACTGTGTCCTGTGATTGGCGGCAGCGTGTCTTTGGATGCTTTATGATGATGTGCTGCACAAAGTAGGAGCAACCTGCGCTGGACTCAGGTGGGTGATAGTAGGCAAGTATAACTGAGTTTGTTATTTTTTTATATACCCAGTCCCTTGCGCAAAGTTTTAATTTGTTCGGACAGCCCTATTAATGAGTAACTCCTTTAGATAAATTCAGGGTATATTTAGCAGTAAAAAAGCCCTATAGAAAAGTTTACTGTGAAGGGGGAAGAATTTTCTCATTATCATCAGAGGCAGGATTACAATTGCAGGTAGCACCTCTATACAGAGCTGATAACGCATGATTTGCATTCTTGGCATTGGTAAGGGGGAGCTGGGAAGAACGTCTGAAGGCTGAAAAAGCATTTGGGCAAAATCTATTCAAGGTTTACATTTACTTGCTGCTTCAAATTATTTTTCAGAATAAGCTGTTGTGTGTATGCTACGCTCCTTTCCCATCTTTGGCACCATCCCTTCACACCCTTTTCCCATGGCCGCCTTCCTCTGCAGTGGTCCACACTGGATTTCACAAGTTTTCCAGTGAACTGTGGTGACGTCATCAACCAAGGCCTTTTAAGGCAGACTCTCTCCCTCTAGTTATTGTGTATCGGACTATTCAATTACTATATTAATCAGATGTAGCCTCCTTAGATCTACCAATCAGCTGTCTTCTCTGCAAACTCCTATGGTTTCTACAACCTGCATATACTTCCTAGCTCAGGCCTGCTGATTAACCCTTCGTCTGCTGTAAGAATGGCGAACTGCTATCTTGATTTGTTCACATTTCAAATGCTCCTTCATCAGAGTATGAACTAGTTAGCCTCTCATCTCTGCCATCATCGGATATCAATTTGTTTGTGGATTAACCCTTTATTTGCTGTAAACATAACAAACACTCCTTTGGACTTGTACACATTACAAACGCTGCTGAAATTCCTGGCTTTACTATTTTGTCTTCTGTTCCTGTGTTTGTCTACACTCCAGACTCTGTCTCTTCTGGTGTGTCCTACTCCACTTATCTGCCTACCGTCTATCTTATAAGTTTTACTAGTCTAGCCCGCTGGACCATCACCTTCAGGTCTCGCTGATGCGTATAAATCAGATGAGTGCAATCTGATAAATGAGGGACCAATGTTATTCAATGAGGTAATCCAGATCTGCATTTTTTTTCAGCTGTATTAGGGGTGAGAAAAAAATTGCAGCATGATGTAATTTCACTCCAAAATCAGATGGGCGTGAGAAAAAAAATCGCATGCCATATGGACCATCAGTGTGGCATCCGATTTTTACGGATACATTGCAATTCTGTAACTGCTGAAAAAATGGATTGCACATTGAAAGCACTCGGATGACAAGTGAGAAAAAAATCGTTCCACTTTCCAGGATGAAAACTGGATGGACTTTTTTATATGCTCGTATGACCCCGGCCTCAGTCCGTGTGTTCACCCTGACCTCCGGCTTAGTGAAACAACCTCACCAGTTGAGCACTCACATTGCACATGCTACTTTCTGCTTATTACATGCTTTGTATACTGCATTAATTAGCAGTCTAATTTTTAGTTTACTTTTAGCACTAGAAACCTCTGCATTTTTTTTTGGTCTGCTCAGCGTCCTTTTCCCTTTTTCCTTCTCCCTAGACTTTTATAAGCAGCAGGTATAATTTGATCCCTTACTGAAATAGATTTGTGGACAGATTTAAACAGTTCTTGAGATTGAATGATCAGCGCTGGGAGAGGAGAAATGACTGGTAAGTTGGGAAAACGGATATATTACAAAGTTTCTGATCTTCGCTTGTACTATTGATTTATGAAAATAATTTAGAAGTGTAATAACTCTTACAGGAGTCTGGTAATTTTTTTTTTTTTATAAAACCACATTGTGTATCCACACCAGAAGAGACTTTTGGAGGTAACAGTGACTACATCCTAGTTAAGGATCGGACTGGCCCATAGGGAAACAGGTGAATCCCCAGTGGGCCCCTCTGCAGGAGTAAGCCACTTACCCCCAACATGAGCAGTAGTTTGCATAATACATTTGATTTCTTATGTACAGAATGAGGATAATGTATTAGTTGTGTAGCACCCTGAGGATTCGGCTGCTACAGGGGTATTACACCTCAAGCCAGAGGTGTGGTATTCCACTCCCGGGTAAGGATGGAGTATGGAACTGAGCTAGTAGGCTGCATGCACTACATACATCCCATTTCCGGGGGACAGAACAACGGTACTCCCACCAGTATATGTGCAGGTACGACAGCGTCTGTCCCTGGCTGGAGTGGGAGGGGGGTGGAACATCCCAGTAGTGTAGGGGCAGATAGGGGGAGTAGTCTGGGTAAAGCTAGGAGCTCATTGGGTGCTGGTCACCTGGGCTCACACATAGAGGGAGTATATAAGGTGGGCACCATCTTAGATCAGGGTTCAGTTCAGGCAGGAGGAGAAGAGCAGAGGAGCTCAGCCAGGAGGGCTGACAGGGAGCTGTGGCTCCGGCTGGGCCCAGCTCCAGAGCAAAGCCTGCAGTGAAGCAGAGGAGAGAGGAGTCAGAAGGACCCAGAGAAAGACAGAAGGAACCCCAAGATCCCAGAATAAGGACAGAAGGGTGAGGGGTTGGCGGACAAGGGTACCGGAACCCAAGCTGGCAGAGGCAGAAGTAAACCTTAGCCAGGAACCGGAGGTCGTGGTCAGGATCTGCCGCGACCCTCACCAAATCCACTAGAGAGGCACACCAAGTATAGGGTCAGGGAGCCCAGAGATGGCTTGACCACCAAGAGACCCGAGGGAGCCGGACAAAAGTGGATCCCTGGTGGGAACGGCCAGAGGAAGGGAGAGTCAGAAAGGAGCTCAGGACCACGCTCCGGAATTGCCTGGGGGTTGGCCAAGTCCAGGACCTGGTGGACGCAGCACGGCTCGGGTGGTCACTCAAGGCCAGAGTGACTAAAAGCAACATCAGTGAGTAAAAACCCTGAAACTGCATCTCCTGACTCTGCCTCTCCTTCCTGCATCATCACAACCCCCATCATCCACACCTGCTGCCCTGAGGCCATACCCCTCCCGTTGGGGGTTATACCATCACTGCTGCACATATACCACCGGCCTCAGCGGACTGCTCTGCAGCGGCGGCTTCAAAGCCGCACTCAATGGGTGGCGTAGTCGACACTTAACAACATCTACTGCCATAGACTGCCACTTAGTTTGACACCCTGGGCACGGACCGGGTCACCGCCACAAGGACTACTACCCCCATACAGATCCGGCTCCGGGTATCCCCTTGAACATGGCCCAGGGGGCGCGTCAACTTTGGCGTAGTCGGCAGGATCACGTGCCCGCAACCACCGGGTACTGTGTGCCTGAAGAAAAGTTCATATTTACCGTAAAAAGAAGTCTCCCGCCGGTTCCGGAGGGTCCCCGCCATCGGACGCCATCTCGGATCGTTTCCCGCCGTTTGCCCGCCATCTGCAGTCTTTTCCCGCCATCCACAGAGTTTCCCGCCATTGGGAAGCGGTTCCCGCCATCTGAGAAGATTTCCCGCCTTGGCAGAGCGGACGCCATTATGGGCGTGCCAGAGGGTGGCAAGAGGCCACCTCCCATCGTGGGCCAGGACCAAGAATGGCGCCAAAAACGGAGACCGCCCCCACCAGTAGAGACTGTGATGCTTGAGATGTCCATCAGCGTGGGGGGTCTGCCCCTGGAACTGACAATCACCAAGTTGCCCCAGGACCGCCCTCAATGGGGGCGGTTACAGAACAAAAGAGTGAAGATGGGAGCAGCTTGGAGGAGTCTGGAGAAGTCGCACCCGGAGATGGAGGGAGAGTCAGGCAGCACCGACCCTGTGGTCAGGAGCCTGCTGCAAGCGACAACCCCACTAGGCCTGGTGGAGATCCTGGCACAGCTCCCCCGAGACCGGGAGTGTGCGCAGACCGAGCTGGAGCGCCTCGCACGGAGGATGGCCCAGGTGCAGCGAGAAACGCTGACGGAGTGGAGCAGAGAGATGGCCCTGCAGGCAGGAGCCCGCCAGCGAAGCATGCCACCCGCAGCGAGGAGCAAGTCCACCTCTGAGGACGGCGAAGGATGGACGACGGCCGGAGACGACGCCGCGGAGGGAGCCGAAGAGATGAAGGCAGGTAATGGGGACGACAACATCCCGTGCCCAGAAGCCGTAAACCTGCCCCAGCTCCCCGTCGCAGAGCCCGAAGCCCCACTCACCGTTCCCGTAGCCGCTGCGTCATCGCTCCAAGCTAGGCCTCAAGCGGCCGGAGCCGCGGCCACGCCCCCTGTAACGTCACGCGCCTCAACCTTGAGCGCGGCCAAGCAGGAAGCGCCACCGGCCTGGTCGCAGGGCCGAGTACCCCCGGGCGCCGCCGTCTTCACTGCGCCCTCTACCACCATCATGCCACCGGCCTGGTCGCTGGGCCAAGTAACCCCGGGCGCCGCCGTCTTCACGGTGCCCTTCACCTTCAGGGTGCCCCAGGCCTGGTCGCAAGGCCTGGTGAACCCGGGCGCCGTTACCACCACCGCGCCCTCAAAGTCCACAGCGCCACACCTGGGTGAAGACACCTGCCCGGATGGGCAGCCCCCTGTGTGGCCACCGGAGTACCATCATCCCCGACTCCGGAAAGAAAGACCCCTGGATGAGCCTCTGATCCCGGCTCCGGCGCCCGCCAAGATCACCCCACTCTCGTTGGAGGAAGCCCAGTTCGAGTGGGACTTTACCGGTGAGGGCCTAATGGGATTCACCGAGGAGACCCGGGCGGCCGCAGCTGAGCGTGCGGAGTGCTGCCGGCAGCAGTTAGAGGTCTTTGACAGAGAGAGGAAAGAGAGGCGGGTCCGCGAGGAGCGGCTGCAAGTAAAGAGTGCAGAACAAAAGAGCCGGACCCGACGGAACCCCCGTGCAGCCCACGGTCCCCGTGCCACCGGGACTGTAATTAAATTCCAGTTGCAGCACGGTTGGGGCTTCATCAGAGACCATCACACCCCCGGCGACGTCTTCGTGACCAGAAGAGATGTCGAGTCCCACCTACCGGAGGGACACAGAGGTCGTGACTTATACCTGGGTGATGAGGTCACCTTCACCCGGCATCAGTGCGCCAAGGGCCCGTATGCCCTGCATGTGCATAGACTGACTGAGGAGGAGCTACGGGGTGAGGAGGATCAAGAGGACCCGGATGGGTCTAAAGATTACCCTCAGCCAAGAGCACACCGCCACTGATGAACTGTAAATAGATTATGTAAATAGTTACCCGTGTGGGTACAAAAACTGCTGCTACCAAAGTGTAGTCCCCGTCGGGACCAGCAAGTGAATACCCGTGTGTCCCTATCCTCTAACAGGCTGAGGACTGTGAACAGCCATTCCTTTTCCCCACTGGCCGAGGACTGAGAGCGGCCATATTCCCCTTTTGTACATAGTTGCGCTTTCTAAGGCGCCCCCTACTGGTTTTGTAAGGAACTGTGTTTTTCTACCAGAGACTGTGGCACTTACCTGGTCACAATTTGCATCGTGGCCGGAGGAACAAGAAGGTTTATATGAAAAGTTTATGCTGCTGATAATGTTTATATGTTTGATATGTTTATGTTATGAAAAAAAATTGTATGTTTTTGGATGTTTTTATTCTTTTACAGCCCGAGGACGTGCTGTGATTTACCAGGGGGGAATGTAGCACCCTGAGGATTCGGCTGCTACAGGGGTATTACACCTCAAGCCAGAGGTGTGATATTCCACTCCCGGGTAAGGATGGAGTATGGAACTGAGCTAGCAGACTGCATGCACTACATACATCCCATTTCCGGGGGACAGAACAACGGTACTCCCACCAGTATATGTGCAGGTACGACAGCGTCTGTCCCTGGCTGGAGTGGGAGGGGGGTGGAACATCCCAGTAGTGTAGGGGCAGATAGGGGGAGTAGTCTGGGTAAAGCTAGGAGCTCATTGGGTGCTGGTCACCTGGGCTCACACATAGAGGGAGTATATAAGGTGGGTACCATCTTAGATCAGGGTTCAGTTCAGGCAGGAGGAGAAGAGCAGAGGAGCTCAGCCAGGAGGGCTGACAGGGAGCTGTGGCTCCGGCTGGGCCCAGCTCCAGAGCAAAGCCTGCAGTGAAGCAGAGGAGAGAGGAGTCAGAAGGACCCAGAGAAAGACAGAAGGAACCCCAAGATCCCAGAATAAGGACAGAAGGGTGAGGGGTTGGCGGACAAGGGTACCGGAACCCAAGCTGGCAGAGGCAGAAGTAAACCTTAGCCAGGAACCGGAGGTCGTGGTCAGGATCTGCCGCGACCCTCACCAAATCCACTAGAAAGGCACACCAAGTATAGGGTCAGGGAGCCCAGAGGAGGCTTGACCACCAAGAGACCCGAGGGAGCCGGCCAAAAGTGGATCCCTGGTGGGAACGGCCAGAGGAAGGGAGAGTCAGAAAGGAGCTCAGGACCACGCTCCGGAATTGCCTGGGGGTTGGCCGAGTCCAGGACCTGGTGGACGCAGCACGGCTCGGGTGGTCACTCAAGGCCAGAGTGACTAAAAGCAACATCAGTGAGTAAAAACCCTGAAACTGCATCTCCTGACTCTGCCTCTCCTTCCTGCATCATCACAACCCCCATCATCCACACCTGCTGCCCTGAGGCCATACCCCTCCCGTTGGGGGTTATACCATCACTGCTGCACATATACCACCGGCCTCAGCGGACTGCTCTGCAGCGGCGGCTTCAAAGCCGCACTCAACGGGTGGCGTAGTCGACACTTAACAACATCTACTGCCATAGACTGCCACTTAGTTTGACACCCTGGGCACGGACCGGGTCACCGCCACAAGGACTACTACCCCCATACAGATCCGGCTCCGGGTATCCCCTTGAACATGGCCCAGGGGGCGCGTCAGTTGCATGTAGCTGAACAGTGGAACCCCCGGAGTCAATGTTACTGGTGGGCCCTTGCAATCCCAGTTCGACACTGTCCTTGGTACCTCCAGCTCCACAAAGAGGAATTCACATTATATCCGAGTGAACACAACATCAGACGGTTAGCACCTTTCTTTACTTTTCCAAAGTAATACCCTACGAGGCGCTCCACCCATTCTTTCTATTAGCCATGTTCCCAAATTCTGGTGTGTTCTTCGCCTTCATAGATGAAGTAAAACATTTCTACGGTGGGATCTGTATGGGATTTTTCTTTTTCAGCCATCTTTTTATCGCCACACTAGTATAAATTGTTACACACCCTCTGTATGATGTTTACTACTTTCTTTGAGTTCCAGAACTTCTAAAGACTGCAATCTGGACTTCAAGGGTGGTTGCAACTTGTGAACATAACTGAAATGAAGCCTTGGATTCACGCTCTTTTATCATTCTTCAGAGGATTTCAAGCATATCTATTGTATGGTCATTTAAGTGTATGAAAGGAATACCCAATAAAGAACACATTGGGAGCAATTATGGAACCAAACAAATGAGGCGACACCAGACATATAAACTGGAGAACATACAAAACAACCCAAATACCATTCATGTGGTCATAACCCCAAGTTGAGCTGAAGCCCTCAAGCCAGTTCTCCTTTTCTCTTACGCAGGCTTACAACAAATCAATGTCAGCCGTAGAAATGCAGAAAGAGAAAGTTTTCTTTCATGTTCTAATATATTTGCTATCCACCTAGTAAACATCAGGGCATGGATGTTTATACCATATCAGATGCTGATATAGGTTCTCATAGTCAGGACCCTCATCTTTAAAGGGGTATTTACAGAACTGAAAGTTTCATAGTTTTTAAGGTTGAAGGTAAACATCATATACAATCCATACCCTAACATGTTGATCCAGAGGAGGGCAAAAACACCATGAGGCAAATGCTAATTGCCCCATATTAGCGAAAAATTCCTTCCTGACTCCACAAGCAATCAGACTAAGTTCCCTGGATCAACGTTTCATCACAGAACCTAGTACCCATAACCTGTAATAATATATTTTTCACGAAAGGTATCCAGGTCATCCTTTAATTCTTTTTTAGCAAATCAATCATGACAACATCATGTGGCAAAGAGTTTCATAATCTCATTGCTCTTACAGAAAAGAGTCCATAATCTCACTGCTCATACAGAAAAGAGTCCATAATCTCACTGCTCATACAGAAAAGAGTCCATAATCTCACTGCTCATACAGAAAAGAGTCCATAATCTCACTGCTCATACAGAAAAGAGTCCATAATCTCACTGCTCATACAGAAAAGAGTCCATAATCTCACTGCTCATACAGAAAAGAGTCCATAATCTCACTGCTCATACAGAAAAGAGTCCATAATCTCACTGCTCATACAGAAAAGAGTCCATAATCTCACTGCTCATACAGAAAAGAGTCCATAATCTCACTGCTCATACAGAAAAGAGTCCATAATCTCACTGCTCATACAGAAAAGAGTCCATAATCTCACTGCTCATACAGAAAAGAATCCATAATCTCACTGCTCATACAGAAAAGAGTCCATAATCTCACTGCTCATACAGAAAAGAATCCATAATCCCATTGATCAAATGTAAAATAATCCATAATTTCACTGCTTTTGCAGTAAAGAATCTATAGAATCACCGCTGTTACGGTAAGGAATCACTGGCTATTATTATGATTGAATCTTCTTTTCTCTAGGTGCACCCTTGACACCGTTGCAGGCCTATGTGTAAAAAGATCTCTGTACCGTTCCCTCATATATTTTTACATTGTAATCAGATCGCCCCTAAGCCTTTGTTTTTCCATACTGAATAACCCCAAGTTTGATAACCTGCCTTGGTGTGACAGTCCACCCAATCCCTTAATAATATTGGGTCAGTAAACTATGACATATCCCCTACTCATTGAATAGGATGTAATTTACTGATTGCTGAGGGTCCAACAACTGGGGCCCCCAGCAATCTTAAGAAAAGGGCTTTGCAACCCAGGAATAAGGCTCATCTTGAATGGAGCGGAGATGCACATGCTCGACTTCCCCTTCATTCATTGTCTAAGAACCTGACGGGAATAGCAGAACTTTGGGCAATGTGTTCTCCGGCAGTCCCACACAATGAATGGAGTAGAGGTCAAGCAAGTGCGCCGACATCCATTCAAGAAGGGGCTGCAGAACCGAGTACTCGGGATTAGAAAGGTCTTTCCTTGGGATCACTGGTGGTTCCCGAGGTCAGACCTCCAGCTATCAGTAAGATATTACCTATTCTAAAGAAAAGGGAATACATTTTAATTCTGGGAACACCACATTAAATTAGCATCAACTTGCTAAATCAACACATTAAACAGGACATTGATTTAAAAAGGGGTAGTCTCAAGTTTGGATGTTCCCAATCTTTGGGGGTCCAAGTACTGGGATCTCCAAAGATCTTGACAGAACTGCAAAGCTCTGCGTGAATAGAGCCAAAGTCGATCATGTGCACTGCCGCTCCATTCATTCTTATGGGACTGTCGAAGACCAGCGAGTGCATCGCTCGCCTATCTCCAGCGGTTCGATTAAGAATAAATAAGCGTGGCAATGCGCATGATCAACCTCTGCTCTTCAGAGCCCCAGTTCCAGAATTGGTGGGGTCCCAGCGGTTGAAACCTCTATCAGAAAGTTATTCCTTATCCATGGATATGGGATAACTTCGAAACTTGAAAAAAGTCCTTTAAAAGTGTTGAACACTAAATCCAAGTTATCACGTTTCCATGGGTCCCAACGCTCTGACCTTCACCAATCCCAAGAACTGTGCTTTCAAGAGTCCTGTGTCAATGGAGCCATGGCATGGTCTTGCATACGCACCACTGAGTACAGCAGTCTCATAGATGAGAGGTCTGCCAGGATCGGTTAATGGTACCGATAGTGAGGCTCGCATCGATCAGCAAATTATCACGTATCCTTTGGATCGGTGATAACTTGCATTTATAATACATCCTTTCTCAACGGTAAATGTGTAATGCTTCATCTTCCCTGAGGGGGCACTGTAGGGAAAGTGTTTACTTGCTGCCAGGCTCTAACACTGATTGCTACTGATCGCAGCAGAGGTAAATTGTCATTAATGTGAAACGAAAGGCAATAATAAATCAGTCTGAATCCATACCAATGAAGGTATAAAGCAAATCCTCAGCACCTTTTATAACAAAAGATATTAAGTGAGGTCAACAGCTAAATAGACAACCCCCGTATAATTGCTCTATTTTTCCCTGGGGTCCCATTAACCTACCTATATGAGCTAGTTCTTGCACAAGGACACAATACAACCTGATTGCAAAATTCTGCAAAGAAAATACCTAAATGTCCCCAAAAATTGTCCTGACAACATAAAGTGGATATAAAAGTAAATATTAATCAATCTTCTTCAGTTTTAAGCCGTGTGACCTCCAGAGGTTCCATGATGATCTGCTACTTATGCCAGGCGTCAGTAGAAATCCTGCCTGACAATGACATTAATTCCTCTAACTCAGAGTCCTGAACTGAGGCCCATAAAACACAGCCAACAGGCGATTAACACAAGACGCTTCTCGAGGCTGACTTTTGGCTTGCTTCTTTATACAATGCACAAATCTTTGGTCAATGCTACTGTTCACTATTCATAAATCTGCCATTGTCCTCCTGATCACCCAAATGTGACAGATTGTGACCCGGGGAAAAGAGATGCAAATCCAGGATGTAGTCAGGGTATTACTATGGCAGCAGCAATGTCCTAATTGATGGAGTTAGTCCCTTGTACAGCCAAGACATCTAAACTCACCCATAATATATGGATCCTTTAACTAGAAGGGTGTACGTAATACAGACATAACCTATGGAGCTCCATGGGATCCAGAGAGGAGGACCCAGGTGAAGTGGACAGCATATTTATTTCTAAATGAGCGCTGAGAATAGATGGATGGGACCTCCTCTATAGGAGCACCACATATAAGGGCCAGGATTCACCAGAGTGTAAAACACTTTGAACTGCATAAAAAGTTTAGCGACTTTTCACGTCAGGCCCGGCCAGATCCAACAAAATGGATAGAGCGTGGACAGGACGGGGAGTGGTGAAGCCCACCCTACAAATTCTACAAAAGCTATGCTACTTTAGTGGTGTAACTTATGCCAGAAAGGTATTCCAGTCCCTGAACAGAGTAACATTTCTGGTGAGGCGCCTCTTGATCGATTAGGCGCATCTATTCCTGCACGCCACTGATGAAGTCTGGTGTGCACAACGCCAATGAATCAAGCCTAAAGAGTCTCTTGACTCCAATTTTTCATTTTTTTTTTTTGCCATTGGGCTATCTTTACTCCTTTGTAGGGCCGGCACCAGGGTTTCGAGGCACTTGGGCCCCTCTTTACTTTCAATTTTTCTATTCTGCCTTCTAATAGCTATAACTTTTCTATTTTTCAGTCCATAGAGGGTTTTTTTTGCAGTACAAGTTGTAGTTTCACCATTACCATTTTGGGAGCCATACAATTTTCTGATCACCTTTTATTCCGTTTGTTTTTGAGAGGCAAGATCAGCAATTTTGCCACTCTAATTTTTTCTTTTTCATTTTGACATTTTTTCTGTAGAATAAATATATTTTATTAGTGCCTCTAGGGAATTAGAATGTGCAATCACTTGTACAATACGCGGACATACTGTAATATTGGTTTAAAATATTGATCTCCTATGAAGCCTAGCACCACGCTTAGCTCCTTAACTGTGTACGTACATGGCAGACATGGGGGCTTTGAGTAGGTCTCTGGCTGCCATTTCAATGCCATTGGAAACCCCTGATTACATTTTGGGGTCCGATAGGTGCCAGAAGGGACACTTCCACCCCAATTCCAACCTCTTAAATATCACAGTCACCATTGACAATGGCATCTGACCCTTAGATATTATATTTGGGATTCCTCATAAGTTTGACCTCCATCTTGGCTCCTTGTTTTTGTCCTGGCTCCAAGCTCTTGCTATGTGACCATGCTCCTGCTTGGTGACCATGTTCTGGTCCATTACTGATGGCTCTATTCCTTATCTTGCCTAGATCCTTATATACCTGGTGCTACTCCTAGTCCTTGACTTGCTATCCAGCTATGTCTGACACCCTTTTTTATCTTGGCTTTACATCCTGTCCTGGCTCCATATTCCTACAATGTGACCACGTTCCTGCCTTGTGACCATGTTCCTGTCCGCTACTCCTGGCTCCATTCCTGATCCTGCTCATCATGGGCACAACATTTTCACTATTAATTACTGAAACTGAATGTTAGGAAGGAGCAGCATAGATTGCCCTGTCTCGTCTTTTTGACGTTCCCTTTGCTATATATTCTGCTCTCTTCTCTCTCCATAAAGATTAATGAATAATATCTATATATTCTTCCATCTCTTCTCCACTTTTCAGATAAAATGAGCTACCGGATGAATACACCAACCCTTACAGACATTATGTTTCATTAGGGATAATGTATTAATAGTGGTAAAAACTGAACATTTCAGCGACGGTGATGGGATTACTCCTCGATATAAAGTTTAAACGGCCACTAAACCCAAAATTATAGAGTTTTATATAAATGAGTGCTAAATTCTAAAAGCTACATAATATTAACACAGGATTTATCTGCTACTAAATAATTATGCTGTAGATAAGAGAAAGACGGGCAATGAGCAGAGGTCTTAAAAGAAGATATCCAGTATGGAAAAAAACATGGCTGCCTTCTTCCAAAAACAGCATCAAAGTCGCTTGTCTATTAGTTGTGTGTGGTAGCACAATTCACTTCAATAGAGCTAAGCTCCAATATCGGACACAACCTGTAAACAGGGGTTGTACTGTTTTTGAAAAAAAGAAGCCTTTTTTTTCTAATCCCGGATAACCCCTTAATCTCTTGGCACTGAGACCAATTTTCATTTTTGCACTTTTGTGTTTTCCTCCCCCTCTTCCAAGGGCCATCATTGTCGTTCAAGGGCTTTTTTGAGGGACGAGTTGTAGTTTTGAAAGACATGATTCATTTTACCTTGTAATATACTGGAATTTTATTTAAGTGGTGAAAAATAAATGTGGAAATTTGAAAAAAAAAATTGATTTTGTTTCACCATTTTATGCAATTTTTAAAACATTTTTCCATTGATAGAGCTGTGGGAGTGCTTGTGCTTTTGTATGACGAGCCGATGGATTTGTTAATACCATTTTAGAGTACGTATGGCATTTTCATCGCTTTTTATTAAGCATTTTTTAGGGAGGTAAACCGGATTAGGGTTGTCAGATATCTCATACTTAAGTCAAGTAAAATAATGTCACGTGATAATTGGGAAAAACACAGCACCGATATCACAGGACCACCATCAGTCATGGGGGTATGTTTTTCTCCTTTATGTGCGGCACTAAAAGGGTAACTAAATCTTTCACACAAAGATTGCAAGTGGATTGGTGGGGTCCTGAGACCTCTCGCTCAAAAACCCTTTGTAAAGTGAACAGTCACAGCATAAGGCGGAATATGGATACAATAGAAAGTCTATAGCTTTGCAAACTGTATGAAAGGTTTAATTCCTCTTAAAAAGTTTTTTTGCTTTTGGAAAACTTTAATCCTCTGTCGCAGTTTGTTTTAAAAAGACAAACTGAGCTTTACTCATTCACCCCTGGTCCATCACTGAGTCTCTGACGATGCTCCCGACGTCTGTTATTGTCTGCAGCATTGATATCCTATCGACAAAGCTGCAGCCAACAACTAAGCTCAATGGCTCCGCCTGAGTAGATGGCACTAGCCACTCAGAACCGCTGAGCTCAATTATTGGCTGCAGTGCTGTCGAAGTGACGTCAGCGGTGCAGAAATGAACAGACACTGGGAGCAGCGGTGAGGACTCAGCAATGGACCTTAATAAAGTGAGTAAAGCAGTTTGAATTTTTTTTTATACAAACTGCAGCTGGTACACAAGGATTTTCTGAAAATGAAAAACCCCTTGAAGAATTTAATGAGGGGTTGTCAACTACTGAACATTATGTGTATCAAGTATCAGAGAAATTCCTTCACTAGATCAATAATAATAATAATCTTTATTTATATAATGCCAACATATTCCGCAGCGCTTTACAATTCAGAGGTTCATATACAACAGTCATAAGTAACATATAGCTAAAGACAATACAATAATTAAAGCAAAAATAATGACGTCCCTGCTTGTAAGAGCTTACAATCTACAATGAGGTGGGGGTGACACAAAGGACAGGGGCTTGTTTACAATGATGGTCCAGCCATCTTGAGGGGATGAGGGCTTTTGGGTGCGGTGGAGTTTGATGGAGACTTATGTTTGGAGAAATAATAAATAGGCTTTAAAAATATAAAAGGACAATCTAAATGGTAAAATATCTCTGCTATATGTCACCTTTTACATTCCATTCTATACTCACTGATACGTGTCTGCCCCCCCCCCACTGCAGACACTATCTGATGGAGGAAGGCGCTATACTGTGTAGCCGGGCATGGTGTTAGCTCTGGCTTTGATCAACTGGCCATCTCCTGGTGATCTGACCAGCTGCTAATTTATCCACAAGAAGCTCCCACAATGTCCCTCACCTGATGATTTAGCCTCTTCTATAAATTTAGAAGCTGCTTAAGGGGTGCACGTGGTGTGGGGTGCATGCATGTGTCTTCTTGCGCTAAGTG
This sequence comes from Phyllobates terribilis, assembly GCF_046119375.1. NCBI lineage: Eukaryota > Metazoa > Chordata > Amphibia > Anura > Dendrobatidae > Phyllobates > Phyllobates terribilis. The sequence goes on from NW_027362767.1 coordinate 380,023,465, forward strand.
TCATTGGCGCCAAGTGTGGGCAGTTATTTCATTTGGCAATTATTCATTATGTGGCGCCCATGGGGGTTCAGTCGCCACAGAGGTACTGCACCTCACCCAGAGGTGTGGTGCCTCCTTCTCTCAGGTAAGGAGGGAGTGCTGCCCGGGACCCCAACACCCACATTCAACACTACACTACTCCAGGCCGGCTGGAAGGGCATTATGCATTGTGTTCTGCTGAACCCTGTCCCTGGCTGGAGTGGGGGGAACCAAAGAGAGGGGGAACCAGTAGTGGGTGTGGGTGGAGGATGTAGAGTAGGGGAGCACCATAATAGGAGATATATAAAGGGAAGTCATCTTAGGGTGGCAGGAGAGGTCGGTCAGTCAGTCAGTGAGTAGGAAGGAGAGGAGGGGAGCAGAGTCTCTTCAGGAGCTCTGCTCCACAAGTGGGGCCTAGCAATAGAGGCCCAGGAGGGGAGCAGAGGAGAAAGGCTCTGGTAACAGAAGAGATCCCAGGGGGTACGGTGAGTGCAGGACGGCACCCGTACGCCACGAATCTGCCAGGTGTCAGAGGGATCAGGCCACAGGAAGGGAACCGGTCCCTGGACCAGCCGTGCTACTCCAGGTCTCGGCTGGAAAAACCGGAGGCTTCTGCACTTCCATGGTGCAGTTGCCACAGCCTCACCCTAATCGCCGTGAAGGGCATCAAGTAGATCCGGGAACTCCAGGTTGCCCAGAAGGGACTTCAGAGCACCCGATCGGGACTGTGTGTGGGGGAGCGCAGGGCAGGAGGGAGAAGACCCAGCGCGTGAAGTCGGTCAAGGAAAGGAACATAAGAAAGGGGGTCCCGTTAAGTGCTTCTAATCTACCTGAAGGAATGCTGAGCCCCTGCCTGGCAGACGCAGTGCAACGCGGAGGCTGACACCCGTACAGTGTACCTGAGAAACTTGATCAAGAACTGTGAGTAAAACTCGGATGACTGCACTGCACTGCCTCCGTCAGTTATTTCTGCACTACAAGCCCCAGCATCATCACCAATTGCACCTACACTGCCCCGGGGGCCCGCTCCGCCTGTGGGGAGCAGAAACATCCCAGCTGCCATCCCATCACCCCCCGGAGGTCTGCAGTAGAGCCGGTAACCATTACCGGAAACCACAGGTGGCGTCACGAGACAAATTGTATACTAAAACCCCTTTTTAAAGAGAGACCCAGAGTACGGGCACGGGAGCCGACTGCCGTGACATCCTAAACAAGGTAAAAGGCCCGGGTACCGAGTCCCCTATATTCCTCCTGGGTGACACAATTACAGGAGTCAGGTAACCACACTTTATATCCTCTTTAGCTACGCACTGAAAGATAGTACACATTCACACTAAGCAATGTTTCGATATGTTTTCACTCTCTCCCCTATAGTCCTTCACTTTCTACTAACCCCTCCTAATACCTACACCAAGTAATGAACTCTTGATCTTTCCCTCCATCCTACCCCTCCATCTCACCTCCTCCTCCTCAGAATTGTTCTTTCATATTCAATCTTGTGTCTCCAAACATAGACAGCCACCTCATGCCCTCTCCTACTCCCACCTGCTAACACTTTCTCTGATCCTCCTCACGGCTGCCGATATCTCACCAAACCCTGATCCTCCTCACCTCATCCCCACAGTCACTTCTACCTCTTATCAATGACTTACCACAAATTTCCATAACTTCTCTAACATTATACCCATCCGCCCAACCCCCACTTCCCCAGTCCCACTAACAGGAGCTCTATGGAATGCTCACTCCGTCTGCAACAAACTTTCCTACATCCATGATCTTGTCATTACTAACAAACTCTCCCTTCTCAGCATCACAGAAACCTGGCTCACCCCCTTTGACACAGCTTCTCCAGCTGCACTTTCCTATGGTGGATTCCATTTTTCCCACACACCCCGCTCCAGTGGAAAGCATGGCGGAGGAGTTGGTATACTCCTCTCAGATAACTGCTCCTTTTCCCCAAATCCACTGCGGCCCTCTGTTGCTCTCCCCTCTTTTGAGGCACACTGTGTGCGCATCTACTCCCCTTCCAACCGGCTGTCATTTACCATCCCCCAGGGCCAGCCACCACTTTCTTCGACCACTTCACCACCTGGCTTGCTTCACTTCATTTCCACTGACATCCCCACTATCATCATGGGCGACTTCAACATCCCCATTGACACTTCCCACTCATCTGTCTCTAAGCTTCTATCCCTCACTTCCTCCTTCAGCCTCAATGGTCTTCCACAGCCACTGACAAAGATGGCCACACACTGGACCTCATCTTCACCCGCCTCTGTTCCCTGTCTAACCTCTCCAACTCACCTCTCCCTCTATCTGACCAGAACCTACTCACATTCTCTTCCCTCTACTCCCCAGGTGCACAACCCCCACTCCACAAACTTGTATACCCTCGCAGAAATCTCAAACACCTCGACCTACACTCACTCTCTGAATTTCTTCTCCCTCTCACAGACATGAGCCCCTTATATGATACAGATGTTGCTCCTGCTTTATATAACACCAAAACAGCTGCAGCCCTCAATTCGGTCGCCCCCTCACACATACCAAAGCTCGCATAATCAACAAGCAACCCTGGTACAACAGCCTGACTAAAGAACTTAGGAGGGCCTCCAGGGTTGCTGAGTGGAGATGGAAAAAGTCCCACTCCAACGAGCACTTCATCGCATTCAAACAGTCCCTCACTACTTTCAAATCTACACTCTCTGCTGCAAAGCAAACATACTTCTCATCTCTCATATCCTCCGTTACACAACCCTAAACTGCTATTCAACACTTTCAATTCTCTCCAACGTCCCCCAGCACCTCCTCCCTCTCCCCTAATCTCATCCGAGGACTTTGCCTCATTCTTCAAGCAGAAGGTTGATACCATCAGACAAAGCTTTTGCCTAAAGTCCCCACAGCCCCTTCTCATATCTAATCAATCCTCCGCCTTCAAAACCAGCTTCTCCGCCATTACGGAAGATCAACTTTCCTCCTTACTCTCCAAGTCACACCTCACTACCTAAGTTGACCCTATTCCGTCCCACCTCATCCCTAACCTTACTACAGTCTTCATCCCAACTCTAACCCACTTCTTCAACCTGTCATTAACAACTGGTGTCTTCTAGTGATGAGTGAGCACTAAAATGCTCTGTGCTCATTGCTCAAATTGAGCAAATTGGAATGCTTGTGTGCTCGGTCCGAGTAAGGAGCCCAATGTAAGTCTATGGGAAACTCGAGAATTTCTCTGGCGGCACCCCCCGGCGGTCTTCAGAGGGCCTAAAAATTGCCAAATCAATGGGAGTCTCAAATGACATGGGAACAGCATGGGGAAGACCCCTAGAAGCATTTCTGATTCTCAGGTCAATGCTGTCAACAATGCTGTCAGAGGTATTACGCCACTTTTACCAACTCACAATAAAACATACTAAAACGAAACCAAAATGGATTTTCCTGGGAAATATGTTAAGGAACATCCTTTCCAGGGTAATGACTTATATGTAGGGCAAAATAAATAACCAAAACCAAAAATGCTCCTCCACACGGGGGGATATGTTCACACGTAGCGTTTTTGATGCGTTTTTGCACTTTTGCATTGCTTTCAACCGTGACAAATGCATTCACCGAGAAATATCATTTTAACATTTTACAACTTATCTGGCCGTGTGGTGTGTGAAACATTATCAGACACATCCTGTTTCATTTATGAAGGAGGGATTGTGAAAGTCACAAACACTATTTTTACAGCCTTACTATTCTTTAAGGGCCAGCAGTCGGCTATGCTTTGTTGTTCCCATTATTAAAGAGTGGGTCCCCTATACTGTTATTGCATATGCAGTGACTGCAAGGGCTGCCAGAAATTTTGACTCACCCCAATACCCCTTTGTAGAGACATAGAGGAGGGTCTCAGTAAAAAAAAAGTTCCCATTATAAAGGAGTGGGTCTCCTAGAGTGGTAATGCCCATGCTGTGACTGCAAGGGCTGCCCAAATTTGGGAAAAACCCCACTAACAATTTAAAGACACATTGAACTAGGCCACAGTAATGAGTATGACATGTTCCCATTAGAAAGGAGAGGGTCTGCTATGCAGTAATAGGGTATGCTGTGAGTCCAATGGCTGCCAAAATTTAGGAAAAACCTCACTAACAATTTAAACACACATAGAGCTGGGCCACAGTAACAAAATGTTCCCATTAGAAAGGAGAGGGTCTGTGTTACACGCCGCTAGGTTCAGATAGGGACAAGAAAGGTTACATGAATTCTTTGGAATCCTGGGGGAACTGTTACTCAGTGCGACCATAGACCATGTGCTGCAGCTTCTCTCAGGCACACAGGGGTATTGACCCTCAGGCACAGACACGTAGGTTGTTTCACTTGCTGACCAGACACACTTGACAAGAGTCCTCATAAATGGTAGAACAGTAGCATTTAATAAGAAGCCGCACAGCCAGTGAAAGTTAAGTATTATGAGAAACAGGCTCCAGTGACAAACAGTACAGTTTCCTTAGCAGCACAGCAGTTCACAGTCTTCCAAGAAGTACAGGACAGCGCAGTTCTAATGCAAAGGAACATTAATGAACACAGCATTCTTTACAGCACAGTGAGATGGAGGAGGAGAGGAGGGTTTGCTGAGGGAGATGATCCCTGTGACACCATTTCTTCCAGTACTTATCTTTCTGCCTGACAATACTCTGCACTGCTAGTTCAGGAACTCTACCTGACCTGTGCTTAGCTTCACTCCTGACTTGAATCCTTTTCACTTGCAGGGGCACTTCTGTGAGATACAGAACACACACACCACCTTTCTCTTCAGCTCCAGACAGACAGTAAACAACTTCCCCACAATCCCCCTGGGGCTCTGCTAAAACACTCCCCTTCTCCTGTGACTGTGTTAACCCCACTAGTTGCTGGATGCTTCTGGAGCACAAAACTATCTGTCTCCTGTGCTTGTGTTACTTCTAATAGTTGCTGAATGTTTTAAAAGCAACAGCACTACTTCTGCATGTCACACTCTGCAACAGCACTACTTCTGCATGTCACATCTGTTATACCGTTATAGTTTATGCAATGAGTCCAATGGCTGCCAAAATTTAGGAAAAACCCCACTAACAATTTAAAGACACATAGAGCTGGGCTACAGTAACAACATGTTCCCATTAGAAAGGAGAGGGTCTGCTATCAAGTTATAGGGTATGCAGTGAGTCCAACGGCTGCCTAAATTTAGGAAAAACCCTACTAACAATTTAAAGACACATGGAGCTGGGTTACAGTAACGAGTACAACATGTTCCCATTAAAAAGGACTGGGTCTCCTATACTGTTTGCCTATGGAGTGAATGCAACGGCTGCCAAAAATGTGGAGGAACTCCAGTGTCCCTTGCAAGAGACGCAGAGGTCGGAGGGCCTCCTGAAAGCAATGTTCCCATTATTAGGAAGTGGGTCTCCCATACTGTTTGCCTATGCAGTGAATGCAATGGCTGCCAAAAATTTGGAGGAACTCCAATGTCTCTTGCAAGAGACGTAGATATGGTGATATGGTAGATATGGTGATGATATGGAAGAGGATGTGGAGGATGAGGATGAGGAGAAGGAGGAGGACAAGAGCAAATAGACAAAATCAGGAAGCGTATATCCATGTCTGGTTGTGAAGACAGAGGTGCATGGAAATAGTGTTAGACCTCCCAAAAAACCCCACTGTATTTGAGTTTATGTTACGCTACTATCATTCGGTGGTGTTGAGAAGTCTGGCTCAATCCAGGCCTTGTTCATTTTTATAAGAGTCAGCCTGTCAGCATTTTCAGTTGACAGGTGGATGCGCCTATCGGTTATAATTCCACCGGCGGCACTAAAAACCCGCTCTGACAAAACGCTAGCGGCAGGGCAGGCCAGGACCTCTAAGGCGTTGAGAGCCAGTTCATGCCATGTGTCCAGCTTGGATACCCAATAATTATAAGGCACAGAGGAATTACGGAGGATGTCAGCAAGGTACTCCCTCATCATCTTCCGAAACTTTTCCCTCCTTGGGAGAGTACCCCGCGCCTCAGGGCCTGTGCAATGGGAGGGTCTGAGAAAACTGTCTCAGAACTTTGACAGTGCTCCCCTGCCTCTGTTGGATTGCATTTGTGTCTCTTTTGCCTGTACTCCTTGATTGTCCAATGAACTGTGACCTCTGCCGCCAGCATTTTCAGATGGGATGTTTTTTTAATAATTCCGCAACAAGGGCCTTCTTGTACGGCACCATTTTATTAGGCCTGTCCTGCAAGGGAATAAGAGACAGAAAGTTCTCCTTGTAGCATGGATCTAGAAGTGTCACCAACCAGTAATGACTGTCACCCAAAATTTGGACAACGCTAGGGTCATGGGAAAGACAGCGTAACATAAACTCAGCCATGTGTGCCAGACTGCAAAGAGGCAAGACTTCCGTGTCCTCACCAAGAGGATGACTGACCATACTCTGCTCCTCATCCTCCTCCTTTTCCTCCTCCTCCCTGTCCTCAGGCCATCCACACTGAACAGACGGTATGACAGTTGTGCAGGTAGTACCGTCTATAGCCTAGGAAACTAGCTCCTGTTCTTCCTCCTCCTCCTCTTCCTCATTGTCTCTTTGATTGTGAGCAGAGAGCGTTTCAGAAGACAGAGAAGCGGGTTGGTGACGCTAATTATGGCGTCATCGCCGCTCACCATCTTGGTGGAGTCCTCAAAGTTTTGGAGGATGGTACATATGTCTGACATCCATGTCCACTCCTGAGGTCTTATGTGTGGAGTCTGAACTGAATACCGATGGCCTTGTTGATGCTGTTACTCAACAACTGCCCTCTTCTGCTCACAAATCCTTCCCAACATCTGCAATGTAAAGTTCCAATGCGTGGGGACATCGCAGATCAGTCGATGAGCTGGAAGCCGCAAACGCTGCTGAAGCACGGCAAGAGGAGCAGAAGCTGTAGCTAGCTTTCTAAAATGGGCACACAAGTGTCGTACTTTGACAAGCAGATCCATCAGATCTAGGTAGGTTTGGAGATACAGCTAAACCACGAGGTTAAGCACATGGGCCAGGCATGATACGCCACCAGGTTCTGGCCATTGTCACACACAACCATGCCTGGCAGTAGGGTCAGAGGTGTCAGTCACAGATTTGCCTGCTCTTTCAGAGCTGTCCACAACTCTTCAGCATTGTGCGGTTTGTCACCTACAGTGGTGGCCAAAAGTATTGGCACCCCTGCAATTCTGTCAGATAATACTCAGTTTCTTCCTGAAAATGATTGCAATCACAAATTCTTTGGTATTATTATCTTCATTTAATTTGTCTTCAATGAAAAAACACAAAAAGAATTGTCCTAAAGCCAAATTGGATACAATTCCACACCAAACCTAAAAAAGGGGGTGGACAAAAGTATTGGCACTGTTTGAAAAATCATGTGATGCTTCTCTAATTCGTGTAATTAACAGCACCTGTAACTTACCTGTGGCACCTAACAGGTGTTGGCAATCACTAAATCACACTTGCAGCCAGTTAACATGGATTAAAGTTGACTCAACCTCTGTCCTGTGTCCTTGTGTGTACCACATTGAGCATGGAGAAAAGAAAGAAGACCAAAGAACTGTCTGAGGACTTGAAAAACCAAATTGTGAGGAAGCATGAGCAATCTCAAGGCTACAAGTCCATCTCCAAAGACCTGAATGTTCCTGTGTCTTCCGTGCGCAGTGTCATCAAGAAGTTTAAAGCCCATGGCACTGTGGCTAACCTCCCTAGATGTGGACGGAAAAGAAAAATTGACGAGAGATTTCAACGCAAGATTGTGCGGATGGTGGATAAAGAACCTCGACTAACATCCAAACAAGTTCAAGCTGCCCTGCAGTCCGAGGGTACAACAGTGTCAACCCATACTATCCGTCGGCGTCTGAATGAAAAGGGACTGTATGGTAGGATACCCAGGAAGACCCCACTTCTTACCCCGAGACATAAAAAAGCCAGGCTGGAGTTTGCCAAAACTTACCTGATAAAGCCTAAAACGTTTTGGAAGAATGTTCTCAGGTCAGATGAGATAAAAGTAGAGCTTTTTGGGAAAAAGCATCAACATAGAGTGTACAGGAAAAAAAAAGAGGCATTCAAAGAAAAGAACACGGTCCCTACAGTCAAACATGGCGGAGGTTCCCTGATGTTTTGGGGTTTCTTTGCTGCCTCTGGCACTGGACTGCTTGACCGTGTGCATGGCATTATGAAGTCTGAAGACTACCAACAAATTTTGCAGCATAATGTAGGGCCCAGTGTGAGAAAGCTGGGTCTCCCAGCAGGACAATGACCCAAAACACACTTCCAAAAGCACTATAAAATTGTTTGAGAGAAAGCACTGGAGACTTCTAAGGTGGCCAGCAATGAGTCCAGACCTGAATCCCATAGAACACCTGTGGAGAGATCTCAAAATGGCAGTTTGGAGAAGGCACCCTTCAAATATCAGGGACCTGGAGCAGTTTGCCAAAGAAGAATGGTCTACAATTCCAGCAGAGCATTGTAAGAAACTCATTGATGGTTACCGGAAGCGGTTGTTCGCAGTTATTTTGGCTAAAGGTTGTGCAACCAAGTATTAGGCGGAGGGTGCCAATACTTTTGTCTGGCCCATTTTGGGAGTTTTGTGTGAAATGATCACTGATTTGATTTTTGCTTCATTCTCTTTTGTGTTTTTTCCTTGCAAGCAAATTAAATGAAGATGATAATACCAAAGAATTTGTAATTTGCAATCATTTTCAGGAAGAAACTGAGTATTATCTGACAGAATTGCAGGGGTGCCAATACTTTTGGCCACCACTGTAAGCATATTAGCTTCATCACAGCCTATTGGCACTTGGCCAAGGCAGTGATGCAGTGCTTCCAGCTTGCGATTGATGTGGTCATTTCGGAGATGGAGGCTGAAGGAGGAGGAGGAGGTGCAGGAGCTGTAGAATGTGGGGGCAACCCTTATTGACCTAGGGCCCGCAATCCTCGGCGTCGGGAGGACATGTTCCGTCCCAAGGTCCGACTGGGTCCCGGCTTCCACTATATTAACCCAGTGTGCCGTCAGCAAGATGTACAGTTCCTGCCCGCAAGCACTGGTCCACATATCCGTGGTTAGGGGGACTTTTCCAGTAACTGCGTTGTTGAGGGCATGGATAATCTTGTGGGACACGTGCTTGTGTAATGTGAGGATTGCACACCGGGAGAAATAGTGGCAGCTGGGGACCCAGTACCGAGGGACGGCTGCCGCCATCAGGTTGCGGTAAGCTTCCGTCTCCACGAGCCTAAAAGACAATATTAAGAGCACAAGCATTTGTGAAATGTGTGAATTTAGTAGTGTGGCCTGTGGGGCGTTGGCTGAGTATTTGCGCTTTTGTTCCAAGGACTGGGGTAGGGACATCTGAATGCTGCGCTGGGACAAGGACGTGCTAGCTGATGGTGCTACTTGAGAGTGTACAACGACACGTGCATGGCTGGAGGCATCTTGGCATGCGCCATGAACATGGGATTGGCATGCACGCAGAACAGTGGAAGAAGCAGTGGTGTCACCCGCAGACACTGTTTCTGGACCCTGGGGTTCTGCCCACTTAGTCAGGTGCTTTGCTGCCATGTGCCTGATCATGCCGGTGGTGGTCAGGCTGTTAGTTTTGCTACCCCTGTTGATGCTGGTCTGACAGGTGGTGCAAATGGCCTTATTGGGGTTATCTGCATAGTCTTTAAAAAACAACCAGACTCATGAAGACCTAACAGTTGTCCAGGCAACTTCCGTCATGTTGGCGTTACGAGGAACGCTTTTGCGCCTTGTGTCTGTGGCCACCACACTGCTTCTTCCTGCCTGTTGTGGTGCTATGCCTCTCTCCCCCTGTGTGATGCTGTCCTTGCTCTGTATGTCCTCCTGCCAGGTTGGGTCAGTTACTATATCATCCACCACCTTGTTTTCCACTTCCGCACCCTGGTCCTCCTCCTGACTTTCTGGCAATTGTGTCTCATCATCATTATCCACCTCTTGCAACAGTAATTGCACTTTCCCACCATTGCCTTCGTGTGACCATGGCTGCTTGAATATTTGGGCATCGCTACACAAGTTCTCCTCTTGACTCGCTTGAAGTTGGCTGGGCGAGAGGCCCGAATCTACAAATGGAAAAGTGAACAGCTCTTCTGAGTGTCCAAGTGTGGGATCAGTTGTCTCCGGGCACTCGGCATGGTGGGAGGAAGGAGAATCAGGGTGGGGAATATGCGGTCAAGACTCACGGCTACTGAGACTTGACCATGTGGAAGATAGGGTGGTGGTGGTGGCAAAGTGACTGGAAACATTATCTGCTATTCAACCAACAACCTTATGACACTGCTCTGGGTTCAATAGTGGTGTGCTGCGGTCCCCTAGAAATTGGGACAGAAAGGTCGAGCGACAAGATGTGGGTGTTTGTTGTGGCACAATTTAAGCTTGCCCACAGCCATGTCCTTGGCCTCTGCATGCACCATCACCATCACGTTCACTTCCCCGTCCCTTGCCACGCACCTTGCCCATTTTAAATGGAGGACAATATTTTCCACATTCACGAGAAATGGCTGATTTTGGAACACTGTTATAGGTGATATGTCTGACAGAGAACCACGGTTTTAAATAGCAGGCCTGTAATTTACTAATATTATTCTACACAGAGACCTAGTGTGAATAGCTTGACCAACACACTGCAACGAAATGGAAGGCAGAAATGGCTGATTTTGGAACACTGTTATAGGTGATATGTCTGACAGAGAACCACGGTTTTAAATAGCCAGCCTGTAATTTACTAATACTATTCTTCACATACACCTAGTGTGAATAGCTTGACTGACACACTGCAACAGAATGGAAAAGGAGGCCAATATTTTCCACGTTCAGTTCAAATTTCTGGATTTTTATCGCTGAAATACGGAACAGATCTGGCTGTATTCTGCATTGCTAACAACAAATGGAGCAGAAAAATTGTGTACTCTCAATAACTTTTTAAGCAAATAACCAGGATTAAGATAAAAAAAAAATTTGCCCTGGCCCCTGATATCTGGGGCTATGTCTACAAATATCTGTAATTATTACAGGACGTTCAATGGACCCTCTTGCGCTATATGCACTGCAGTCTGCCACATACACTGCCTGCCTAACACTGATTATATGCAACTGGATTAGTCCTCAGAAGGACTGTTAGTTCAGATGGATATATATATATATATATATATATATATATATATATATATATATGGCACCCCAGGGGTCTGGTTACCACAGTAATAGAAATATTATGTCTGAGAGCAAGTGGGAGGTTTCTCTGGTCAGGAGCCCTAAGCATGCAACACCGCCCGCCCAGACCTGGGAGGGGAGGAATCTGCCCTTATAAACTGGGTCTGGGGCGGGATTAAGTGAGTCAGAGCCTGGAGACAGTTCCAGATACAGGGAAAGTGTCAGCAAGGAGCTCTGTAGGAGCAGGAGCGAGTGCCAGGGGCTGGAAGCTAGATAGCTCGCCCTGGCTGAAGACATTAAGACCGGACACAGAGTCCGAGGCTGTGGGGACATCCAGGTCCAGCAGCAGAATCCAACCGGCAGGGGATTCCATGTCCTCTGGCCAGAGAAGCCCGGAGGCACGGTCACAAGCAAGGGACCAGCACCGCCATCGTGAAGCAGAGGCTAACAGAAGGCCCCAAGTCACCGGCCGTATGGGTGAGCACCACACGGTATACTCAGGGACGTGGGCTACTTCTACCCGCACACAGCAAGGTAGCCAGGAAAGAGTACAGATAGACGGGGAGGCCTACAACTCCACCTGGCCAGGGGAGATCCTGCTAGCTCTCAGACTGACCAGGCCTCTACTGCTAGCCAGTACTCCCGGGAGGGTCTGCTTTATAACAGCAGTAAAGACCCTGAACAGCACTGCACGGACTCTGAGTTATTCCTGTTGCGCTCGTGCACCATCACTCCCATCATCCACACTAACTGCCCTGAGGCTATACTCCTCCCGTGGGGAGTCATCCCTTTCTTAGCTGCACACAAAACACCGGCCTCAGCGGTCTGCCTTGCAGCTGCGGTCCCCACTGACCGCAATCCACGGGTGGCGTAGTCGGACTATTATCTCACTAATAAGACTGCCACTGAATTGACCACCCTGGGCACGGACCGGGTCAGCGCCACGGAGACTACAACCCCCAGCGATCCGGCTCCGGGTATTCCCTGCACAACACAGGCCCAGGGGGCGCGTCAACTTTGGCGTAGTCGGCAGGATTCAAACCAACCCGCCACCAACGGGTATTGCGTGCCTGAAAAAAGACTTTTGCACTTACCTGAGAGAAGTTTCCCGCCGTCCGGAGTCGTTTCCCGCCATCGAACGCCATCTTGGGTCGTTTCCCGCCATCTTCTGCCGTCTTCCCGCCATCGGACGCCATCTTTGGGACGCCGCGCGGGAAGAAGAGGGGCATGGATGCCGAAAGCGTGCGAGATCCGAAGCTCTGCCCCACGCGCGGACGCTGCGCAAGGTCCTGGAAGGGAGAGGGAGTGACGCTGACGTCACAGGAGCGCGACGCAAGGTCCTCAACCCCGACGATCGACTGCGGAGCCGCGGCCTACGGAAGAAGAGCATCGCAAGGTAGGCCACGGTCCACTAGGGGGGAAGGAGGATGTCGGATACCGAGGGGAGCTCCACCGCCACACCGGCCGCCAGCGCAACCGCTGCTGCGGTCATGCCATTCACCTTGCCCTATATCCCGGGGGCAACCTGGCTACCCCAGTACTCAGGGGAGTCACATACCCTAAGTGACTTTAGGGAAAGACTGGATAGCCTCTTCCAGGTATACCCCCTCACGGAAGAGCAAAAAGTGAGCATCCTGGTGGCCCAGTTAATCGGGGCAGCCCAAAGGGAGGTAAAGTCCTGGCCACTTAGGAAGAAGAGGACTGTCAGAGAAATACTAGCCCGGCTGAAAGACACATTTGATACCCGAACCTCAGCCGAAATAAAGCTCAGATTTTACGGGTGCAAACAACGGGCACATGAAAGTATAAGAGACTATGCTCTAAACCTACAAGAGGCCCTGAGAGCCATTAAGCAGGCAGACCCTGACAGCGTGGGGAATGAAGACAAGCTGTTGACCGAACAATTTATTGAGGGTCTACTGTGCAATGCCCACCGAACCCAGTTGCGGGCAATGGCCTTACAGGACCCTGACCTGGACTTTGCACAGTTCAAGGACAGAGCCATCCGGGTGCTCCGAGAACCGGCACCAGGTGGCGCTGTGACCCACAGGCGCCCTGCTATCACTTATCACCAGGACGCGGCGCCTTTGTCTGCAGGGCCTGTGGGAGCTGATGCGCAGGCTTTGAACAATAACCCGGCTACAGACCTGCACCATCAGGTCCAAGTGCTGACTAAGAGCGTTGCCACGCTAACCAGAACTGTGCAGTCTTTACAGGTCTCTTCTCCAGGAAAGATCCAGCTGGCATCCGGACCGGAGGACGTCCCGTGGCTCCGACTGAGGAGGACCCCACCGGCCAGAGGAAGACCCAGCGACCGATACAACGAGGACGGACAACCCATCTGCCGCCGCTGCAATCAACCCGGACATATGGCAAGGTACTGTCATTTAAACGGGCACAACCTGGGGTAGAGGGCCAACCCCCAGGCATAAGATCATCAGGCTCATCGAACTGGCGTGATAAATACGTAGGGGGACGTCCGGTCTTGCCTGTGGTACTGGATGGCATTCCTATGAGTGCCCTACTAGACACTGGGTCACAGGTGACTACCATCCTGTACGTGCTCTTTAAGCGGTACTGGAATGACTCGGACATAACCCGCTACCCAGATGACGACCTGAGCATTATCGCCAGCAATGGTCAGCCCGTGCCACAGATAGGATTTAAAGAGGTGACCATCAAGGTCGGTAAGGTTGAACTGCCGGCACAAGGACTGATCATTGTGGACATTGACCGTCGCGAGAGTCACCCAAAAATAACCCTAGGTACTAACGTAATCTGTCTTGCAGAGGTGATTCTTATTTTGCAACAGGTTGCCAAGAATGCCAGTTCCAGCCAGCAGCGTGTCCTCCAAAAAGAGATCCGGGCACTGATAAAATGGCAACAGGTGGAACTATCTGGTGGTGAGATTGGTAGCGTGAGAATGTGTGACCCGTTCCCTATTGCCATGCCCCCGAAAAGTGAGATGATGATTTGGTGCCGGGCAGCTATTGGTCTAAGAGGTAGAGACTACCAAGCAATGGTAGAACCCGTCTACTCAGACAGTAGGCCCACCATTTTGACAGCACGGGGGGTGGTCGATGTACGCCATGGGAGGGTGCCTGTCCGCATCATAATTATCGGGGAGAGAGAAGTATACCTGCCCCGGTATGCCACGCTAGCCAAATTGTTCACCATCAACCAGAACTCTGCACAGGCCGTGGAACCCTTGCCTCCATCTCAACCAGAGGAAGGTAACGGCTCTAAGAAACCAATGGAGGACTGGTGTCAGCAACTGCATTTGGGTACTGACTCCACTCCCTCACACCAAAAACAGGGAGTCTATCGGGTGGTTCAAGAGTACGAGAGAGTGTTTAGTAAACACCCGCTGGACTTCGGGCGAGTAAATAGGGTAGAACATCACATCCCCACGGGAGACCATCCTCCCATAAAGGAGAGATACCGACCCGTACCCCCTGCACACTATCAACACGCCAAGGGGATGCTAAAAGACATGAAGGAGGCTGGGGCAATCAGGGACAGCTGTAGCCCCTGGGCAGCTCCACTAGTCCTAGTGAAAAAGAAAGACAACACCATGAGAATGTGTGTAGACTACAGGAAGGTCAACCGTATCACACACAAAGATGCGTACCCGTTACCAAGGATAGAAGAGTCCTTAGCTGCATTAAAATCTGCTAACTTCTTCTCTACTTTGGATCTCACTAGCGGGTACTGGCAGGTTCCTGTAGCAGAGGCGGACCGGAAGAAGACCGCATTCACCACCCCGATGGGACTCAGCGAATTTAACTGTATGCCGTTCGGGCTCTGCAACGCACCAGGAACCTTCCAATGGTTGATAGAATGCTGTCTGGGACACCGGAGCTTCGAGACGGTCCTATTATACCTGGACGATGTCATCGTCTATTCCAAGACCTATGAGGACCATCTGGAACACCTGACAGAAGTGTTTGAAGCCCTGGCAAACTGTGGCCTAAAGGTAAAACCCTCCAAGTGTCATCTACTGAAGCCAAAGGTACAGTACCTGGGACACGTGGTGGGTGCTGACGGAGTGGCCCCCGACCCTGACAAGATCACCGTGATTAAGGACTGGCCAAGACCATCCAGCATAAAGGAAGTGCGGTAGTTCCTCGGGTTGGTAGGCTACTACCGAAGATTCATTCCCGGTTTTACCAAGAAGGCAGCTCCTATGCAGGACCTCCTGATAGGCCAGTCCAGGAAGGCCAAAAACCAGAAGCCACCCTTCAGATGGGAAAAGCTGGAAGAGGAGTCATTCCGCCAGCTGAAGATGGCCCTCACGGGGGATGAAATCCTGGCGTACCCTGATTACAGCAAGCCCTTTATCCTCCACACGGACGCAAGCAACATCGGGCTAGGAGCCGTACTGTCCCAGATCCAGCAGGGGAGAGAACGGGTAATTGCTTACGCCAGCCGAAAACTGCGACCCACGGAAAGAAACCCTGAGAATTACAGCTCGTTCAAGCTAGAGTTCCTGGCAGTGGTGTGGGCGGTAACAAAACGTTTTAAGCATTACCTTGCCTCTTCCAGGTTCACCGTGTACACGGACAACAACCCGTTGACACACCAGGACACTGCAAGACTGGGTGCCCTGGAGCAGAGATGGATGGCCCGCCTGTCCAATTATGAGTTCACGATCAAATACCGGGCAGGACACTCCAATACCAACGCGGACGCCCTGTCCAGGATGCCAAACCTACCGGATGGAGGGGAAGATCCAGAAGAACTGGAAGAGGTCGAACTCCCTGCGTTCCACCGTCATGGGATTACCCAGTATTCCCACCGTGTGAGGGGCCAGCGATCCGCTACGTTCAACCCCTTACCCCACTACAACTGGGCGGAGACGCAAGACAGTGACCCTGCAGTCCGTCTGGTGAAGGAGATGTTGACCCAGGCTGACGCCCACCTGGACCCAGACGCTATGGAAGAGACCAAGCAACTGTGGACGGAAAAAAGCAGACTGTTTCTCTACAAGGAGAAGTTGTGCCGCAGAATGGTTAATTCCCGGACACATGAACTGATCTGGCAGGTTGTGGTACCGAGACGGGACGCAGCTATGGTGCTGGAGGCCTACCACAATGGGGCAGGGCACTTCGGATGGAAGAAGCTGGAGTTCCTGCTGCGTGAACGGTTCTACTGGATAGGCATGAGAGGAGCCATTGAGAGATGGTGTAGAGACTGTGGCCCGTGCAATCTAAGAAGGAGGGACCGTGCCAGCCAGAGGACTCCCCTGCAGCCCATCCTCACCAAGCAGCCGCTGGAACTGGTCGTTCTGGAACATGTTAAACTGGCTCCAAGCAGAAGCGGGTATGTCTACGCCCTAACCATCGTGGATCACTACTCCCGGTTCCCGGTGGTGGTCCCTGTCAAAGACTTGATGGCTCAGACAGCAGCCAGAGCCTTCCAGCTGCACTTCTGCCGCCCACACGGGTACCGGGACCAAGTGCTGACGGACCAAGGACCAGCCTTCGAAGCGGAGGTCTTCCAGGAGTTCTGCAACCTGTATGGCTGCAAGAAGATAAGAACAACGCCCTATCACCCCCAAACCAATGGACTCTGCGAGAAGATGAACCAGGTGGTGATAGATCTGCTAAAAACATTGCCCCTGGAAGAACGCAGTCTGTGGCCTGAGAAACTGCCCGATCTGATGGACCTGTATAACCACATAGGTTCCACCAACTGTACCCCGGCTTACCTAATGCGAGCAAGACCTGGTAAGCTGCCTGTTGACCTGGATATGGGAGTCCTGACACCCGAGGACACCTCGCCAGAGGCAGACTGGGATACAGAACGGCAGCAGCAGTACCGGAAAGTACAGGAGAGCGTCGAGCGAAGTCTCTGTCAATCAAGAGAAAGGCAGGAGAGGACTTATAACCAACATGCTCCCGCTGTTCCCCTGGTACCTGGAGAGCAGGTCTTGAAAAGAAAAAGGCGGCTCCATAAGTTGGACGACCAGTGGGAAAAGGACCCGTACACCGTACTGCCCTCAAGCCACAATAATCCAAAAGTGTACGTCATCAGCAAGGATGGAGGAGAGACCACAGCCACTGTTTCCAGAGACCACCTGAAAAAGTGCCCCGAGAAGTTGCAAAGCACGGATGAAGATCAGGAAGACCCTCAACCCGTAGAGGAAAAGGAGGAAATGATCAGCACCGTACTCGGAGACTTTCCCTGGTCCTGGACACAAGTAAACAACGCTATCGTGGTGCCCGTCCTCACCTTTCTCCAGCCAGCCCCTCAAGTGCCTACAGAAGACCAGGTAGAGCTGG
Source organism: Phyllobates terribilis (assembly GCF_046119375.1). NCBI lineage: Eukaryota > Metazoa > Chordata > Amphibia > Anura > Dendrobatidae > Phyllobates > Phyllobates terribilis. Next base: position 380,040,958 of record NW_027362767.1, read on the forward strand.
AAGAGCAGTCGGCCCAGGAGGCAGAAGAGTCCACACCAGCAGCGCAGGACGATCAACCCTCTGCTAGTAGTGAGCCTGCCGTGCCCCTAGTGAGCCAAAGAGTACGCAGACAGCTGCCCAGCTTACCCATAACACCTCCTACACCCTGTAGTGCAGGACCAGTTAGTGAGCTCAGTAGGTCCATTAGAGTCACTAGAGGTCAGATGCCCGCTCGCTGGAGAATATAAAGTAATGCACTGTAAATTTACCTGTTTGTAACGGGTCTGGGAGGTGGAACCTCTGAGCAACTATACAAGGGGGCAGTCCTTGTAAGGAAGCGGGTGGCTCCCAGGGAAGGCGGGCAGGTAGTCACGGCTAGTGACGGGGACAGTCTCTGGGTAGAAGGGCAGGAGGTCACGGCAAGTGACGGGGACAGTCTCTAGACAGGCGGGTGGTCACGGCAAGTGACGGCAGAGCCTCCAGGTAGGCTAGCAGGCAGGTAGCAGGTGGACGCTCCCAGGTGAGCGGGCAAGAGTCTCTGGACAGGCAGGTGGTCACAGCACGTGACGGCGGAGCCTCCAGGTAGGCTAGCAGGCAGGTAGTAGGTGAGCGCTCCCAGGTGAGCGGGCAGGCTGGTCCATAGACAGACTGACAGGTGTCGGAAGGCAGACCGTCGGACCGCAGGCTTGCAAGCAGGTAAGCGGATATCAGGCAGGTATCAAGCAGGAATCTGGCAGGTGACTGGCAGGTAACAAGCAGGAATCTGGCAGGTGACTGGGGGGAGGGGCAGGGGATGGATCTCTGCAGGAACAATGAAGATCTCCATTTTTTTTTCTCTTTCCCGCATTTGCAGTGGGGAGGTGCAATCTGTCAGCCTATCAGCAGCGCACACACGGAGCGAAGTGCTTTTTTTCACACAAGCAAGGGCATGTGTCATTGGCAGTGTATGTCACATGTCCTTGCCCTATAAGACCAAGCCATTTTCCCCATCGCCACCATTTTCTCACTGCTGCAGCTGCATGTTAGACGGCACCGCTGTTGCTGTGTGCGCTATACCTTGTTAATTTCAAGCCAATTTTCGCACAAATATACAGATAGCTTGGGAGTAGGGAATAGTTGTGATTGCAGTCCTTTTAAGGACTAGGTTACAGCATTTCCTACGACTTTTATCAGGGAGGTCTGTGCTCTTAAATAGATAGGTTGTGGGAGTAAAGACTAATTGTAATTGGAGTCATTTTCAGGACTAGGTTACATCAGTTCCTATCAGTTTTTGCCAGGCAGGTCTGTGCCAGTGTTGTGCAAGTTTTTTTCACAGCATTTGGCTGAATCTAGCAAAGCTAATCCTTTTTGGCCTATTGCAGAGTGTGTTAGTCAGTGGAGTAGCCTATCTGTGTTGCAAGATATAACACCTGTGTATAGAATACCAATTTTTTTACTGCACCTAGTGAAGTAAAATCTTTTGGGCATAGCATCATTCTATTAGTCCATCTATACTGACCTCCATCAGGTTGCAAACTGAATATAATTTTTTTCTTCATTTAGCTCTGAAAAAATATTTGGGCTTCTAGCAGTGTGTGGGACTTGTTCTATTAGTCCTTCTATACTGACCTCCAGCAGGTTGCAAATTGAATATAATTTTTTTCTGCATCTAGCTCTGAAAAAATAGTTGGGCTTCTAGCGGTGTGTGGGACTTGGTCTATTAGTCCATCTATACTGACCTCCATCAGGTTGCAAATTAAAAATAATTTTTTTCTGCATCTAGCTCTGAAAAAATATTTGGGCTTCTAGCAGTGTGTGGGACTTGGTCTATTAGTCCATCTATACTGACCTCCATCAGGTTGCAAATTAAAAATATTTTTTTTCTGCATCTAGCTCTGAAAAAATATTTGGGCTTCTAGCGGTGTGTGGGACTTGGTCTATTAGTCCATCTATACTGACCTCCATTAGGTTGCAAATTAAAAATAATTTTTTTCTGCATCTAGCTCTGAAAAAATATTTGGGCTTCTAGCAGTGTGTGGGACTTGGTCTATTAGTCCATCTATACTGACCTCCATCAGGTTGCAAATTAAAAATATTTTTTTTCTGCATCTAGCTCTGAAAAAATATTTGGGCTTCTAGCAGTGTGTGGGACTTGGTCTATTAGTCCATCTATACTGACCTCCATCAGGTTGCAAATTAAAAATAATTTTTTTCTTCATTTAGCTCTGAAAAAATATTTGGGCTTCTAGCAGTGTGTGGGACTTGTTCTATTAGTCCTTCTATACTGACCTCCAGCAGGTTGCAAATTGAATATAATTTTTTTCTGCATCTAGCTCTGAAAAAATAGTTGGGCTTCTAGCGGTGTGTGGGACTTGGTCTATTAGTCCATCTATACTGACCTCCATCAGGTTGCAAATTAAAATAATTTTTTTCTGCATCTAGCTCTGAAAAAATATTTGGGCTTCTAGCAGTGTGTGGGACTTGGTCTATTAGTCCATCTATACTGACCTCCATCAGGTTGCAAATTAAAAATAATTTTTATCTGCATCTACAGTACCTCTGAAAAAATATTTGGGCTTCTAGCTGTGTGTGGGACTATTTGTATTAGTCCATCTATACTGACCTCCATCAGGTTGCAAACTGAATATATTTTTTTCTGCATCTACCTCTGAAAAAATATTTGGCCTTCTAGTAGTGTGTCGGACTTTCTCTATTAGTCCATCTATACTGACCTCCATCAGGTTGCAAATTAAATCTAATTTTTATCTGCATCTACAGTACCTCTGAAAAAATATTTGGGCTTCTAGCTGTGTGTGGGACTATTTGTATTAGTCCATCTATACTGACCTCCATCAGGTTGCAAATTGAATATAATTTTTTTCTGCATCTAACCCAGCCAATAGTTTTGGCCTAATACCACAGTTTGGCCACTCAGCTCTGCTCGGTTACCATCCATTGTTTTTTTGTGCAAACAACTCCAGAGTTGTGAATTAGTTAACCACCAAAATGAGTGGAAAAAGGCCTGCTGCTGGTGGAAAGGGGAATAGGCGTGTTGGGAAGGGGAAAAAAGGTTGTGTCCGTGGGGTAGGTGTTAAAGCAACAGTAACATCTGCAGAAGAAAGACCATCTTCCAGCCAAACTAAAATGTCTACTTCTTTTAGCGGACAATGTGATAAGATCCCTTTCTTACGGCCACGCCAATCGCTACAAATTCCAGATGAGGCACAAAAACAGCAGGTGCTTCAACGGATATCAAGTGCTCCTTTAAGTGGGCTCTCCTCCACATCAACTTCAACATCACAAATACTCCAGTCCTCAAAGGTGTCACCCAAATCGCACTTGCTTCCTCACAGCTCCCAAATCTCCAGCTGCCCGTCTGAGTATGAGGTAGAACAGATGGTTGAGTCTGCAGAGCTGTTTACTCATACTATAGCCTGGGAATCAGAGGTCGACTCCAGCGCTTCTGTGAATCCAGACGAGGAAATGATCTGCACTGATGCCCAGAATCTTTATGAGTCGGATCCAGGACCAGACGCAGAAGGTTCTGACCATAATGTAGACCCTCATTCCCAAACTGTAACTCCTGTTGGTGGAGACAATGAGGAAGACGATGATAAGACTCAAATACCTGATTGGAGCGACAACTTTAGTTTTTTGTCAGGGCAGGAACAGGTTGGCTCTGAGGACGACGGGTGTGATAACGCACAGGGTGATGATGATGAGGTCGGAGATCCCACTTACTGTCAACCCACAGTCAGCCAAGAGATGAGGTCAGCAGAGGAGGTGGAGGAAGATGCTAGTGACGACGAGGTCAGGTTGCGCCTTCCTGGACAGAGACGTAGTACTGGAAGCACGTCAACAACTGCATCCTCAAACACAACTCTGCCTCTCACCACAAGTCGTGGTGGCTCTTCAGGTCGCATGGGTGCTAAGCCTTGCATAGCCTGGGCATTTTTTCAGATCGATAAAGATGACCCAACTCGTGTTATCTGTAACATTTGTCAGCAAAAGCTAAGTAGAGGCCAAAAAATACATAGTTTGAGTACTTCATGCATGAACCGGCACATGGACATGAAGCATAAGTTGCAGTGGGAAGCTCAGTGTGCTACAATGCGGCCTAGCCGGCCGGGCCAATCACCGTCTGCCATATCTTGTGCATCCGCGGCCTCTTCATCCTCTGTGACTGGGGGGACAGCAGTCACACCTGTTTTGGGGCGCAGACCTGCCACCTCTTTACCCGCAACAGCCAGCGTGATTGGCAGGTCATCATTTTCTTTGGAGGTGGTAACACCAGCTGGTGTTGAGCGCTGTCCGACATCGATAGCACCACCTTTGGATCAAGGCAACCTAACATGTCCGCCTGCATCTTCCTCACAGACCGGCAGTTTGCCGGGGACACCCTTATCAACCCCGTCTAAGCACAATAGCCAGCCCTCGGTCCCTCAGATGTGGACAAGTAAAAGACCATTTCCTCCTAGCCATGAGAAAGCTAAGAGGTTGAATTTCACCATCTGCAAGCTCTTGGCTACAGAAATGCTGCCTTTCCGCCTGGTGGACACAGAGGATTTTCGAGACCTTATGTCCGTCGCAGTGCCCCAGTACCAGATGCCCAGTCGGCACTACTTCTCAAAGAAAGGTGTGCCTGCGCTCCACCAGCATGTCGCACACAACATCACCGCTTCTTTGAGAAACTCTGTGTGTGACAGGGTGCATTTCACCACAGACACTTGGACGAGTAGGCATGGACAGGGGCGTTACATGTCGCTGACTGGGCACTGGGTAACTATGGTGACAGCAGGACAAGGGGCTGCTGTCCAAGTCTTGCCGTCCCCACGAGTTGTGCGTCAATCCTCTTTATGTCAAAGTTCCTCCACTGCTTCTGCCTCCTCAACCTCCTCTCGGTCTTCCACCTGCACCCAAAGCCTGTCTGGTCATGCCACAAGCTTTCTAACTGCGCAGAAGGGATCCTGCACACCTCCTTACTATGCTGGCAGTAGGGCTCAACGTCATCAGGCGGTTTTTACATTGAAATGTCTGGGAAATGTGAGTCACACAGCTGAGGAGTTGTGGTCAGCTCTGGAGAACCAATTTCATGAATGGTTGTCTCCACTGGACCTGAAACCAGGGAAGGCCGTGTGCGACAATGCTGCAAACCTGGGTGCGGCCCTTCGCCGGGGCAATGTCACACACGTGCCTTGTATGGCTCACGTGTTGAACCTGGTTGTCCAGCAATTTTTAGCCCACTATCCCAGACTAGATGGCCTTCTGCAGAGGGCACGGTCGCTGTGTGCTCACTTCCGCCGTTCGCATCCCGCAGCTCAGCGACTTACATCTCTACAGAAGTCGTTGGGCCTGCCACTTCACCGGCTAAAATGCGATGTGCCTACCCGGTGGAATTCAACTCTGCACATGTTGCAGCGACTGTGGCAGCACCGACAAGCCCTGGTGCAATACGTTCTGACGTATAGCCTGGGCCAACGAGATTCAGAGGTGGGGCAAATCACGCTGGAGGAGTGGTCTCAGATCAGGGACCTATGCACCCTTCTGCACAGTTTTGAAATGGCGACGAAGATGTTTAGTGCTGACGATGCCATTATCAGCATGACTATTCCGGTGATTTACATGCTGGAGCACATGTTAAACAGAATTCGGAGTCAGGTGGTGGCACAAGAGGAGGTGGAGGAAGTAGAGGAGGAGGAGTTGTATGCGGAAGGGCTAACATCTGCAAGGTCCAGACGGTCGGCAGCACCAAGGCGGCAGGCATGTGAGGGTGGGGGAGATGGTTTTACCAGGGCGCATGGTAGCAGCCAAACTAGTGAGGAAGGTGCAGGAGCCCAGGAAGAAGTGGAGGACGAACTGATGGAAGACTCATCAGATGAGGGAGACCTTGATCACATTTCTGTTGTGCGAGGTTGGGGGGAGAGGACAGAGGAAGGAAGCATGATTGTTACCTCGCCACCAACACAACAGGGACTTGGTGCTCCTGGATGCGCAACACACATGAGTGCCTTCTTGCTGCACTACCTGCAACATGACCCTCGAATTGTGAGAATTAGAAATAATCCTGACTACTGGGTTGCCACACTGTTAGATCCCCGGTACAAAAGTAAATTTGCAGAAATTATTCCTGCCATAGAAAGGGATGCACGCATGCAGGAGTATCAGCAGAGACTGTTGCAGAATCTTACATGTGCTTTTCCACAAAATACCAGTGGTGCACGTAGTGAATCTCACAGTTCCAACTTGCCAACCGTGGGACCGTCAAGTGTTCAGCACTCAAACCATAACAGAACCACAGTATCTGCTGGTAACATCAATTTTGCGGAATCATTTCACCACTTTTTTAGCCCATCCTTTGCAAGGCCACAGGAGACAAGAAGTCTGACACATAGTCAACGCCTAGAGACGATGGTACAGGAGTATCTCCAAGTAAACATTGAAGCCACGACTGTGTCACTGGACCCTTGCTCTTTTTGGGCTTCCAATCTGGATAAATGGCCGGAGCTAGCCACTTACGCCTTGGAGATCTTGTCATGCCCCGCAGCCAGCGTTCTGTCTGAACGTGTGTTCAGCGCTGCTGGTGGTGTGCTGACAGATAAGCGCACGCGACTCTCCACTGATAATGTAGACAGACTCACGTTCATAAAGATGAACAAATCATGGATCCGAAACGACTTTTCTACCCCTGTGTCATCCTGGGGAGAGTAAAAGCTTGATGATTGGTTAAAATCACCCTACCAACCGTTTTAAGCTTTCAAATTACTAATCATGTTTATCTGTATCTTGACTGGAAAATAATTTGGGCTTTGTAGCAGTGTGCAGCACTGATCCTATTAGGCCATCTATAATAAGCTTCACCAGATTTAAAATTAAAAATAATTTTTAGCTGCATCTAGCCCGGAAAATAATTTTGGGGCTCCGAGATGCGCAAGACACATAAGTGCCTTCTTGCTGCACTACCTGCAGCATGACCCTCATATTGTCAGAATTCGAAGTAATCATGACTACTGGGTTGCCACACTCTTAGATCCCCCAAACTTTTCGATCAACCTTTTCATTTTAATAAAGACCAAAAAAATGGTCATTTTTGAAATTATAAGCATTAGCAGGTTGTTAGAAACTGAAATCAAACAGTTTTCAACTCAAAACTTTATTCTAGGTGATGTTACATTTTCACATAGGACCCCTTGTTCGAAAGGAGCTTCTGAACTCTCTCGTCCATTGAATTTGTCAGGTTTTGGATGGTTTCTGCTTCAATTGTTTTGCATGAGGACAGAATACCCTCCCAGAGCTGTTGCTTAGATGTGAACTGCCTCCCGCCATCATAGACACTCCTTTTAATGATGCTCCAAAGGTTCTGAATGGGGTAGAGGTCAGGGGAGCATGGGGGTCACACCATAAGTTTGTCCCCTTTTATGCCCATATCAGCCAGAGATGCAGATGTTTTATGTGCAGCATGAGATGGTGCATTATCATGCAGAAAAATGATCTTGCTGTGAAATACACGGTTCTTCTTCTTGAACCATGGCAGGAAGTGCTGTTTGAGAAAATCCACATACATTATGGAGTTCATCTTTAGCGCCTTCAGGGATCCTAAAGGGGCCGACAATCTCTCTCCCCATGATTCCAGCCCAAAACATTACTCCACCTCCTCCTTGTTGGCGCTGTAGCCGTGTTTGCGTGGGGTGTCCATCAACCAGCCATCCTCCACTCCATCCATCTGGACCATCGAGCGCTGCACGGCACTCATCCGTGAACAAAACAGTTTTGAAATCAGTCTTCATGTAATGTTTGGCCCACTGGAGCCGTTTCTGCTTGTGTGAAGTGGATAGAGGAGGTCGACAGGATGGCGCATGCACAGCTGCAAACCTCTGAAGGACCCTGCATCTTGTTGTTCGGGGGACGTTGGAGGCACAAGCAGCTTCAAAAACTTGTCTGCTGCTATGACAAGGCTTTATTGCCGCTGCTCTTTCAACCTGACGTAATTGCCTGTAGGAAAGAGTCCTCAATTTGCCCTTATCAGCACGCACACGTGTGTACTGTGAATCAGCTACATACTTCTTGATTGCCAAGACACTTCATCCTGATCATCGCACAATGTTGATTGTAGTCATGCCTTGACCTAAACACTCCACAATTTGTTGCTTCTCAGCAGCCGACACATCCTTTTTCTTTCCCATTTTGGCAGAAAATGTAGGCTGTGAGAGAGCCTTCTTAAGTAGTCTTGCCTTTCATTGGACACACCTGCCAAACTAATTAGCACAGGTGTCTGCAATTGCTTACAGTGATATAAAGAGCCCTGACACACATCACCATCAATGAGTTTAACTGACAAACAAACAAATTCTTCCCTTATCACTCCTAAACACTTTTTGTATAATAATTTGGAACGCAGTGTACATGTGCTTTTCCACAAAACACCAGTGGTTCACGTAGTGAATCTTACAGTTCTAACTTGCCAACCGTGGTCTGTATGGAGTTGTTCAATAAAGGGCCCAAAATTAAGATAACATAGATGGGAGAGGTCTCTATGAATAGGAATTCCTAAGTATTTGATACCCTGTGAGGGCCAGGCAAAGGGAAAGTTGGACTGGATGGAATCCTATATGGATTTGGGGAGGGAGACATCGAGGGCCTCAGACTTCGCTGCATTGATTTTAAAATTTTACCATGTAACAAAGTGATCTATTTCAGCCATAACAGCATGGATGGATATATGTGATTGAGTGATATATACTAGGACATCATCAGCAAATAGAGAGCACTTGTACTCGGTGCCTCCCACCTCAATCCACCTAATATTGGGGTTATGGCGAATTGATGAGAGCAGGTGCTCCGTCACTAGGATGTATAAGAGAGGGGACAGAGGACATCACTGCCTTGTCCCATTGGTGATTGTGAAAGGTGATGAAAATGTTCTGACGCACCCCCTGGGCCTTGGGACACCCGGAGCCGGACCCTTTTTGGTGGATGCTGGTGGTTGTAGTCTTCGTGGCGGCGACCCGGTTCCGTGGCTCAGGGCGGTCAAACCAGTGGCGGAACTATTTATGTGGTTTTCATGTTTAAATGTCCGACTACGCCACCCTTGGATTGCGGTCAGAGTGAACCGCCGCTACAGGGCAGACCACTGAGGCTGGTGTTGTGGGTGCAGCAGAGCGTAGCATAACTCCCCACGGGAGGAGTATAGCCTCAGGGCAGTGTATGCGGAGGATGGGGGTGATGGTGCAGGGCAGCAGCAGTAACGACACGGAGTCAGTGATGCAGTTCAGGGCCTTTACTCACAGTTCTTATTATCCAGACCACGTCTGCAGGTAACGGCTGCCCACGTCATACTGTGCTCACCAGGTGAGGGGCTCAGACAACTCCCAGATAACTTTGGAGCACTTCACAGGACCCCCTTTGTGTGTCCTTTGTCTGGCCTTTCTTACCAACACTTCTGTCCGGCTGCCTCGGGCCTCCTCTTGGTAAACTTGGCGCCAGTTTCCCTGACCCTATGTGGTGCCTTCCTAGCGGGTGTAGCGAGGGGCTGCGCCACATAAAATGTCAGAGCCTCCGGTTTCTAGCTGAGGGTCGTTTCCTGCCTCCACTAGTTCGGGGACCGGTCTCCCCCTTTGGCCTGACCCCTCCACGCAGGTGGATTCGGGCGTGCGGTGGCGACTCGCCCGTCCGCACCCCTGGGATCCCTTCATTCCTCGTTCCTGGAGCCTTCTCCGCTCCTCTTCCTTCCTTCTCCCTCTTCCAGGCCTGGGCCTCTGTTACTAGGCCCGCCTCCGGAGCAGAGCTCATGCAGAGCCCCTGCTCCCTGCCACTTCTGCTCAGACTTCTCTGCACTGAACTAAGATGGTGCCCACCTTTTATACTCCCTTCTCAATGCACCCAGGAACTGCTTCCTCCCTGCTCCTGCACTACAGGGTTCCCCTTCCTCAGTGTTCCCTCCCCTCACTCCAGCCAGGGACAGGGACTGTCGTGCCCATCTTAGGGGCATATTGGTCGCCCTGCCCCACGGCAATGTGGTGTAATGCATGCAGGTGTCGGGTCCTGATCCACACTCCATCCTTACCTGAGAGTGAGATATCACACCTCTGGGTGAGGTGCAATACGTCTGTAGCAACCGAGCCCTCAGGGTGCTACAGTTCCATTTATCTTCAGCCTAGGTGACGTATTGCGATACAGGGCCGTGATTTTGGCTATAAAAGGGTCCCCTAGACCCCTACCCCAAGCTTTTTAAGAGAATCATATATGGCATGCCAGGAGACTCTATGGAATGCTTTCTCAGCATCCAACGAGAGTATCTAATTACAAATTTTTAACTGCATCTAGCCCAGGAAATACTTTGTGCCTAGTAGCAGTGTCTGCTAGTGAGCGGATTATCCCGGCTGTTAAGCAAGCTGCACCACCTGTAGTTTAGACACTTAATTTTTTCAAAGGAAATGCTTCGGGACCATGGGATACTTAGTGAAGAGCATCAGGAGGCACCCCAAGGCATAGGGGCTGGGACTGGCAGTAGGATGCCTTGCGGTGGACAGCCGAGCTCGATCCTTATAAAAGCTTTTTAACTGCAGCAGCTTTAGTGGACGCTACTGGAGCTGGAATTACCGCGGCTGCTGGCATGAGACTTGCCCTCCAATAGATCCTTGTAAATGGATTTAAAGTGTATTCATTCAAATTAGAGAGACAATTTAAATTAAAAAGCTTAGAGCTGCCTCCACCACAGGGGGGCTCGCTCGACCCACCAGCGGACAGGCACCAGTATTGGGAGAGGGGGGCTGGCCGTCAGGGTTCACCGCGGCTCTGGCACAAACCCGGCGACACGGAGGTGGCACGGGCAGGAGCGGACTGGCCATGTCGGCTTCTCACTTTTTGGATTTTAGAAGGGCATGACATGCCTATATCTGTGTCTCCCCCTCCTTTTACTCCTCCACCTCTTTTATTTTCGCATGACTATATGTACTTGTCACTTTTCCATGTGTTAGTTATGTCTTCTGAGCAGTTTGTCAGCTTTTGGACACCTTTGAAGGTGTTTTCTATGTGTTTCTATGTGTTTTTGTTTGCCTGCCATTGGTTTTAACGGTGTTCGAAGGTGTTCGACGAACAGTTCGACGAACAGTTCGGCGAACACACGGGTGTTCGACGAACCGAACCGAACTCGAACACTACGGGGGTGGCTCAACACTACTCAGGACCAAACCCCTTCCAATCCACCAGAAAAAAGGTTTTTCTTCTTACCCTCTTGGAGACCAGAATACTCTCTACCTCAAAGACGTCATCAGCGGAAATTGGAGCAGGAGGGGCACCTGGATTATTGGAAAAAGAGTTAAAGACAACGGGTTTGAGGAGAGATACGTGGAAGGAGTTGGGAATCCGTAGGGTGGCCGGGAGTTTTAATTTGTAGGCCACAGGGTTAATTTCCCTGAGGACTTCGAAGGGACCGATGAATTGAGGGCCCAACTTGAAGGAGGGTACTTTGAGCCGCACATGTTTGGACGAGAGCCAAACCTTGTCTCCCGGACGGAATTGAGGCGGATCCAGACGTCTCTTATCAGCATATCTCTTCATCCGCTCAGAGGACAGAAGAAGAGCGGACCTGGTACTCTCCCAAATAGTAGAAAATTCGCTGACAAGAGACTCTGCAGCGGGGTTGTCCACAGAAATGGAGACAGGAAGTGGAATCCGGGGATGTTGGCCACCGACTATAAAGAATGGGGATTTGGAACAGGATTCGCTCTCATGGTTATTGTAAGAGAACTCGGCCCATGGTAGGAGATCCACCCAGTCCGAATGGTGTGCATTAACGAAGTGCCGGAGGTAACTGGTCAGGATCTGATTGATCCGCTCCACTTGACCATTGGACTGTGGGTGGTAAGCGGAGGAGAAGTCCAGGGTGATGTCAAGCAGCTTACATGTGGCTCTCCAGAAGCGTGAGGTGAACTGAACCCCACGATCCGACACGATGTGGAGTGGTAGGCCATGGAGACGGAAGATGTGGCGGATAAAGTCTTTAGCCAGCTCGGGTGCAGATGGGAGACCAGGCAGGGGAATGAAGTGGGCCATCTTAGAAAAGCGATCAGCGACAACCCAAATGACTGTACAACCGGCAGAAATAGGAAGATCGGTGATAAAGTCCATAGCAATGTGCTGCCAAGGAGCAGCAGGTACGGGAAGGGGCAGGAGATGGCCGGCTGGAAGATGTCTGGGAACTTTGTTACGGGCACAGGATGAGCAGGCCGCGACGAAGTCTACCACGTCCTTACGCAGGGTAGGCCACCAGTAATGCCGGGTAATGAGTTGGAAGGTCTTCTTTTGGCCAGCATGGCCAGCTAGTTTAGAAGAATGTCCCCAGCGAAGAACCCTCTCCCGATCTGGTACAGCTACAAACGTCTTACCGGGTGGGAGACGAGTCAGATCCAAGGGGGCCACATTCATCACCTTGGAGGAGTCGATGATGTGCGTAGGCTTCTCCTCTTGATCGGAGGACAGGAAGGACCGGGACAAGGCATCAGCTTTGACGTTCTTGTCCGCCGGACAGAAATGAAGAATGAAGTCGAAGCGGGCAAAAAACAACGACCACGGGGCCTGGCGAGGATTGAGTCTCTGGGCATTTTGGAGATATGCCAGGTTTTTGTGATCCGTGTAGATAATTACCGGGTAGAGAGCCCCTTCAAGCAGATAGCGCCACTCCCCCAGTGCCAATTTGATGGCTAGCAATTCACGGTCTCCTATGGAGTAGTTGCGCTCAGACGAGGAGAAGATTTTGGAGAAGAAGCCGCAGGTTACCATTCTCCCGGTAGAAGATTTTTGGGTGAGTACCGCTCCGGCTCCGGAGGAGGAGGCATCAACCTCCAGGTAGAATTGTTTATTACAGTCCGGACGGTGCAGGAAGGGAGCAGAGGCAAAGGCTTTCTTTAAGGAAAGGAAGGCCTCCTCGGCTTCAGGCGACCATGTCCTGGGATTAGCCCCCTTATGGGTGAGTGCAGATATGGGAGCAGTCCGAGACGAGAAGTGTGGGATGAAAAGACGATAGTAATTAGCGAAGCCCAGGAATCGCTGTATCGCCTTCAAACCTTCAGGACGAGGCCATTTTAGAACGGAAGAGAGCTTCTCGGGATCCATTTGCAGACCTGTCTGGGAGATGACATAGCCCAAGAACGGTAGGGAGGTCTGGTCGAAGAGGCACCTCTCGTATTTGGCATAGAGGTGGTTCTGCCGAAGCCTAAGCAGGACCTGACGAACATCCCTTCGGTGTGTAGGGAGATCCGGAGAGAAGACCAAGATATCGTCCAGGTATTCCACTACGCAGGAGTACAGGAGGTCACGGAAGATGTCGTTGACTAGTTCTTCAAAGACAGCGGGAGCATTACAGAGACCGAAGGGCATCACAAGGTACTCATAGTGACCGTCCCGGGTATTGAATGCCGTCTTCCACTCGTCTCCTTGACGGATACGGACCAGGTTATATGCTCCTCGTAGATCCAGCTTGGAGAAGATCCTGGCGCCCTTGAGACGGTCAAACAATTCGGAGATGAGCGGCAGGGGGTATTTGTTTTTTACTGTGATGAGATTGAGTCCTCTGTAGTCAATACAGGGACGTAGCGAGCCGTCTTTCTTTTTGACAAAGAAGAATCCGGCTCCAGCCAGGGAGGTAGATTTTCGGATAAATCCCCTAGCCAGATTCTCTTCAATGTACTCAGACATGGACTGGGTCTCGGCTGCAGACAACGGGTAGATACGCCCACGGGGAGGAGTGGTGCCAGGTACCAGGTCGATCTGGCAGTCATATGGCCTATGGGGTGGCAACGTCTCAGCTTCCTTCTTACCGAAGACGTCCGCATAGGGCCAGTAAGGAGCCGGAACACCTGGTAAATTAGCTGGAGTAGGCGGAGGGCGAGCTGGGCGGACCGGAACCAGGCAGGTCCTATGGCAGTCTGGACCCCATCGGAGTACTTCACCGGATCGCCAGTTCAAAACGGGTTCGTGTGTCTGGAGCCAAGGTAGACCTAGCAACAGGGAGTGAGAAAGTCCGGACAGCACATGGAATGAGATTTCCTCAGAGTGCAGCATTCCCACCTGCAGGGTTATGGGTTCAGTGACGAGCAGGATGGTCTCCGAGAGAAGTCTTCCATCCACGGAGGCGACTGACAATGGTTCAGCCAGGGGCTTGGTGGGAATACGGTATCTCTCTACCAGAGACTGGGAGATGAGGTTTCCAGCAGCTCCAGAATCCAGGTGGGCAAGTTCAAAGTGATGGTTTTCTCCCCAAGCAATAGAGACCGGTAAAGTCAGAGACGGAGAGGGCTTACTTTTGTCTAGGACGACCTCTCCGAGCGGTCCTAGACACTGGCGTTTCCCGGCTTTTCCGGGCAGGAACGGATGAAGTGCTCCATACTGCCACAATAGAAACAGCTTCCCTCAGCTCGGCGAGATTCTTGGCGAGATCTGACCATCTTGGTCTGGTCGATCTGCACAGGTTCAGGCGAGGGCACCCGCGGAGTGACTGGTTGAGAGGCAGGTCTCAGGGAAGTAGGAGCAGAGCAAGAAAAGTCTTTCTCCCAGGCAGTCTCTTTGGCACGTTCTTGGAACCGGATGCCAATCCGGGTAGCTAGTGACACCAGGTCATCCAGAGTGGTAGGAATGTCCCGACCAGCTAACTCGTCCTTAATCCGACCGGAAAGACCCTCCCAGAAGACGGACACCAGAGCCTCATTTTCCCAGGTAAGCTCAGAAGCGAGGGTGCGGAACCGTATGGCATATTGGCCCACGGTGAGACTCCCTTGGCGGAGACGTAGCAGAGAGGAGGCAGAAGAGGTTTTCCGTCCAGGTTCATCGAAGACTTTCCGGAAGGCAGCGAGGAAAGACGGCAGGTCGGACACCAGGGGATCCCCTCTCTCCCACAGGGGATTTAGGCATACCAGTGCCTCCCCAGTGAGATGGGACATGATGAAGGCCACCTTGGCCCGGTCGGAGATGAACTGGTATGCCAATAGCTCAAAGTGCAGGGTGCACTGGTTTATGAAACCCCGAGCTAAAGTAGGTTCGCCGGCAAAGCGTGGAGGTGCCAGAAGCCGAGGTCCATAGTCGGGTACCATGAAGGGACTGGATTGCGGTACCGCAGGAATGGGCACGGCTGGACCAGAGGTAGACAAAGACGAGTCACACAATGCGCCTAGACGAGAGTTAACGGACCGTAGATAGGACAGTACCACCTCCTGCTGAGTTTTCTGACGTAAGACTTCCTGGTGCAGATCGGAGATCTGGGGACCACCGGGTTCCATGGCCCGAGCAAACTGTAACGGGTCTGGGAGGTGGAACCTCTGAGCAACTTTACAAGGGGGCAGTCCTTGTAAGGAAGCGGGTGGCTCCCAGGGAAGGCGGGCAGGTAGTCACGGCTAGTGACGGGGACAGTCTCTGGGTAGAAGGGCAGGAGGTCACGGCAAGTGACGGGGACAGTCTCTAGACAGGCAGGTGGTCACGGCAAGTGACGGCAGAGCCTCCAGGTAGGCTAGCAGGCAGGTAGCAGGTGGACGCTCCCAGGTGAGCGGGCAAGAGTCTCTGGACAGGCAGGTGGTCACAGCACGTGACGGCGGAGCCTCCAGGTAGGCTAGCAGGCAGGTAGTAGGTGAGCGCTCCCAGGTGAGCGGGCAGGCTGGTCCATAGACAGACTGACAGGTGTCGGAAGGCAGACCGTCGGACCGCAGGCTTGCAAGCAGGTAAGCGGATATCAGGCAGGTATCAAGCAGGAATCTGGCAGGTGACTGGCAGGTAACAAGCAGGAATCTGGCAGGTGACTGGCAGGTAACAAGCAGGAATCTGGCAGGTGACTGGCAGGTAACTGGTAACGTGACCTGAGGGCTGAAGCAGAGTGAAGGCTTTGCAACAACATTGCTCGGGCACCTCCATTTTGGAGGAGGTGCCTTATATATGGGAGGTCCTCCGGCAATTGGCCAGGGACTCCTTAGGACGGCGCGCGCGGTCCCTTAAATAGAGGGGGAGCGCGCGCGCCCTAAGCACACTGCCGGGGAAGGAGCGCGTGCCGGAAGCAGCGGGGAGAGAAGCGCTGGAGGACGCCGTGCCTGAAGCGGGGAGGTGAGAGGGACGGCGTCTCTGCCTAGTACGGGGCAGAGACGCCGATGCTACACTGTTTCTTGAAAATGTTTACGGTTTTTGTTTTTGCCTGTTATTAATTATGTTTCTCAGTTACCCTGCAGATTTCTATGGACTAACAGGTTATGGACGCTGGATAACCAGAACAATCTTGTAGATAGTTGCACATTGTGCCTCTTGCGAAGACGGCCGCGGAAGAGAAAACCTGTCTGGCGTGGCCTCCTTGCGGGCTAAAGTAGCTAGCTTCAGCCTTGCAGCCACGCCCAAGGCCAACGCAAGGGGTTTTCTTTGGACAGGTCCCCTACCTCGCTTAAAACTTCACCTTGGGTGATATGGACACCCGGTTACGGAAACGCCGTGACCACAAAATGTACTTTTTCATGTTGTCTTGTTATTGTTATACCCTGCATTTATGTTTCTTTAAAAATATGTTTCGTCCCGGAGTACTAAATTTTACAAGGGGGGAATGTGGCACCCCAGGGGTCTGGTTACCACAGTAATAGAAATATTATGTCTGAGAGCAAGTGGGAGGTTTCTCTGGTCAGGAGCCCTAAGCATGCAACACCGCCCGCCCAGACCTGGGAGGGGAGGAATCTGCCCTTATAAACTGGGCCTGGGGCGGGATTAAGTGAGTCAGAGCCTGGAGACAGTTCCAGATACAGGGAAAGTGTCAGCAAGGACATTAAGACCGGACACGGAGTCCGAGGCTGTGGGGACATCCAGGTCCAGCAGCAGAATCCAACCGGCAGGGGATTCCATGTCCTCTGGCCAGAGAAGCCCGGAGGCACGGTCACAAGCAAGGGACCAGCACCGCCATCGTGAAGCGGAGGCTAACAGAAGGCCCCAAGTCACCGGCCGTATGGGTGAGCACCACACGGTATACTCAGGGACGTGGGCTACTTCTACCCGCACACAGCAAGGTAGCCAGGAAAGAGTACAGATAGACGGGGAGGCCTATAACTCCACCTGGCCAGGGGAGATCCTGCTAGCTCTCAGACTGACCAGGCCTCTACTGCTAGCCAGTACTCCCGGGAGGGTCTGCTTTATAACATCAGTAAAGACCCTGAACTGCACTGCACGGACTCTGAGTTATTCCTGCTGCGCTCGTGCACCATCACTCCCATCATCCACACTAACTGCCCTGAGGCTATACTCCTCCCGTGGAGAGTCATCCCGTTCTTAGCTGCACACACAACACTGGCCTCAGCGGTCTGCCTTGCAGCGGCGGTCCCCACTGACCGCAATCCACGGGTGGCGTAGTCGGACTACTATCTCACTAATAAGGCTGCCACTGAATTGACCACCCTGGGCACGGACCGGGTCAGCGCCACGGAGACTACAACCCCCAGCGATCCGGCTCCGGGTATTCGCAGCACAACACAGGCCCAGGGGGCGCGTCATATATATATATATATATATATTATATATATATATATATATATATATATATGTTGTGGAATACCTATACTAACTATAAAGAAGCAAATCTCTCCATGACTCAGCAGCACTCCTCCTTACTCTGCCTCGTTCCGGGGTAGACTGTGACGAGCATAGTGGCCTGATGATGCTGTGCGGCCAGCCAATCACTGTAATGCTCTCTAAAGAGCGCCAGACATGCAAGGAGGGGACCCGAGTTCCCGCCCGAGCAACCCAGAAATATTCGCCAAGCTTGTCGAGCACCGTGATGCTCGGGTGAGTACCAAGCAGTGGCGAGCATGTTCGCTCGTCACTAGTGTCTTCCCCTCATGCTTCAAACATGCCTTGATCGCACCCATCCTCAAAAAGCCCTCCCTTGACCCATCCTCTCTGACTAGCTATTGCCCCATATCACTTCTCCCTTACGCCTCAAAACTACTGGAACACATCCATTCTGAACTGTCCTCCCACCTCTCCTCCTGCTTCCTCTTTTACCACTTACAATCTGGCTTCCAACCACATCACTCCACTGAAACAGCCTTGACTGAAGTCACCAACGACGTACTAACTGCCAAATCCAAGAGACACTACTCTGTTCTCCTCCTCCTGGACCTGTCATCTGCTTTTGACACAGTCGACCATTCTCTCTTACTACAGACTCTCTCATCTCTTGGCATCAAAGATTGGCCCTATCTTTGATCTCCTCATACTTAACAGACAGACCATTCAGTGTCTCCCACTCACATGCCACCTCCTCATCTCACCCCCTATCTGTCGGTGTCCCCCAAGGTTCGGTCCTAGGACCTCTGCTCTTCTCAATCTACAGCCTCGGCCTGGGACAGCTTATAGAGTCTCACGGCTTTCAGAATCATCTCTATGCTGGCGACACACAGATTTACCTCCCTGGACCTGATATCACCTCCTTACTAACCAGAATCCCACAATGTCTGTCCTCTATCTCATCCTTCTTTTCTGCTACATTTCTAAAAGTTAATATGGATAAAACTGAATACATCATCTTTCCCCCATCTCACTCAGCCCACCAATCTGACCTATCCATCAAAATCAATGTCTGTCCACTTTCCCCAGGCCCACAAGATCGATGCTTTGGGGTAACCCTGGACTCTAACCTCTCTTTCAAACCACATATCCAAGCCCTTTCCACTTCCTGCCAACTCCAACTCAAAAATATCTTCCGGATTCGCACATTCCTCAACCACAAATCTGCAAAAACACTAATGCACGCCCTTATCATCTCCCGCCTCGACTACTGCAACCTTCTGCTCTGTGGCCTCCCTTCCAATACTCTTGCACCCCTCTGCTGCCCGACGAATCCACCTGTCCCCCGCTATTCCCCGGCCTCTCCTCTCTGTCAAATGCTTCACTGTCTCGCCTTGCCCAGAGACTTCAGTTCAAAAACCTAACAATGGCATACAAAGCCATCAACAACCTGTCTCTTCCATACATCTGTGACCTAGTCTCCCGGTACATACCTACATGCAAGGTCTAATTCTCACAAGATCTCTTTCTCTACTCCCCTCTTATCTCCTCTTCCCACAATCGCATACAAGATTTCTCCCGTACATCTCCCCTACTCTGGAACTCTCTACCCCAACATTTCAGACTATAGCCTACCGTGGAAACATTCAAAAGGAACCTGAAGACCCACCTCTTCCGACAAGCTTACAAACTGCAGCAACCCTCGCTCCACCATACCGTTGCATGACCAGCTCTACCCTCACATACTGTATCCTCACCCATTCCTTGAAGATTGTGAGCCCTCGCGGGCAGGATCCTCTCTCCTTCTGTACCAGTTTGCCATTGGGTTTTTGTTGAAGATTATTATAATTGTTTTTGCTATGTATACCCCCTTTTTCACATTTAAAGTGCCATGGAATAAATGGAGCTATAATAATAAATAATAATGATTAGGGAACGTGATAGGCCACCCTAAACAGGTGTGTTTTTAGGGAGCGCTTAAAACTGTGTAGGTTGTGGTTTGTCCTAATTTCTTGGGGTAGAGCATTCCAAAGAATATGCGCAGCTTGGGAGAAGTCTTGGAGTCGGGAGTGGGAGTTACAGATTAGTACGGATGTTAGTTGAAAGTCGCTTGCAGAGCGTAGAGAACGGGTAGGCCGATAAACAGAAATGAGGAAGTGCCGCACTGTGGAGAGCTTTGTGGGTGAGAACAAGCTATTTCCATTGGATCCTATAATGACTGGCATAGAGCGGAAGCTTCTGAGTAACAATTAGCCAGATAGATGACCCTGACTGCAGCATTAAGGATGGATTGGAGAGGGGAAAGTCAAGTGATGGGGAGGCCAATTAATAGAGAGTTACAGTAGTCAAGGCGGAAGTGGATCAGGGCAACAATGAGAGTTTTTGTTGTTTCGAAGGTGAAAAAGGTGCGGATTCTAGAGATGTTCTTCAGGTGCAAGTGACAAGAGCGGGCAAGGGATTATATATGGAAGGTGAAGGAATGATTGGTGTCAAACACAATGCCCAGACAGTGTGCCTGCTGGCTCGGCGTTATTGTGGTGCCACACACGGAGAGGGAGATGTCAGATTTAGGGAGGTGAGTAGACGACGGGAACAGGAGAAGATCAGTTTTGGAAAGGTTGCGTTTCAGATAAAGAGTGGACATGATGTTGGAAGCTGCAGCCAGACAATCACTGGTGTTCGGTAGTACAGTGGGGGTAAGGTCAGGGGATGAGGTGTATAGCTGTGTGTCATCAGCATAAAGATGGTACTGAAAGCCAAATTTGCTGATGGTCTGTCCAATTGGGGCCATGTAGAGAGAGAAGAGAAGAGGGCCAAGGACTGAACCCTGAGGAACCCCAATAGTGAGAGGAAGGGGGGAAGAAGTGGAGCCAACGAACGATACACAGAAAAAGCAGTCAGATAGGAAGGAGGAGAAACAGGAGAGAGCAGTGTCCTTTATGCCGATTGAGTGGAGCATATGTAGCGCCCCGAGGGTTCAGTTGCTACAGGGGTATTGCACCTCAACCAGAGGTGTGATATTCCACTCCCAGGTAAGGATGGAGTATGGACCAGGGCTCAGTTAGCTGCATGCACACACACACACACTCACCCCATTTCTGGGGGACAGCTCGACGGTGCTCCCATTTATGCAGGCACAACTGACCATGTCCCTGGCTGGAGTGGGAAGGGGGGAGAGAAACCAGTGGTGTAGGAGCAGAAGGGGACGGTTTCTGGAGCACAGGAAGGAGCTCATTGGGTGCAGGTCACCTGAGCTCAGACACAGAGAAGCAGATAAAAGGTGGGGGCCATCTTAGGAGGGAATTCAGTCCAGTCAGAGCAGAAGGGAGAGAGAGCTGACAGGGAGCCGAGGCTCAGCCTGAGCTCAGCTCCACGAGGCAGGCCTAGAGAGAAGGCCGGGGCCAGAGAGGAGAAGAGAAGAAGGAGAAGGAAGGAAGGAGAAGAGACAGAGTAGTAGAAAGGCTCCAGAAACAAGAAGGCAGAAGGGACCCTAAGAGAGCAGAATGGATAGCAACCGTTGCAAGCCCGCGTTATATCGGGTGAAGGGTCAGGCTGTGGAAGGGTACCGGATTCCCAAGTTGGTGGAGGTAAATTATCCCTCAGCCAAGAACCGGAGGTCGTGATCATTTATTGGTGCAACCCCCCGCCAAACCTGCTAGGAAGGCGCCATATAGGATAGCGGGAAGCGGAGGCCAACGCTTACCCGACACGGTCCGCGGTAGCTGGACAGAAGTTTGGTCACTGGTGGGGCACGAGAGGCCAGAGAAAGGACAGAAGGGGGTCCTGTGCCATACTCCTGAATTGCCTGGGGCTTGACCGAGCTCCTCACCTGGTGGACGCAGCACGGCTTGGGCAGTCATTGCTGACAGAAGTGACATGGATAACAACTATGAGTAAAAACCCTGGACTGCACCATTGGCCTCAGTGTGATCTTTGCTGCGCCTGCACCATCACCCCCAGCATCCATCTACACTGCCCTGAGGCTACACTCTTCCCGTGGGGAGTTATCCTATCCCTGTGCTGCACACCAACACCAGCCTCAGCGGTCTGCCTCGCAGCAGCGGTTATCCCTGACCGCAATCCACGGGTGGCGTAGTCAGACATTCAAAACGCTGATAAATAGACTGCCGCCATTTGGTCTGACCACCCTGAGCCACGGGATCGGGTTGCCACATCTACCCCCATCAGCACCGTACACCAGAAAGCCCGGTTCCGGGTACCCCACGGCCCAGGGGGCGAGTCAGCTTTGGCGTAGTCGGCAGGATCGTGACCAACCCGCCACAAACGGGTATTGCGTGCCTGAAAAGAGACTGTTTCACTGAATTGAAAATGGCGCCCGCCCCGGCAAAACGGACGCCATAATGTGCGCGCCAAAAGATAACAGGAAGCCACCTCCCATCGTGGGCCGGTCCCAGAATGGCGCCAAAGAAGGAGCCCACCCCCAACAGCCATGAGTGCGGCTGTAGAGTTGTCCATCAAGGTGGGGGGGCTGCCCCTGAGAGTGATTGTCAGCAGATTGCCCCAGGACCACCCCCAACAGGGGTGGAAAGAGAAGAAAACCGAGGGGCAGGGTGTGGTTTGGATCAGTCTCGCCAGATCACACCCGGAGATGGAGAGGAGCACCAACTCCAGCACCCTGGCAAGCGGCCTGCTGCAGGCCGAGGCGACTCCGTACAGCCTCACGGAGCTGATGGCTCAGCTCCCCACAGAAGACCTGGAGTTCCTGCGGACAGTGCTGGAGGAGTTGGACAGGAAGGATGGTCCGGGCGCAGAGGGAAGTCATCGCCGGATGGATGGAGGGAGGAGACGGCCCGGCGGGTCGCGACCCGGCAGCAAGAGACGCTGCCAGCACCCGGCAGTGCGCCTGCCCCCGAGGACAGAGAGAGGAGACCGGAGGCCGAGAACAGCGCTGCCGCGGAGGCAGGTAAGGAAGACACCCCTGCCCCGGGTCCTGACACCGAAGGCTTACCCCTGGATCCCGCCGTGGAGCCAGAAACCCCGGGAGCCGCTGCAGCTTCCACGCTCCCGCCGCCGGTACGTAGGCCCCAAGCCGCGCACACCACCGCTGAACCACGCCCCACGTTGTGCCCCCTTGACCCCGGGTGCGGTCGGAAGCAGCCCGCTCCAGGCCCGGTCGCAAGGCCTGACCACCTCAAGTGCCCCCCAGCCGCGTGCGCCCCCGGTCCTGAAACCACCACCCCTTGGGACTGACCTGTACAGCCAGCTCGCCGGACCCGATTGAGAGCCGGTCCCTGTACCCGAGGGATGGGTTCACCCCAGTCAGCGGAAAAACCTGTCCGCAGAGGTCGAGGCCCCGCTTGCTCCGCTCTTGCCCCTACCACAGCCAGTTGCCGTCTCTCGGCTCCCGGAGGAAGAGGTCCAGATAGGATGGGACCAGAACGGGGAGGATGTGATGGGGTTTGCACAGGAGACGCGGACGGCCGCAGTCCGCAGGCGGGAGATTTGTGAGCAACTCGCGAGAGAGGAGCGGGCACGGCGCCGGAAGAGGGAGCAGCTGCAGGCCCGGAGCGCGGAGGAGAAGACACAGACTCGTGGAAACCCCCATGCAGCACGCGGTCCTAAAACAGCTGGGACCGTGGTGAAGTTCCACCAGGAGAAAGGGTGGGGGTTTATCCGGGACTCTGCCACAGCCACAGACCTCCATGTCGACAGGAGGGATGTGGAGGGTCACCTGCCAGCGGGTCACCCGAAGCGGGAGTTGTTCCCGGGAGATCGGGTAATATACACCCGACATCGAGGCCTAAAAGGGTGGTATGCCCTCAATGTCCAGAGGGTAGAGGAGGAACAGTACCAGAAGCATTGCTACCCAGAGGACCCGGAAGGGTCTGGAGAATATTATGAGGAGGAAGAAGGTGAGCGAGGAGGACACCGCTACTGAGGAGCGGCAGCGTACACATGTATATAGTTACCCGTCAGGGTAAAGAGACTGCTACATAGAGTTACCCGGCATCGGGTCAGTTAGAACCGGCTGAGGAGTGGGAGCAGCCAACTTAGTGAACTATCCGGCCGAGGACTAGGAGCGGTCAACTTTGTATATATTTGCACTTCTTAAAGTGCCCTCTACTGGTTTTATAGGAAACTACAACAACTGACCTCAGAACAAAAACCCGTTAGAGGTGGCTGAAGATGAGGTCCAGCAGCTGGATCAGCTATGCCCTGCAGCCACCCCAGGGCCTACATTGAGGGTTTACGAACGGGTCCCTCCTGTTAAAAGTTTTGCCAAGTTTGCATTTTATGGAAAAATGGACACCTGGTCGCAAGTTGCACAGTGGCCAGTGAAGAAGAGAATTCACTTAAAAAAATGTTTTACCTGAAAAAGTTTTATATATAGAATTGTCATATATGCTGTGTAAGGCGGCGGTGTTCACACCATGCAGTAACTGAGGAATTGACCCAAGCAAGTCCAACATAAACAGCTTTTATTTCAGCAACTCACGGGTTAACAGAAAGTCCTCCGGTTCGCAGCCGGGTTACCAGAAAGTCCATACACAATGGTTGCCGGGAACAACGGCCACACCGGGCCGCTCAGAGCCTGACAGTTGCAGAGCCTTCCCAGGCAGTGGTTCAGCCTCCCTCAATACTGCTGAGGTTTCCTGCTGTGCTCCCAGCAGGTTGCAACAAAGAACAACACTAATAGTTAGTGCAGGAGTTTTAAAGGACCTGTGGCAAGAGCCACTGGAAAACCCGGGTTGGAGGGAGGAGGCCGCCCCTCTGCCTCCTCCAAGAAATGAAGGCCCTGCCGGGTTTTACTTAATCTGCCTTAGCCAGGTAGTCTGACCAGGTCATTGCTCACCTTCATTCCTGCATTGCAGCCGCAGCCGCAGCTGTGTGTGTGACTGCAATGCACTCCAATGGATTTAATAGGTCTCTGTACACATTCTGGGGGATATATAACGTCCCTCGTATACGATCCCGGTCACTGCTTCACAGCTGCTAGGAGAGTTACATGATATTGAAAATGTTTTGCATGATGGCTGATAAAAGAGTTCCGGTGATATTAAACAGGCAGTATAATGTTTGGTAAGAAAAAAACAAAAAACTTTAATTCTGCATGTCTTGTAAATTAAATGTTTTTGCTCTTTTCCAGCCCGAGGACGTGCTGTGGTTCACCAGGGGGGAATGTAGCGCCCCAAGGGTTTGGTTGCTACAGGGGTATTGCACCTCAACCAGAGGTGTGATATTCCACTCCCAGGTAAGGATGGAGTATGGACAAGGGCTCAGTTAGCTGCATGCACACACACACACTCACCCCATTTCCGGGGGACAGCTCGACGGTGCTCCCATTTATGCAGGCACAACTGACCATGTCCCTGGCTGGAGTGGGGAGGGGGGAGAGAACCCAGTGGTGTAGGAGCAGAAGGGGACGGTTTCTGGAGCACAGGAAGGAGCTCATTGGGTGCAGGTCACCTGAGCTCAGACACAGAGAAGCAGATAAAAGGTGGGGGCCATCTTAGGAGGGAGTTCAGTCCAGTCAGAGCAGAAGGGAGAGAGAGCTGACAGGGAGCCGAGGCTCAGCCTGTGCTCAGCTCCACGAGGCAGGCCTAGAGAGAAGGCCGGGGCCAGAGAGGAGAAGAGAAGAAGGAGAAGGAAGGAAGGAGAAGAGACAGAGGAGTAGAAAGGCTCCAGAAACAAGAAGGCAGAAGGGACCCTAAGAGAGCAGAATGGATAGCAACCGTTGCAAGCCCGCGTTATATCGGGTGAAGGGTCAGGCTGTGGAAGGGTACCGGATTCCCAAGTTGGTGGAGGTAAATTATCCCTCAGCCAAGAACCGGAGGTTGTGATCATTTATTGGTGCGACCCCCCCGCCAAACCTGCTAGGAAGGCGCCATATAGGATAGCGGGAAGCGGAGGCCAACGCTTACCCGACACGGTCCGCGGTAGCTGGACAGAAGTTTGGTCACTGGTGGGGCATGAGAGGCCAGAGAAAGGACAGAAGGGGGTCCTGTGCCATACTCCTGAATTGCCTGGGGCTTGACCGAGCTCCTCACCTGGTGGACGCAGCACGGCTTGGGCAGTCATTGCTGACAGAAGTGACAGGAATAACAACTGTGAGTAAAAACCCTGGACTGCACCATTGGCCTCAGTGTGATCTTTGCTGCGTCTGCACCATCACCCCCTGCATCCATCCACACTGCCCTGAGGCTACACTCTTCCCGTGGGGAGTTATCCTATCCCTGTGCTGCACACCAACACCAGCCTCAGCGGTCTGCCTCGCAGCGGCGGTTATCCCTGACCGCAATCCACGGGTGGCGTAGTCGGACATTCAAAACACTGATAAATAGACTGCCGCCATTTGGTCTGACCACCCTGAGCCACGGGATCGGGTTGCCACTACTACCCCCATCAGCACCGTACACCAGAAAGCCCGGTTCCGGGTACCCCATGGCCCAGGGGGCGAGTCACATAGAGAGTAGGAGGTGGTGGTCAACAGTGTCGAAAGCTGCAGAGATGTCAAGAAGAATGATCAGAGAGTAGTCACCGTTACGTTTTGCTATCAGAAGGTCATTGGTTACTTTGATGAGTGCAGATTCTATAGAATGTAGGTGGCGGAAGCCGGACGGTGATATGTCTAGAAGAGAGTGAATGGAGAGGTAACGGGTAATTCGAGAGAAGACCAGGCACTCCAAGAGTTTAGAGATGAAGGGGAGATTGGGGACTGGTCTGTAGTTGTTTGTGCAGGAAGGGTCAAGAGAGGGAATTTTTAATAATAGAGTAATGATGGAATGTTTGAAGGAGGAGAGGAAGATACCAGAAGAGAGGTTGAAGATTTTAGTTAGGTGGGTAGTGACGACTTTAGAGAGAGACTGGAGTAGGTGTGAGGAAATGAAGTCAGTGGTGCATGTAGTGGGATGAGAAAAGAGAGGAGCCTGGAGACGATTTCTTCTGTGACTAGGTCAAACGTGAAGCGTGATCCAGAGGAGATGTGGGGAGGGATGGGAGTCACGGCACTTGGTGGCTGATTTCCTGACGGATGTTCTCTATTTTCCAGGTCCTCAGCACAAATGTCCGTGATAGGGGTCTGCGCTTTAGGACGGTGGAGGGAGTGAAAGGTGTCAGAGTTTTTTTGGGGTTGTTGGATAGTGAGGAGATCAAGGTGGTGAAGCAGGACTGTTTGTTATAGGTCAACATCCACTTTGCAGGCCTGGCCTTGTATCTGAATTGTTTGGCCAAGGGAGAGTGGCTTGTTTGCGCCTCTTCAGTTCTCCAGCCCTCGGAGAGCACATTCCCTGTGAGCACTCCCCGTTGTATTTCCCCCAATTTTGTACTTCTGAAATCAATGCATATAATGTAGAAAAGCAGCTACATCCCACATATGCACATAAAAAAGTGACTGACAATATGCACCGTCTAAAAGACAGAAAAGCAATAGCAAACACAGCTGCAGCTCCAGCGATAAAACCAAAATGTGAGTTATTTTCCGCTAAATATTATTCACACAGCTGTCAACCATCCTCTTCCAGTGTTAGAGCTGATAATATTTTTCAAATTACCCAATTTCGACAATAAAGTCTATTTTTAAATATACGAGAAGCGCGTTCCAGGCCGCGTTACACTCGGTAGAAATGTCAATACTCTACTTTAGGATGTAAGCAGACAATGATCGCTCTCATCCATCAAAAATAAGCCCGATACATAAAAAAGGTACGGCTTCAAATGTTTCAATTTTTAGTTAAAATGCAGATAGGATTTGTTAGTAACGACAAGGCATCTTCCCAATTTTTCCGTTGCTGCCAGTATTAGATATTTTTATCCGATTGCCAAATATAACGAGATCTGAAATGTCCTTATCACAAGAGGCTGTGGTGCAGCAGAAAGTTTATGAGCCACAACTGACATTTGAAATTCACCCAAAGGAGGTTTTATGAGGCCTTAAATTGTAGGTCACGGGTGGAAGCCTCTTTAAATTGTTCATAAAATATTTTGTCAGTTCTAGGAGAACAATGGTGTCTGTCTGTTAGGTGATTACTCTCGATTTCCTGCGCAGGGAAGAATAGGTATGAGTGTGCCGAGTTTGACAGAGGTCTAGTAGCTCGAATTTACCTCAATATAAAGCCTTAACCAGAATAACGTCATAAGGCTTTTTATGTTGGCGTTGCTACAACATATAGGTTTCTTTCTGGGACTGTTTTCCAAAAATTCCAGATAATGAAACACAACGGTCCCGATACTTTATTGTATTTGTACCTCTAGTTTTGGGTGCTTATCACCTGTTTTTCATTTGCCAAAAATTCAAAAAAAAATTAAGAACAATGGGTCCAATTGATTTTTGCATTTGTGCCTTTTTTGTGCAGCTTTCATCCCTTTTTCATTTGCGTTTTATCCTTCTTTTAATTTGCACCTTTTTTAAAGTCTGTTCTATGTGTTTGACAGTTCGACTTTTAAAGAAATTGCTCAATTTTTGCACGGACGTACTCCAGTCCCCCCTTATACTGTATTTTTTTTGGGGGCCATAACTTCCATCCATCATTTATAGCAGAACATGCAACTTTTTCTCTAAAAAGTCACAGAACAGGATAAAAACACAAATAAGAGCAGTTTTGATTATACTCAAAATTCATGAACCATGTGTGCCATTTTGAAGAATGTGGTGCAAAAAATGTTAATGCAGTTAATAATTGCACTAGACCAGGGATGTCAAACTCAAGTACACAGTAGGCCAAAATTAAAAGCTTGGACAAGGTCACGGGCCAGCCTTGATATTATTTAAAAAAATATCCACAATTGAGAGTTTTTCCTTATCATCAAATGAAACTATGAACTTTTTCATATGGAATCAAACTTAAAGGGGTTGTCCCACGAACAAAGTACATTTTAATTAATAGATCTTAAAATAAAATATTTGAATAATATAATATGTTATGTAAGAGCAGTAAAAAGTAAATGGCCCAATAGCCTAATTTAAATATGTAATAACAAAGGATAAAAAACCTTGAATAATAAAGATAATAAAGTATGATGCCATTAAAGTGCCCCCAAACACAGTAAGATACCCCCACAGTGAATTCCTCCACAGTACCCTCAACACGCACGGTATGATGACCCTACTGTACCCCCACTCAATTTCCCCCGACAAAGAATGGCGATCCCATCACAGTCTGATTCTCCAACTGTAATCCCCACACAGCCCTCCATACAGTATAATGGTCCCCACATAGTGTTCCATACATTATAATGTCCCCACATAGTGTTCCATACACTATAATGTCCCTACATAGTGTTCCATACACTATAATAGCCCCACATAGTGCTCCATACAGTATAATGGCCCCACATAGTGCTTCATACAGTATAATGGCCCCACATAGTGCTTCATACTGTATAATGGCCCCACATAGTGCTTCATACAGTATAATGGCCCCACATAGTCCTCCATACAGAATAATGGACCCACATAGTCCTCCATACAGAATAATGGACCCACATAGTGCTCCATATAGAATAAGGGGTCCCACATAGTGCTCCATTCAGTGTCATGAGCAGGACATAGTGCTCCATAGGGTATAATGAGCATCACATAGTGCTCCATACAGTATAATGGGCCCCTTATAGTGCGCCATACAGTATAATGCGCCACACATAGTGCTCCATACAGTATAATGGCCCCACAAAGTGCTCCATACAGTATAATAGGCCCCACATAGTGCTCCATAAGTATTATGTGCCCCATATAGTGCTCCATACAGTATAATGGCCCTACATAGTGCTCCATACAGCAAAATGGGCCCCACATGAAACAAAAAAAAATACTCACTGTGAAGAGTGTGGGGGGATCTGATGGCTGCTACAATCCCCCTTCAGCATATGCAGCTGTAATAAAAACACCTGGCCTGCTTCAAAGAAGGGATTTACAGCCCCACTAGCTGGCTAGTATGCAACCTTCTACAGGAAGACCCCCTGTGGATCCAAGCCATGTGGTCTAAAATTGCTATGTTAAGGCAGCTATGGTTTCATAAGGAGTTATGGAGATACTATACTTCCTAGCCATACATCGCATATATTTCAGAGAACCCCAGACCGGACTGGACTCCTTAAAGGGTCTCAACCCATTCTAGCACCCAGGGGCATGGAGATACATAGAACAACTAGTAGAAGCTAGGTAGCAAACTGTGTTTAGTCTCCACGCATAGCAGGGGCTCGGTCAGATCCAATGGTACCAGAACTGCTGCCCTAGGACCGTCCAGAAAGGAGTTATGATCTTTCATAGGTTTTGGGAGATTTAGCTACAAACCTCAAAGGGAGAGGACTTAGGTTCCACCCAGAAGACAGGAGGGGAGTGACCCAAAAAGGGATAAAAGCTAGTGTAAGGCCATGTGGTGGATCTCTCTCAAGCATGCGGTCCACTTCGAATGGGGGCATATCGAGTAACGTGCTGTGAAGGACCTAGGACCCAGCTGGAAGCTGATGCCCCTGAGACATAGCACACACCTGTTGGACGTCACACCGGTAATTGACATGATCCATCTGCTTATATCTTTTGTCCTATCAATATTTGTATTCGCATATCTGACCATTGTTTAGGTATAACCATTGGGTATATAGTGTAATGTCTAGTGTGCCCTTAAAGTGATTAAATATATAATTTAACCTTGGGCTGCTCTTTTATCTCGATCCACGAATCCACATGTCCGTTGCTCGGTTTAACTTTCCATGCTACCGGGGCTGGTTTCTGGTCTGATATAATTCCCGTTAACGGACCGGGCTTATATCGAACGAGGAACTGGTGGCAGTTCTACCGGGTTGATAAGGTTCTGTTTCACTGGGGCTGGTGAAAGGGGCCTCTCAGTCTGTGTGCGAGGGTGGTGCCACATCAGTGACTTTGTGGGCCACCTCCTCTCACTCCCTGTGCCTTGCTGGGCCCGTGTGGACAGGGGGTGTCTGTGTAAAACTGTGCCAAGCTGACCTTATGTGTCCCCAAGGCGTGCGAAACGTCACATTGGTGTAAAGTAGGGAGAATGTATCACTTGATCCTTCTGACGTAATAGTGACGTCAGGCGTGGTGGCGAGGTGCAAATCCTTCACACTCAAGTCTGCCCATTCCCCTGCTGCTCAGATCTCTTGATGGTGTCTTCAGATCCTCTGCACATCAGCGGGTGTGTTGTAATGATGTCATTGTGACTGCTGCGCTGAGACGTCAGACGCAGAGGGGGAATGATGGGAGAGGAAGCACCACCTGACACTCCCTCCTCCATCATTGCTTTCAATTGTATCAGCATCCAGGATGCCGATATAGTTGAAAAAGTGCGATGCCGGGTGAAAGTGCTATGCTGGCGTTACGGGCCAAATATACTCACCCTCCAGTCCAAAATTCTGCCATGGGCCAGAGTTAGACATATGTGCACTAGACAATAGAGAAAAGTAACTTAAAAAAAAAAACACTTTTTTTTTTTTTGGTCATTTTCAGCATATTCTGGCTGCCCTTAGTCACCTTTTTCTTGCCAGTAGGATGGCTTAAAAGGAACCTGTTACATAGAAAATCCAGAATAATCTGCACGCAGAATGTTGGAGAACAGAAATATATATTATATATACCGTGCTCAGCATAAATGAGTACACCTCCTTTGAAAAGTAAGATTTTAATAAATATCTCCCTGCACACAAGAACAATTTCCAAACTTTTGACAAGACTGAGTTTTATAGAACATTTTTTTAACCCGTAACATGAAAGTAAGGTTAATAATATAACTTTCATTACAATATCTTCAATTTTACTCAAATTAGTTGGATGGAAAAATGAATACACCCCACATTAAAATCAACTACATCTAATATTTTTTATGACGCCCTCAAATGATATTTAAGGACAGCAGAAAGTCTTCTAAGCACAGAATGAGCAAGTTGGCAACATATTGCATTTTGCATATTCCATTTTTCAAAAATTGGATGTAGAATGGAGAGTGATGATAACTTGTCTCATCAGGTTCCCCATAGGTGTTCGGTTGGGCTCAGCTCAGGAGACACTTGGTCACAATCACTTTCATCCTGTTCTTCTTCAGAAATGAAATGGTGACCTTAGATAGGTGTTTTGGATCATTGTCATGTTGGAAAAGTGTACGTCTACCAAGGGCACAGAGTGATGGTGACATCTCTTTCAATATAAAGCAATGCATCTGTGAATTCATAATCCCATCAATGAAATATAGCTCTCTGACATCAGCAGCACTCATGCAGCCCCACATAAGGACACTGCCACCACCATGTTTTACTGTAGGAACCATACATTTTTTTTTAAAATACATTTTTTGCATAATTATGGAAGCAGATAAGAGTCCCATGGTCACTCTTGCGGAGATGCAGAGATCCACAGCTCAGGGGGTAGAATCTGTCCACAAGACATCTATTATTCTTATATTCCACAAATCTGGCCTTTATGAAGAAGTTGCAAGAAGAAAGTAATTTTTGAAAGCAAGCTATAAGATGTCTTTCTTGCAGCTTGCAACAAGACATGAGAGCAAATGAGAACCAGATGAGACCAAAGTATAACTTTTTGTGCTAAATGGAAAACACTATGTGTGGCGAAAAAATAACAATGCACATCATCCTGGACTGGTCAGAGTTGATGGGAATATGGAGGGAGCTAAAAAAAAGGGCAATCCTGTAGGAAAATCTGTTGGAGGATGCTAAAGACACGAGTTTGGGACGTATGTTCACATTCTAGCAGGACAACGACCCTAAATATACTGCCAGAGCTACAATGGATGGTTTAGCTCGAAGCATATTCATGTGTGTGAACGGACCAGTCATAGTCCAGACCTAAAACTCATTGAGAATCTGTGGCAAGACTTGAAAAGCCGGATTTTGGTAAGAACTTACCTGTAAAATCCTTTTCAGCGAAGGAAGGAAGGGAGACACAGATTCTCTACTTCGTGTGTAGGCGGAGCCCCATAGGATAGTCACCTCAGATTGGAAAAAGACGACCGGCCCCTCCAGTATATAGGCTCCTCCTACTCCCATGTTCATCAGTCCGTACACAAGCTAAGGAAGAGCAGACCAACCAGCAGAACAACATATCCCCTTCTGAAATTTCAGAAATGAGAGAAAACAGGTTATGTAATAGAAACACACAGTCTTAGGCATACCCCATTGGACCTGACAACTGTGTAGAGCTGGCGAAACTGGAAGGAGAGCCGTAGAGCGCTAAACCCAGTCCAGAAGATCGACATCAGGAAGGAGACGCGCTGCATCTAGAAACACAAAAAAACACTTCTGCCCTGGGAGGGTGCTGTGTCTCCCTTCCTTCCTTCGCTGAAAAGGATTTTACAGGTAAGTTCTTACCAAAATCCGGCTTTCAGCAGCAGAAGGGAAGGAAGGGTGACACAGATTCTCTACTTCGTGGGACGTCCTAAAGCAGTACCTACTTAAGGGTGGGAAATAGAGGCAGAAGCTTCCATACCCCAAAACTTAGGCAAGAGCGCAAACCGCGCTAAATAACGGAAAACTAAGTAAAGGGATAACTTAAATTACCGTCGCCTGCAGGACCCTGCGTCCCAGGGCCGCATCGGCTGAAGCACTTACGTCCACCTTATAAAACTTAGTAAAGGTGTGAACGGAGCGCCAGGTGGCCGCCCGGCAGAGCTGCGCTGCCGAGGCCCCCTGACGAAAAGCCCACGATGAGCCAATGGCTCTCGTGGAATGAGCTTTAACTTTAACCGGACAAGGCTCGCCCTTGAGCTTCCAAAAACCTTGGGTGATCGTAAGATAGAACTTCAATGCCCGCACTAAGTCCTTGGATTCTTAGGTCCTGGACAAAGAGAAGGCAACACAATGTCCTGATTAATGTGGAATTGTGACACTACCTTAGGCAAAAAATCTTCACGAGTACGAAGCACCACGCGATCCGGAAAAAATTCCAGAAAAGGAGGTGAGCAAGAAAGTGCTGCCAATTTCGATACCCTTCTCAAAGAGGTGACTGCCACCAAGAAGGCCACCTTCCAAGAAAGTAGTGAAAGTTTAGCAGAATCCATAGGCTCAAAAGGCCTATGCTGAAGGGCTTCCAGGACTAGATTAAGCCGCCATGGAGCCACAACTGCCCTCCGTGGCGGAAACTGACGTGCGACTCCGCGAAAAAAAGAGCGCACATCCCTGCGAGAGGCAATAGCCTTCCTAAAAAGTGCGGAAAGAGCAGATACCTGTCCCCGCACCGTACTTAACTGCCACACCCCTGGCCAGACTAGATTGCAGAAAGGCCAAGAAGTTGGGGATGGAAAAAACCCTCGGGTTTCTTGAGGATCCAGAACACCATGAATAGAAAGACTCCCAAGTTCTATGATAAATCCTGGACGTAGCTGGACTCCGGGCCGCCCGCAAGGTAGCAATGACCTCGGGCGAAAAACCGCGACGGGTCAAGATCTCGGTCTCAAGAGCCACGCCGTCAAACGAAGGGACCTCAGGTCCGGATGACGAATGGGCCCCTGAGTGAGCAAGTCCGGGCGAAGGGGCAGCGGAAACGGAGGTGCCGCCTGAAGAGACACCAGCGTCGAATACCATGTCCTCCGCGGCCAGTCTGGTGCTATCAGAATTATTGATACCCTTTCGAGTTTGATCCGTCGGATCACCAGAGGTAGTAAGGATATCGGCGGAAACGCATAGATCAGCTTGAACTGACCCCACGGGGCCACTAGAGCATCCACCGCCTCCGGGTCCCTGTACCTGGACCTGAACGTCGGAACCCTGGCGTTCAGCCTGGATGCCATCAAGTCCACCTGAGGAGTCCCCCAACGGGAACACAGCAGAGAAAACACTTCTGGATGGAGACTCCATTCCCCAGGGTCCACTTGCTCGTGACTGAGGAAGTCCGCCGAGATATTCAACACCCCTGGAATGTGAATTTCAGAGATTGCTGGAACTTTGGACTCGGCCCAGACCAGGATCCGAGAGATCTCCGACATGAGACTGGAACTCCTCGTCCCGCCTTGGTGGTTGATGTACGCGACAGCCGTAGAGTTGTCCGATGGGATCCGGACCGGTAGACCTCTCAATAAGGCCGTCCAATGTTGGAGGCAGAGAAATATTGCTCTCAACTCCAAAATGTTGATCGAGAGAGACGACTCCTTTGGCGACCAGACTCCCTGAATCCAGAGGTCGTTCCAAACTCCCCCCCAGCCTGTCCGGCAGGCATCGGTTGTCACCACCGACCATCTCGGAGGAAGGAAGGATTTCCCCACGGATAGAGTCTCCGGACGTAACCACCATCCAAGAGATTCTCGCACCCTGCGGGAGATAATGACTGAGCGATCCAGAGAAGTTAGCGATCGATCCCAATGGGTCAGAATAAGGCTCTGGAGATCCCGGGAATGAAATTGTGCAAATGGTACTGCTTCCATAGTTGCCACCATTTGACCCAGAAGGCGCATGCATTCCCGAAGGGACATTGACAGCGCCGACCTCATAGCCTGGACCAGAAGACGAAGGTTCGTCTGTTTGACAGGAGGCAGGGACACAACTGCCCGAACAGTATCGAATTGCATCCCCAGGAAAAGAATGGACTGTGCTGGCTCCAATGACGATTTCTTCCAATTGGTCAGCCACCCGAAGTCCATCAGGTACTGAAGGGAGAGATCGCGAGCCGCTATTGCCTCCTCCGCTGTGGGTGACACTATGAACAGGTAGTCCAGGTAGGGGAGGATCGTAACCCCCTGTCTTCGAAGAAGCGCCATGAGAGGAGCCAGAATTTTTGTAAAAACCCAGGGAGCTGAGGCCAACCCGAAAGGCAGGGCCACAAACTGGTAATGGGTTTGACCTATAGCGAAACGCAAGAAACGCTGGTGAGCCCTGCCGATAGGGATATGCAAATAGGCGTCGCGGATGTCTATGGACACCAAGAAATCGTACTGCGACAGGGTCGCTATCACCGATCGGAGAGACTCCATGCGGAACTTTCGGGTCCGGACGTAAATATTCAAATCCCTGAGATCCAGCACCGGACGAAACTTGTCATCCTTTTTGGGGACCACAAAAAGGTTGGAATAAAAACCCTTTCCCTGGTCTTCCGGAGGAACCTGAACCACCACACCCAGCTGTAGGAGAAAGTCGACCTCCTGAAACAGTGCGGCAGCCAGTCTTGGCACGGACGGAATGCCCGTCAGACGAAACCTGTCTGGAGGCAGCGAATGAAACTCTATGAAATAGCCTGCCGACATAACCCGTGTCACCCAGGCGTCTGCTATGTGGGATGCCCAGATCGACCCGAATTGTAGCAGACTACCTCCCACCCGAGAGCCCTCAGGGGGATCCCTGGCGTCAGTCAGCCTTAGCGGACTTTTTATCAACCTCCCGTCTGTCCTGACGGGACCGTTGCTTCCAAGGAGTACAAGATTTCTGGGCGGATCTGCCGGAGGATGAGGGACGACCCAATCTCCAAGAAGGCTGACTGAATCGTCCCCTGGCCCGAAAGGACCGAAGACCTCTGCCGGGCCCTGTCCTGCTGGCTGTGGATGCCACTGCCTTTTTCCCAGACAGAGTAACATCCTTAGCTTTAGCTTTGGCAATTAGTTCTGAAAGATCTGAACCAAAGAGCTGACCGCCCTTATATGCCAGACTAAGCAATCCCTGTTTGGATACTGCATCCCCGGTCCACTGTTTAAGCCACAGAGCTCTTCTAATCGTGACTGCCGAAGCCTGAGCCCTGGACAGAATTGAAGCAGTGTCCAGTACTGCATCTCTGCCATAACACATAGCTTCTTCCATTTCTGAAAGCGAAGTCCCATCCTGCCACGCCGCACGCAGCTGATCCAACCACCGCAGAGAAGCCTCACCGGCCCACATGGCCCCCAAGGCCGCTCGGAAACCATGACCCGCGGCTTCATAGATGGATTTCGCCGCTGACTCCGATCTTCTGTCCAAAGGATCCTGAAGATTGGCTCTCCCTTTAACAGGAAGCAGGGAAGACTTGGTCAGCTGAGACAGAGATATATCCACCTCAGGAGAGGGAACCCAATTAGTAACCATCTCCTTGGCACAGGGATATAGGGCATCAAAAAAAAAACGCGCTCCTCGGAAGCGTTTATCCGGACACTGACGCTCCTTCTCCACCGCTTCGTTAAGTTCCTCATGCGCAGGTAATGTAGAACGAACACGGCGCGTCTTCTGATACAGACGGCCCGACCTAGACGGGTTCGTCAGCTCTTCAGACAGCTCTAATACTTCCCGCATGTCCTTAATAAGCCCATCTACGCGACCAGAAAGAGAAACAGAGCGATCCTGTTGATCCTCCTCTTCAGACTCAGAAATTTCATCAACCGAATCTGATGCGCTCTGCGAGGGAGACAAAGCCACCATAGTCTTGCGGCGCTTTTTACCTCGTGACATTGGGTGTGATCTAGCTGACACCCACTGTCCCAGGAGACTAGAGAGACTATCAATGGAGCGAGTGAGCGCCTCCACCTTAACATCACTGAGCGTTGAACTTGATGTAGTAGAAGGCCTGAGTGTATCAGAGGCGTGCGACTGATCCTCAAACGGATCAGGAGACTGATCCGCACTCCCAGGCCCCTGATCCGACATGCCACCCACACCAGATGCCAGGATGTACAACAAGGATGGCAAAAAAGTGTGAAAGCTGCACAGCCTGTTTTCAAAACTCACTTTTTTTTTTTTTTATATATATGCGACAGGCTCTGAAGGGTTAAAGCTCACCCTTAGAAAAGAGCTACCCCAGAAATGCCGAGCAAAAAATCAATAGGGGGAAACTCCCTTAAACACCATCTGTTTCCCCTAAAGTTCCACTTTTTCAGAAGGGGTTAACATCACAGCAACTATAATACTACACAGCCTAAAAGGTCAGTGAAGTAAATAGCTTTAGGAGAGAAAGCGGCAGTGCTCACGAGGACTCCTAATAGGTAGCCTGGAGAGACAGCACTGACAAAGAACCCCTGCCAGAGGCAGAGGGGACTCACCGGCACTGCGGTGACCGCTCCTCCTAAGTGTGTGGACGGACGGGGAGCAGAGAGCAGGAGGCGCCGCTGAACGCCGGAGGGAGAAGCAGGGACCGCCAGCGCACGCTCAACCAAGCGCTTCCTGCCTAAGTAATGACGGCAGGAAGCCAGGAGACGCTAAGCCCCGCCCCGCTAGGCCACGCCCCGTTAGGCCCCGCCCCCGCCCTAGTCAAACAACAAAAATGAGGGCAGAAAACTTCCTACCTCT
The DNA here is from genome assembly GCF_046119375.1 of Phyllobates terribilis. Lineage (NCBI taxonomy): Eukaryota > Metazoa > Chordata > Amphibia > Anura > Dendrobatidae > Phyllobates > Phyllobates terribilis. The sequence continues at coordinate 380,078,590 of NW_027362767.1, forward strand.
ATGAAGGCAGGAAGCAAGTCAATAAAAGCAAGAAAACGCGCGCCAATACAGGGAGCTTCCTGCCTCAATGAAGGCAGGGAGCAAAAACGAAAAAGCATGCGCAAATAAAAAATAAAAATTACTGGCCTCCGTCTCTGCTCCCCAGTCAAGGCAGCGTCTGAAATAGACAAGAAACACACAGGCAGTATGACGCGCCCCTGGGCCTGTGTCGCGCTGCGTTGCGCACGCGGGAGCTTACCCGGAGCCGGATCTCTTTAGGGTTGTAGTCTCGTGGCGGTGATCCGGTCCGTGCCCAGGGAGTCAGACTAAGTGGCGCTGTATTAGCGGTAGATGTTGGACGACTACGCCACCCGTTGAGTACAGCTGAGGAACCTCTGCAGCAGGGCAGACCGCTGAGGCCGGGGGTAGGATTGTGCAGCGTGATAGTATAACCCCCAACGGGAGGGGTATGGCCTCAGGGCAGCCGACGTGGATGATGGGGGTAGCAGGAACCACTCGGAGACGGTACGGTGTAGTTCAGGGTCTTTACTGGTGACAAAGATAGACCCTCCCGGAGTACTGGCTAGTGATTGGGGCCTGGTCAGTCCTTGAGCAGATGGGATCTCCCCTGGCCAGGCGGAGTTGTAGGCCTCCCAAACTAACGATACTCTTCCGTCTACCTTGCTAGAGGCGGGTATAAGTAGCCCACGTCCCTGAGTGTACCGTGTGGTGCTCACCCGTATGGCCGGTGACTCGGGGCCTTCTAGTAGCTTCCGCTCCACGATGGCGGTGCTGGTCCCACGCGTGTGACCGTGCCTTCGGGTTTCTGGGCCAGAGGACCTGCAATCCCCTGCCGGTCGGTTTCTGCTGCTGGATAGGAGTTAGTCCCCACAGCCTCGGACTCCGGGTCCGGTGATAACTTCTCAGTCAGGGCGAGCTCTGCAGCTGCCAGCCCCTGACTCCTTGTAGCACTGCTCCCACAGAGCTCCTGATGTTCTTTTCCTATATCTGCTTCTCTGTCTCTACTTCTTCTCTACTCCCTAACCCTGCCTCAGCCCTAGGTTTATATAGGGGAAGTTCTTCCCCTCCCAGGACTGGGCAGGAGGTGTGGCATGCATAGGATCCCTGACCAAGAGACCTCCCACCTGCTCTCAGACGTAATATCTCTATCACTGTGGCAACCAGACCCCTGGGGTGTCACATTCCCCCCTAGTGAACTTTAGTACTCCGGGACTAAACATATTTTTAGAAAAAACATAACAAGGTATAAACAATAATAATACAATAAGAAAAACACATAAAGATGGTTACGGCATGTCCGCAACCGGGTGCAGTTTTGAAGAAAACAAAGGTGTCCATTTCACCAAAACAGGGAGACGTAACCAGGTAGGGGTCTGTCCTGCCCCGAGTCCTTATCAGTCTTTTAGTCCATCCTGGGTTACGCTCCAACTAATTGTACAAGGATTCCCGGTAAATCCACCAAGGACTCCTAAAAATAACTAGAAACACATAATTATTTACAAGCAACAAGAAAAACAGGTAACCATAAATAAAACAACTTATACACTTCAAATCCTCCATCGTGCGGGTAACTGGCCTCTAGTGGCCCTAGTGGACCTACGGAGCTGACTGTCTGGCCCTGAACTACAGGGTGTAGGAGCTGTCAAGGGTAAACTGGGCAGCTGTTTACGGGCTCTTTGGCTCACTAGGGGTACGGCAGGCTCACTATGAGCAGAGGGTTGATCCTCCTGTTCTGCTTGTGTGGAGTCTGCTGCCTCCTGGACCGGCTGCTCTTCCAGCTCTACCTGTTGCTCCGTAGGCACTTGGGATGCTGGTTGGAGGAACGTGAGGATGGGTACCACAACTGCACCATTGACTTGAGTCCAGGACCGAGGGAAGTCTCCGAGCACAGTACTAACCATATCTTCCCTTTCCTCTACGGGTCGAGGGTCTTCTTGCTCTCCTTCTGGGTTCCGTAGCTGTTCGGGACACTTCTTCAGGTGATCCCGGGATACAATGGCTGTGGTTTCCCCTCCGTCTTTACTGATGGTACAAACCTTTGGGTTGTCGTGGCTTGAGGGCAGTACGGTGTACGGGTCCTTCTCCCACTGGTCGTCCAACTTGTGGAGCCGTCTCTTCCTCTTCAAGACCTGCTCTCCGGGTACCAGGGGAACAGCGGGAGCATACTGGTTGTAAGTTTTCTCTTGTCTTTCCCTAGCGAGACAGAGACTTTGCTCCACGCTCTCCTGTACTTTCCGGTACTGCTGCTGCCTCTCTGTGTCCCAGTCTGCTTCCGGTGAAGTGTCCTCGGGTGTCAGGACTCCCATCTCCAGGTCAACAGGTAGCTTACCAGGCCTTGCCCTCATTAGGTAAGCCGGGGTACAGTTGGTGGAACCTACAGGGATGTAGTTGTATAGGTCCACCAGGTCGGGCAGCTTCTCAGGCCACAGACTGCGTTCTTCCAGGGGCAATGTTTTCAGAAGATCCATTACCACCTGGTTCATTTTCTCACAAAGTCCATTAGTTTGCGGATGATAGGGTGTCGTCCTTATCTTCCGGCAGCCATACAGATTGCAGAATTCCTGGAAGACCTCCGCTTCAAAGGCAGGTCCCTGGTCCGTCAGCACTTGGTCCGGGTACCCGTGTGGACGGCAGAAGTGCTGCTGGAAGGCTCTAGCTGCTGTTTGAGCTGTTAAGTCCTTAACGGGGACGACAACCAAGAACCGGGAGTAATGATCCACAATGGTTAACGCGTAGACGTAGCCACTTCTGCTTGGGGTCAGTTTTACATGATCCAAGGCTACCAGTTCCAACGGCTGCTTGGTGACGATGGACTGAAGGGGGGTCTTCTGGCTGGCACGGTCCTTCCTTCTTAGGTTGCACGGGCCACAGTCTCTGCACCACCTCTCGATGGTTCCCCTCATGCCTACCCAGTGGAACCGCCCGCGCAGCAGGAACTCCAGCTTCTTCCATCCGAAGTGTCCAGCCCCGTCGTGGTATGCCTCCATCACCATGGCTGCGTCTCTTCGTGGCACCACTACTTGCCAGATTAGTTCATGCGTCCGGGAGTTAACCATTCTGCGGCACAACTTCCCCTTGTAAAGGAACAGTCGACTCTTCTCAGCCCACAGTTGTTTGGCTTCCTCCGGAGCGTCTGGGTCAAGGCGAGCCTCTGGCCGAGTCAGCATCTCCTTCACCAGTCGGACGGCAGGGTCACTGTCTTGCGTTTCCTCCCAGTTGTAGTGAGGCAAGGGGTTAAACGTAGCGGCTTGCTTACTCCTTACCCGATGGGAATACTGGATAGTCCCATGACGGTGGAACGCGGGGAGTTCGACTTCTTCCAGTTCCTCTGGATCTTCTCCTACGTCCGGTAGGTTTGGCATCCTGGACAGGGCGTCCGCGTTGGTATTGGAGCGTCCTGCCCGGTATTTGATTGTGAACTCGTAGTTGGACAGACGGGCCATCCATCTCTGCTCTAGGGCACCGAGTCTTGCCGTGTCCAGGTGTGTCAACGGGTTGTTATCCGTGTACACGGTGAACCGGGAAGAAGCGAGGTAGTGCTTAAAGCGTTCGGTGACTGCCCACACCACTGCCAGGAACTCTAGCTTAAATGAGCTGTAATTCTCAGGGTTTCTTTCGGTGGGTCGCAGTTTTCGACTGGCGTAAGCGATTACTCGTTCTTTCCCCTGCTGGATCTGGGACAGTACGGCTCCTAGCCCGATGTTACTTGCGTCGGTGTAGAGGATAAAGGGCTGGCTGTAATCAGGGTACGCCAGGATTTCATCCCCCGTGAGGGCCATCTTCAGCTGGCGGAAGGACTCTTCTTCTAACTTCTCCCATTTGAAGGGCGGCTTCTGGTTCTTGGCCTTCCGGGACTGGCCTATCAGGAGGTCCTGCATAGGAGCTGCCTTTTTGGTGAAACCGGGGATGAATCTGCGGTAATAGCCTACCAACCCGAGGAACTGCCGCACTTCCTTTACACTGGAGGGACTTGGCCATTCCTTAATTGCGGTGATCTTATCAGGGTCGGGAGCCACTCCATCAGCGCTCACCACGTGTCCCAGGTACTGCACCTTTGGTTTCAGGAGGTGACACTTGGAGGGTTTCACCTTTAGGCCGTAGCTTGCCAGAGCTTCGAACACTTCCGCCAGGTGTTTCAGGTGGTCCTCATACGTCTTGGAATATACGATGACATCGTCCAGGTACAGCAGGACCGTCTCGAAGTTTCTGTGGCCCAGACAGCACTCCATTAATCGTTGGAAGGTTCCTGGTGCGTTGCAGAGTCCGAACGGCATGCAGGTAAACTCGCTAAGTCCCATCGGGGTGGTGAATGCGGTCTTCTCCCGGTCCGCCTCTGCTACAGGAACCTGCCAGTACCCACTAGTGAGATCCAAGGTAGAGAAGAAGTTAGCAGATCTTAAAGCAGCCAAAGACTCCTCTATCCTTGGTAAGGGGTACGCATCCTTGTGTGTGATACGGTTGATTTTCCGGTAATCTACACACATCCTCATGGTGTTGTCTTTCTTTTTGACTAAGACTAGTGGAGCTGCCCAGGGGCTACAGCTATCCCTGATCACCCCAGCCTCCTTCATGTCTCTAAGCATCCCCTTGGCGTGTTGGTAGTGTGCAGGGGGTACGGGTCGATACCTCTCTTTTATGGGAGGATGGTCTCCCGTGGGGATGTGGTGTTCTACCCCCTTGACTCGCCCGAAGTCTAACGGGTGTTTACTAAACACTCTCTCGTACTCTTGAACCACCCGATAGACTCCCTGTTTCTGGTGTGAGGGAGTGGAGTCAGTACCCAAATGTAGTTGCTGACACCAGTCCTCCATTGTTTTCTGAGAGCCGTTACCTTCCTCCGGGGAAGATGGAGGCAAGGGTTCTACGGACTGTATGGAATCTTGATTGATGGTATACAATTTGGCTAGCGTGGCATACCGGGGCAGGTACACTTCCCTCTTCCCGATATTTATTATGCGAACGGGCACCCTCCCATGGCGTACATTGACCACCCCCCGTGCTGTCAAAATGGTGGGCCTACTGTCTGAGTAAACTGGTTCTACCATTGCCTGGTAATCTCTACCTCTCAGACCAATAGCTGCCCGGCACCAAATCATCATTTCACTTTTCGGGGGCATGGCAATAGGGAAAGGGTCACACATTCGCACGCTACCAATCTCACCACCGGAGAGTTCTAGCTGTTGCCGTCGCATCAGTGCCCGGATCTCTTTCTGGAGCACTCGCTGCTGGCCGGAGCTGGCGTTCTTGGCAACCTGCTGTAAAAGGAAAATCACCTCTGCAAGACAATTTTCAATTACATTAGTTCCTAGAGTTATCTTTGGGTGACTCTCGTGTTTGTCAATGTCTACAATGATCAGTCCCTGTGCTGCCAGTTCGACTCTACCGATTTTAATGGTCACCTCTTTAAATCCAATCTGTGGTACGGGCTGACCATTGCTGGCGATGATACTCAAGTCGTCGTCAGGGTAGCGGGTGATATCCGAGTCATTCCAGTACTGCTTGAAGAGCACGTATGGGATGGTGGTGACCTGTGACCCGGTGTCCAGTAGGGCACTCATAGGAATGCCATCCAGTACCACGGGTAAGACTGGACGTCCTCCCACATATTTGTCACGCCAGTTCGATGGGCCTGGTGATCTTTTTCCTGGGGGTTGGCCCTCTACCCCAGGTTGTGCCAGTTTAAAGGACAGTACCTTGCCATATGTCCGGGTTGATTGCAGCGGCGGCAGATGGGTCGTCCGTCCTCGTTGTATCGGTCGCTGGGTCTCCCTCTGGCCGGTGGGGTCCTCCTTGGTCGACGCCACGGGATGTCCTCCGGTCCGGATGCCAGCTGGATCTTCCCTGGAGTGGAAACCTGTAAAGACTGCACAGTTCGGGTTAGCGCAGCAACGCTTTTAGCTAGCTCTTGGACCTGATGGTGCAGGTCTGGAGCCGGGTCATTGTTCAAAGCCTGCGCATCAGCTCCCACAGGCCCTGCCGACAAGGGTGCCGCCTCCTGGTGGTAAGTGGTAGTGGGGCATCTGTGGGTCACAACGCCACCTGGTGCCGGTTCTCGGAGCACCCGGATGGCTCTGTCCTTGAACTGTGCAAATCCCAGATGAGGGTCCTGTAAGGCCATTGCCCGCAACTGGGTTCGGTGGGCATTGCAATATAAACCCTCTATAAATTGTTCAGTCAACAGCCTGTCCTCGTCTCCCACGCCGTCAGGGTCGGTCTGCTTAATGGCTCTCAGGGCCTCTTGTAGGTTCAGGGCATAGTCCCTTATACTCTCGTGTGCTCGCTGCTTGCACCCGTAGAATCTAAGCTTGATCTCGGCTGAGGTGCGGGTATCAAAGGTGTCCCTCAGCCAGGTTAGTATCCCTGCGACAGTCCTCCCCCCAGGTGGCCAGGACTTTACCTCCCTTTGGGCTGCCCCGGTTAATTGGGCCACCAGGATGCTCACTTTTTGCTCCTCTGTGAGGGTGTACACCTGGAAGAGGCTATCCAGCTTTTCTCTAAAGTCATGCAGGGTATGTGACTCCCCTGAGTACTGGGGTAGCCAGGCTGCCCCCGGGATATAGGGCATGGTGAAAGGCATGACCGCAACAGCGGTGGCGCTGGCGGGGGTTGAAGCGGTGAAGCTCTCCTCCGTATCCGACATCCTTCTCCCCCCTAGTGGACCGTGGCCTACCTTGCGATGATCCTCTTCCGTAGGCCGCGGCTCCGCAGTGGATCGTCAGGGTTGAGGACCTTCCGTCGCGCTCCTGTGACGTCGGCGTCTGCTGGGCTCCTTCCAGGACCTTACGCAACGTCCGGACGTGAGGCGGGGCTTCAGTTCTCGCGCGCTTTCGGAGTCCACGCCCCTCTTCTTCCCGCGCGGCGTCCTCAAGATGGCGTCCAATGGCGGGAAAACTCCACGTATGGCGGTAAGAAGGCCGAAGATGGCGCCGGATGGCGGGAAAACTCCACCAATGGCGGGAAGGAAGCGGAAGATGGCGCCGGATGGCGGGAATCTTCACCACAGGTAAGTTTGAACAGTCTTTTTCAGGCACGCAGTACCCGGTGGTTGCGGGCACGGAATCCTGCCGACTACGCCAAAAGTTGACGCGCCCCTGGGCCTGTGTCGCGCTGCGTTGCGCACGCGGGAGCTTACCCGGAGCCGGATCTCTTGAGGGTTGTAGTCTCGTGGCGGTGATCCGGTCCGTGCCCAGGGAGTCAGACTAAGTGGCGCTGTATTAGCGGTAGATGTTGGACGACTACGCCACCCGTTGAGTACAGCTGAGGAACCGCTGCTGCAGGGCAGACCGCTGAGGCCGGGGGTAGGATTGTGCAGCGTGATAGTATAACCCCCAACGGGAGGGGTATGGCCTCAGGGCAGCCGACGTGGATGATGGGGGTAGCAGGAACCACTCGGAGACGGTACGGTGTAGTTCAGGGTCTTTACTGGTGACAAAGATAGACCCTCCCGGAGTACTGGCTAGTGATTGGGGCCTGGTCAGTCCTTGAGCAGATGGGATCTCCCCTGGCCAGGCGGAGTTGTAGGCCTCCCAAACTAACGATACTCTTCCGGCTACCTTGCTAGAGGCGGGTATAAGTAGCCCACGTCCCTGAGTGTACCGTGTGGTGCTCACCCGTATGGCCGGTGACTCGGGGCCTTCTAGTAGCTTCCGCTCCACGACGGCGGTGCTGGTCCCACGCGTGTGACCGTGCCTTCGGGTTTCTGGGCCAGAGGACCTGCAATCCCCTGCCGGTCGGTTTCTGCTGCTGGATAGGAGTTAGTCCCCACAGCCTCGGACTCCGGGTCCGGTGATAACTTCTCAGTCAGGGCGAGCTCTGCAGCTGCCAGCCCCTGACTCCTTGTAGCACTGCTCCCACAGAGCTCCTGATGTTCTTTTCCTATATCTGCTTCTCTGTCTCTACTTCTTCTCTACTCCCTAACCCTGCCTCAGCCCTAGGTTTATATAGGGGAAGTTCTTCCCCTCCCAGGACTGGGCAGGAGGTGTGGCATGCATAGGATCCCTGACCAAGAGACCTCCCACCTGCTCTCAGACGTAATATCTCTATCACTGTGGCAACCAGACCCCTGGGGTGTCACAAGTACACTTGCCGTAGCCGTCAAAGATACTCTTTAGACCAAAGAGCACTTACCCGGCTGAACGCCACAGGGATCCTCAGGGATGTGTGGCGCCATGGCCCTTTGCTCCCCCCTATGGCGGAGCACGCAGGGACCCTCTCAGGTGTGTGGTGTGTGCCTCCGCCAGGGAGTGCCCTGTATCCCCCGGGGCCGGCAGGCATAAGTGGGAACCTCCTCAAGGGGTACACAGAGCTGCCAGGGGAGGGTCAGGGGTCTCAGCAGCGCCGAGACCCCCAGAGACCTCTAGACCACGGGGGGTCCAGGACTCGCTGGATATAAAATAACAACTCTTCTGAGGAGCTGCCGAAGCAGCGACTATCCTCTGAGACCTCAGATAAAAAGACTGATGAACATGGGAGTAGGAGAAGCCTATATACTGGAGGGGCCGGTCGTCTTTTTCCAATCTGAGGTGACTATCCGATGGGGCTCCGCCTACCCACAAAGTAGAGAATCTGTGTCTCCCTTCCTTCCCTTCTGCTGCTGAAATTGCTGTTCACAGACATCTCCATAAAATCTCACTGAGTTAGAGCGCGTCTGAAATCTGCAGCATGTCAATTCCTTTGCCATATTTTCACCATAGAAAGCAATGAGGAAAAACGCAACCATGATACTTTGCTGCGTCATTGGTGAATAAACCGCACCAAAAACAGCAGCAAAAAAAGCAGAAAAAAACTGATTTTCGGAAACAGCTTCTTTGCCTGCAAAAAAAGGCTGCAAAAACACAACGCGTGAACACAGCCTTACACTTGTTCAACAGCTAGCCTTTTTTCAGCTAACTGACCCTAATGAATGTCATTGGTTCGTTTTAATTAGCGGTAAAATTAATATCTCAGTGGTGACCACAATATCAAAGCTTTGGAGGACCAATGCCAATCTACTAATTTCAATGCTCCTTAATTCAACCCATTTTTGTTGCACCTTCTCAGAAATGAGGACTAAGCAGAAGTATCATGCCCGATGTATCAGGGACCTGTCAGTAGTCAGGTTTGTTTGCATTCAGCATATGCATTGGCTTTCATGTTGCCTACGATGATTAAGTGGCTGATTTGGCCTATTAGCACATATCTGCAGTAGCCTGTAGGTTAACAGCTCCAGATATTCTGTGTCTATAAGCAGCAGGACGAGGCTTCCAGCCCAGCAGAGCTGTCTTCACTTATGCTTTCCTCCATAATGAGATTGCAGCCTGTGTTTCTACATTAAACATTGATTTTTTTTTAATACTTGAGAAGATGGATCGATCTTTGCTCTCCTTCTTTTCCCAGCAGGAATGAAGGAACATGCTTTCAGACATTCCACTTACATGTTCCATGTTTTTCCACCTCCTCTCAGCTTACGGGAAGTTCATTTTGTTAAGAGACTGGTGGAAAAAAACAAGGACGCAGTCATCCCTTACATGGTCATCATAAATACGGAAGTCAAAATACATCAGATTTTGAATTGTTGCAAATTTTGGTAAATAAAAAAAATCCAATTTAAAGCGGAAGAGGCCACTAAAGCTTAGCATGGAACAACCTGAGCTGAGGGTAAAAGGTTGACAGGTCAACCTCAACTGGACAAGTCTCTTTTTTAATGCAGCTGGCCTAGAAATGTGTAGGTACAGAGGTTAAAACACTGTAATGGCCATAGCTGGAGAAATATAGAATTACCCACCTCCTAATTAAAAGGGGTGTTGGGGATTTGAAAAAAAAATAAGCTAACAGGAGAAAATATAATAAAAAACATAACTAATCTCTCCTCCCTCAACGCTCCAGCACTGTTGCTCCGGTGGTCCTTGATGGTCTTTGTTGAACTTCCTGACATGCTATACATGTACGTGACTGATGCAGCCCATTCGTAGTCTCTGGAGTGGTGCTAGCTTTTACAGCACAAGACCTTTCAGGCCAGTGATTGACAGCAAAGGTCACGTGGTAGTACACCATGTCACCGATGCCGAAAAGTCACCAAAAACTGGTGGGGACCATCAGAGTGGTAGAGTTGGAGTGAAAAGGAATTTATTTGGTCATTTTAACCTTGTGGAGAGTGACATACTGGCGTGCTAAGGTAAGGAGGCTTATTTGCCTAGCAAAGCTTCTCTGGGAAATTTAATATGCAAATTGCCTCTTCAGAGAGGAAGAGGACATGAACTCTATAGCGCCACCTGTTGGAAGCAGCAATCTGACAAGTCACTATTGACCCTTTAAAGAGTCATGCAATATGACTTAGGATAAAAGCCAAATCAGAATCTCAATTTGCAGACAGTGTTTCAGGATATTGCCCCTAATCAGTGCAAAGTATGAGATCTGATTTGGCTTTGTGAAAGGCTCTGGACTGAGGTCTAAGGGGTAACTTTTCTTCTTGTGGAGAGTGACATTCCAGCTCTGGCATGTATACTGTTCTCCATGCTCCTGCTTCTGAACATGTGCTACATAGAGTCAGGAGAGCAGGAATTCCGCATGTCTCTGTGTATTGGAGGAATCATAGCAGCTAATCTTCCCTCACTAGCTCAGAGACAACTAAATATTGGTCATATAATAGGCAGAATAGTGTGATTCCTAATGTACACACGACAGCTTTTTCTTAACAGTTACCTGAAACTAGAGGTACACTTTAACTCCTCCAGGGTGGGAGTCATGTTCCCCCACTCTCTCCATTAATAAAGGAGAGTCCTGAGAGAGTCATCCATGTTTTTCTGTGCTAACCTTCCCATCAAATCTGATGGAGTTTCCAGCAGAGTGTGAATCCAGCCCTACACTGTGTGCAGAATTATTAGGCAAGCTGTATTTTAGAGGATTATTTTTATTATTGATCAACAACTATGTTCTCAATCAACCCAAAAGACTCATAAATATCCAAGCTTAATATTTTTGGAAGTTGGAGTGTTTTTTTTTTAGATTTGGCTATTTTAGGAGGATATCTGTTTGTACAGGTAACTATTACTGTGCAGAATTATTAGGCAACTTAATAAAAACCAAACATAATCCCATCTAACTTGTTTATTTTCTCCAGGTAAACCAATATCAGTGCACAAAATTTAGAAATAAACATTTCTGAGATGCAAAAACCAAAAAAATTAGTGATCAATATAGCCACCTTTCTTTATGATGACACTCACCAGCCTTCCATCCATAGATTCTGTCAGTTGCTTGATCTGTTTTCCATCAACATTGCGTGCAGCAGCCACCACAGCCTCCCAGACACTGTTCCGAGAGGTGTACTGTTTTCCCTCCCTGTAGATCTCACATTTTATGATGGACCACAGGTTCTCTATGGGGTTCAGATCAGGTGAACAAGGGGGCCATGTCATTATTTTTTCTTCTTTTAGACCTTTACTGGCCAGCCACGCTGTGGAGTAGTTGGATGCTTGTGATGGAGCATTGTCCTGCATGAAAATCATGTTTTTCTTTAACGATACCGACTTCTTCCTGTACCATTGCTTGAAGAAGTTGTCTTCCAGAAACTGGCAGTAGGTCTGGGAGTTGAGCTTCACTCCATCCTCAACCCGAAAAGGTCCCACAAGTTCATCTTTGATTATACCAGCCCATACCAGTACCCCACCTCCACCTTGCTGGCGTCTGAGTCGGAGTGGAGCTCTCTGCCCTTTATTGATCCAGCCTCTGGCCCATCCATCTGGCCCATCGAGAGTCACGCTCATTTCATCAGTCCATAACACCTTTGAAAAATCAGTCTTAAGATATTTCTTGGCCCATTCTTGACGTTTTATCTTATGTTTCTTGTTCAAAGGTGGTCGTTTTTCAGCCTTCCTTACCTTGGCCATGTCCCTGAGTATCGCACACCTTGTGCTTTTTGATACTCCAGTAACGTTGCAGCTCTGAAATATGGCAAAACTGGTGGCGATTGGCATCTTGGCAGCTTCACGCTTGATTTTCCTCAATTCATGGGCAGTTATTTTGCGCCTTTTTTGGCCAACACGCTTCTTGCGACCCTGTTGGCTATTTGCCATGAAACGCTTGATTGTTCGGTGATCACGCTTCAAAAGTTTGGAAATTTCAAGACTGCTGCATCCCTCTGCAAGACATCTCACAATTTTGGACTTTTCAGAGCCCGTCAAATCTCTCTTCTGACCCATTTTGCCAAAGGAAAGGAAGTTGCCTAATAATTAAGCACACCTTATATAGGGTGTTGATGTCATTAGTCAACACCCCTCCTCATTACAGAGATGCACATCACCAGATTTACTTAATTGGTAGTTGGCTCTCAAGCCTATGCAGCTTGGAGTAGGACAACATGTAGAAAAAGTATCATGTGATCAAAATACTCATTTGCCCAATAATTCTGCACACAGTGTATATGAAAGATTGAATACTTTTTTCCAGGCACAGTATAAAAGTATATTTATTTTCATAGGAGTGAATATATTATGAATAAGAGGCGTGAAATGTTCTTTTATAGTCAGAAAAGGAGAGAAAGAGACCATTTTGCCTCAAGGTCCTACTTATCCTTCCTACAAATAGTCTGGATTCATGTTATACAATCTATCCAATAGGTTATTTGTTCTCTTTTTTTTTTATTTCCTTAGGAGAAAACTCAGCACATTTTCACATTTGCGAGAAAGAGGTGAAAAAAAAAAAGATAATTATCAGAAAATACATTTTCCCAATTTCCTATAATTTAATTCCTTTCTCTACACCTCCATTTTGACCCCAGTTTATGATCCATTGTACACCATCCGAGTCTGCATAGATGAAAGTCATTACAAACTTGATATTATTTCTCCAGACCTGTGTTAGCAAGATTCAATTTCTTTCTTTCCCTTTTTTTTTTTTTTTTTTTGTCGTCGTCGTCTGGAAATTTCCGAGTGGGAGAATGGTAGAAAAACTGCTGGGCCAAGAAATGTACATTAGACTACAAAATTATACATCAAAATGGCAGCTTTGCCTTAGCAGAGGGTGACTGAAGGTACGGCGGCTCCGAGCGGCGAAACGCAGGAGTCCTCATATTACAACAGAATTCTCAGACCCAGATCCCAATCAATTACAGTCTCATCCAATCAGCCTCTTTCTGTCTGTGGCCGCTGAACCGCTTATCGCTTCTTCCAGCTTCAGATTTCCCCATAGACTCTAATGTGATATTTTAGCTAAAAAATAGAGATATAACAATACTTTGAATGTGCCGTAAAACAGGTCTGTCAGCGGCGGCGTCTTCAGATTTTAGCGGTTGTCATTGTGTGTTATGGTTCAAAAAACAGCCCAATTTCTTCTCTCGTCTGCGAGTACGAGCTATTCCCGTCGTGAGCCATTAATAATGTCACTGCGGTCACATTACGTTATTCTTAAACATGGCAATGCCCTGTGTCATGATGTCCAGAATTACATAAGGGTGCACTTTTTTTTCTATATCAATCACGGCTGTCTCTGGTATTGCAGCTCAGCTGTATTCATTTGAATGGGAATGAACTGCAATTCCAGACACAGCCTCTAAATAAGAGCGGCGCTGTTTCTGAAAAAAAAAAAAAAATACATAAGGCACTCCTGTTCTTCTTAACTTAGGACAACTCTCAGTGACTAGTTTTTGATGTTATTTTACGCCCACCACTTTTTTTTTTAATTTAGCATTTGGTTCCAGAGATCTGAACTTTTTTATTTAGTGCCAATTTTTATGGCTTATACAAGGGGGCGGGTCTCATAGATTCTCTGGGTTGGTGGCTTTACACTGGTCTGCATTACGCTCTGCATAGGCAGCAACTAAAATGGCAAAGCTCAGCATAATGAAGCGAGCTTTGTTATCTCAGGGGCTGCCTATGCAGAGAACAGCAACTGATAAACTCCTCTCGACTGCTGCCCTCTGCACAGCCAGCAACCAAGGTGACAGAAGATAAGCAGCTTATGAATGAAGACAGTACAAGAAATTAAATTCTGTCTTTAATCATTACTAAGAGCTGCTTTTATATGTTTACACATTTCTAACCCTCACTGCCTAACTAGGGTTAGGACTAGTGATTACTTTAGGCTCAGGTCAAAGGGTTAGGTTTTGGGCCAAGGTTAGGCTTAGTGCCAGGGTTAGGATTAGTGCCAAGTTTAGACTTAAGGCCATGGTCAAGCTGAAGGCCAAGGTTAGGCTGAAGGACAAGGTTAGATTGAAGGCCAAGGTTAGAATTAAGGTAAAGGTTAGGCTTAGAGTCAAGGCAAGGCTTAAGGCAAAGGTTAGGCTTAGGGCCAAGGCTAGGCTTAGGGCCAAGGCTAGGCTTAGAGTTAGGCCATAGGGTTAAGGATAGGGTATGGTAATAAAAAATGTAATGAGAAAATATATATAGTTTTTGCTTTTAACATTTTAGCAAAAAGCAGAAAAAAAATAGGCGGTCAAAGTGCAAATTATAGCTACATCAGTATTTTCCTCAAATTACAGTACATGTGCTTTGCTTGGGGGGATAAGGTGTAAAATATTGAACTGGTGGATGTGACCAATGGATCGGGGGTCTTGCCCCGGTTGCTGATGACGCGCCCCTTGGGCTGTGGAGTACTCGGTAGCCGGGCCGGTCGTTTCTAGGGGAGATTTAACAGTCTAAAGACCACGCTCAACTTTACAGGATAGGAGCCAGGAACACAACGTAATCCAAATATGCAAAGAAATAGGTTCCGGCACTCAAAAATGTAGATAGTCAGATAGTTGCAATTTCTAACATAATTTCCTTTAATGGTTCTTCAGTGAATAATGGCCCAACGTTTCAACCCCTTAGGGGTTTTCATCAGGGGCTTCAAATAAAATAATGTTTACATGTGAACAAAAAGGACAAAAAATGCAGGTATTAGTGCTGGTTACATACACATTAATATGACTAGAAAAACATCAATATATATGCAATGTGACTCTGAAGGGTATATCCTAGTAAAGACAATATTGAGGAGACTGCAAAAAGAAAATGCAAGCGTCCAAAAATAATAAACATATTGGAAAAAGTTCTGTACTCTTCATTAAGGACCAATAACATCGACTCATGGAATACATGTAACAGAGAATAGTTATAATGTCTCCAATGATAGCAAATAATGAAGACACTAAGGACAAACAACAAAACAAGGAAAAACGGAAAAGAGATAAAAAAAGATATAGAAAAAAGAGAGGAGAGGAGAGGGGGAGACATGTATATTAAAAAGATGATAGGTGCCCTGGGTTTATGTAATTTAAACCATGAAGGATGAATAATCCTCAGGATCAGTATACGGCAGCTAGAGAAGTAAAATAGAAATAAAGAGCAATAGAATTAATAGCAGGTTCAGGAATAGATGTGAAGTAGGAGAGGAAAAAATAATTTTAAATACCAAAATTAAGTGTTATATGAGTTCCCAAGGAGTGGGGAGATTGTTCCTGGTGTTGTTGCCAGGGATTGTGGAGGAGGGATGTCCTGCCAATCTGTCAATACACAGTATATTGCATTATAAAAATATGTGCTGGTCCAGATGACCAAAGACCCCCCAAGAACGGAACCCTGTAGATGTAGGAGTCCTACCTGTGTCCTGTACGAGGTGACCGTAGTGTGTCTCTTGCTAGTCTGCTATAAATAGCCAGCGCGCGTGTATTACTTCCTGCTTCCTGTCCGTTGGAACGCAAGTTCCTGTTGTGTGGAATGCACCATCGCGCATGCGCGAGACGCGTATTTTCAGACCAAGTGTGATTGTGGAACGCAAGCTATGAGTTCCACTGCATGATTGATATGGAAGATCAATGCATAGTGTAGCTAGCGGTGTCCAAGGACAAACGGAGGTACAGATGGGTTATCTAATGTTCAGCACTGGTACAACGGATCACAAAGGGATCACTATAAAAGGAATAAAAGAGAATAAAAAAATAATGATAATAATAATGAGAGGGGGAGGAGAGGATAACGGAAGAGAACAGGAGAAAAAATATATTTACCAGCAGTGTGATATTGATTCTATGCATAGGTAGACCAGGAGACACCTAGAATGACAGTGAAGGGTACTTCAGACAGTGCTTAAAAATAATATACGGCTATGGATGTGAAAAGGATATGGGATGATGGAATAATTTCTCTGGGGGTGACAGAGTATATTCTATACATGAAGGGTCTGGAAAAGGAAAGAAAATATCCTGTTTGGGTAAGAATACAAGGAGAGAACAACGGAAAGGACACCATTGTAGGCATTTACTACAGGCCACCTGGGCAAGCTGAAGATATGGATGAACTCTTTATGTATCAAATGACCAAGTTCTCCAAAAAATATGACGTAGTGGTCATGGGAGATTTCAACTATCCAGACATTTGTTGGGAATCTCTCTCAAGTAAAACTAACAGGTCAAGCAAATTCTTATCCTCTCTTGCTGACAACTTTATCTTCCAAAAGGTAGGGGAGAAAACAAGGGGATCTGCTACTTTGGATCTAATCCTTATAAACAGGGAGGAAATGGTTGAGGAGGTAAAGGTGGCTGGGACCCTAGGAGGCAGCGATCATGCTATTATAGAATTTTGGATAACTAGAGGAGGAAGACATGTGAAGACTCAAACTTCAAGGTTAGATTTTAGAAAGGCAGATTTTAAGAGACTCAGAAAGAGAATAGGAGGGATCCAATGGCTGGATGTCCTTAAGGACAAAAATGTCCAGGAAGGATGGGAAATTTTTAAAAATGAAATTCTCAAAGCACAATCGTTAACAATCCCGAAAAGTAGGAAGAATGGGAAGCATTTAAGGAAACCAGGATGGATGAACACAGAACTTAAACACATGCTAAAAAGAAAGAAAGAAATGTTTATTAAATGGAAAGAGGGAGGCATATCTAAAGAAGATTATAATGCAGTCTGCAGATCCTGTAGGGCACGTATCAGGTTAGCTAAAGCTGACAATGAATTAAGGCTTGCAAGAGATGTCAAAAGCAATAAAAAAGGATTTTGGGGGTATGTCAAAAGTAAAAGAAAAGTCAAAGATGCTATAGGATTTTTACAGGATGAAAATGGAGAAATGGTAAGAGAGGATGTTGAGAAGGCTGAACTTTTTAATTCCTATTTTGCATCTGTTTTCTCTCAGAAAGAAAATGTAACATCAACTGATCTTCACTGTCCTTTTAAAGGAATAGAGGAATCCAAGTTATCTGTAAACAGAAAGATTGTGAGGGAATATTTAGCTAACATAAATGAGTTCAAGTCTCCAGGTCCAGATGAATTACACCCCAGAGTACTGAAGGAGATCGTAGAAGAAATTTTAGAACCACTCTCCATAATCTTTGAAAATTCTTGGAGAACAGGAGAAGTCCCAGAAGACTGGAGAAGAGCAAATGTTGTTCCTATCTTCAAAAAGGGGAAGAAGGTGGACCCAGGGAACTATAGGCCGGTGAGTCTGACTTCTATAACAGGAAAGATCTTTGAACAAATTATTAAACAACATGTATGTAAGTACATGGATAAGAATGAAGTGATTAACCAGAGTCAGCATGGGTTTGTAACTAACAAGTCATGTCAGACTAACTTAATTTCCTTCTATGACAGAATCACTGACTGGGTGGATCAGGGAAATGCTGTAGATATAGTATATCTTGACTTCAGCAAAGCATTTGACAAAGTATCTCACACCATCCTTATTGAAAAAATGACCAAGTATGCAATGGACCAGGCAACTGTTAGGTGGATTCATAACTGGCTTAGTGATCGGACTCAAAGGGTGGTTGTAAATGGCTTCACATCCAGCTGGATGATTGTCTCAAGTGGGGTACCACAGGGCTCCGTCCTGGGACCTGTATTGTTCGACATCTTTATCAATGATTTAGATGAAGGAATTGAGGGTAAACTGATTAAATTTGCTGATGACACAAAGCTAGGAGGGATAGCTAATACTAGAGAAGAGAGAGAGAGGATTCAAAAAGACCTAAATAAACTGGAGCAGTGGGCAGCAACCAACAGAATGGTTTTTAACAGGGAAAAATGCAAAGTACTACATCTGGGCAATAAAAATGAAAAAAGCATATACAGAATGGGAGGAATAGAGCTAAGCAACAGTACATGTGAAAAAGACTTAGGTATACTAATAGATCATAGACTGAACATGAGTCAACAGTGTGATGCAGCAGCAAAAAAGGCAAATACAATTCTGGGATGTATTAACAGAAGCATACAGTCTAGATCACGTGAAGTCATTATCGGTCTTTACTCCTCTTTGGTCAGACCTCATCTGGAATACTGTGTACAGTTTTGGGCACCACATTTTAAAAAAGACATAGACAAACTGGAGCAAGTTCAGAGAAGAGCGACCAGAATGGTGACTGGTCTGCAAACCATGTCCTATGAGGAACGGTTGCAGGATTTGGGAATGTTTAGCTTGCAAAAAAGAAGACTGAGAGGAGACTTAATAGCTGTCTACAAATATGTCAAGGGCTGTCACATTGTAGAAGGATCATCTTTATTCTCATTTGCACAAGGAAAGACTAGAAGCAATGGGATGAAACTAAATGGGAGGAGACACAGATTAGATATTAGAAAAAACTTTTTGACAGTTAGGGTGATTAATGAGTGGAACAGGCTGCCACGAGAGGTGGTGAGTTCCCCTTCAATGGACGTCTTCAAACAGAGGCTGGACAGACATCTGTCTGAGATGATCTAGTGAATCCTGCTTTGAGCAGGGGGTTGGACCAGATGACCCAGGAGGTCCCTTCCAACTCTACCATTCTATGATTCTATGATTCTATGATCATTAGTGATATAACATGTAAACCATGGATCATAAATAGAGCATGAATCATACATAGAGCTACTGATGCATTAATATATAAACACAATGATATAACACAACAACCCAAGACCTAATGCATGAGGTATGTAAGTATAGAGTAAAAATGTGTCATGGGTGGTATAGTAAAATGAAGATTGATTAAACATGAATCTCATATTCCCTGTTGAGACCATGAGGTTCAAGTGTTTTGAGGGTGAAAATCCAATAGGTTTCTCTCTCTTTGAGTCTCTCTATTCTATTGCCCCCTCTCCTATTTATCGGAACATGATCGATGATTTGAAACCGGAGTTGTGAAACAGAATGATTGTGTGTGGAGAAATGGTTGGGAATGGGCAGCAGATTGTATTTACATCTAATTGTAGATTTGTGTTTGCTGATACAGTCTCGGATATGCTGGGTGGTTTCTCCAACATATCCCAGACCGCACGGACATTTGATAAGATAGATGACAAAAGAGGACTCACAGGTAAAATAACCTCTGATAGGGAAACTCTTGCCAGTTGTAGGGTGGGTAAAAAACCTGCCCTTGGTCATATTTGAACATTGGCGGCACCTCAAACACGGGTAATTACCCAAACGAGGCGTTGTCAAGGTAGTCTGACGTATATTTGTCTGCAAACTACCAATGTCAGCCTTCACTAGTTTGTCTCTCAGGTTGTGTGGTCTCTTGTTACACACCAGTACAGGTTGTTGAAAATGAGATATGTCCGGATAGGATCTGCCTAATAGTGCCCAATGGTCCTTTAGAATATCTTGGATAAGTGTTTGGTATGGATGATAGATATTAACAAAGATCATTCTCTGTGTTGTAGGTTTTCGTCTTCTCTGTTCAAGAGAAGGAAATGAAATGGGCTTAGGGTAACCCCTGTTCATGAATTTTTGCCCCATTTCTCCATAGCGTTGACTTCTGAGGGATGGGTTAGATACTATTCTCTGGATCCTAGTGTGTTGTGAGATAGGGAGTGATTTCTTGACATGTTTAGGGTGACAGCTGGTATAGTGAAGGAGGGCATTCCGATCACTGGATTTGACAAAAAGGTCAGTGGATAAGTGCCCCTGGTCATCTTTGATGACCATAATGTCAAGGAAGCTAATCTGGCACGTATCATGCGTTAGGGAGAAGGAGATGTCTGGTGTACAGCTATTGAGATACTCAAAGAATTGAATCAGGTGTATTTCATCCTGGTCCCAAATGACGAATACGTCATCTATATAGCGCTTCCAAAATCTGATCCCCGGATATGTGCCACTGTCTGGTGTTACAAATTTTTCTTCAAAGTACGCCATGAAGATGTTGGCATAAGGGGGTGCCATATTGGACCCCATCGCTGTCCCACGCTTCTGTATGTAAAAACGGTCTCCAAAAAGGAAGAAATTATTGTGCAAAATAATATCTGTCAAATCTCTACAGAGATCTTTGCGGGATTGGGAACAACTACTGTATTTCCCTAATAACCATGTGAGTGCCTCGAGACCTACATCATGGTTAATTGATGTATATAGGCTGTTAACATCAAGTGTTACCAAAATGGATCCAGGAGGTATTGTGTCAAGTTGATGTAGATGTGACAAAAAATCAGATGAGTCCTTAATATAAGATGGAATGGCCGGTAAGAGTGGTGTTAGGATTTTTTCAACTGTTTTAGCCAACGGGGAGAGTAAGGAATCTGTGGATGCAACAATAGGACATCCGGGCGGATGTTGTAGATTTTTGTGGATCTTGGGGAGCGTGTAAAAGACAGGGGTAATGGGGTGTTTGTTCAACAGATAATCCGATAGTTTTTGGTCTATGACTTGTGTGTTGAGAAGTGATTCAACCTTAGTTTGAATAAGATGACTGATCTGGTATGTAGGATTGTTAGGAACCCTAGTGTATATGACGCGCCCCTGGGCCTGCTGTGTCGCGCAGCGTCTCGCGCACGGGGGCTTACCCGGAACCGGATCAGATGAGGGTTGTAGTCTCCGAGTGGCGGGGAACCGGTCCGTGCCCAGGGAGTCAGACTCAGTGTGTGGCAGTCTTGATAGATGTTATTTGAGTGTCGACTACGCCACCCGTTGATTTGCAGCTATGGAGCTGCCGCTGCAGGGCAGACCGCTGAGGCCGGTGTAGAATTGTGCAGCGTGATAGTATAACCCCCAACGGGAGGGGTATGGCCTCAGGGCAGCCGACGTGGAAGATGGGGGTAGCAGGAACCACTCAGAGACGGTGCGGTGTAATTCAGGGTCTTTACTGGTAACAACGATAGACCCTCCCGGAGTACTTGCTAGCGAACGGGGCCTGGTCAGTCCTTGAGCAGATGGGATCTCCCCTGGCCAGGCGGAGTTGTAGGCCTCCCAAACTGACTGTACTCTTCTGGCTACCTTGCTAGAAGCGGATATAAGTAGCCCACGTCCCTGAGTGTACCGTGTGGTGCTCACCCGTATGGCCGGTGACTCGGGGCCTTCTATTGGCTTCCGCTCCACGATGGCGGTGCTGGTCCCACACGTGTGACCGTGCCTTCGGGTTTCTGGGCCTGAGGACCTGAAATCCCCTGCCGGTCGGCTTCTGCTGCTGGGTAGGAGTTAGTCCCCACAGCCTCGGACGCCGGGTCCGGTAAGAAAGCTTCTCAGTCAGGGCGAGCTCTGCAGCTGCCAGCCCCTGACTCGTAGTAGTATTGCTCCCACTGAGCTCCAGCTGTTTCTTCCTATGACTGTCTCTTGTCTCTACTCTACTTGACTCCTAACCCTGCTTCAGCCCCGGGTTTATATAGGGGAAGTTCTTCCCCTCCCAAGACTGGGCAGGAGGTGTGGCATGCACAGGATCCCTGACCAAAGTACCTCCCACCTGCTCTCAGACATAACATCTCTATCACTGTGGCAACCAGACCCCTGGGGTGTCACATTCCCCCCTAGTGAAATTTAGTACTCCGGGACTAAACATATTTTAGAAAAACATAACAAGATAAAAACAATAATAATGCAATAAGAAAAACATATAAAGATGGTTACGGCATGTCCGTAACCGGGTGCAGTCTTTGAAGAAAAGCAAGGTGTCCATTTCACCAAAACAGGGAGACGTAACCAGGTAGGGGTTTGTCCTACCCCGAGTCCTTAACAGTCTTTAGTCCGTCCTGGGTTACGCTCCAACTATGTACAAGGATTCCCGGTAAATCCACCAAGGACTCCTACAAATAACTAGAAACACAAAATTATACACAAGCAACAATACACAGGTAAACATAAATAAAACAATTTGTACACTTCAAATCCTCCACCGTGCGGGTAACTGGCCTCTAGTGGCCCTAGTGGACCTACGGAGCTGACTGCCTAGACCTGAACTACAGGGTGTAGGAGCTGTCAAGGGTAAACTGGGCAGCTGTCTACCGGCTCTTTGGCTCACTAGGGATATGGCAGGCTCACTGCAAGCAGAGGGTTGATCCTCCTGGTCTGCGGGTGTGGGGTCTTCTGCCTCCTGGACCGGCTGTTCTTCCAGCTCTACCTGTTGCTCCGTAGGTGCTTGGGATGCTGGTTGGAGGAAGGTGAGTACGGGTACCACAACTGCACCATTGACTTGAGTCCAAGACCGAGGGAAGTCCCCGAGCACAGTACTAACCATATCTTCCCTTTCCTCTACGGGTCGATGGTCTTCTTGTTCCTCTTCAGGGTTCCTCAGTTGTTCGGGACACTTCTTCAGGTGGTCCCGGGATTCAATAGCTGTGGTTTCCCCTCCGTCTTTACTGATGGTACAAACCTTCGGGTTCTCGTGGCTTGAGGGCAGTACGGTGTACGGGTCCTTTTCCCACTGGTCGTCCAACTTGTGGAGCCGTCTCTTCCTCTTCAAGACCTGCTCTCCGGGTACCAGGGGAACAGCGGGAGCATACTGGTTGTAAGTTTTCTCTTGTCTTTCCCTAGCCTGACAGAGATTTCGCTCCACGCTCTCCTGTACTCTCCGGTACTGCTGCTGCCTCTCCGTGTCCCAGTCTGTTTCTGGTGAAGTGTCCTCGGGTGTCAGGACTCCCATTTCCAGGTCAACAGGTAACTTACCAGGTCTTGCCCTCATTAGGTAAGCCGGGGTACAGTTGGTGGAACCTACCGGGATGTGGTTGTATAGGTCCACCAGATCGGGCAACTTCTCAGGCCACAGACTGCGTTCTTCCAGGGGCAACGTTTTTAAAAGATCCATTACCACCTGGTTCATTTTCTCACAAAGTCCATTAGTTTGCGGATGGTAGGGTGTCGTCCTTATCTTCCGGCAGCCATACAGATTGCAGAATTCCTGGAAGACCTCCGCTTCAAAGGCAGGTCCCTGGTCCGTCAGCACTTGGTCCGGGTACCCGTGTGGACGGCAAAAGTGCTGCTGGAAGGCTCTAGCTGCTGTTTGAGCCGTTAAGTCCTTGACGGGGACGACAACCAAGAACCGGGAGTAATGATCCACGATGGTTAACGCGTAGACGTAGCCACTTCTGCTTGGGGTCAGTTTTACATGATCCAAGGCTACCAGTTCCAACGGTTGCCGGGTGACGATGGACTGCAGGGGAGTCTTCTGGCTGGCACGGTCCTTCCTTCTCAGGTTGCACGGGCCACAGTCTCTGCACCACTTCTCAATGGTTCCCCTCATGCCTACCCAGTGGAATCGCTCGCGCAGCAGGAACTCCAGCTTCTTCCACCCGAAGTGTCCAGCTCCGTCGTGGTATGCCTCCATCACCATGGCTGCGTCTCTTCGTGGCACCACTACTTGCCAGAGTAGTTCATGCGTCCGGGAGTTAACCATTCTGCGGCACAACTTCCCCTTGTAAAGGAACAGTCGACTCTTCTCTGCCCATAGTTGTTTGGCTTCCTCCGGAGCGTCTGGTTCAAGGCAAGCCTCCGGGCGAGTCAGCATCTCCTTCACCAGTCGGACGGCAGGGTCGCTATCTTGCGTTTCCGCCCAGTTGTAGTGAGGTAAGGGGTTCAACGTAGCAGCCTGCTTACTCCTTACCCGGTGGGAATACTGGATAGTCCCATGACGGTGGAACGCAGGGAGTTCAACTTCTTCCAGTCCCTCCGGATCTTCTCCTTCGTCCGGCAGGTTGGGCATCCTGGACAGGGCATCCGCGTTGGTATTAGAGCGTCCGGCCCGGTATTTGATTGTGAACTCGTAGTTGGACAGACGGGCCATCCACCTCTGCTCCAGGGCACCGAGTCTTGCCGTGTCCAGGTGTGTCAACGGGTTGTTATCCGTGTACACGGTGAACCGGGAAGAAGCGAGGTAATGCTTAAAGCGCTCGGTGACTGCCCATACTATGGCCAGGAACTCTAGCTGAAATGAGCTGTAATTCTCGGGGTTCCTTTCGGTGGGTCGCAGTTTTCGGCTGGCGTAGGCGATTACTCGTTCCTTCCCCTGCTGGATCTGGGACAGTACGGCTCCTAGCCCGATGTTACTGGCGTCGGTGTAGAGGATAAAGGGCTGGCTATAATCCGGGTACGCCAGGATTTCGTCCCCCGTGAGGGCCATCTTCAGCTGGCGGAAGGACTCTTCTTCCAGCTCCTCCCATTTGAAGGGCGGCTTCTGGTTCTTGGCCTTCCGGGACTGGCCTATCAGGAGGTCCTGCATAGGTGCTGCCTTTTTGGTGAAACCGGGAATAAACCTTCGGTAGTAGCCTACCAACCCGAGGAACTGCCGCACTTCTTTTACGCTGGAGGGGCTTGGCCATTCCTTAATTGCGGTGATCTTATCAGGGTCGGGAGCCACTCCGTCAGCGCTCACCACATGTCCCAGGTACTGCACCTTTGGTTTCAGGAGGTGACACTTGGAGGGTTTCACCTTTAGGCCGTAACTCGCCAGAGCTTCGAACACTTCCGCCAGGTGTTTCAGGTGGTCCTCATACGTCTTGGAATATACGATGACATCGTCCAGGTACAACAAGACCGTCTCGAAGTTTCTGTGGCCCAGACAATACTCCATTAGTCGTTGGAAGGTTCCTGGTGCGTTGCAGAGTCCGAACGGCATGCAGGTGAACTCGCTAAGTCCCATCGGGGTGGTGAATGCGGTCTTCTCCCGGTCCGCCTCTGCTACAGGAACCTGCCAGTACCCGCTAGTGAGATCCAAGGTAGAGAAGAAGTTAGCAGATCTTAAAGCAGCCAATGACTCCTCTATCCTTGGTAAGGGGTACGCATCCTTGTGTGTGATACGGTTGATTTTCCGGTAATCTACACATATCCTCATGGTGTTGTCTTTTTTTCTGACTAAGACTAGTGGAGCTGCCCAGGGGCTACAGCTATCCCTGATCACCCCAGCCTCCTTCATGTCTCTAAGCATCCCCTTGGCGTGTTGGTAGTGGGCAGGGGGTATGGGTCGATACCTCTCTTTTATAGGAGGATGGTCTCCCGTGGGGATGTGGTGTTCTACCCCCTTGACTCGCCCGAAGTCTAACGGGTGTTTACTGAACACTCTCTCGTACTCTTGAACCACCCGATAGACTCCTTGTTTCTGGTGTGCGGGAGTGGAGTCAGTACCCAGATGTAGTTGCTGACACCAGTCCTCCATGTTTTTCTTAGAGCCCTTACCTTCCTCCGGGTGAGATGGAGGCAAGGGTTCCACAGATTGTATAGAATTTTGGTTAATGGTATATAATTTAGCTAGCGTGGCATACCGGGGCAGATACACTTCCCTCTCCCCGATATTTATTATGCGAACGGGCACCCTCCCATGGCGTACATCAACCACCCCCCGTGCTGTCAAAATGGTGGGCCTACTGTCCGAGTAAACTGGTTCTACCATTGCCTGGTAATCCCTACCTCTCAGACCAATAGCTGCCCGGCACCAAATCATCATTTCACTTTTTGGGGGCATGGCAATAGGAAAAGGGTCACACATTCTTACGCTACCAATCTCACCGCCGGAGAGTTCCACCTGTTGCCGTCGCATCAGTGCCCGGATCTCTTTCTGGAGCACCCGCTGCTCGCCGGAGCTGGCGTTCTTGGCAACCTGCTGTAAAAGGAAAATCACCTCTGCAAGACAATTTTCAATTACATTAGTTCCTAGAGTTATTTTTGGGTGACTCTCATGTTTGTCAATATCTACAATGATCAGTCCCTGTGCTGCCAGTTCGACTCTACCGATTTTGATGGTCACCTCTTTAAATCCGATCTGTGGCACGGGCTGGCCATTGCTGGCGATGATACTCAAGTCGTCGTCAGGGTAGCGGGTAATATCCGAGTCATTCCAGTACTGCTTAAAGAGCACGTACGGGATGGTGGTGACCTGTGACCCGGTGTCCAGTAGGGCACTCATGGGAATGCCATCCAGTACCATAGGCAAGACTGGACGTCCTCCCACATATCTGTCGCGCCAGTTCGATGGGCCTGGTGATCTTTTTCCTGGGGGTTGGCCCTCTACCCCAGGTTGTGCCTGTTTAAAGAACAGTACCTTGCCATATGTCCGGGTTGATTGCAGCGGCGGCAAATGGGTCGTCCGTCCTCGCTGTATCGGTCACTGGGTCTTCCTCTGGCCGGTGGGGTCCTCCTTGGTCGACGCCACGGGATGTCCTCCGGTCCGGATGCCAGCTGGATCTTCCCTGGGGTGGAAACCTGTAAAGACTGCACAGTTCGGGTTAGCGCAGCAACGCTCTTAGCTAGCTCTTGGACCTGATGGTGTAGGTCTGGAGCCGGGTCATTGTCCAAAGCCTGCGCATCAGCTCCCACAGGCCCTGCCGACAAGGGCGCCGCCTCCTGGTGGTAAGTAATAGCTGGGCGCCTGTGGGTCATAACGCCACCCGGTGCCGGTTCTCGGAGCACCCGGATGGCTCTGTCCTTGAACTGTGCAAAGCCCAGATGGGGATCCTGTAAGGCCATCGCCCGCAACTGAGTTCGGTGGGCATTACAATACAGTCCCTCTATAAATTGTTCGGTCAACAGCCTGTCCTCGTTTCCCACTCCATCAGGGTCGGTCTGCTTAATGGCCCTCAGGGCCTCTTGTAGGTTTAGTGCATAGTCCCTTATACTCTCATGCGCTCGCTGCTTGCACCCGTAGAATCTAAGCTTAATCTCGGCTGAGGTGCGGGTATCAAAGGTATCCTTCAGCCGGGTTAGTATCCCTGCGACAGTCTTCCTCCCAGGTGGCCAGGATTTTACTTCCCTTTTGGCTGCCCCTGTTAGTTGGGCCACCAGGATGCTCACTTTTTGCTCTTCTGTGAGGGGGTACACCTGGAAGAGGCTATCCAGCTTTTCTCTAAAGTCATGCAGGGTATGTGACTCCCCTGAGTACTGGGGTAGCCAAGCGGCTCCCGGGATATAGGGCATGGTGAAGGGCATAACTGCAGCAGCAGTGGCGCTGGCGGGGGTTGAGGCAGTGAAGCTCTCCTCCGTATCCGACATCTTCCTCCCCCCTAGTGGACCGTGGCCTAACTTGCGATGATCCTGTTCCGTAGGCCGCGGCTCCGCAGTAGATCGTCAGGGTTGAGGACCTTCCGTCGCGCTCCGGTGACGTCGGCGTCTGCTGGGCTCCTTCCAGGACCTTATGCAACGTCCGGACGTGAGGCGGGGCTTCAGTTCTCGCGCGCTTTCGAAGTCCACGCCCCTCTTCTTCCCGCGCGGCGTCCTCAAGATGGCGTCCAATGGCGGGAAAACTCCACGGATGGCGGGAAGAAGGCCGAAGATGGCGCCGGATGGCGGGAAAACTTCGCGGATGGCGGGAAGAAGGCAGAAGATGGCGCCGGATGGCGGGAAACCTCACCACTGGTAAGTTTGAACAGTCTTTGCTTTTCAGGCACGCAGTACCCGGTGGTTGCGGGCACGAAATCCTGCCGACTACGCCAAAGTTGACGCGCCCCTGGGCCTGCTGTGTCGCGCAGCGTCTCGCGCACGGGGGCTTACCCGGAACCGGATCAGATGAGGGTTGTAGTCTCCGAGTGGCGGGGACCCGGTCCGTGCCCAGGGAGTCAGACTCAGTGTGTGGCAGTCTTGATAGATGTTATTTGAGTGTCGACTACGCCACCCGTTGATTTGCAGCTATGGAGCTGCCGCTGCAGGGCAGACCGCTGAGGCCGGTGTAGAATTGTGCAGCGTGATAGTATAACCCCCAACGGGAGGGGTATGGCCTCAGGGCAGCCGACGTGGAAGATGGGGGTAGCAGGAACCACTCAGAGACGGTGCGGTGTAATTCAGGGTCTTTACTGGTAACAACGATAGACCCTCCCGGAGTACTTGCTAGCGAACGGGGCCTGGTCAGTCCTTGAGCAGATGGGATCTCCCCTGGCCAGGCGGAGTTGTAGGCCTCCCAAACTGACTGTACTCTTCTGGCTACCTTGCTAGAAGCGGATATAAGTAGCCCACGTCCCTGAGTGTACCGTGTGGTGCTCACCCGTATGGCCGGTGACTCGGGGCCTTCTATTGGCTTCCGCTCCACGATGGCGGTGCTGGTCCCACACGTGTGACCGTGCCTTCGGGTTTCTGGGCCTGAGGACCTGAAATCCCCTGCCGGTCGGCTTCTGCTGCTGGGTAGGAGTTAGTCCCCACAGCCTCGGACGCCGGGTCCGGTAAGAAAGCTTCTCAGTCAGGGCGAGCTCTGCAGCTGCCAGCCCCTGACTCGTAGTAGTATTGCTCCCACTGAGCTCCAGCTGTTTCTTCCTATGACTGTCTCTTGTCTCTACTCTACTTGACTCCT
Organism: Phyllobates terribilis; assembly: GCF_046119375.1. Lineage (NCBI taxonomy): Eukaryota > Metazoa > Chordata > Amphibia > Anura > Dendrobatidae > Phyllobates > Phyllobates terribilis. The sequence goes on from NW_027362767.1 coordinate 380,106,998, forward strand.
AACCCTGCTTCAGCCCCGGGTTTATATAGGGGAAGTTCTTCCCCTCCCAAGACTGGGCAGGAGGTGTGGCATGCACAGGATCCCTGACCAAAGGACCTCCCACCTGCTCTCAGACATAACATCTCTATCACTGTGGCAACCAGACCCCTGGGGTGTCACATATACATCAAGGTTGCTAAGTTGTCCCTTGATTTCTCCAATATAGTAAGAGCGGTCCATGACCACTATCGCGCCCCCTTTGTCCGCTGGCTTTATGATGATTTGGTTGTTAGAAGTAAGTGCATGTAGGGCCTGTTTCTCCTCTCCACTGTGATTCATGCGGAGGGGAAACATACCACTAGAGACCTTAGTCTTCAATTGTTCAATGTCCCTTTTCACCAGTGAGATATATGTTTCAACCGGATGGTAAATTTTTGGAGGATTAAATTTTGATGGAATCTTACAGGGGTTACCCTAAGCCCATTTCATTTCCTTCTCTTGAACAGGGAAGATGAAAACCTACAACACAGAGAATGATCTTTGTTAATACCTATCATCCATACCAAACACTTATCCAAGATATTCTAAAGGACCATTGGGCACTATTAGGCAGATCCTATCCGGACATATCTCATTTTCAACAACCTGTACTGGTGTGTAACAAGAGACCACACAACCTGAGAGACAAACTAGTGAAGGCTGACATTGGCAGTTTGCAGACAAATGCACGTCAGACTACCTTGACAACGCCTCGTTTGGGTAATTACCCGTGTTTGGGGTGCCGCCAATGTTCAAATATGACCAAGGGCAGGTTTTTTACCCACCCTACAACTGGCAAGAGTTTCCCTATCAGAGGTTATTTTACCTGTGAGTCCTCTTTTGTCATCTATCTTATCAAATGTCCGTGCGGTCTGGGATATGTTGGAGAAACCACCCAGCATATCCGAGACTGTATCAGCAAACACAAATCTACAATTAGATGTAAATACAATCTGCTGCCCATTCCCAACCATTTCTCCACACACAATCATTCTGTTTCACAACTCCGGTTTCAAATCATCGATCATGTTCCGATAAATAGGAGAGGGGGCAATAGAATAGAGAGACTCAAAGAGAGAGAAACCTATTGGATTTTCACCCTCAAAACACTTGAACCTCATGGTCTCAACAGGGAATATGAGATTCATGTTTAATCAATCTTCATTTTACTATACCACCCATGACACATTTTTACTCTATACTTACATACCTCATGCATTAGGTCTTGGGTTGCTGTGTTATATCATTGTGTTTATATATTAATGCATCAGTTGCTCTATGTATGATTCATGCTCTATTTATGATCCATGGTTTACATGTTATATCACTAATGATATTTTCTTTCCTTTTCCAGACCCTTCATGTATAGAATATACTCTGTCACCCCCAGAGAAATTATTCCATCATCCCATATCCTTTTCACATCCATAGCCGTATATTATTTTTAAGCACTGTCTGAAGTACCCTTCACTGTCATTCTAGGTGTCTCCTGGTCTACCTATGCATAGAATCAATATCACACTGCTGGTAAATATATTTTTTCTCCTGTTCTCTTCCGTTATCCTCTCCTCCCCCTCTCATTATTATTATCATTATTTTTTTTATTCTCTTTTATTCCTTTTATAGTGATCCCTTTGTGATCCGTTGTACCAGTGCTGAACATTAGATAACCCATCTGTACCTCCGTTTGTCCTTGGACACCGCTAGCTACACTATGCATTGATCTTCCATATCAATCATGCAGTGGAACTCATAGCTTGCGTTCCACAATCACACTTGGTCTGAAAATACGCGTCTCGCGCATGCGCGATGGTGCATTCCACACAACAGGAACTTGCGTTCCAACGGACAGGAAGCAGGAAGTAATACACGCGCGCTGGCTATTTATAGCAGACTAGCAAGAGACACACTACGGTCACCTCGTACAGGACACAGGTAGGACTCCTACATCTACAGGGTTCCGTTCTTGGGGGGTCTTTGGTCATCTGGACCAGCACATATTTTTATAATGCAATATACTGTGTATTGACAGATTGGCAGGACATCCCTCCTCCACAATCCCTGGCAACAACACCAGGAACAATCTCCCCACTCCTTGGGAACTCATATAACACTTAATTTTGGTATTTAAAATTATTTTTTCCTCTCCTACTTCACATCTATTCCTGAACCTGCTATTAATTCTATTGCTCTTTATTTCTATTTTACTTCTCTAGCTGCCGTATACTGATCCTGAGGATTATTCATCCTTCATGGTTTAAATTACATAAACCCAGGGCACCTATCATCTTTTTAATATACATGTCTCCCCCTCTCCTCTCCTCTCTTTTTTCTATATCTTTTTTTATCTCTTTTCCGTTTTTCCTTGTTTTGTTGTTTGTCCTTAGTGTCTTCATTATTTGCTATCATTGGAGACATTATAACTATTCTCTGTTACATGTATTCCATGAGTCGATGTTATTGGTCCTTAATGAAGAGTACAGAACTTTTTCCAATATGTTTATTATTTTTGGACGCTTGCATTTTCTTTTTGCAGTCTCCTCAATATTGTCTTTACTAGGATATACCCTTCAGAGTCACATTGCATATATATTGATGTTTTTCTAGTCACATTAATGTGTATGTAACCAGCACTAATACCTGCATTTTTTGTCCTTTTTGTTCACATGTAAACATTATTTTATTTGAAGCCCCTGATGAAAACCCCTAAGGGGTTGAAACGTTGGGCCATTATTCACTGAAGAACCATTAAAGGAAATTATGTTTGAAATTGCAACTATCTGACTATCTACATTTTTGAGTGCCGGAACCTTATCTCTTTGCACGTTTCTAGGGGAGATGTCACAGTGGCAGTGACCAGGTCCATGACCTAGGGCGGTCAAAAATGTATTTAATGTTCGTGACGCCACCTGTGGTATGCGGCTATATAGAGCCGCCACAGCGGAGCAGGTCCTCTGGAGCTGTTGTTAATGCAGCAGAGTTGGTTCAGCTCTCCACAGGTAGAGCTTAGCTCCAGGGCGTTGCTGTGATGGTGAATGATGAAGTAACTGTGGTGGTGTTGTGTGGTGCAGGGGATGATGGCACAGCAAAAATTCACAGAGATAGTGGGGTGCAGTCTTCAGGGTTTTACTCACGATTTTCATGTTGCTCCAGGTTACACCTGCAGACCATAACCACCCACGTCGTCCGGTGTTTACTCAGGGAGGGGTTCAGCAAGCCCTCAGGTAATTCAAGAGCACTTAGCGGGACCCCTTTCTGTGTGTCCCTCCTGGTCGTCTTCCTGCGCTGGTTCTCACCCTCCTGCCCTGCGCCTCGCAAACAGTGTCCCAAGCCAGTAACCGCAGATCTTGGCGGGCAACCTGGAGTTCCCTGGATCTTGTGTGGCTACTTTTTTGGCAATTAATTGCGGCTGTGGCAACTGCTCCCTGGAAATGTAGAAGCCTCCGGTTTCTAGCTGAATATTGCAATTCTCACTAGGTCCCCTTTGCGGCCTGATCCTTCCACTCCTGGTAGATTCGGGCGTACGGGTGGCCTCCAGCACTTCCCGTACCCCTAGGATCCACTCTTTCCTTCTGGAGCCTTTCTCCCTGCTCCTCTCTTCCCTTCAGTCTCTCTTCATCCTGAGCAAAGCTCCTGCAGAGCTCCTGCTCCTTTCACTCTCCTCCTATGAGACTGATCTGAACTCCACTCCACGCACACCCAAGATGACTTCCCTTTTTATATCCTCCTTCTCTAGTGCTCCCCTGAACTGCTTCCTCCACCCACACCCACTACATGGTTCCCCCTCTCTTGGTTCCCCCTACTCCAGCCAGGGACAGGGCTCAGCAGCGCAGCAGTGCATTTTGCCCCTCCTGCTGGTCTGGAGTAGTGTAGTGTTGGATGCAGGTGTTTGGGTCCCGGGCAGTACTCCATCCTTACCTGAGAGTGGGGTACCACACCTCTGGGTGAGATGCAGTACCTCTGTGGTGACTGAACCCGCAGGGGCGCCACACTGACAACCAATGCTTTGTTTCTGATGTCAAGGGACTCTTCTAATTTACTGGATAAACCGGTCATATCTGTATTTGAATGATATACAGTGGGTACGGAAAGTATTCAGACCCCTTTAAATTGTTCACTCTTTGTTTCATTGCAGCCATTTGGTAAATTCTAAAAAGTTCATTTATTTTCTCATTAAAGTACACTCTACACCCCATCTTGACTGGAAAAAACAGAAATGTAGAAATTTTTGCAAATTTATTAAAAAAGAAAAACTGAAATATCACATGGTCATAAGTATTCAGATCCTTTGCTCAGACACTCATATTTAAGTCACATGCTGTCCATTTCCTTATTATCCTCCTTGAGATGGTTCTACTCCTTCATTGGAGTCCAGCTGTGTTTAATTAAACTGATAGGACTTGATTTGGAAAGGCACACACCTGTCTATATAAGACCTCACAGCTCTCAGTGCATGTCAGACCAAATGAGAATCATGAGCTCAAAGGAACTGCCCAAGGAGCTCAGAGACAGAATTGTGGCAAGGCACAGATCTGGCCAAGGTTACAAAAGAATTTCTTCATTACTCAAGGTTCCTAAGAGCACATTGGCCTCCATAATCCTTAAATGGAAGAAGTTTGGGACCACCAGAAGTCTTCCTAGACTTGGCCGTCCAGCCAACCTGAGCAATCGTGGGAGAAGAGCCTTGGTGAGAAAGGTAAAGAATAACCCCAAAACTACTGTGTCTGAGCTTCAGAGATGCAGTAGGGAGATGGGAGAAAGTTCCACAAAGTCAACTTTCACTGCAGCCCTCCACCAGTCGGGCCTTTATGGCAGAGTGGCCTGAAGCCTCTCCTCAGTGCAAGACATATGAAAGCCCGCATAGAGTTTGCTCAAAAACACATGAAGGACTCCCAGACTATGAGAAATAAGGTTCTCTGGTCTGATGAGACGAAGATAGAACTTTTTTGCTGATAATTCTAAGCGCTATGGGTGGAGAAAACCAGGCACTGCTCATCACCTGCCCAATACAATCCCAACAGTGAAACATGGTGGTGGCAGCATCATGCTATGGGGGTATTTTTCAGCTGCAGGGACAGGACGACTTGTTGCAATTGAAGGAAATATGAATGCGGCTAGTACAGAGATATCCTGGATGAAAACCTCTTCCAGAGTGCTCTGGACCTCAGACTTGGCCGAAAGTTCACCTTCCAACAAGACAATGACCCTAAGCACACAGCTAAAATAACAAAGGAGTGGCTTTAGCACAACTCTGGGACTATTCTTGACTGACCCAGCCAGAGCCCTGAGCATCTCTGGAGAGACCTGAAAATGGCTGCCCACCAACGTTCACCATCCAACCTGACGGAACTGGAGAGGATCTTGCAAGGAAGAATGGCAAAGGATCCCCAAATCCAGGTGTGAAAAACTTGTTGCATCATTCCCAAGAAGACTCATGGCAGTACTAGCTCAAAAGGGTGCTTCTACTCAATACTGAGCAAAGGGTCTGAATACTTATGACCATGTGATATTTCAGATTTTCTTTTTTATTAAATTTGCAAAAATTTCTACATTTCTGTTTTTTTTTTTCAGTCAAGATGGGGTGCAGAGTGTACTTTAATGAGAAAAAAAATGAACTTTTTAGGATTTACCAATTGGCTGCAATGAAACAAAGAGTGAAAAATTTAAAGGGGTCTGAATACTTTCCGTACCCACTGTATATATATATATATCTCCCTTTTATATCTGGGAAAACATGTTACTAGTTACTGGTTATATTATAGAAATTATATATAGTGTTTTCAGAACAACCTGAAGGCAGAAGAATGAAAATGTACATATTATTCCAGGGAGCGGCTGTATCGGTACAACCCGCCACAGGTTACACAGCCGCTTTACTAGTGGTTTCCCTATTGTCGGCTGATTTGATTCTCTGCTCATTAAAATACTTAATTCTATTTTAATATATTAGTTATCATTCAAGACCTAGAAGAAAGAAGTTCATTTAGTAAAGGCGGTGAATCGCCCTCTGTAAGCATAAGCTTGTTTAGAAGTAATTGTATATGTAACCATCCTAATCACAAATAGGGCTTAGTCATTGAATCACGCACTCGTCTTATGGAAACTTCTTACTGTTCATATGAGACCCACTTAACAGCCCATTCAGTGAAGCTTTCTTCTTACTTAGTCTAATCTGCTAAACCAGAAGCAGAATCCTGCCGCCTTGTTTTATTTCCTTTTAATATTAAATTGCCTGCCTACAATACAAACGCTTAGCCCTGTGTTATATGCTCCCTGGAAGGTTATCGTCAGACATTGCATTTTTGCTGCGTTTTTTTCTGCAGACAAAGCCTGCTCTCTTGGCAATAAACAAGCTGCTTACAAAAAGGATGTTTTGCTGCGTTTTTTGCTCCCAAAGTTCAGCTTTGCTACCACCAAAAAAGCATGAACACAGGACACCAATGCAAGACATGTGCTCATGAAAAAATGCATATTACAAACTTAACAGAGGGGGGAGGTGAATTGGTTGGGAATAGTTTACCTAAGACATTGGCAGAGCATTGAGTTTATAGGACACCGTTTACTTTCACACTTTGGTTGGCCATTGAGTTGCTCAGGCATTGTTCAATTTCACACCTTGGTCAGCCAATGTTTCCTTTGCACACGTCACTAATTTCATTACACTGTACTAATCCTAACTGCCATCTCAGTTGACAATACCAAGACATTATGGGTTTAAACTTGGGAGAATCACAAAAATAAATTGATTTCACATACTGCTGTACCTGCTTTTTTTAACTAAAAGCGCAGCAAAACCTGATACCTGCATTTTTGTTGCGTTTTTGCACTTACTCATTGGTTTTTATGGGTAAAAAAACTTGACAAAAATGCTGAAAAAACGCTGAAAAGTGACGTGCTCCAGTTTTCAAAAACATAGCAGTTTTCCAATTCAGTGAGGAAAAAAAAAACAATGTGTGTGCATGAGATTTCTGAAATCTCATAGCTTTTTGCTGGTACTGTAAAAGTAGCTTTTAGTTTACATAAAAAACGCAGCAAAAACGCAACGTGTGAACATAACCTAAGGCACAGAGATAAAGTTTTACCTCCATTACTTTGTGTTACTATGTTCTTGCAATATGTGAGACTACTTGAGTTTTGGCACGTTTGCACTGCACTTCAACTTTTCCTGAAATTTTGGGCACACACTCTTTTTTGAGCCTTTTCGCTCGAATGGGGAATTTTTAAATTCCTGGACGACGGTCCGGCTAGTATTACATTAGATAGCCTTCACTATTTATTAAATGCTTGGTGTGTCACCCTATCACTGTGTGTCTAGGACTCCTTGGTGCGGTTCCCTAATGGGTTCCCGCCTGATCAGTCGAGAGGAGGTTGTGATTGGCCATCATGTTCTGCTCCACCCTGACCCCTGGCTTTCGTCTCATGAAGGAGAAGCCAACTGTAGATGGTTCATAGTTTTGCTTGGGTGATCCAGGCGAATGTTGTGAGCAAGACTGGCTTTGGTTGGGAGAGGCCACTAGTCACTGACCCCCACTGTGGCCTTCTGGCTTTGATGAAGAGGTATTGGGTATTGAGGGCCTTTCTCCTTTTGGAGAGGGCTACGATTGACCGCATCCTAGTGCACTTTACTGATGCAACTTTTAGTCACTTTTTTCTAGTACACTCAAGTTTAGGGCTCAGTTCTCAGGCTTATAAAAAAAATATATCCTGGTCATTAAAGGGTCGGACATTGACTTACAGGATAGCCATCGCTCTTAGATGGTACTCGCGAGATTCATTCTTCTGTCCTACAAAAGAGCTAATTTGCAACCATGTATTATGATGTTCCAAATATTACAAGTTTTTCAAATTTTTCCATTAGTGTCGTAGGTGCAAAGATAAAGCTCCAGCACAATACTCATTATTTTCTCGTCAGTTCTGTTAGGAACAACTAGGCACCGTTGGAGGCATTTAGAGACAGATTACAAGACAATTCATATGAACCTAATAAAAGTTCTGGTAATGGAGACTGAATGGATAACATGTTTTCAAAAAGAAGACAAAAAGCAAAATCTTAATTGGTCATTAAGACATTCTTCTCTTTATGCAGAACTGCTGGGAGACCCAATATGCAAAAATGTCTCTTCTCATGGATATTTTAAAACTCCTGTACTGTCATGACTCATGATTTCCACTGAACTTGTTTAACCCCCTACAGGACGAAGCTATTTTAGGCCTAGAGAATTTTTCTTTTTTTATTGCTGCATTTCTAGAACCAAATTTGTTTAATTTTTCCTACTTGTTTGCTTTTATTTGCAGGATGAGATTTTTTTTTTTCTAAATGGCACCATTTTTTGGATCAAATAATAATTGCTTGCATTTTTTCTTCTTCTGGATATTATTAGGGTAGCCGCCTGCCATGAAAGTGCACTTAGATTCTAGTGACTGCAGCATCTAAGGAGTTAAACAGCGGGAACAGAGCTCTCACCAATTCCTGCAATTAGAGCAGGAGCGCGACTTTTAGGGTGAAGTCAGACTGCTATATAAGTTGGACCTAGATTGGGATACAGCGCACGGACTGGCCAGCGGCTCCCTTGACCTCAGCATGACAGCTGCACAGAAATACATGAAGCTGTCACTCTCGGGTCAGGAGAGCCGCCGGCCAGTCCATGCACTGCAGTCCAATTTACAAGACCATGTGACTGCGCCCTAAATCAGCATCTTATGGGATCAGCATAACGTATATATCTGTCAGGGAACAGAATTTTTTTTTTAAAGAAAACTACTAATTGACATTTTGGATTAAAGGACCAGAAGAATATAAAATGGATCATCAGGTCTCCTGAAATATTTGGTTTAGTAAAGATTTGCTTTCCATTCATTAGAGCTCTGCACTGTGCTGCTCCACTGTTATTCCTGCATGAATAAATTGACATCTGGTCATTTCCATGCTCATCATTTTGGGAAGTTTCCTAAACAAACTGACACCGTCCAATCAATGAATCGATGGTAACACCCAGTTGTCAATTTATTTCTAGATTTCCAGGAGGTATAACAGAGTAATGGAACACTGCATTTCTGACAGTTCTTATAAATACAAATTTCATGCAAATTAGCTCACTTATAGAAAGCAGAAAACTCGATCAGATCAGTGTGACCAGATAACCATATAGCCAGCTGACTGAAGCAAAGGAACAGATAAGTATCTGATTTGGTGAATGCAAGATTAGTGTCCTTCCTTCTGGGAAAGAGCTAATTTGCATAAATTTACCCATGAAGCATTGCCTGTAAGTAAATCTCCATACACTAAGTGGGACACTAATAAGAGCCAGTAACTCGCCATGACTACTAATAAAAACTCGAAAGCTGATAGGGACTTAAGAAGACACAGACTACAAGGTTGCCCTTATGGACAGGCCACCAGTCATTTCAGAAACCAATGCACCCCGGCTGCAGTTTCTTAAACAGTAAGTGCTTTACACACCCTCCCTACATCTCCCCCGATGCTCATGGTGACTGATGCTGTCTGCAGGGCCGACGTCACACCTACAGCGCTGCAGCCATTATTGGAACTCAGCAGCTTGGTGTCAAGGGTGTGTCAGGTGTAACAGACAGTCGCTCTCGATCTGGCTGTAGAAGGTCACTGCGTTTGGCATTGCATGCGCCTTCTTAATCCTTTTTCCGTTAGGATCCAGCGACAACCTCCCTCCTGCTCTGATTAACACACCCTCGTCTGGGTGTTTAAATAATCCCAGTTTGCGTCATGGAGTTGCCGGTGATATTTCCGTTTTCCCTTGTGCAGGCTTGGAGCAATAGCAGTCGACTTGCATCTTCTCTGGTGCCCTTGGAGGACGTTTGGTGTTATCTCTCTGGTGTCTGCTCAAGCAAAGTTTTTCCCCTTTGTTTGTCTAACTTGTTGTCTTTAGTTTGTAGTGGGGCCTGACCAGTGCGCATCCCCCCTATCTTTGACTAGCTCTAGGGATATACAGGGATTAGGTTTCCTGTTCGGCAATACTTGTGGAACCTATATAGGGACGGTCGGATAGGCAGGGTGATATTAGATCTGCCTAGGGGTCTCCACTCCCCCTTTCTCTAGCATTTGGGCTACCTTTCCCTCATCTCTTTGTGTTGCATTTAGTCTTTCCCACTCCTTGTGTGACACTTGGGCCGTTAACTAAGGCTCAGCCGCTAAGCTTACTAATTGGCTGCAGCACTGTCATTGTGATGCCAACACTACAGACAATAACAGACAATGGGAGCAAGAAGTGGAGACTAAGCGTTGTACCGGAGGAGGGCGAGTGGAGGACTGTTTCTTTTTAAAACAAAATGCAGATAGAGGACAGGAACTTTCCGAAACCAGTAATTGAAGGTTTTTGTAAAAATGATGGCAATCCTTGGCCAATATTGACATAAATGGAGGGAGCTGGGCAAATCATTTGAAAACACTAACCAGACAAACAGGGGTTAACAGACAGGGATAAAAAAAAACTACAATCATACAAATACACTCACAAATCAACTGAATGGGAAACAGGGGAGATATAGGAGGCACAAACCAAATGGGAGAGGATAAGGATAAACACGCAACCAATTCCACACAGCAATCTCCAGAAAAACTCTCCAACTGCCAACTTCAAACACTGAACTTCTCCTTCAACTCCAAACCAGGTAGTGGTAACCATCACTGACAATGCCCAAGTGCCAGTGGCGACCATATATACCAGAGGGGAGAGGCCAACACAGAACAGCTGAGACAATTCATGATGGAGAGCTACAGGAGATCAATTGAACTGATTAACCATTGCAATGACAGAACAAGGACAATCTGCACTTTTTAATAGGATGGTGAAGCAGTTTTAATAAGTGCAGGATTTCGTGTAACAAGACCCTGCAATCTTTTCGCCCTTCTCTGTCGCGGTATTCCCGTGACAGTACATTTCTGTGACCATCTGAAGCTCTGTTGGGTGTTCACGTGAATCCTGTTTTTATGGGGGGGGGGGTGGTGGTTAGGCAGAACCCATGAACAGAAATGCAGTGTGAACAAGGCCTAAGGAGCATCATGTCGTAAAACTGATAATGTCCTCCAAATTGCTATAGATCTGGATAACCAAGTCACTGTCGAGAAAATGATGATCTACCATAAAGATGCCATTCACTCTACAACACATTCACCATATATTATTACATTCTGATATACCATAAGTCACTAAACTTCTTTTTTCATTTGAAAACATTGCTACTTTTTTATATTCTCTTTTAATCTTACCTTTTTTCTAAAAAAACCCCAAAATCATATTCTCTCCCCCCACCCAAATCCTTGACTTTTATATTTAGATCTTTAAATATTTAAATGTTTTCACAAGTTGCGGTAATTTTTTTTTTTTGGACTCTTTGACTTCTAATAATTTCTGTCCCTCAAGAGTTAAATCCTCTGGTGTTGAAGTCGGGAATGAGTTCTGGAGAAAGCTTCAAAGTGAATAAATTAATGTAAAAGACATTAGTTACCGAGGACTTTAGATCTCAGCGAATTCAGAACGAAAAGTAAATGTTTCTAAAACCTTCATGTTCACCCCCCCCATTTACAATGAATGTACAGTCAGGTTATTGGAGGGGATTCTGGATTTTGAAAGGACTTCCTCTATTGTTGGGAGCAGATATTTTGTTGGAGACACATATCTTTTTGATTTCTTAAAAGGGTTGCCCAGGACTTTGATATTTCATGTCAATGGGGGTCTGACACTCAGCACTCCCACCAATCACCTGTGAAAAGGACCCATAACAGCTGGAAAAAAAGCAATGCGCAGAACAGGAACACAACAGTGCCATACACTGTGTAGTGACCATTTTTAGGTACTGCAGCTCTGTGATCGGCAGGGTCTGTGAAAGGGGTTAAAGCACTCGCCCCCAGAAACAACTCTGAAGAAATGCTCAGTTGTGTTGCAAGCAGAGATTTCACATACTGCACTCCGAAAGCAACAAATGTGAATATTTCTGCAATGGAGCTAAGCAGTGCAAAACGGAAAAGAGCAGCACAATCAGGAGAGCTCAGACATTTTTAAAAGGTATTTAACTCACGGCGCCAACATCACTGGAATGAGAGGTGAGCATAGGGTCTCTTCATTTTACAAGGGGGAATATGGTATTTTAGAAGGGGTTGATCAAGTAGTTGACAACCCCTTTAAGTCTAGTTTTTAGTGTTTTTAGCCTGTTTTTGAGTTGAAACATTCTTTTTTTAATATACTTTTTTTTAAAGTCTATTTTATGTATATTCGCTTGTTTTTTGTTCTTAATGCTCACCATTGTGGGCTTGGTTTTTTGTGTTCCATGTGTTTGTAGCCAAATCATCAACTAATCAAATGTAGAAGAGCCCCCCTCCTGGAGTTATTTTATGTACACCAGGAATTTTGCAAAACAAATTTTGCAACATTTTAGCAGAAAATGCGACTTTTTGCAATAAAAATCTGCAAAAAAATGGTTAAAAAAATAAAGAAAAATAAAATAAAGAGCATTTTTGATTTTGCGCAAAATTCATGAACCACATGCACCAAAGTAAATGAATATCACAAGTAAAGAAAAAAGGAAAAATGACTTAGAAAACCTCACAAATGACGAATTGGGCCCAATATATCTTGAAGTAGACTGCGCCGGTGAGTACATGAATCTCAAGCATCTCTTGTACTGAAGCCGTCCTCATATCTCCAGACAAGCATGTCATTCATGTCAAAGGGAAATCATACATTTAGGAATGGAAGTAGCGTCACACGGATGAGACACCGATCACATATTGACCTGAAATTGAGTCTCGGTTACTTTGAAATGTTTGAGGGAATCTTTGATCTAACGATGATCAAATGCAGTCACTTTTTAATATGATGGTAAATCTGGTGTACGGAGCATCCACAATTAAAGGATATGTCACCTTTACAAACTTTGAAGTTTGACTTTATCCTTATGGAAACTGACGGCATAAAGACAAGGGGAAAAATTTAAATAGAAGAATCTCAAAATCAATTAGGCCCCCAAAAATAGTCTTTGGTGATGTATTTTAGAAGTGTAAGCGGAAATTACACATCACAAGTTACAAAGACCAAAATATATTCGCCGCTTTATGGCCTGCCTGGAGGAACCTTAAAAGGAAAATAGTTTTGTGACATGAATTTTTTTTTATATTAACCCTTTCGCTTACTAGAAAAACATTTTAGAAATAGTTATTACTCTCCTTCCTGCTTATTTATAATGCTCGCCCATGCATAGCACCAAGATATTCTGCAGCGATTTACAGACATCATCATCACTGTTCCCATTGGGGCTCACGATCTATGTTCCCTCTTAGTTTTTGGAGGAAACTGGAGCACCCAGAGGAAACTCATACAACCACAAGGAGAACATACAATGTTGTCCTTGGAGGGATAAACACCATGTCCTTGGAGTGCAGACCAAAATTAAACTCATGTAATGGTGTAACTATAAGGGGTGCAAAGATCATGGTTGCACCTGCGTCCTGGAGACTTTGGGAGGTTAGAGGGATGGGGGGGGAATGGTCCGTCTGCACCATCTGAAGAGATGTGACTTTGCTGGAGTTGTCCTGATCTTTTTTTGCAAACAATCGAAGATGTTCTGGGCCAAAAAGGGGTTGTGTTTCAGTAAGCCCCTTCCAAAGGTGGGTAATCCCAATTTGGGGGGGGTTTGTGGACAAGAATAGGGGTGTGAATTAAACTTTCATAGAATGTTAGAGTTGGAAGGGACCTCCAGGGTCATCGTGTCCAACCCCCTGCTCAATGCAGGATTCACTAAACCATCTCAGACAGATATCTGTCCAGCCTCTGTGTGAAGACTTCCATTGAAGGAGAACTCACCATCTCACTTTATTTTGCGAAAGAGAACTCACTTTATTTTTCTAATTGAATGTTGGTAAGTATGAATCTGGCATTGGAGGCCAGCGATCAGATAAGATCATTGACTAAAGGAAAACACATGCCGACCCCGGCTTGAGACGATCAGTGGACGCTTTTCTTTCCACTTCACTAACAGCTCCGGCTCTGCTCATAAGTCCAGTTATCATCCATTTGTAATAGATCCAGTATTAATAAAAACTGGATCCATTACAAAAACAGACCATAAATGAGTGCAAAATGGAAATCATCCGTTATGATCCTTTCCCACATAGATCCAGCTGCTATTCATTTTTTTTTTGACTAGACAAAAAAAAATTGTGCAGACTAAGCATTAAGCGTAGCATAGAGTCTAGATCACGTGAAGTAATTATCCCCCTCTTCTCCTCCTTGGTCAGACCTCAGCTGGAATACTGTGTGCAGTTCTGGGCGCCACATTTTAAAAAAGATATCGAAAAACTGGAGCAAGTTCAGAGAAGAGTGACCAGAATGGTGAGCGGACTGCAAGCTATGTCCTACGAGGAACGGTAAGAGGATCTGGGAAGGTTTAGCTTGCAAAAGAGAAGACTGAGAGGAGACTTAATAGCTGTCTACAACTATATGAAGGGATGTCACAGTGTAGAGGGATCATCCTTATTCTCATTTGCACATGGAAACACGAGAAGCAATGGGATGAAACTGAAAGGGAGAAGATACTAATTAAATATTAGAAAAATCTTTTTGACAGTGAGGGTGATCAATGAGTGGAGCAGGCGGACGCTTGGCTGAATGAGCACATTTGTTTACTTAGGAGAGGGGAAAACCAAATGATTGGGCATTAATATTGAATATTTTTAATCTTTCTACACCCACAGATAAGTCAAGAGGGCTTAATGCACATAAGATAGACTTTTCTGTAATGGGGTCCCATAATGGAGCTGTTCAACCCTGAATTTCTTTGGCAGAAACCCTCCAGCATAATGCAAACTAATAAATAAAGCATACTCACCTTACCGATCCCCCACACAATAGACTGCTGCAGCCAATCACTGACTGTAGTTGTGATGCGTTGGACACAAACAGCAATAGAAGAAGAGTGAGAGATCGGTAAGTTGTTTTTTTTATTTTATTTTACAGCACGCGGGAAGGTTCCTGACATAAAAATTCAGTCCTGTACAGTCCTTTGGTTGGAAATGGTTTATTGCAATCATAATATGGACACAGGTCTGCTGAGCCATGTTTAGATCACAATAGGGTTCTCCAAGGATCAAACATTGGTTCAGTAATAAAATGTTAAATGACCATACAAATAAGTAGAAGAACACTGGCTAGTGTCTTAGAGTCATTACACTAATGTCACCCATTAGGCTGCGGCAACACAGAAACATTGGCTGTGACATAGATCACTGAATGTTGCTGCAACATAGTAAAAATGAATGGGGTCGCAACTTCACGACAAACAAGCCGCAAAAAGTTGGAACCAGTTGGCTTTTTGTGACTTGCTTGGCGTTGTACCTTGCAGGTCAAAATAAGACTTTGATTATTTGCACTCTGCTGCATTGTAGCAGAGCCATACAGCAATCTTTGCCGGTGCGGCCCAAGCCTTACTTGCCTGTCGCGGTGCCATGCAAATTGCAACATAACCTCATTCATTTGCACTATGCGGCGAGGCAGGAGCAGCATACAGTGATCTTTGGCAGCATGGCCACTGTCGTGCGTAGTTCCAGCCTAACAAGGAGCACTATAACTTGGCTATCGCGGGTGCAGAGCTTTGCAGAAGGCAATGCAACCTCGCTCACGTGCATTACGCTGTAATGTACCGCTGCTATAATGCAGCATATTGCAAGTGAGCGACGTTGCAACTGCAAAGTGCCGCAACCGATACAATGATAATCGCCAACGATGCCAAAGTCGCCACGTAACAAGGAGCACTGTAAGGTGTAGTAAGAAGGTTCATCATGGGATTTTTATCCTCCGACGATTTGGTTGTCTTTCCTGATTAAACGGCATAATGAGTCGTCATGTTACACACATCTTAAATTGCCAGCAGTGTTATCTCCTCATATACAGAACTGCTTGCATCTGACAAAGAAAATCCATTACTGCTAATATGAGTATGACAGCAACATGTGTAAGAACAAGCCTGTTCTCCTGCATGCACAAAGGTTACAATTTGCAATTGTTCCAGACGAGAGGAATGGATTCACTCAGATAATGCTGCGCGCTCTCTCGCCCCCAGCTCTGGTACAAGGACTTTCCATTGTGCCAGTCTATTGAGCTCCAGGCTTGCCCACTCCCCCCACCTCTGTCAATCACTTCACTTTGCTGCTACTTTGCTAGAAACATCCTTCTGTTCCCCTCCGCCAGCATTCATTCCGCAACCTCCTCCATTGCTGGTGCACCCTCCATTACACCTTCTGAGCACCCCCTCCCAGATCTTCAGTCGCTGGCATATCGACCTCTGCTTTACTTCATCCCTTTCTATATTTCAGGATTGTTTTTCTCCTGCGTGGAAAGATACAGAAACGTGCATTGTCTTACATTTGGCAAGCGCTCTTTAATGAAAGATGTTTACTATTTATAGACTGCCGCTAAGCATCGCTACCAGCAAAAAAATTTAGGACAAAAAGCTGCATGATGTAGCTTGGTCAACAGTCATAAATCCAAATGAATATATACTGCTTAAAGGGGCTGTCTAGATAAAAAAAAGTCAGAAGAATATGAGGAAGGAGGAGGGAGAAGAGGAAGGAGAAGGAAGAAGAGGAAGGAGGAGGAGGAAGGAAAGGGAGGAGGGAGGAGGAGGAAAAAGAAGGAGGAGGAAGAGGGAGGAGGAGGATGAAGAAGAGGAAAGAAGAGAAGGAAGAAAAGGAGGGAGGAAGAGGAGGAGGGATGAAGAGGATGATGATGAGGAGGGAGGAAGAAGGGGAAGGAGGAGGAGGAAGAATAAGAGAAATGATGAGGAGGAAGGAAGAAGAAAGAGGAGGAGGAAGGAGAAGCAGGAAGAAGAAGAGTGACAAGGAGGAGGAAGAAGCAGAAAAAGAAGAGAAAAAAGAAGAGTAAGAAGAAGAGGAAAAAGAAGAGGAGGAAGGTGGAGGGAAGATGAGTAGGAAGAAGAGGAGGAGGAAAATGAAGAGGAAGAATATGAAGATGAAGACGAATAGAAGGAAGAAGAAAATGAGAAAGTAGTAGAAAAAGAGGAGGAAGTAGTAGATGAAGAGGAGTAAGAAAAGAATGAAGAAGAAGAAGAAAAAAAGAAAAGGGAGACGAATAGGAGGAGGTGTAAGAAAAAGAAAAGGAAAACGGGGAAGAGGAAGAAGAAGAAAAAGAAAGATAAGAGTTAGAGACTTCAATTATAGAATCTCAATTAACCCATTCTGCAGTCATCAAAAGACAGTGCCATATAGAAGCTACAGAAGTCAAAGAGGGCAAATGAAACCCAATTGCAAAAATGATTTTCAGCCAAAAATACAAGCACTTGAGTAAAAAAAAAATGTCCCTGAAGGTGTCCATATCCTTTACCAGGGACTAAAGTTGAGGAATCCTGAAGTAGAGGAAATGCTAATGGTGCGGTTACACCTATAGTTGTATGGAAAGATTAATTCACTGCAAAAATAAATGTGCTTTCAGTGTCAGGAAACAGACTGACATTGAGAACCTATGATTTCCACAAAGAGTCTTATAGTGTGGGTATGATTATGGGAATAAAGTAATAATATTGAATGTGAATTTTCTCCAGAATCCACTAAATAATAATAAAAAAAATATCGTCTTTCTTTTGTGTCTCACTGGTGAAGATTTAATTTTCTCTTTGTATCAATTAAATCTGTCTCTCCTTCTGTCAAACATATCCTTTAAATCTGAGAACTCCAAGTGGGAGAGGAATTGTACTTAGTGACAAAACTGGCAGCAAAATGCCTGTACGCTCGTGCTAAGGCGTCCTGCCTCCACTCCTAAGCGTATTATTATGGAACAATTAGCGGTATGACTGCAGCTCCTGTGCAAACAACTGTCAGAAATTCAACTGACACATGCCTCTCATTCTGCAGCTTTAAGAAACGCTTCGCCCGCTCAGGCCTGTTACCTGTGTAGGAGCAGATCATGAAACAAACATCCGAAGATTGTCTTCCCGGCATCTTAACCAAGACCAAATCAATAGTTAGTTGTGCTATAAGGTTCATTTACTTTTTACTAAAGCGAGTGGTGTATCCTAAGAGAAGGAAAAGCCGTATTATGGATCCATAAGACACAAATCTGTACAGCGTTGATTCGTACCATGGTGCCCACCATGCTGTAGTACCGGTGTGTGTTTCTACAGAATTCTCAAGAAATAAAATTGTGAAATATTCAGTCAAATGCCGAGTTGCAAGCGGTATTATGTCATAGAAGCATGACTTCCATATGTCTTATTAAGCGACTTGTCAATTAGGATTCATACACGTAGGCACAAAGTGTGTACAGCAGTGCGTGGAAGCTGTGTGGCTCCTTGGTGCGTTTCCATACAGGCCTCGTCACTCACTCGTTCTGCACTATATATTCAAAAGTAATGGGACAGACTTCACAGATTTTTCCTTCAGTTTCATTGACCCCACTATATAACCTCCGGCTCCTCGGCCCCTACTGTATAACATCCCCAGTAAATAAACTTCATCCCCCCCGCCATGACGTCTGCCTTTACTAACATGTGACAGAACGGCCGGTGGTGCAGAGCTCACTGATACCTGCTCGGTCTTGTAATAGGAGCCACCAGGGTAACAAGTCCGTTCATGACATTTCTTTCCTCCTAAATCTTCCCCCATCACCTGTGAGTGATATTATCGAGAAGTGGAAGGAACCGCAGCGATTCAGCCCAAAGTGGAGACCCTGTAACATTACAGAACGGAGTCCGAGTGCTGAGTAGCTAAGGGCAGAAAAGTCACCACCACTCTGCTGACCCCATAACTGCAGAGTCCAGACCTCCTCTGGTATTAACATCAGCACAAACACAGCGCCCCCGCCGGGAGCTTCATGGTCGAGCAGCTGCATGCAGCCAAGCACAATGCCGAGAGCTGGATGGACGCTGGAGGCGACGTTTTCTATGCAGTGATGGATCACACTTCTCTACCTGGCGTCTGATGGAGGAGTCTGGGTTCGGTGATTCCAGGAGAGTGTTACCCCCTGACTGCATTGTGCCCCCTGTACAGATTGGTGGAGGAGGATAAAGAGAGGATGAAGAAACAACAAAACCCAGACAAAAAGGGCACAAAGAAAAAACAGGAGAAAAATGAAAAAAAACTAAAAACAGGAAAGGAACAAATGAAAAACCGAAGAAAAAAAAGCAAAAACTAGACAAAAAAAAGGGCACAAATGAAAAACAGGAGAAATACATCACAAACTAGAAAAAAAAGTGCAAACACCATAATGAAACAAACCCTATACATATCACCATATTGTCTCCATACACACAGTACTTTGTTAATACTGGTAAACATACAACATTCCTCTCATTACCTGTTATGCAGAATCTACCTACCCTTCCCGAAAAATGTCATACTTTATATAATTCTTCTTATGTGCCTATTGTGACCTTGCAAGGTTAACCAAGGTCATAAAAACCTCAATGGTGCCGCTGACTTCTATTGGCAAGTGTTCATTTATAAATATTTCTGTGATTTCTATAAAAGATTAGCAGGTAGGAAAAAAAACCATCTATATAATTACAACACCCAGGGCTGTCAAATACATGTAATAACTGAGAGATGGTAATACTTGAAATTAAAAAGGAAGGAATGATGAGAGCAGGAAATCAGCGAGAAACATCTGCAGAGCGGAGCAGATCCCCAGATAAAACCGAGACTATATACTCAGCAGAAATGGTAAATGTCACCTTTTTCATATTAAGATCTCCTTTGTAGGATGCTGCTGCAGACACTTCTAATTATGTACCTCATCCTGCAGTATCAATGACTCATTTAAGGTGGGTACCTGCAAAGCTCCTTAGGGGCAGTGTCTAGTAGCGTGAGTATGGTGGGGTGGGCGGACATGGTGCATAGCTGCTTCCCCTGCAGGGACAGCTACCTACATACAGATTTATACAGCTTCTAGTGAGTTTAGTGAGACCTGTATTATATTGCAGGCAGATAGCGCCCCCTAGTGGTGGCTATATGCAGCCAAGAATTATATTATTTATCAACTCGAAAAAAATTATATTAACCCATTCCCACTGCAGCTAATCTTGGTTTTTGCACATTCATTATTTCTTCCCCTTTTGTCAAGCGCCATAACTTTTTTTTTATTTTTCACTCACCATGAAAGCTTGTTTTTTTTGCGGAACAAGCTTTTTCTTAATTGACATTCTTAATTTTTTATGGTTTTTTTTTTTTTAAATCTTCTCAGGGGACTTAAACCTGCGATTGTTTTTTGTTCCGTATGTTGCAATACAGATTTATTGCAGTTTTTTGGGGAAAATTACAGTCTACTATGAAGCCTTACCTATCGCTGGGCTTCACAGGAGTATCAACATGGCAGCCATAGGGGTCTTTAGCATAACAATCCATCAGCACATAGTGTTCACTTCACGGGAGTAGGAAAGGATGGGCGTCTGGTACGGTATGTCCCCCCGGGATCACATGCCTCAAATGCAGCGGTGAGAGATGGACAGTGGCACTTAAGGGGTTAACAGCAGTGATCAGAGCTCTGCTCAGATTACTGCTGCTGCATGCAGATGCCGACTGTACAGTACAGCTCAATGCAACCTCAAAAGGGTTTATAAAATGAACAAAGAATTTTGGAGATAAAACCATAATGGTACAAATTAACTGCAACATAGGAGTAGGACATTTAGCAGAGATCTCATTGGGGAGGGGTCCTTAACATTTTTACTGATTAGCTTGCACAAAATTTAAATTACAATTAACACGTTTACAGAATATACACATTTTGATTCTTTTTGCTGTACAGCACACTACCTCTGTAGAAAACACATGAATGTGATTATTTTTGCTGTACAGCACACTACCTCTGTAGAGAACACATGAATGTGATTATTTTTGCTGTACAGCACACTACCTCTGTAGAGAACACATGAATGTGATTATTTTTGCTGTACAGCACACTGCCTCTGTAGAGAACACATGAATGTGATTCTTTTTGCTGTACAGCACACTACCTCTGTAGAAAACACATGAATGTGATTATTTTTGCTGTACAGCACACTACCTCTGTAGAAAACACATGAATGTGATTATTTTTGCTGTACAGCACACTACCTCTGTAGAGAACACATGAATGTGATTATTTTTGCTGTACAGCACACTACCTCTGTAGAGAACACATGAATGTGATTATTTTTGCTGTACAGCACACTGCCTCTGTAGAAAACACATGAATGTGATTATTTTTGCTGTACAGCACACTACCTCTGTAGAAAACACTTGAATGTTTATTTCCCTTCCAATCAGGAAATTGAAAGTTTCTGTATAATTTCTCCTGCTTCCTAAGTTAAACATATAGTATATATAAGGCAATAATGTAGCTACCAGGGGGCATAGGGGGCTCTCAGCGGGGCCCACCCGGAGTGACCGCCACCCTTAACTTAAGAGCAGGGAGACATGGTCACCAGATTCCTGAGGAGGCAGGTGGTCAAAAACCCACGACCAACAAGTACAAGCCCCAGTAATGCTCTTTGGCTGCTGCACTTCCACAGTGGACATCTGTATGTATAGAGGGCGAGATTCAGTCAAGTATAAGGAAATTCTAGGAGAAAACGTCTTCTGTGAGGAAGTTGAAACTTGACCGCCATTGGACCTTCCCACATGACAATTCTCAAAGGCATAACTCAAAGTCCACCAAGACTTGGTTCCAGAAAAAGTCCTGGAAGATTCTGGAGCGGCCCTCACTATGTTCTGACTTGAAACTCATAGAAATTCTTTGGTGGGATTTGAAGAGGGTGGGCTGCAGCACGCAAGCACAAGAATATTAGTAACCTAGAGATCCACTGCCAATGAAAAATGGGCTAAAATACCCCAGAAACACTGCAGAAACTTCAGCAGCAGGTCACAACAGCCAGAGGGGCTCTGCTAAGTACTAAAGACGCTTGTCATGACAGGGTGAATAATTCTGAGACTTAAGTAGTCAGTAAAAGAGGCATTTGTGATGAATTTGGAGAAACCACTTGTTACTGTATATTAGTTTTGTTTAACAAATTACATTGTAATAAACCAATGAAACAAGAACAAACAGTGGAAAGTTTGTTGCTAACAAACCAAATCTGCAATGGGGGGAGGTGGTACTGAATATTTTGATTGCAAGTGTATCCATAATGAATATAATATACTGTATATAGATAGATAGATAGATAGATAGATATTATTGTGCAGTAGCTATACATAGGTGAACATCTGTTTTTTAATGTTCTTATGTGGCTGCATAATTAAGCAGATATATTTTTGGCACTTTGTATATGGTTTTCAGGAGGAACAAGCTGAACATATCGGTAGTAATAACATGCTGTTTGTGATGTCATGAAAATTCCTTGAATTCACACCATAAAAGATGGGCCAATAATAATTTTTTGTCTATCCAAAAATATCAATACAATCCGATACAACAAGGAGATTTTTACTGCTATAATAATGACGCGCCCCCTGAGCCGTGGGGTACTCGGTAGCCGGGCCGGTCGATGCTGGGGGATGTCACAGTGGCAGTGACCCGGTCCGTGACCCAGGGCAGTCAATAAAAGGGGGAAAAGTAAAAGGGGAATAAAGTTTTTATAGAGATAATATTCGTGACGCCACCTGTGGTATGCGGCTATATGGAGCCACCGCTGTGGTGAAGATCTTCTGGAGCTGATGGTGACGCAGCAGAGTTGGTTCAGCTCTCCACAAGCAGAGCTAAGCTCCAGGGCAGGATATAGTGATGCTATGAGGTAGATGTTGTTGGTGCGGTGTAATGCAGGGGATGGTGCAGATAATGATCAGTCCACAGCTTAATGGTGGTTTCCTCTTATCTTTACTGGCGGTTTGTTAAGCAGACCGGGGCACGGGTACTAGCTAGTAGTAGAGGTCCGGGCGGCCTGGAAGCAAGTTGGGGATCCACGTAGCCAGGTGAAGTTGGAGGCCTTCCCTCTGCGCTAATCTCTTTGGCCCTGCTGCTTGTAGCTATGCTGCGGCCCTCATCCCTGAGTAAAACGGCTCTGTGCTCACCTGTATGGCAGGCAGCTCGAGCCTTCCTTAAGTATCGCTCCCACGTGGCGGTGTTGGGCCCTGTGTGCTGCTGAGCCTTCGGGCGCCTGATGGGGCCAGGAGACCTGCAGTCTCCTGCCCTCCGGTTTCTGCTGTTGGGCCTTCAGTGCCCCACAATCTCGGACTCCGGTGTCCGGTTCTTCTGCGCTTCTCTCCTCTGGGGCGAGCTTGTACACAGCTCCACTCCCCAGGTCCTTCCTCGTCGCTGTCCTGTCTTCAACTCCTCTCCACTCACTCTCACTAACCCCACCTCCAGATTCCAGTTGCTAAGGAGAGGAGCTCCCCTTGCTGGTCTGGAGCCAGGAAAGTGTTGCATGCTAGTATACCTGATTAGAGGACCCCTCCTTGCTTCCAGGCATGGCATTACCCCTTGTGAGGGAGGCAATGCCACTGTGGCAACTGGACTCCTGGGGTGCCACAATGATAATACAAAAATCTTTATTCAATCAGGATTATATTGAAAAAAATCCAAATTCAAGAATTTTATGACTTGTCGGAGAGAGGCGGGATGACGCTGAACCCAGAAGTCTTTACTCTGCAAGAGCCATAGCCAGCTGTTTTTTTAGAGCTAAAATCACTTCATTAGACACATGTCTCTATAACATTCCCCTTCTTACAATCCTCCTCCCACAAATCCCATCTGAAGAAGCTAATGCGAAAAGCGTCTCAAGGATCGATCTTTGGTGAACACATTGTCTTTTTGGTATTGTGAAATACTTTAGAAGGCTGCCTTCTACTATGCTATTTTTCATTGTTATTTTTGGGGTTATCTTTTTGGGGCAGTACCTTTAAAAATAAAATTAATCTTATAACGTAATGGAAAAAGCTCTATGTAGAGCTCTATGCAGAGATTGCAGCAACATGTAAAACCTTGTAAGGGAATTATACGCTAATCAGAATGGGTGCAAATCGATTCGAAGGACCTGGTCTATTGGTCATGTCAGTAAGCTGTGTCCGCTGGACAGGACCCTTCAGAGCCCCCTCCTACTTGATGGCATCCGCGGGTTCTCTTTTGATTAGTTGACCAGGAGCGACGTCACATGGGAGTCACACTGCAACAATGACATTGTGCCAGGCTGGCTAATCCAAAGAGGATCAGGGGATGCTCTCAGGCAGGAGGCATTTCTTGGGGCTCCCGTCCAGTGGCTGCAGTTACTTATGTGGCCAATGGACCAGGTGCAGTGAATCGATTCACACCAAATTTTATGCAAACAAAACTTCGGTACTCTTTCAGATCACGGCACCTACCTGTATTACGCAGTTCTTTGAACACTTGTTCGCTCGGCTATGCAGTGGTGCCTGGTAAAAAAAAAAGTAGAACATGCTTGAGTTAAAAAGACAAACATAGAATATAATACAAAGACAAGATTTCACAGAATATGTCAAAGATGTATGATACTTGTGCTGACACCTGTATCTCAACAATCAGTACAAAAGACCAACAGGCACTCACTTGTAAACGTAATTTGTGAAGTTTTACTCCATATTGTTTCTCAGTGTATTCAGCAGTCAAAATGTGACGCGTTTCGGCTCAACACAGGCTCGTGTTGAGCCGAAACGCGTCACATTTTAACTGCTGTATAAACTGATGAACAATATGGAATAAAACTTCACAAATTACGGTATTTTGTACTGATTTTAGTGTGGGACGCAATCCCTAGGCACGAACACCACCAAATTGAATGAGTGCCGGCTGGAATTTATCTTGCGTCTCAAAAATGGGGTCATGTCTGGTGCCCATGACAGAGGAGATGTGGTCGTGAATGTGCCTCTCTATCCATTAATTTCTTTGGGAGCTCCAAAAATTTAACTGCAAATGACATGTGACGGGATCCCATTCTTCAGATAGAAATTGTTTCCAAAAGCTAGAACATAATCTATCAGAATCTGATGGCATATGCTGTGGATATAACTGGGACATAGGCGAGAATCCCCTTATTGCAAAAGTAAACTAGATTTATGTGCCTGTCTATGGGTATTGAATGATGCCATCCTATGGCCCCCAGTCTTAGAGTGAATATAGGGGCCCATGTAAGGGTACTGTTTGATGTCACCCTAACATTTCCTAACGTCCTTTGGAAGAAAGGTGGGCAGGTGTGATTCTTCAGGGCACTCGCAATGTCTTTTTGATAGTAAAGAGGTGTAGGTTGGTTCCCACTAGTCATACAGAAGGGACAAGTGGCTAGCCTCAACTGGGGAAACTCAGCTGTGAATCTAGACTTTCATCCACAAGGGGAATTAAATATGCAAATTGTCTCGTCAGAGAGAAAGAGGATTAGAACTCTAGCGCCATCTATTGGTAGCAATCCTAAAAGTCAATATCGACCCTTTAACAAGCCTTGCAATAAAACTTAGGATAAAAGCCAAATCAAAATCTCAATTTGCAAACACAGTGTTTCGGGGTATTGTCCCACGTGTAAGCAAATTGAAATTCTGATTTGGCTTTTATCCTAAGTCATGTGACAAGGCTCGTTAAAAGGTCGACATTGACTTTTTAGGATTGCTACTTCCAATAGGTGGTGCTAGAGTTCTATTCCTTTTCCTCTCAGAAAGACAATTTGCAAATTTCATTTCCCAGAGTAACATGCATGGCTTATAAGTCTCCTCACTCTTACATGCCAGGCTTGGCTTGTCACTCTCCACAAGGAGCAACGTTACCCCTTAGATCCACAAGTGGAAAAATAAATACAAACCCTATTTGTGAATGTATTGTTATTTACAGGGGTTGTCAGTGAAAGCAAGTTATTATCAATCCGCAGAATAGGTGATAACTTGCTGATCAGTGGGGTCTCATTGCTGGGACCTACATTTATCAGTAGATTGGGGAACTGTTATCCTCATTACAAAGTGGTACGGCAGGTCAGATGCCCGATTGACACTCCATTTGTTCTCTATGAGGCTGTCGAAAAAAGTCAGGTGCAGCACTCGGCATACCCTTAGTGAATGAATTTTGCAGTGGTCAAGCATACCCTCTGTCATTCCATTCTATTGGGGATAAAAGTTTCCTATTCTGCTGATCGGTGTAGGTCCCAGTAGTTGGATCCCCACCAATCAACAAGTTATCATCTGCCCTGGCACTGCTGTGGCAGGTGGCACCTCACTCTTTTATGTAAAGTCGTAGTATGTAACTCTCTTTTCACTGTTTATGCCAGTGCACCATCTCACCACCAGAGCACTTGCCCGAATAGGTACACCCCTCTGAGATATTTTCACCTAATCAGCTTCTCACATAAGCCTTATACACCAGGAAAGTTTCTGCATATTCAATGATTTGGAAACTTTGATTTTTTAGTAAACTTTTCGAAAATTCAAAAACTGAAGCAAAAAAAAAGTTTTAAATATCAGATCATAGAGAAACTAAAATACATTTTATTAGGATCATAGCTGAACTGCCCCTGGTCAAACTGTACGGAAAAGTCGTAATGCTGCTAACAGAGACAAATTGTAGGCCAAGAGTAAATCTGCACATTTCCTTTCATTAAGGTGCCTTAAAATCCACTGTACTGCCTCAATTATACTGTATTAAGCAGATACGAATGGCACATGCAAAGTTAACAGGTTCTGCAGGAATCAGATGAATGTACCGCATGGCTAGAATTCAAAATCATTTTACGAGAGAACCTTATGTGTGGAAATTAATGACTATGTGGTTACTACTGGACGCCGCAATTTCATAAATATAAGTTAAATGTATTCCAGACCAGATGTAGTTACTCTCACTTTATTCATATTTGTCTATGGATTGTAGCCTTTATTGGAAGTCTTGGTTTATAGATTTTGAACTTCTATAACCATTTCATGTCCCAGAAATGATTAGGTGTACCCATCATGATCATGGTTATATTAGGTCTCGTATTAAAAAATCTAATTTACATGAAAATACCCTTTAAGGGGAACTTGTCACTTGCCATAAATAGGTATTTTTTTTAGCCAATGTAAAGGCCGCTGTTTTCCTGAATCCAGAGTTGTTGTTTTTTTGTTCCTGAGCCTCTCCGTTTCTGAGATATGGCCTCCTCTTCCCTATATGTAAATCTAGTCTGGTTATTAAAGTAGGAGTAGCCCTCATTTCTCTTTTGTGGGCGTTTTCTTGAGGCCCACGCCCATTTAGTAACAAAACTAGGGTTACATATAGAAAAAGAAGGGACCATATCTCAGGAAAGGAGAGGCACACGGACTAAAGAAAAACATTGCCGGATTCAGGAGAACGGGGGCATTTAAACAAGGTGGGAAAAAAATTACCTCTTTATTTAAATCTGTATTCAGTTCCTGAGCCCACTACATACATGTGAACTTGACATCCTCTGTAAATGTACGCCAGGGTGTAGGAAGAGGTTGATAATAAGTATTATTAATTATATAGCGCTATAATTAATCCTCAACACTTTAAAATGTAGAAATACTTGTACAAACAATATTGGACAAAACAGAGTATCACATAACTCAACAATTCAAATACAAGGAGTGACTTATGCATGAATAGAAAAACATAGTTGCTATGTTTCAAAAAACAGCACCACACTTGTTCACAGGTTGTGCGGGGTACTGCAGCTCAGACCTATTTATTTAAATTGATCTAAGCTGTAATATCAGACATAAGCTATAAAAAGATACAGTATATTACTATTTTTGGACCAAACCTGCTATTTTTCCAATTTTGGACAACCCCTTTAGAAATGAAAAGGTTTTAAAGAAAAGATTAAGACAGCTGACAAAAAAAATATACTACCAGAATAACTTTTTTTTATGGAAAAGTGGCAAAAAGTATCGAAAGCCATCAAAGCCATCAATATAGCAATGTAAACTGGATTAATAATGTATTTTTTTGCCCTATAATAATTCTTCATTGATGTGCGATGAAGAAGGAAAGTGTTCTCTCTCAGATCAGGCCAGGACATTAGACGACTTCAGAGAGGCACCAGTCCTGCAATTCTCAAAGTAGATGGGAATTAAGAAGCTCTTGAGAACAAGCAATATAACCAATGAAGAGGACTGTGGAAAGCAGATTCTATCAAACAGGATTACTATAATTCTGCAATTTCCAAAATGTGTTAAGGGCTATTTTTGTTGCTGAAGTACTGATTTTTGTTATATTCTTCGAAGATGGTGGATTTCTGAAAAACCTACAAATTACTTAAATAAAAAAAAAAAATAATAAAAAAATAAAAATATATC
Source organism: Phyllobates terribilis (assembly GCF_046119375.1). Lineage (NCBI taxonomy): Eukaryota > Metazoa > Chordata > Amphibia > Anura > Dendrobatidae > Phyllobates > Phyllobates terribilis. The sequence goes on from NW_027362767.1 coordinate 380,135,253, forward strand.
TACATATATATATACTATATATACAGTGGGGAAAATAAGTATTTGATACACTGCCGATTTTGCAAGTTTTCCCACGTATAAAGAATGGAGAGGTCTGTAATTTTTATCGTAGGTATACTTCACCTGCGAGAGACAGAATCTAAAAATTAAAAAACAGAAAATCACATTGTATGATTTATAAATGATTAAATTGCATTTTATTGCATGAAATAAGTCTTTGATCACTTACCAACCAACAAGAATCCTAGCTCTCAGAAACCTGTTGGTTTTTCTTTAAGAAGCCCTCCTACTCTGCACTCATTTCCAGTATTATTTGCACCTGTTTAAACTCATTACCTATATAAAATACACCTGACCCCACAAACAATCAATCACACTCCAACCTCTTCACCATGGCGAAGACCAAAGAGCTGTCTAAGGACACCAGGGACAAAATTGTAGACATGCATAAGGCTGTGATGGGCTACAGGACAATAGGCAAGTAGCTTGGTGAGAAGGCAACAACTGTTGGCACAAATATTAGAAAATGGAAGAAACACAAGATGGCTGTCAATCCTCCTCGGTCTGGGGCTCCATGCAAGATCTCGCCTCTTGAGGAAAGGATGATTCTTAGAAAGGTCAGGAATCAGCCCAGAACTACACAGGAGGACCTGGTCAATGACCTGAAGAGAGCTGGGACCACAGTCTCAAACATTGCTGTTAGTAACACACTATGTGTGACATGCAGAAGTAGTGCTGTTGCTTCAAAAGCATCCAGTAACTGTTACAAATAACACAAGCACGGGAGACAGGAAGTGTTGTGCTTCAGAGGCATCCAGCAACTAGATGGGTTAACACAGTCACAGGAGAAGGTGAGTGTTTTAGCAGAGCCCCAGGGGGATTGTGGGGAAGTTGTTTACTGTCTGGCTGGAGCCGAAGAGAAGGTGATGTGTGTGTTCTGTATCTCACAGAAGGGCCCCTGCAAGTGTAAAGAATTCAAGTCAGGAATGAAGCTAAACACAGGTCAGGTAGAGTTCCTGAACTAGCAGTGCAGAGTATTGTCAGACAGAAAGATAAGGACTGAAAGAAATGGTGTCACAGGGATCATCACCCTCAGCAAACTCTCCCCCCTCCTCCATCTCACTGTGCTGTAAAGAATACTGTGTTCATTAATGTGCCTTTGCATTAGAACTGTGCTGTCCTGTACTACTGGGAAGACTGGGAACTGCTGTGCTGCTAAGGAATCTGTACTGTTTGTCACTGGAGCCTGTTGCCAATAAGACTTAACTTGCACTGGTTGTACGGCTTCTTATTAAATGCTACTGTTCTACCGTTTATGAGGACTCTTGTCAAGTGTGTCTGGTCAGCAAGTGAAACAAACAACGTGTCTGTGCCTGAGAGAAGCTGCAGCATATGGCCTATGGTCGCCCAGAGTAACGGTTCCCACAGGAGTCCAAAGAATTCATGTAACCTGTCTCGCCCCTATCTGAACCTAGCGGCGTGGGTGTAATATATGCCATCATGGATTAACATCCTGCAGGGCACGCAAGGTCCCCTGCCGACACCAGCACATGTCCGGGCCCATTTGAAGTTCGCCCATGACCATCTGGATGATCCAGAGGAGGCATAGGAGCAGGTCACGTGGTCAGATGAGACCAAAATAGAACTTTTTACCATGTTTGGAGGAAGAAGAAGGATGAGTACAATCCCAAGAACACCGTCCCAACCATGAGGCATGGTGGGGGAAACATCATACTTTGGAGGGAGCTGTTCTGAAAAGGAGATAGGACAGCAGCACCATATTGAAGTGAGGATCGATGGGGTCATGTTTTGCGAGATTTTGGCCAACAACCACTTTACCTCAGTAAGAGCATTGAAGATGGGTCATGGCTGGGTCTTCCAGCATGACATTGACCTGAAACACACAGCCAGGGCAACTAAGGAGTGGCACCGTAAGAAGCATTTCAAGGTCATGGTGTGTCCTAGCCATTCTCCAGACCTGAACCCAATAGAAAATCTTTGGAGGGAGCGGACACTCAATGTTGCCCAGCGACAGCCCCAAAACCTGAAAGATCTGGAGAAGATCTGCATAGAGGAGTGGGCCAAAATCCCTGCTTCAGTGTGTGCAAAGTTGGTCAAGAATTACAGGAAACGTCTGACCTCTGTAATTGCAAACAAAGGTTTCTTTACCAAATATTAGGTTCTGCTTTTCTATTGTATCAAATACTTATTTCATGCAGTAAAATGCAAATTAATCATGTAAAAATCATACAATGTGATTTTCTGGATTTTATTTTTAGATTCTGTCTCTCACAGGTGAAGTGTACCTACGATAAAAATGACAGACCTCTCCATTCTTTGTAAGTGGGAAAACTTGCAAAATTGGCAGTTTGGAGGCCAGTCATCATAATGTGGAACTTCAGCTTAGGAGGAGCTGAAGTGTGTCGCAATGTGTGCGGGTGAACCCCGCACATCTATGGACTATGCTATCGTTTGTTTTTTGTTTTGCCATTATGCAAGCAAGGTTGAGTTTATTTTACTGAACCTGCAGTGCTTTATGCCGTTATAATAAACCTGCAGACGAAACTGTTCCTGAGTCTACTTCTGAAAGCAGCCGAATGAGTCGTCTTGCCATAATATATATACATATATATATATATATATATATGTCCTGGAAGCAGTAAGTGGTTTATGTTCCATGGATATGTCAGTAGATTTGCATCTATAATGTGTTACACTGTTATTAGAGATCCGGAGCTGCCCTTTGTGATCACACTGCCCGGAGGAGCTCAAAGCTCAGATAATGTCTGTTATTAAGGAATTTACGAGAAGATAAACATCTGCTTTAAGATTAGGCAGCCGAGTGGAACTGTGGACTTAATTGACTGTAAAATAAAATCGTTTATTATAGCTTGTGTACTAACAAAGATGTTACATTTGCTGTAATCTGTCGCCATGTAGGGAAAAGTATACGCTCACTGGATTATTATTCATTATTGTTTGTAACGAATGCTGAAATGCACAAAAGCGCAATACACTATAACAAGCTAGCTAGGTACACCTGCGTGGAGATGGGGAGTGTGCTGCCTACGGAACAGGGTGTTGCTGGAAAATAGATGAGCGACGAAAGATCCTTAAGTGTAAGAATGTAATGTATGAAAGTTGTGCTAACCATAGACAGAAGGGCTCTCAGTAACAATCTGATAGGGCATGCACAAGTCCAAATTATACACCCATGGGTACTGTACTTTCCCCTAGAAGTTGTTTAAAATTAGAGGCACAATGATCCTTTGAATGTAGTGATTAATGGGGTTTTCGCCGAAATGACATTCACGCTCTATCCACAGAGCTGTTTTTTGGAGTATACAGCAGCTGCAGGCTTGTACATTTGGGGGACTATCAAGCAGATGTCTTTGTGTTCTGAACTATATTGTTTTTCCTGCAATTGCCCCATGTTCTGATGATGCAAAAATGGTTGTTCTATATGTTGCATGCACGCCGCCTAAGTTCAGATAGAGGCGAGACCAGTTACATGAATTTGTTGGAATCCTGGGGGAACCGTTACTCAGAGCTGCAGCTTCTCTCAGGCACACGATAGATTCAGTTGCTGACCAGAAACATCTGACAAGAGTCTTCATAAACGGTAGAACAGTAACATTTAATGAGGCACGGCCAGTGCAATGCAAATGTCTCATTGAGCAACAGGCTCCAGTAATAACAGTACAGTCTCCCTTGCAGCACAGCAGTACACAGTCTATTATCCGGTAGCACAGTACAGCACAGTTTTAATGCATACACAACCACAGGCTTTTCCTTCACAAGGACTCATAGTACACAACATTCTTTATCCTGCATGGAGATGGAGGGGGGAAGGGTATTGTAAGGTGCGTCAGAGAGGTAGTCGTGGGCGAGCTGAAGCCCCTGCTTGCTCTAGCACCCTACAGACAATACATGTCCTCCCTCTGCTGTGTGGCTGTGTATTTGGTGTTCTCCACTTACTTCAGACCATCCGATCGTGGCTGTCTCCAGGCATTTCTCTTCTGGGACCAGGGCAGCAATAAATTCAGAGGACATGAGGTTCTTAACCATAACTGGGACTTTACTTGGGGAAGAGGAATATATACAGTATTTACAGGCAGATATAATGGATAAGGCCCGACAGGTTGTCAACTCCCTAACAGGCGCTGGAAAAATTTTCACCACTGGTTCCCTCTTTAAGTGAAGCATCTCTATGACTCTATTCTCTAGCTCAAGAGAATCTTCCTCACCAGCAACAGTATATCCGGATCCTATATCTCCCCCATGTCTTAGCCTGGAGTCCTATCTTTCTCAGCTGCCTGCAGACTAAAAGTGCCCCGGGTCCTCAATACCTCCGTTGAGTCTCTCTGGCCGGCTAACAGGACTCTCGCGTAGGGAGATCTTCACACTAGTGATCCTACTGTCTGAGGGTACAGAGCTCCCATCTACCCTAGCAGCCACTATATTAGGCTGTCCGAAAGTTCACTGTCCAAACTGTCACTGACTCATCATTTCCTGCTTCTGGAAACTAAGCAGAGATTTTCCTAATGTGCCCACCCCTCTGTGGGCTGTCATCACACACCATTAACCCCTTCACTGTCTGCAATACTGCTGGCAGACTCAAACTGACATCTGCACCGGGGACAGTGGCATCTTGTGGCTGGTTACCAATACTACAGCCCACAAGGAATTATATCAGAAACAAGCTTTATACACACTCTATGCTTGATTATGGCACTAAGTTCCTCCTCTACTCTGCTGGCTGGATTATCACAGCTAACCCCTTAACTGGACCTAACTGCAGGTCAGAGAGATCTAACTATCGGGAACATTATCTTTTTAACTATTTCAGTGCTATAGGGAAGCTACGTCCTTCCCCACTACTACAGTATGATGAGGGAGATGATCTCTATGACAGGCTTCCTTCCAGTCCTTATCTTCCTGGCTGATAATACTGCACACTGTTAGCTCAGGGAGTCTAATTGACCTTTGTTTAGCTTCCCTCCTGACCTGAATTCTGTTCCATTGCCTTCTGTGAGATACAGGTCATAAGTCACCTTTCTCTTCGGCAAGGCCAGACAGTAAACAACTTCTCCACAATCCCCCTTGGGCTCTGCTAAAACACTCCATTTCTCCTGTGACTGTGTTAACCCCTCTAGTTGCTGGATGCTTCTGGAGCACAAAACTTCCTGTCTCCTGTGCTTGTGTTACTTCTAATAGTTGCTGAATTCTTTTAAAGCAACAGCACTACTTCTGCATGTCACACTCAGCAACAGCACTACTTCTGCATGTTACATATATCCCAAGTAAAACCGTTAATTCTCCCACAATGTCTGAGTACTGAACAGCTGCACTCAATGCTGTAAATCTGCAACAGTTGGGAACCCCACGGAATTCCTGGAACACTGGTGTCCCAAGCCTCCATTCTTGCTGGTTGCGATCTCCAGTCCCATAGACAATGAATGGTGCATGTGTGACACCATTCATTTGCAACTACAGCTTGGAAGAACGAGGGCTTGGGACTGTGATTCTACTTATCTGTGGGAAAATTGGATGTCATTCATTGGAAAACAACTTTAAAGAACATTCCATTTTACATATTTACACCATACCCTCTGAATACTGCCTAATTGGTGTGGACCTTCCTCTGAATTCTCACCCTCATCAAGAGAACAGTAATCCTACACCAATTACGAGCCACTGTGTAGCATCGGCGTCTCTGCCTCCTGTCGGGCAGAGACGCCGTTCCCCTCACCGCCGTAGTCCAGGTCCGGCGTCTTCCCGCTACCCCGCTGCTGTGGCGCGCATCGCGCCCAGCTTCCCGGGCACTATGCTTAGGGTGCGTGCTCCCTCCCTCTTAAAGGGGCCGTGCGTGCCATCCTATAGAGTCCCTGGCCAATGGCCGGAGGACTTCCCCTATATAAGACACTTCCTCCAAAATGGAGGTGCCTGTGCAAGGTTGTTGTTCCATGTGCTAAACACTTGCTCCAGCCCTCAGGTCCCGCTGCCTGTCAGTCCTGCCTCCCAGTCTGTCTAACAGTTCTGTCCTCCAGTCTGTCTACAGTTGTGCCCGTCAGCCTGCTTACGTGGAGCACCTGCCTGTAACTTTCCATGCCTGCCAGTCTGCCTACCTGGAGCACCTGCCTGTTACCTGTTGTGCTCACCCACCAGCCCACCTGGAGGACCGGCCTGTTACCTGTCATGCCCGCCAGCCAGTCTACCCGGAGCACCTGCCAGTTACCTGTTGTGCCCGCCTGCTCGCCTACCCGGAGCACCCGTCTGGCTATCTGCCGAATCAGCCTACTTGTCTACCCGGTCCACCCGTCAGCCTTCCTGCCGTGCTCATCCGCTGTACCGGTCAGTTCCTGCCATCTGACCCATGGGAGTCACCTACTCTCACACAAAGTCGGTCTCAGAGTGGCACCTGGTCCACCTGCCCAGTTCCTCCCTGGTTCACGGAGTCGACTAAACTGCTGGGAGACCTTGGTCGGGCCGTGTAGGCACTTAGTCAAGCCCCTCTGGTCCCTCCTTCCACCGAAGCACAGAGGTTCCACCACCCGGACTCGTAACACACTGTACTCATGGTTTTTACCGAAGTAGAGTTGTGATTAGAGTTGACGGCTTTTTGCTCATCACGTTATTAAACTCCCACTAGACTCTAATGAATCCCATAATTCACCAAGAGAACCATAACCTATTGGCATTTACTGCAATATAAAATTGTCCTCCTCTGTATTGATTACCCTGCAGAGTTTAGTGTCATCTGCAAATATTGAAATATTACTCTGTATGCCCCCTACGAGGTCATTAATAAATATGTTAAAAAGAAGGGGGCCCAATACTGACCCCCTGTGGTACCCCACTGTTAACTGAGACCCAGTCTGAGTGTTTTCCATTAATAACCACCCTTTGTTTCCTATCACTGAGCCAATTCTTAACCCACATACTTATATTTTCCCCTATCCCCATTGTTCTCATTTTATGTATGAACCTTTTGTGTGGAACCGTATCAAAAGCTTTTGAAAAGTCCATATACACAACATCCACTCCTTGGTCCAGTCCAGAACTTGCCTCCTCATAAAAACTGATCAGATTAGTTTGACAGGAATGGTCCCTCGTAAACCCATGTTGATATTGGTCATGAGGTTATTCTTCTTCAGATACTCTAGTATAGCATCTCTTAGGAAACCCTCCAGGATTTTACCCACAGTAGAGGTTAAGCTTACCGGCCTATAATTTCCAAGTTCAGTTTTTGTCCCCTTTTTGAATATTGGCACCACATTTGCTATACGCCAGTCCTGTGGTACAGACCCTGTTATTATGGAATCTTTAAAGATTAAAAATAATGGTCTATCTATGGCGTTACTTAATTCCTGCAGTACTCGCGGGTATATCCCATCCGGGCCCGGGGATTTGTCAACTTTAGTGATTTTTAGACACCGCCGTACTTCTTGCTGGGTTAAGCAAGTGACATTTACTGGAGAATTTTTGTTATCACTAATCATGTTTTCTGTCATGCGATTTTCTTGTGTAAATACGGTTGAAAAAAAATCATTTAGCATATTGGCTTTTTCCTCATCCTCATCCACCATTTCACCCAGACTATTTTTAAGGGGGCCAACACTATCATTTTTTAGTTTTTTACTATTTATGTAGTTAAAGAATATTTTGGGGTTATTTTTACTTTCTCTGGCAATGATTCTCTCTGCCTCAATCTTTGCTGCCTTGATTTGTTTTTTAGATAATTTATTTAATTTTCTATATTTATTTAATGCCTCATCACTACCTACTTGCTTTAGTTCTCTAAATGCTTTCTTTTTGTCACTTATTGCGCCCCTTACAGCTCTATTTAGCCATAGTGGTTTCCTCCTATTTCTAGCATGTTTATTCCCATAGGGTATATAATGTGCACAGGTCCTATTCAGGATGTTAATAAATGTCTCCCATTTGCTTTGTGTAGCTTTATGTCTCAGGATATCGTCCCAGTTTATTGCACTAAGATCATCTCTTAACCGTTGGAAATTTGCCTTCCTGAAGGTTAGTGTCCTTGTAACCCCTCTACTACACATCTTATGAAAGGTTACATGAAAACGTATTATTTTGTGATCACTATTACCCAAGTGACCCCCAACTCGTATATTTGATATGCGGTCTGGCCTATTGGTTAATATTAGGTCTAGCAGTGCCCCCCTTCTTGTTGGGTCCTGAACCAGTTGTGAAAGGTAATTGTCTCTCATAGTCGTCAAAAACCTATTTCCTTTGCTTGAACTACATGTTTCTGTCCCCCAATATATTTCAGGGTAGTTGAAGTCTCCCATAATAATGACTTCTTGAGACGCTGCTTCATCTATTTGCTTTACGAGGATATTCTCCGCTACTTCCATTATTTTTGGAGACTTATAACAAACTCCTATCAGTAATTTATTATTTTTTCCCCCTCCCCTTATCTCCACCCACAGGGACTCTACATTTTCATTAGATTCACATATATCCTCCCGCAAGACAGGTTTTAAGGACGATTTTACATATAAACACCCCCCCCCTCGCTTGTTTGTACGGTCATTTCTGAACAGACTATAGGCCTGTAAATTAACTGCCCAGTCATGGCTCTCGTCCAGCCATGTCTCAGATATTCCTACCATGTCATAATTATTTTCCAACAAAATTAATTCTAATTCCTCCATTTTGTTGGTGAGGCTTCTGGCATTAGTGTACATGCATTTTATGTATCTCTCTGTACCTCTATTCCTTCTTACTTTATTGACTGTTCTAACCCCACCCCCAATTTCTTTATTTGTGCCCAGGTCACTATCTGCATTATCTTCCCCACCTATAAAATGAATACCCTCCCCCCCAATCCCTAGTTTAAACACTCCTCCAACCTTCTAGCCATTTTCTCCCCCAGAACAGCTGCACCCTCCCCATTAAGGTGCAGCCGGTCCCTAGCGTAGAGTCTGTAGCCAACTGAGAAGTCTGCCCAGTTCTCCAGGAACCCAAATCCCTCCTTCCTACACCAGTTCTTGAGCCACTTATTTATCTCCCTAATCTCCCGTTGCCTCTCTGGTGTGGCACGTGGTACCGGTAGTATTTCAGAGAATACAACCTTGGAGGTCCTTGCTTTCAGCTTGCAGCCTAATTCCCTGAAATCATCTTTAAGGACCTTCCACCTACCTCTAACTTTGCAATTTGTGCCAATGTGCACCAAGACCGCTGGGTCCTCACCAGCCCCTCCCAGTAATCTGTCAACCCGATCAGCGATGTGCCGGACTCGAGCGCCAGGTAGGCAGCACACTGTTCGACGATCCCTGTCTTTGTGACAGATTGCCCTATCTGTTCCTCTAATAATTGAGTCCCCCACTATCAGCACCTGTCTGGCCTGCCCTACTCTCCTATTTCCCTCTTTACTGGAGCTGACACTCCTCCGGCTTTCAGGGGACATGCCTTGCTGCAGTAGTGCTACCTCTGTACCGTCACTCCCCTCATCTGCCAACTTTGCAAACTTATTGGGGTGTGCCAGATCAGGACTAGCCTCCCTGGCACTCTTCCCTCTACCACCCCTTCTAACTGTCACCCAACTAGCGACCTCACTGTCCTGCAGCTCCCGACTACCACCCTCCCCCACATCTACCCCAGTGAGCTGCTGCTCAGTGAGCAGCAGACTCCTTTCCATGTTGTCAATGGATCTCAGTGTTGCCTGCTGCTCTTTTAGATCCAGTACCTGGGCTTCCAAACGCACAACGTGCACACATCTCGCGCAGCAGTAAGCAACCTCGACCGGCTGTTCAAGGAATACATACATGTGGCAAGATGTACACTGGATAGCTTTGTCAATATTGGAGCTCATTTCCTAATGGGGATTGCAATATACAGAATGTTAAGTAAAAAGTAAAGTAAAGAATTAATGAAATACAGTCAGCAATTCAGTCCAAAGTCCTCCCTTCCAAACTCCCTGAATCCAAAGTCACTGAAAAACAAGTCACACACTTACTTTCGTTCGCACTTACGCTCCGGACACACGCAGCTCAGGTCTTGGAACCTTTTTAGTTTTGTAATTATTTTAATTTTTTACAGTTACTTTTTAGATTTTCTTTGCTTTTTACTTTATATTTGCTTGGAAATCAAAATATTAGTTTGGATATCTTCAGTTATGTGATATATACCGCAAGTAACACGAGTGCTATCACAGGGTTTTGCCATGATGGCTTTCTCGGTTATTTGAAGCAACGTCTCAATGGATCTGGCGAAATGGTGGGGCACAGAGATGCAAATTACCTTTTGTTAAAGTGAATATGTCAGCAGGTTTTTATGTAATCTGACAGCAGCATAATGTAGGACAGAAACCCGGATTTCAGCGATGTATCACTTAGTTTATTGGGTGCAGCAGCTGTGATACAATCACAGTTTTCTCTGCTGCAGATCTAGCAGAGCTCGGAAAGGCTGAGCAGTGTATAACCCCGACTACATCACTGATTGGCCGCTTTCTGTGTATAGGCAGAAAGCCTCCAATCAGTGGTGGGTACGGGGTTGGACTAGGAGGCACGAAACACATAGTCCTGTAGTGATAATCTCCTGCTGATAAAACACTGATTTTATTTTAACAGCAACACATAGCCTAGTAAGTGACACATTGATGGCATCAGGGTTCATACTGCTCTGATAATACATAGCAAAAACCTGCTGACAGGTTCCCTTTAAGAATGTGAATATATTTGAAGTGTTTTGCATTTCTGCTATTTGGTATGATAAAGCGGTTTTCTAAAACCTACGAAGAAGTCCCCTTATATCTATAGACCCATGTTCCATAGAAAGATGAAATGATGGAGAACAAAACTTTCAAATCAAGATTTTTACATTGATATGACTTTATTATATTGGTTTAACCTTCCCTGACTTTTTTTTTTCAATAACTTGTAGAGATGAGTGAATCGACATATAGGACACTGGTCCAGCAGCCATGTCAGTAGTCACCAGATGGAAGCCCTACGAATCGTCTCCTCCCTGGAAGAAACCATGATGCATTTTCTGATCTGTGAACCCAGCGCTACATCATCTTTGCGGCATGACTTCTCGACGGGTCAACTAGTCGAAAGAGTCACTGGGGATGCTGGAAACTAGAAGGCAGTCCGCAAACCTCCTATTTGCCAGCCCTAGAATACTCACATGGCCGCTAGACCAAGGTTCTGTAAATCAAATTGCTCATCTCTAATAATTTGTATTTTGAATTTTAATCATTGCTTATTCTGGACTTTGAAGTAGTGAGTCGGACCACCCACTGGACTCCTATCATTAACAAGACCGCCCACTGGACTCCTATCATTAACAAGACCGCCCACTGGACTCCTATCATTAGCAAGACCGCCCACTGGACTCCTATCATTAGCAAGACCGCCCACTGGACTCCTATCATTAGCAAGACCGCCCACTGGACTCCTAAACCCAAAGTAAGCAAAAATTTCAAGAAAAGTTACAAGTTCTGAATCATTCCCTCCTCCCCCCCAAAAAAAAATACTGTATATATCAATCTGCTCAGCTCCCTCGTCTCTATAACATTCTGCTTGCAGATCAGACCACTTGCTCACTGTCACAGTTTCCCTTTAAGATAAACATCTCCAAATTCCAATTTCCACAGCCAAGGTCAAGAAAACGAAAAGCACAAAATTTACAGTCATCAAGGGGAAATGTAATAGAGGTAGATTAAAATGATAGCAGTATAAATTAATGAGAACTTTCAACTCGCTGAACTAAGTTTTGAGTTACTGGATGTGCTTCATGCCTAATTATAATACATAAGGTTCATTGCTCACACCAGGACTGTCACAGGCGTAGAACATTATTTTTGCCTACACGCCGTATCTTTTCTCTTTCTCAGCACAACTGGAAGAACTTACTGTTTTTTACATCTTACCTCCTATCACATCCTATTATGTCCAGGACAAGGCTTAATTTGTTCTCCAGTGGAAAACCAAGATACGGTTTTGATCAAGGTCGATAACTCAGCAATGAGGATTGGGACCCAACTTCCCCTGGATGAGGAAGAACAGCGAATAACACTGATTTGACTTTTCTTATCCAATTCTATTGATTTCTACTGAGAAAAGCCATGACAGATCGTATGTCTAGTCTGGTAGCCACTTCATGTACATGACTGGCAAATATGTTTATCAAAGGACTTCTTCAGAAATAGAAAAAAAATAGATAATTAAAAGAAATGTCATTATTAATCAATTCATAAATGTCTTTAATCACCAAATCAGGTTTGCTTTGTCTTGGGAGATAATCACTACAGTACATAAAATAATGATCTTGTTGCAGTGGGGAGAAACCTGTCCTAGCATGTTAATAGGATCGGTGCCTATGAGCATGTGCAGTAGACGCTCTGTCCTCCTCCTTTCATGTATAGGAAGAGGTCTTTACTGTAGATATTCTGATTTAATACTGGAGATACCTGGAGTGCTAAGGTAAAAAGAGGCTGCTCACACTGCTGTCCATCATGTCTATCTGATCTAATACTGGAGATACCAGGGTGCTGAGGTAAGAAGAGGCTGCTCACACTGCGGTCCACCATGTCTGTCTGATTTAATACTGGAGATACCAGGGGTGCTGAGGTAAGAAGAGGCTGCTCACACTGCTGTCCTCCCTGTCTATCTGATCAAATACTGGAGATACCAGGGGTGCTGAAGTAAGAAGAAGTTGCTCACACTGCTGTCCACTCTGTCTATCTGATCTAATACTGGAGATACCAGGGGTGCTGAGGTAAGAAGAGGCTGATCACACTGCTGTCCTCCCTGTCTATCTGATCTAATTCTAGAGATACCAGGGGTGCTGAGGTAAGAAGAGGCTGCTCACACTGCTGTCCACTCTATCTGATCTAATACTGGAGATACCAGGTGTGCTGAGGTAAGAAGAGGCCACTCACACTGCTGTCCACACTGTCTATCTCATCTAATACTGGAGATACCCGGGGTGCTGAGGTAAGAAGAGGCTGCTCACACTACTGTCCTTCATGTCTGTCTGATCTAATACTGGAGATACCAGGGATGCTGAGGTAAGAAGAAGCTGCTCACACTGCTGTCCACCCTGTATATCTGATCTAATACTGGAGATACCAGGGGTGCTGAGGTAAGAAGAGGCTGCTCACACTGCTGTCCATCCTGTATATCTGATCTAATACTGGAGATACCAGGGGTGCTGAGATAAGAAGAGGCTGCTCACACTGCTGTCCACCCTGTCTATCTGATCGAATACTGGAGATACCAGGGGTGCTGAGGTAAGAAGAAGCTGCTCACACTGCTGTGTACACTATCTAATCTAATATTGGATATACCATACGTTTTGCTGTAAGATGAGGCTGCTCACACTGCTGTCCATCCTGTGTATCTGATTTAATATAATATACTGTATGTTATCTCCAGGTCACAGTAGCAGAGTTTCTTACTGCACGTGGTTAAAATCTTCCTGTTTTGTGCCTTCCTTCTACTTGCACACACTGTAAGGATATTCTGCAAACTCATAAAGAAGAGAAAATGTTGAATTGCTTCTAGCTATAACTATGTTCTGCATTGGTCAAGGCTACTTTCTGATTACCATGTTATGCACCTAACTACTGAATGAGTCCTTTTCTGGCAAATCTACTGAGATAAAGAAACAAAAAGAACTAATTACAACCAAATTCCAGTATATGAAAAAACCTCTGTAAGACCAGTGACATATTGATTAGGTAATGAAATAATCCTTGCAGAAATACATTTACATAAAATCAGTGACACCTCAATTAACTAGATTGAGAGTCCTGAGCAGGAGAAATGCTGCTGCGCGGAAGAGGCCGAAATTGGGAAACTGTTTTTTTTTCTAACAATTTTATTAATTTACTGACACCCAACATTTATTTACTGACACCAGGTAATTTCCACAGGCATCATAAAGTGGAATTAAAAGTAATCAAATAACAGGAAAGAGAACAATGGGTCTCATGGAAAAAAAAAAGAAGAGAAAATAACGACGTACGTTCGGTTTAGCAATCCGAATGTGTTGTGTTTTACGGTCAATCGCACAGTTTTAGACATCATTAGCTACCAAATGTGATACATATTAGGAGGGGGGCAAAGGTTAATTTGCGGAACAGATAGTTAACACATACATACATGGGTGCGACAATGGCTGTAAGGTACAGCAGTAAGACATCTCAAGTCATCTGTTTTAGTAAATGCTTAAGTTCCTTAAAAAATAGCAATTCTACTTTCTAATTTCTTAAAATTCTACATGATGTCATTCCTCTGTTATCCCTCCTGGATGCATTAAGAGGTATACATCTGTCATAGACCGGGTGGACGTGTTTGGAGCATGCTCAGGAGCTGAGTCTGCTCCATACACAGCGGATGTTGGCTGTGTTACACAGTCGGCATCTATCTCTAAATGCAGCGATCGGAGCTAGCTCCTATTGCTGCTGTTTAACCATTTAAATGCTGTAGTCAATCGCTAACAGTGCCATTTAAACAGCTACGACAGGCGCTTATGCCCGTTTGGGCTCCCATCTAGTGTTGAGCCACCCCCGTAGTGTTCGAGTTCGGTTCGGTTCGTCGAACACCCGTGTGTTCGCCGAACTGTTCGTTGAACTGTTCGTCGAACACCTTCGAACACCGTTAAAACCAATGGCAGGCAAACAAAAACACATAGAAACACATAGAAAACACCTTCAAAGGTGTCCAAAAGCTGACAAACTGCTCAGAAGACACAACTAACACATGGAAAAGTGACAAGTACATATAGTCATGCGAAAAGAAAAGAGGTGGAGGAGTAAAAGGAGGGGGAGACACAGATATAGGCATGTCATGCCCTTCTAAAATCCAAAAAGTGAGAAGCCGACAAGTTCAGTCCGCTCCTGCCCGTGCCACCTCCGTGTCGCCGGGTTTGTGCCAGAGCCGCGGTGAACCCTGACGGCCAGCCCCCCTCTCCCAATACTAGTGCCTGTCCGCTGGTGGGTCAAGCGAGCCCCCCTGTGGTGGAGGCAGCTCTAAGCTTTTTAATTTAAATTGTCTCTCTAATTTGAATGAATACACTTTAAATCCATTTACAAGGATCTATTGGAGGGCAAGTCTCATGCCAGCAGCCGCGTAATTCCAGCTCCAGTAGCGTCCACTAAAGCTGCTGCAGTTAAAAAGCTTTTATAAGGATCGAGCTCGGCTGTCCACCGCAAAGCATCCTACTGCCAGTCCGAGCCCCTATGCCTTGGGGTGCCTCCTGATGCTCTTCACTGAGTATCCCGTGGTCCCGAAGCATTTCCTTTGAAAAAATGAAGTGTCCAAACTACAGGTGGTGTAGCTTGCTTAACAGCCGGGATAATCCGCTGACTAGCAGACACTGCTACTAGGCACAAAGTATTTCCTGGGCTAGATGCAGTTAAAAATTTGTAATTAGATACTCTCGTTGGATGCTGAGAAAGCATTCCATAGAGTCTCCTGGCACGCCATATATGATTCTCTTAAAAAGCTTGGGGTAGGTGTCTAGGGGACCCTTTTATAGCCAAAATCACGGCCCTGTATCACAATACGTCACCTAGGCTGAAGATAAATGGAACTGTAGCACCCTGAGGGCTCGGTTGCTACAGAGGTATTGCACCTCACCCAGAGGTGTGATATCTCACTCTCAGGTAAGGATGGAGTGTGAATCAGGACCCGACACCTGCATGCATTACACCACATTGCTGTGGGGCAGGGCGACCAATATGCCTCTGAGATGTGCACGACAGTCCCTGTCCCTGGCTGGAGTGGGGGGAGGGAACACTGAGGAAGGGGAACCCTGTAGTGCAGGAGCAGGGAGGAAGCAGTTCCTGGGTGCATTGAGAAGGGAGTATAAAAGGTGGGCACCATCTTAGTTCAGTGCAGAGAAGTCTGAGCAGAAGTGGCAGGGAGCAGGGGCTCTGCATGAGCTCTGCTCCGGAGGCGGGCCTAGTAACAGAGGCCCAGGCCTGGAAGAGGGAGAAGGAAGGAAGAGGAGCGGAGAAGGCTCCAGGAACGAGGAATGAAGGGATCCCAGGGGTGCGGACGGGCGAGTCGCCACCGCACGCCCGAATCCACCTGCGTGGAGGGGTCAGGGGTCAGGCCAAAGGGGGAGACCGGTCCCCGAAACTAGTGGAGGCAGGAAACGACCCTCAGCTAGAAACCGGAGGCTGTGACATTTTATGTGGCGCAGCCCTCGCTACACCCGCTAGGAAGGCACCACATAGGGTCAGTGAAACTGGCACCAAGTTTACCAAGAGGAGGCCCGAGGCAGCCGGACAGAAGGGTTGGTAAGAAAGGCCAGACAAAGGACACACAAAGGGGGTCCTGTGAAGCGCTCCAAAGTTATCTGGGAGTTGTCTGAGCCCCTCACCTGGTGAGCACAGTACGACGTGGGCAGCCGTTACCTGCAGACGTGGTCTGGATAATAAGAACTGTGAGTAAAGTCCCTGGACTGCATCACTGACTCCGTGTCGTTACTGCTGCTGCCCTGCACCATCACCCCCATCCTCCACATACACTGCCCTGAGGCTATACTCCTCCCGTGGGGAGTTATGCTACGCTCTGCTGCACCCACAACACCAGCCTCAGCGGTCTGCCCTGCAGCGGCGGTTCACTCTGACCGCAATCCACGGGTGGCGTAGTCGGACATTTAAACATCAAAACCACATAAATAGTTCCGCCATTGGTTTGACCACCCTGAGCCAGGGAACCGGGTCGCCGCCATGAAGACTACAACCACCAGCATCCACCAAAAAGGGTCCGGCTCCGGGTGTCCCAAGGCCCAGGGGGTGCATCAGAACATTTTCATCACCTTTCACAATCACCAATGGGACAAGGCAGGGATGTCCTCTGTCCCCTCTCTTATACATCCTAGTGACGGAGCACCTGCTCTCATCAATTCGCCATAACCCCAATATTAGGTGGATTGAGGTGGGAGGCACCGAGTACAAGTGCTCTCTATTTGCTGATGATGTCCTAGTATATATCACTCAATCACATATATCCATCCATGCTGTTATGGCTGAAATAGATCACTTTGTTACATGGTCAAATTTTAAAATCAATGCAGTGAAGTCTGAGGCCCTCGATGTCTCCCTCCCCAAATCCATATAGGATTCCATCCAGTCCAACTTTCCCTTTGCCTGGCCCTCACAGGGTATCAAATACTTAGGAATTCCTATTCATAGAGACCTCTCCCATCTATGTTATCTTAATTCTGGGCCCTTTATTGAACAACTCCATACAGACCACAGTTGGCAAGTTAGAACTGTAAGATTCACTACGTGAACCACTGGTGTTTTGTGGAAAAGCACATGTACACTGTGTTCCAAATTATTATGCAAAAAGTGTTTAGGAGTGATAAGGGAAGAATTTGTTTGTTTGTCAGTTAAACTCATTGATGGTGATGTGTGTCAGGGCTCTTTATATCACTGTAAGCAATTGCAGACACCTGTGCTAATTAGTTTGGCAGGTGTGTCCAATGAAAGGCAAGACTACTTAAGAAGGCTCTCTCACATTATTAAGCAGCCTACATTTTCTGCCAAAATGGGAAAGAAAAAGGATGTGTCGGCTGCTGAGAAGCAACAAATTGTGGAGTGTTTAGGTCAAGGCATGACTACAATCAACATTGTGCGATGATCAGGATGAAGTGTCTTGGCAATCAAGAAGTATGTAGCTGATTCACAGTACACACGTGTGCGTGCTGATAAGGGCAAATTGAGGACTCTTTCCTACAGGCAATTACGTCAGGTTAAAAGAGCAGCGGCAAAAAAGCCTTGTCATAGCAGCAGACAAGTTTTTGAAGCTGCTGGTGCCTCCAACGTCCCCTGAACAACAAGATGCAGGGTCCTTCAGAGGTTTGCAGCTGTGCATACGCCATCCTGTCGACCTCCTCTATCCACTTCACACAAGCAGAAACGGCTCCAGTGGGCCAAACATTACATGAAGACTGATTTCAAAACTGTTTTGTTCACGGATGAGTGCCGTGCAGCGCTCGATGGTCCAGATGGATGGAGTGGAGGATGGCTGGTTGATGGACACCCCACGCAAACACGGCTACAGCGCCAACAAGGAGGAGGTGGAGTAATGTTTTGGGCTGGAATCATGGGGAGAGAGATTGTCGGCCCCTTTAGGATCCCTGAAGGCGCTAAAGATGAACTCCATAATGTATGTGGATTTTCTCAAACAGCACTTCCTGCCATGGTTCAAGAAGAAGAACCGTGTATTTCACAGCAAGATCATTTTTTTGCATGATAATGCACCATCTCATGCTGCACATAAAACATCTGCATCTCTGGCTGATATGGGCATAAAAGGGGACAAACTTATGGTGTGACCCCATGCTCCCCTGACCTCTACCCCATTCAGAACCTCTGGAGCATCATCAAAAGGAGTGTCTATGATGGCGGGAGGCAGTTCACATCTAAGCAACAGCTCTGGGAGGGTATTCTGTCCTCATGCAAAACAATTGAAGCAGAAACCATCCAAAACCTGACAAATTCAATGGACGAGAGAGTTCAGAAGCTCCTTTCGAACAAGGGGTCCTATGTGAAAATGTAACCTCACCTAGAATAAAGTTTTGAGTTGAAAACTGTTTGATTTCAGTTTCTAATAACCTGCTAATGCTTATAATTTAAAAAATGACCATTTTTTTGGTCTTTATTAAAATGTAAAGGTTGATCGAAAAGTTTGGGGGATCTAAGAGTGTGGCAACCCAGTAGTCATGATTACTTCGAATTCTGACAATATGAGGGTCATGTTGCAGGTAGTGCAGCAAGAAGGCACTTATGTGTCTTGCGTATCTCGGAGCCCCAAAATTATTTTCCGGGCTAGATGCAGCTAAAAATTATTATTAATTTTAAATCTGGTGGAGCTTAGTATAGATGGCCTAATAGGATCAGTGCTGCACACTGCTACAAAGCCCAAATTATTTTCCAGTCAAGATACAGATAAACATGATTAGTAATTTTAAATCTGGTGGAGCTTATTATAGATGGCCTAATAGAATCAGTGCTGCACACTGCTACAAAGCCCAAATTATTTTCCAGCCAAGATACAGATAAACATGATTAGTAATTTGAAAGCTTAAAACGGTTGGTAGGGTGATTTTAACCAATCATCAAGCTTTTACTCTCCCCAGGATGACACAGGGGTAGAAAAGTCGTTTCGGATCCATGATTTGTTCATCTTTATGAACGTGAGTCTGTCTACATTATCAGTGGAGAGCCGCGTGCGCTTATCTGTCAGCACACCACCAGCAGCGCTGAACACACGTTCAGACAGAACGCTGGCTGCGGGGCATGACAAGATCTCCAAGGCGTAAGTGAGTAGCTCCGGCCATTTATCCAGATTGGAAGCCCAAAAAGAGCAAGGGTCCAGTGACACAGTCATGGCTTCAATGTTTACTTGGAGATACTCCTGTACCATCGTCTCTAGGCGTTGACTATGTGTCAGACTTCTTGTCTCCTGTGGCCTTGCAAAGGATGGGCTAAAAAAGTGGTGAAATGATTCCGCAAAATTGATGTTACCAGCAGATACTGTGGTTCTGTTACGGTTTGAGTGCTGAACACTTGACGGTCCCACGGTTGGCAAGTTGGAACTGTGAGATTCACTACGTGCACCACTGGTGTTTCGTGGAAAAGCACATGTAAGATTCTGCAACAGTCTCTGCTGATACTCCTGCATGCGTGCATCCCTTTCTATGGCAGGAATAATTTCTGCAAATTTACTTTTGTACCGGGGATCTAACAGTGTGGCAACCCAGTAGTCAGGATTATTTCTAATTCTCACAATTCGAGGGTCATGTTGCAGGTAGTGCAGCAAGAAGGCACTCATGTGTGTTGCGCATCCAGGAGCACCAAGTCCCTGTTGTGTAGGTGGCGAGGTAACAATCATGCTTCCTTCCTCTGTCCTCTCCCCCCAACCTCGCACAACAGAAATGTGATCAAGGTCTCCCTCATCTGATGAGTCTTCCATCATTTCGTCCTCCACTTCTTCCTGGGCTCCTGCACCTTCCTCACTAGTTTGGCTGCTACCATGCGCCCTGGTAAAACCATCTCCCCCACCCTCACATGCCTGCCGCCTTGGTGCTGCCGACCGTCTGGACCTTGCAGATGTTAGCCCTTCCGCATACAACTCCTCCTCCTCTACTTCCTCCACCTCCTCTTGTGCCACCACCTGACTCCGAATTCTGTTTAACATGTGCTCCAGCATGTAAATCACCGGAATAGTCATGCTGATAATGGCATCGTCAGCACTAAACATCTTCGTCGCCATTTCAAAACTGTGCAGAAGGGTGCATAGGTCCCTGATCTGAGACCACTCCTCCAGCGTGATTTGCCCCACCTCTGGATCTCGTTGGCCCAGGCTATACGTCAGAACGTATTGCACCAGGGCTTGTCGGTGCTGCCACAGTCGCTGCAACATGTGCAGAGTTGAATTCCACCGGGTAGGCACATCGCATTTTAGCCGGTGAAGTGGCAGGCCCAACGACTTCTGTAGAGATGTAAGTCGCTGAGCTGCGGGATGCGAACGGCGGAAGTGAGCACACAGCGACCGTGCCCTCTGCAGAAGGCCATCTAGTCTGGGATAGTGGGCTAAAAATTGCTGGACAACCAGGTTCAACACGTGAGCCATACAAGGCACGTGTGTGACATTGCCCCGGCGAAGGGCCGCACCCAGGTTTGCAGCATTGTCGCACACGGCCTTCCCTGGTTTCAGGTCCAGTGGAGACAACCATTCATGAAATTGGTTCTCCAGAGCTGACCACAACTTCTCAGCTGTGTGACTCACATTTCCCAGACATTTCAAAGTAAAATCCGCCTGATGACGTTGAGCCCTACTGCCAGCATAGTAAGGAGGTGTGCAGGATCCCTTCTGCGCAGTTAGAAAGCTTGTGGCATGACCAGACAGGCTTTGGGTGCAGGTGGAAGACCGAGAGGAGGTTGAGGAGGCAGAAGCAGTGGAGGAACTTTGACATAAAGAGGATTGACGCACAACTCGTGGGGACGGCAAGACTTGGACAGCAGCCCCTTGTCCTGCTGTCACCATAGTTACCCAGTGCCCAGTCAGCGACATGTAACGCCCCTGTCCATGCCTACTCGTCCAAGTGTCTGTGGTGAAATGCACCCTGTCACACACAGAGTTTCTCAAAGAAGCGGTGATGTTGTGTGCGACATGCTGGTGGAGCGCAGGCACACCTTTCTTTGAGAAGTAGTGCCGACTGGGCATCTGGTACTGGGGCACTGCGACGGACATAAGGTCTCGAAAATCCTCTGTGTCCACCAGGCGGAAAGGCAGCATTTCTGTAGCCAAGAGCTTGCAGATGGTGAAATTCAACCTCTTAGCTTTCTCATGGCAAGGAGGAAATGGTCTTTTACTTGTCCACATCTGAGGGACCGAGGGCTGGCTATTGTGCTTAGACGGGGTTGATAAGGGTGTCCCCGGCAAACTGCCGGTCTGTGAGGAAGATGCAGGCGGACATGTCAGGTTGCCTTGATCCAAAGGTGGTGCTATCGATGTCGGACAGCGCTCAACACCAGCTGGTGTTACCACCTCCAAAGAAAATGATGACCTGCCAATCACGCTGGCTGTTGCGGGTAAAGAGGTGGCAGGTCTGTGCCCCAAAACAGGTGTGACTGCTGTCCCCCCAGTCACAGAGGATGAAGAGGCCGCGGATGCACAAGATATAGCAGACGGTGGTTGGCCCGGCCGGCTAGGCCGCATTGTAGCACACTGAGCTTCCCACTGCAACTTATGCTTCATGTCCATGTGCCGGTTCATGCATGAAGTACTCAAACTATGTATTTTTTGGCCTCTACTTAGCTTTTGCTGACAAATGTTACAGATAACACGAGTTGGGTCATCTTTATCGATCTGAAAAAATGCCCAGGCTATGCAAGGCTTAGCACCCATGCGACCTGAAGAGCCACCACGACTTGTGGTGAGAGGCAGAGTTGTGTTTGAGGATGCAGTTGTTGACGTGCTTCCAGTACTACGTCTCTGTCCAGGAAGGCGCAACCTGACCTCGTCGTCACTAGCATCTTCCTCCACCTCCTCTGCTGACCTCATCTCTTGGCTGACTGTGGGTTGACAGTAAGTGGGATCTCCAACCTCATCATCATCACCCTGTGCGTTATCACACCCGTCGTCCTCAGAGCCAACCTGTTCCTGCCCTGACAAAAAACTAAAGTTGTCGCTCCAATCAGGTATTTGAGTCTCATCATCGTCTTCCTCATTGTCTCCACCAACAGGAGTTACAGTTTGGGAATGAGGGTTTACATTATGGTCAGAACCTTCTGTGTCTGGTCCTGGATCCGACTCATAAAGATTCTGGGCATCAGTGCAGATCATTTCCTCGTCTGGATTCACAGAAGCGCTGGAGTCGACCTCTGATTCCCAGGCTATAGTATGAGTAAACAGCTCTGCAGACTCAACCATCTGTTCTACCTCATACTCAGACGGGCAGCAGGAGATTTGGGAGCTGTGAGGAAGCAAGTGCGATTGGGGTGACACCTTTGAGGACTGGAGTATTTGTGATGTTGAAGTTGATGTGGAGGAGAGCCCACTTAAAGGAGCACTTGATATCCGTTGAAGCACCTGCTGTTTTTGTGCCTCATCTGGAATTTGCAGCGATTGACGTGGCCGTAAGAAAGGGATCTTATCACATTGTCCGCTAAAAGAAGTAGACATTTTAGTTTGGCTGGAAGATGGTCTTTCTTCTGCAGATGTTACTGTTGCTTTAACACCTACCCCACGGACACAACCTTTTTTCCCCTTCCCAACACGCCTATTCCCCTTTCCACCAGCAGCAGGCCTTTTTCCACTCATTTTGGTGGTTAACTAATTCACAACTCTGGAGTTGTTTGCACAAAAAAACAATGGATGGGAACCGAGCAGAGCTGAGCGGCCAAACTGTGGTATTAGGCCAAAACTATTGGCTGGGTTAGATGCAGAAAAAAATTATATTCAATTTGCAACCTGATGGAGGTCAGTATAGATGGACTAATAGAACAAGTCCCACACACAGATAGAAGCCCAAATATTTTTTCAGAGGTAGATGCAGAAAAAAATTGTATTCAGTTTGCAACCTGATGGAGGTCAGTATAGATGGACTAATAGAACAAGTCCTACACACAGCTAGAAGCCCAAATATTTTTTCAGAGGTAGATGCAGAAAAAAATTATATTCAGTTTGCAACCTGATGGAGGTCAGTATAGATGGACTAATAGAACAAGTCCTACACACAGCTAGAAGCCCAAATATTTTTTCAGAGGTAGATGCAGAAAAAAAATATATTCAGTTTGCAACCTGATGGAGGTCAGTATAGATGGACTAATAGAGAAAGTCCCACACACTGCTAGAAGGCCAAATATTTTTTCAGAGCTAGATGCAGAAAAAAATTATATTCAGTTTGCAACCTGATGGAGGTCAGTATAGATGGATTAATAGAACAAGTCCCACACACAGCTAGAAGCCCAATATTTTTTCAGAGGTAGATGCAGAAAAAAAATATATTCAGTTTGCAACCTGATGGAGGTCAGTATAGATGGACTAATAGAGAAAGTCCCACACACTGCTAGAAGGCCAAATATTTTTTCAGAGCTAGATGCAGACAAAAAATTATTTTTAATTTGCAACCTGATGGAGGTCAGTATAGATGGACTAATAGAGAAAGTCCCACACACTGCTAGAAGGCCAAATATTTTTTCAGAGCTAGATGCAGAAAAAAATTATATTCAGTTTGCAACCTGATGGAGGTCAGTATAGATGGACTAATAGAACAAGTCCCACACACAGCTAGAAGCCCAAATATTTTTTCAGAGGTAGATGCAGAAAAAAATTATATTCAGTTTGCAACCTGATGGAGGTCTGTATAGATGGATTAATAGAACAAGTCCCACACACAGCTAGAAGCCCAATATTTTTTCAGCGGTAGATGCAGAAAAAAAATATATTCAGTTTGCAACCTGATGGAGGTCAGTATAGATGGACTAATAGAGAAAGTCCCACACACTGCTAGAAGGCCAAATATTTTTTCAGAGCTAGATGCAGAAAAAAATTATATTCAGTTTGCAACCTGATGGAGGTCAGTATAGATGGACTAATAGAACAATTCCCACACACAGCTAGAAGACCAAATATTTTTTCAGAGGTAGATGCAGATAAAAATTATTTTTAATTTGCAGCCTGATGGAGGTCAGTATAGATGGACTAATAGAGAAAGTCCCACACACTGCTAGAAGGCCAAATATTTTTTCAGAGCTAGATGCAGACAAAAAATTATTTTGAATTTGCAACCTGATGGAGGTCAGTATAGATGGACTAATAGAGAAAGTCCCACACACTGCTAGAAGGCCAAATATTTTTTCAGAGCTAGATGCAGAAAAAAATTATATTCAGTTTGCAACCTGATGGAGGTCAGTATAGATGGACTAATCGAAGAAGTCCCACACACAGCTAGAAGCCCAAATATTTTTTCAGAGGTAGATGCAGATAAAAATTATTTTTAATTTGCAACCTGATGGAGGTCAGTATAGATGGACTAATAGAGAAAGTCCCACACACTGCTAGAAGGCCAAATATTTTTTCAGAGCTAGATGCAGAAAAAAATTATATTCAATTTGCAACCTGATGGAGGTCAGTATAGATGGACTAATAGAATGATGCTATGCCCAAAAGGTTTTATTTCACTAGGTGCAGTAAAAAAATGGGTATTCTATACACAGGTGGTATATCTTGCAACACAGATAGGCTACTCCACTGACTAACACACTCTGCAATAGGCCAAAAAGGATTAGCTTTGCTAGATTCAGCCAAATGCTGTGAAAAAAACTTGCACAGCACTGGCACAGACCTGCCTGGCAAAAACTGATAGGAACTGATGTAACCTAGTCCTGAAAAGGACTGCAATTACAATTAGTCTTTACTCCCACAATCTATCTATTTAAGAGCACAGACCTGCCTGATAAAAGTCGTAGGAAATGCTGTAACCTAGTCCTTAAAAGGACTGCAATCACAACTATTCCCTACTCCCAAGCTATCTGTAGATTTGTGCGAAAATTGGCTTGAAATTAACAAGGTATAGCGCACACAGCAACAGCGGTGCCGTCTAACACGCAGCTGCAGCAGTGAGAAAATGGTGGCGACGGGGAAAATGGCTTGGTCTTATAGGGCAAGGACATGTGACATACACTGCCAATGACACATGCCCTTGCTTGTGTGAAAAAAAGCACTTCGCTCCGTGTGTGCGCTGCTGATAGGCTGACAGATTGCACCTCCCCACTGTAAATGCGGGAAAGAGAAAAAAAATGGAGATCTTCATTGTTCCTGCAGAGATCCATCCCCTGCCCCTCCCCCCACCCCGCTGTACACTCAAACTGCGTATTAACATTAATTTTCATCATTACTGAGAAAAAATCCAGTTATGATTTTGGTGCACGAACAGTTATCGAACATAACCTCGAACAGCCGAATTTTTCTCAAATTGTTCGTGTTCGCCGAACGGCTCGAACACCGCCCAAAACAGCTCGAATTTGAGATTGGCGAACAGTTCGAGTCGAACAACGCTCATCTCTACTCCCATCGCCCCACTATGCATCGAGATCACATGTTTTACCATGGCAGCCAAGGGCCATATTACCGCCCCCTGGTCATCTTGGTATACACTGCAATCCTCAAGTCTAGCAGTATACAGCAAAATAAGCGATCAAACTATCGTAGTTTGAAGTTCCCTTTATTGACTAAAAAATGAGATGCAATATAAAAAAAAATAAAAAGGTTATAAAAAATATTTTTAGCAGTTAAAAACCTAAAAATTAAAATCTCACCACTTTTCCCCAATTAAAAATAATTAAAAAGACTGCATCTATTCTGCTGCATCTATAAGAGTCCATGGCATGAAACTATTGAATGATTTAACTCAAATAGTAAAGGTCGTACGGAAAAAAAAAAAAAATCCGAACATGAACATTGCTGCTTTTTGGTTATCAATCAAAACATTTTATGTACCCCAAAATGGTACAGTTATAAAGTAGATCTCAGAACGTAAAAAACAATCCCTCACTCAGCTCTACAGGCGGAAAAATAAAAAAGTTATGGGTCTGGGAAAATGGAGACACAAGCCATTTCTTTTTTCTTTTTTTAAATTTGAGATTTTTAAGCCACTAAAATAGTGAAAAAAATAATACCCTTTTGGTATCGCCGTAATCACACTGATTTGGAGAATAATATTTTTGGGTCCTTTTTACTGCACAATGAACTCCGTAAAGACGAACCACAAAAAACAATGAGGGAATTGCACTTTTCTTCATCATTTCACCACATTCGGAATTTTTTTCCTTCATTTTTTCAATATATTATTTAAATGGTGACATTCCAACTTGCCGCTTAAAAAAAAAAACGAACCCGCATGGAAAGGAAAATATAGAAGTGCAAAAATCAAATTTGGCTGTGTCTTATAAATTTACAAAAAAGTGTTATTTTTCAAAGGATTGTGACGCTGCACAGTCACAGACAGTCCAATCCATGTTGGGAGTGTCAGAAGGTATGGTATGCAAGTTGCATCTTCAGAGAGGAAGAGGACTGGAATTCTTGTGCCACCTAGTGGAAGTAGCAATCCTAAAAGTCAATATCGACTCTTTAATGAGCCTTGCCACAAGACTTAGTATAAAAGCCAAACCAGAATCTCAATTTGCAAACGCTGTGTTTCGGGGTACTGCCCCTCATCAGTGTAGAGTGTGATATCTGGTTTGACTAGGTGTGAGGCGTCTGATTGGGATCCAAGGGCTAACATTTCTACTTGTGGAGAGTGACATGCCAAGCCTTGCATGCCAATGTGAGAAGACTTAAGCTTTGCAATGCTCCTGTGGGAAATTAAATATGCAAATTGCATCTTCAGAGAGGAAAAGGACTAGAACTCTAGTGCCCCTTATTGGAAGTAGCAATCCTAAAAGTCAATATCGACCCTTTAATGAGCCTTGTCACATGACTTAGGATAAAAGCCAAACCAGAATCTCAATTTTGCAACTTTTCAAAGCTTTTACGCCACTTTTATGGCATAAAAACTTTTATGAATCGGGCCTGGAATCTTTCCATTCAGTTTAAACAGCAGTTCTAGAGAGTTCTATAGAATCCACAACATTTTTTTTCAGGCGGATCCTGCCTGAAAAAGCGCTAAGAAAGCCAAAAAGAAGGTATGGTGAAATGCCTCATAGACAAAGTAACACCCTATATATTCCCAGGAGGGAAAACTGAATTGCCACATTGCAGACAGCTGACTGTTCTTTAAAGGGATATCCTGTACACCCCAAAATGTAAACTTTTCACATATTATTAACTCTGAGACCCTGACTTATTAAGGCCTGTGATTTTCTCACAGGAATTGATAAGGAGGTACGGTGGAGTCAGATGTTCCTGAATCATGAAGAGGTGCATGCATCTCCTTGCTCAGTGATAGAAATCTTACTCCAGTCAGGGACTTTAGTAAGATTTCCAGCGTTCCAGCATAGGGTATGCAGTAACTTCTCATAAATTAGATGAAACGTAGCGTCGTTGCTGCAGCCCAGTCCCACCCCAGCTCCATCCATTTTGGCGTAGCTGGGAGAAACTAGCGTGAAAACGCCAAAAGTAACAAAACTCTTTGCTGTGCCACAATTTTGCAACTTTTCAAAACTTTTCCGCCACTTTTACGGCATAAAAGCTTTGTTGAATCGGCCTTGAATCTTTCTATTCAGTTCAAGCAGCAGTTATAGAAAGTTCTATAGAATCCACAAAGTTATTTCAGGCGGATTCTGCCTGAAAAAGCGCTAACAAAGCCAAAAAAGAATGAACGTATGTACAGCAATGTCAAAATGACTTGCTGTGCACATGTTCCGTCTTTTGTAGTTTATTTTAACCGCTTAAGGCTTAGAAAGGCGTGAAGCGGCTAAAGAAGTGACTGTTCTATTTTTCTGGCAGCCAATATGTTATGTATGGAATTTTAAAAAAAAGCCAGCGATAAAAATGGGTCTTACATAGGTCTACGGACCGGACATGATGTCATTGATCCACGCCAGACAACTTGCATAACCTGACTTGGAGCACAGCATAGGGCAAAAGGACAAAGGGGAAGGAAGTGGAGACGGGGATACCCAGGACAGGTGTGTAGCAAAGAAATCTAAAAGCAATGATAGAAAAATTAATTCACTGACTAATGTATAATCCAGACAGGTCTGTGGTGGGTTCAGTATCTCCATGAGTGACTGTTAACTGGTTCCTTTTTATCTGGTGGGTTAATGCTACATTAATTTTGGGCACGATGAGTCGGTTAAATATCAATACTGGGCTCTTGTGTACAGGAAAGCAGAATGTAACAAAGGAACAGACAAAGACTGGTATTGTCGTACCACCTCTCAAGCATCACCACAGGTACAACACTCTGACATCCCTTTATTATGCAAAACAGACGCAGGAACCCGGTGTTCAAAATCTATTTACAATAGCGAGGAGCCTTCTTCTGAAGAGAGGAGGCTTTTTTATCTGAATGTGTCGGCTATTAACCCTTCGTCAAGAGCGGGGGATCAGGTGATGGAGTTCAGATCTATCTCATCACATCTGGCTTTTCGAAAGAATATATTTCTTATGTCTCAGGTTAAACCAATGCCGACATAAAGAAGTCTCCACATGGGTCCATACCAACTATTATGGCGACATAGTAGAAAATGTGATCCTACCGGATCACAGAGAGATGCTCTGAACTATAGCCATCCATACACTACACTGCAAATAAAATGTTTCGCCAGATAAGGCTTCCTCCATCAATATCTGGGGACAGAATCACCTTCATTCTAAAAGGGGGGTGGCTTTTCTGAATTAAAGGGAATCAGTTAACAGGTTATTGCTATGTAATTTGACAGCAGTATTATGCAAGGGCTGATACCCTGATTCCGGTGATGTGTCACTTAGTTTACTGGGTGCAGCAGTTGTGATACAATCACAGTTTTCTCTGCTGCAGATCTAGCAGAGCTCTGAATGCTGAACTGTTTATAACTCCGCCCACATAACTGATTGGCTGACTTTTGTCTACACTGTATATTGACAGAAAACAGCCCATCAATGGTGGGGATGGGGGTTGGACTAGCAGGCACAAGACACCTAGTCCTGTAGTGATAATCTCCTGCTGATAAAACACTGTTTGCATTGAAACAGCAAAAGACAGACTAGTAAGTGACACATCACTGGAATCAGGGTCTCTGCCCCTATGTCATATCAGCAAAAACCTGCTGACACATTCCCTTCAATAAAGTGGAATTTTATATTAATGAGCATGATCCCATGTGAGACATGGCTGCCAAGAGTTTGTGTGTCTTTGAAGGCTCCATGGCCATGTTTTTGCTCAGACATCCAAATGATTTAAATGGGTACTGTGTAATGCTTTACCTAAACCAGTGGTGGCGCTGCAGCTGCAGAGGAATTAAGAAACTTTTCCAGTAGGTTTCTGGGAAGCGTGCCATAGCAAATTTTCACTGGTGGCTACACCGACATTCCACACCCACACGAAAGTGCACTGGGGGCATTGTCAGTGCCCTCCAACTGCTTATCTACTGCCCTATTGTGGCGCCCTGCTACGCATGGGTGCCGAAGAACCCAGTAGGGTGCATGGATGGACTTCTCCAAAAGAGGCCCTCACACATTCACACACCTCCACCCTACCACCTCAGACCACCAGAGGGAGCCCGTTAGGGATATATATATGGAGGGTGGAGCCAGGTAGCTCAGTTTAGTGTTTAGTCTGAGAGTGTGCTGGCACTTAGACCAGCGAAGACGCAGCTCGTCTGCTGCTGCTGTAGTGAGGGCCCTGAGTGTGGCCGACGGCAAGGAGGGAAAGAGAGAGAAGTTGAGGGGGCAGAGGAGCGTACCAGGCTCTCTCCGAACCATACACCAGACACCGGGTCCGCGCCTAGAGGGACCCTTTATACCCAGTAGGGACCACCGGATACCTGGAGGACTACAAGTCCCAGGTCGACCAACACTGACTATTGTACCAGGGCTAGGAGTCACGGAGGCCCCAGCATCCAGGGAGAGTGATCTCCAAGAGAAGGCCCTACCACCAGGTCAGCAGGTGCAAGAGAGAAAGGGAGACAATAACAAAGCCAGGCCTAGCTCCAGGCAGGTCAGAAGCTTAGAAGGTGAAAGTAATGGATCAGGAGGCCCCATACCCGCTCACTGGGGAGAGTCCAGAAGTGCACCCTGCGTACCGAGTACCCTGGACCATACCGGCATCTACACCAGTAAAGGTACCGAAGCGAACCCCCGTGTGAGTGTCTGTCATTCCTCCCTGAACTGTCCTGGCCGTCTCTCACCTGTACCACCATCCATTTCCCCACGCTGCCCTGAGGCACGCTCCACCTGTGGGGAGCCGTTCCATCATCAGCTGCCCTGACATCTGCCTCAGTGGACTGCTCCGCAGCGGCGGCTCCCTTTAGCCGCATTCCACAGGTGGCGTCACGAACTTTCCAAATCCCCTATAAATAATTCCCCTTTTTTTGTGACCGACCTGGGCCACGGACCGGGCCAGCCACCGTGATATTCTCCCCCACCGGCATCCATAGGCCCGGCTGCCGAGTACCCCACAGCCCTGGGGGCGCATCACTATTCTATGTCATGGTGTGTATAAATATGTGACTCTTCAGATTTTGTGTTATACTGAACCTAATGATGAGACCAAGGTAATCTCGAAAGCTTGAAATGTATTTTTTCAGTTTCTATTTATTATTATTATTTATTTCTATTTATTGTCTTTTCAGTTAAACATTAAAAGGTATCAACCACGGAGGACTCTCAAATTGTAATATTTTTCAATCTACTGGCTAACATGGTACAAAGATATATACTTCTAAGTGTAGTGACTCACCACAAATGCACTTCCAGCCTGATTTGCATATGGCTTCTAGACTAGGTTTTCATGACTGGCACATCGGCTCTACGAAAAAAATATATACAGTACAGACCAAAAGTTTGGACACACCTTCTCATTTAAAGATTTTTCTGTATTTTCATGACTATGAAAATTGTACATTCACACTGAAGGCATCAAAAACTATGAATTAACACATGTGGAATTATATACTGAACAAAAAAGTGTGAAACAACTGAAAATATGTCTTATATTCTAAGTTCTTCAAAGTAGCCACCTTTTGCTTTGATGACTTCTTTGCACACTCTTGGCATTCTCTTGATGAGCTTCAAGAGGTAATCACCGGAAATGGTCTTCCAACAATCTTGAAGGAGTTCCCAGAGATGCTTAGCACTTGTTGGCCCTTTTGCCTTCACTCTGCGGTCCAGCTCACCCCAAACCATCTCGATTGGGTTCAGGTCTGGTGACTGTGGAGGCCAGGTCATCTGGCGTAGCACCCCATCACTCTCCTTCTTGGTCAAATAGCCCTTACACAGCCTGGAGCTGTGTTTGGGGTCATTGTCCTCTTTAAAAATAAATGATGGTCCAACTAAACGAAAACCGGATGGAATAGCATGCCGCTGCAAGATGCTGTGGTAGCCATGCTGGTTCAGTATGCCTTCAATTTTGAAAAAATCCCCAACTGTGTCACCAGCAAAGCACCCCCACACCATCACACCTCCTCCTCCATGCTTCACGGTGGGAACCAGGCATGTAGAGTCCATCCGTTCTCCTTTTCTGCGTCGCACAAAGACACAGTGGTTGGAAACAAAGATCTCAAATTTGGACTCATCAGACCAAAGCACAGATTTCCACTGGTCTAATGTCCATTCCTTGTGTTCTTTAGCCCAAACAAGTCTCTTCTGCTTGTTGCCTGTCCTTAGCAGTGGTTTCCTAGCAGCTATTTTACCATGAAGGCCTGCTGCACAAAGTCTCCTCTTAACAGTTGTTGAAGAGATGTGTCTGCTGCTAAAACTCTGTGTGGCATTGACCTAGTCTCTAATCTGAGCTGCTGTTAACCTGCGATTTCTGAGGCTGGTGACTCGGATAAACTTATCCTCAGAAGCAGAGGTGACTCTTGGTCTTCCTTTCCTGGGGCGGTCCTCATGTGAGCCAGTTTCTTTGTAGTGCTTGATGGTTTTTGCAACTGCACTTGGGGACACTTTCAAAGTTTGCCCAATTTTTGGGACTGACTGACCTTCATTTCTTAAAGTAATGATGGGCACTCGTTTTTCTTTACTTAGAATTTGTATTATGGCAAGAAAAAAGCAGCTAACAGTCTATTCAGTGGGACTATCAGCTGTGTATCCACCAGACTTCTGCACAACACAACTGATGGTTCCAACCCCATTTATAAGGCAAGAAATCCCACTTATTAAACCTGACAGGGCACACCTGTGAAGTGAAAACCATTTCCGGTGACTACCTCTTGAAGCTCATCAAGAGAATGCCAAGAGTGTGCAAAGCAGTCATCAAAGCAAAAGGTGGCTACTTTGAAGAATCTAGAATATAAGACATATTTTCAGTTGTTTCACACTTTTTTGTTAAGTATATAATTCCACATGTGTTAATTCATAGTTTTGATGCCTTCAGTGTGAATGTACAATTTTCATAGTCATGAAAACACAGAAAAATCTTTAAATGAGAAGGTGTGTCCAAACTTTTGGTCTGTACTGTATATCATTTTTATTGGAGGACAAACGCCTACACAGCCATACCACTTACTTCCACATGTAAAAACATGCTCATAGTTTCCCTTTACTAAAGTTTATAAAAACTGTTACACTGTATATTAAATAACAATTTTTCACATTTTCAATTAAAAACACAAGTTCATACTCATGTTGTAAATAATTGCTTTCTAAATAGGTTGTATGGACTTATCATTTATTACTGGAAAGCCCATTTTCAGACACCCTAAGGGGATTGGGAGTTAATACAGCGGTTTCAGGACCCTTAAAGGGAATTTGTCAGCAGTTTTTTGCTATGTAATCTGAAGACAGCATGAGGTAGGGGTTAATACACAGATTCCAGTGATGCCTCTCTTATTAAGCTCCATGGTTTTGTTTGCTTACAGTCATTGTTTTAGCACCAGGAGCTTATCATTGCTGGGACACAGCAGCATGTGCATGCTAGTCTGACACGCGCTCTCCTGTGATAGGCACCTCACTGTCTATAGACATTGTATACAGAGCCTGGTGTGGGCGGGGTTAGCTTCCTCAGCTCTGCAGCATTGCTAAATCTAAAAAATCTGATTGTGTCAGAATGGCTGCACCCAGTAATGTAAGTGATACATCATTGGATTCAGCTTCTCTTTGCCTACATCAAGCTGCTCTCAGATAAGGTAGGAAAATCCTGCTGATAGATTCCCTTTAACTAAAACACAAAGCAAATAGATGCTACAAAGAGCATCTCTTGTTCTGAACGACACAGTGTGTCCAAGTGATATAAGGACAGCTCATTGATTTTAATGAAAACTATGTAATGGTTCATTTTACCTGTGATAGCTCTGTAGGGAAATTTAACTTTTTGTACACAAATTCAGATTATAACTGATTGCTTTAGATCCTGGAAGCAGGATACCTCATGTTGATCTGATCATTAGGGGCTTTTCTATAAAGTGTCTGTCACCAGATTTCACAATACTAACTGCATACATTATTAAACAGATCTCAGAAACCTGAAGAGGCCGGTGTGACTACTGTGAAAATTCATGTCTGTATAATAGTGAAATTAAAATGATCATTCTATGAACTCATCTGCAGAGTGAGAGAGCTCAATAGTCCAAATGCATTCACACTCACCCACTCAGCCAGTCCGACAGCCGCGGCTTGTACTGAGCAGCGTGAGATTCCAGCACCAGCAGGGAGGAGGGACACTGAGGAGCTGTCTATCAAAATAGGAGGATGGGACTTGAGGATTATACAGCTATTCTGACATTGATTATCAACGTAAGTACACTAGCCTCATCAGGTTTAAAGGAGCTACTTAATAACGTATGCAAGTGTGTATTGTAAAATCTGGTGACAGATCCACTTTAAGTCAGTGGTTTCTTATTTATATGTATGGGTAACTATAACATCGGTTGTGAATAGAGTGGACATTTGGTAGATTCGCTCCATCCATGGCCTTACAGCACAAGACCTGGTAGTTAGAGAAGTTTCAGAGATAGAGTTTTACAATAGTAATGGTCAAGATAATCTGGGCATTTCATCTTTTCAGCAATACAGTCATGGTTTTGGTGAAATGTATCAATCCAACAAGTATTTTTTAATTAGAAAGGCAATAAAAGCAAGAACTGAATGTTCCAAATATTGATGATGCCACCAAAGTGTGAAGAAGCCAATACGTAGTGAAAGTAATGGAGAGCATAAAAGTAGCTAATATTGATCAGATAAACGGTCCCTGTACTTTCAGACATCTTGATCTCATTTGATAGACACGATAATAAGTAATCTACAAATAACTTTATTTTAAAAATGATGTTATTTTACCCTAGAAAAATCACTTCAAAGTACTGGTCACTAGATGTGACTTCCTTCTCTTTAACTTACTGTTCACTGTTTTTGGTCAAGTGCAATCCGTTTCGAGCAGCAGAGACATCGTTATCGATTTGAGAACATGAAAACAGGACTTTGTCATAACAGAGAGGTGGGCTTTCATTTCCAAATAAAGCAATTTGTTGGATAATGGCATATGCAATGCTTGCTGAAAAATTAGGGAAGGACATTACTGCACTTATAGTGCTGGCAGAATGAAGCTAGAGAGGACTCGCCGATTCAAAAAGAGAGGATGGTAAATGACAGAGCATGAGAGTCCGGACAGTTCCTGGACATAGTAGGACAGGTATGTTCCCCTAAATCAGGTGTGGAATACAATAGTAAAAGAAATGTAACATTCCAATGTGGATTTTTTTTAAATGAACACTAGAAATGCTGCTTATAGTTGAATGATAACATGCAACAGAAGAGAAACTTGATCACACTGTATGTTAGCCTTAAGACTTTAAGCAGGCACCTTAAACAAGCAGGCACAATGCAACCTTGCACAGAACGCAAACGTATGGAAGACAAGGCTTGGCAAAGGAGATGGGCTTAAAGAACATGTCACTTGCTCAAAAAAATGTAATTGGAAACCTTGTAAAAATCCCTGGGCTCTCCTGATTCAGCAACTTTTTTCCATTTTGCATTGCGTCACTCCATTGCAGAAATATTCACATTTGTTGCTTTGGAGCGCAATATGTGAAATTTCTGCTTGTAATTCACCTGAGCGTTACTTCAGTGTTTTCTCTGGGAACGTGTGCTTGGCTGTGTCTGTGATTGTAGTATTTCTAGATTAACTGCCGAGCCATGAATGGCAGTGTCTGTGAAGGAAGGAAGATAGTGCACGCCCAATGAGAAAACTCAGCAGAAACGCCCAGTTGCACTACAAGCAGAGATTTCACATTTTACGCTCCAAAAGGTACAAATGTGAATATCTCTGCAATGCAGCAACATGGCGCAAAACTGAAAAAAGTGGCAGAATGATGGGAGATCAGGGATTTTTACAAAGTATTTCACTGAATTATTTGAGCAAGAGACAGGGCAGTGGGGGAGGCACTTTCTGCAGCTAGTTGCCTGATAGAAAGACACAGGATAGTTAGCGGAAGGAGGGGTAAAAGTTCAATCCTCTGGAATTCAAGAAAATATTTCTTCACATATGTCTAAAGTTATATTTCAACATGTGACAAAATAGTAAGGAATGGATTCATGAAGAATTTCCTGAGAGTTTGTTTTTTTAATTTAATTGTGAATAAATAGAATAAATAGGATTTATTTATTGACATTGAGGTTATTTGATTTTATTCACATACACCACATTTTATTATTGAAAGTAGGTAGTTGCTCCCCAAAAATGTATGATTTCACCCTGATGAATCAAAATCTCACAGCTGTATAGATGCTCATGAGGAGAACATAATTTTACCTCTATACAAGTCACTAGTGCGACCACACTTAGAATACTGTGTACAGTTCTGGTCTCCGGTGTATAAGAAAGACATAGTTGAACTAGAGAGGGTGCAGAGAAGAGCGACCAAGGCTATTAGAGGACTGGGGGGTCTACAATACCAAGACAGGTTATTACACTTGGGGTTATTTACTGTGGAAAAAAGAAGGCTTAGGGGTGATCTTATTACTATGTACAAGTATATGAGGGGACAGTACAAAGACCTTTCTACTCTAAGGCCTGAGACGGGGACAAGGGGGCATCTTCTACGTCTGGAGGAAAGAAGGTTTAATCATAATCACAGACGGGGATTCTTTACTGTAAGAGCAGTGAGACTATGGAACTCTCTGCCGCATGATGTTGTAATGAGTGATTCACTACTAAAATTTAAGAAGGGCCGGGATGCCTTTCTTGAAAAGTATAATATTATAGGTTATATATACTAGATTCCTTGATAGGGCGTTGATCCAGGGAACTAGTCTGATTGTCGTATGGAGTCGGGAAGGAATTTTTTCCCCCAATGTGGAGCTTAGTGTTTGCCACATGTTTTTTTTGCCTTCCTCTGGATCAACATGTTAGGCTATGGGTTGAACTAGATGGACTTAGTCTTCCTTCAACCTTAAAAAAAAAAAAAAAAAACTATGATACTACGTTTCTGCATAAAATGCATAATCTCGTATTTAGTTTGTCATGTATGGAGTACGGCATGAAAAGTATCATTCCTACATGGGATATACACACTAAGTCCATAATGTATATACACCCCCGTCTATCATCCAATGATATCAGTTAGACCACCTGATAATGAGCTCAAGAACATCTCAGTAGTATGGGTCTGTATTCCAGCATCTATAGAACTCTACTGGGGCACCAGATGGCAAAGTATAGCATGTGTAAAGCACGTCATAGATATTAGATGGCTGATGGCTAAACAATGACAATGATGAAGTCCGCTCACCTATAATCTCCTTCCCGGTGTTTCCTCCCTTCTGCTCGGATAGCAGCAGGCTGCAGCATTAAACACAACTTCAGACCAAAATCCAGCAAGTGAGGAGACTCCAGCGATGTGGTGTGATTAAAATTTCCATTTATTTGAAGGATGATGTTTCTATAAAAAATGCACTTACAAAAAGAGCCAATTCACACCATATGGGCAAACAGAGTAAAAAAAACACTACGCGTTTCGGCTTAGAAAAGCCTTAATCATGGTGCATACATTGGAATACAGGCAGGGTATAAATACAAAAGAACAGCAAACTGACAAAGGAAGTCCAATCAGTTACCTAATTAATTCTTGTGACGTTCAGGTGTTACATCTTCGTTTCCAAGTTGGAGACAGGCTTTTTTCTTTTTGTGGTTATTTAATGCTACAGACGTTATAATAAAAGTCCTAACATTGAAGTTTCTGGCAAGAGAATTGAAACAAATTAGCTGAACAGTGTAGATTCTGCATGTTGGAAACAGTAATAAGTCTACGAAACACAATGTATACCAATGAAATATATGTATGTATAGCTGAATAAAAATCTCCCACAGCGGGAAGTGACCTGTTTAGTTTGTCCAGTTTATTCCAGCTTTCATCTAGATATCCATATATATCGTACTACCGTATATAATAAAACTGTTATTTTCAATTATCCATTGCTGTATACAAAAGATATGTTGGCATTATTTATTAGTATATAAGGAACAAAAAATTACTTACAGTTTGCTGTCAAAACAGAAAGAGATTGATAACTTTTTGTTCACAATGACCTGTTATTAATGTATTATTAATCTCTCCTCCACTTATTTCTCTATAACAGAAAAAGAAAGAAAAATATATGTCATTGTGAATTTTTTCTTTTTTTGCTTAATTATTCGTCGCTTCAAACGCTTGTTCACACTCGTTTGGTTTCACATCCACTTTCCACTTTAACTTCTAGAAATGGTTAAATTGACCCTGTGTTTCACAATCTAAATATTCATTGCACGTTAATGTGTAAGAAAGAGAGAGAGAAATTCACATCGGAGACGCATTTAATTTTTTGGGGTTTCTTTCCTCTCCCATGTATCCTTTAGTTATTTAACAGAGATAGCACTGGATGGTAACATGATCTTAATTATATTGTAAAACAAGATCCCTTCTAACATTCAAGCTGACAGGTGATCTTGTATCCAGCTTGAACATCCAGTAACTTTCCCTGTTCAAAATTTTCCTCCTGAAATCACCGCCCCGTGCAGATCGTCTCACTCTTTCTATACCACAGAACTTCAGCTTGGTTGTATCACCCCCATGACAAGCAGCAAAATGCCTGGATGCTGCTGAAATGCCCACCTTTAAGTCTCCAACTGCATCAGACATATGTCTTCTAATGCGTCTTTTTAAAGGGCCAATTGTACACCCGACATATTGGAGTTTACACTCGATGCACTCCACCAAGTATGGAACCTTTCAGCGCAAATTTTGAAAGAGGAACACATATCTGTACTATCGAAAGGTCTAGGATACTCACCTTCAGGGAATTTTGACCTGTTTTCCACTCTTCTTGATATTAATAAATTGGCGAGGAACATAACGTTAAAATGCCATTTTTTATCGGATGAAAGTGAGGAAACGAGAGACACTATAACATCCATTCATACATCCCTGCAAAGTGATGTTCCTGATGCTACTATACCGTTTTTTTCTGAATTGCAAAAAAATATTCTATTGAGACAAATGTGTGCTGATTCCCTGCCTGCGAGTCAGTCAGATAAAGTGTTTTTTAAAACCAAAAATTCTAATTATTATACCCTACAGTCCAGACCACAGGTACTGGATCATTTTCAAGATGTGGTGGAAGAGGAACTTACCAAGATGGATAATCAAAGAGAAACATCGGCCTATAGTAATCTTACAAGAAAAGAAAAACTAGCATTGAAGGATATAAAAAACAACACTAATATCGTAGTCCGTAAGGCTGATAAGGGGGGTGCCATCGTTATCCTGGACTCTGATCTGTACCATCAATGTAATTTGTTGATGTTGCAAAACAGAGATATTTATGAGATTTTAGGAACTGATCCTACAATTACTTTTCAAAAGGAATTATTACATTTATTAAAGGGGGGTCTGGAGGATGGTGTGCTGTCACAGAAAATATTTGATTATTTATATGTTGACACCCCGGTGACACCCATCTTCCATTCTCTCCCAAAAATCCATAAACCGGGATTCCCCCCAAAATTCCGACCGATTGTTTATGGGATAGGGTCGATCAATGAGAAATTAGGGGCATGGGTGGACAGCATGCTCCAGCCACTAGTGAGAGAGTTACCTGGTTATATTAATGATACAAAGACGATACTACGAGTATTTGACAGATTTGTATGGGAAAAGAATTACAGCTGGTTGACAGCTGATGTTGTAGCCCTGTACCCCTCAATAGAGTTTGAAGTAGCAGTCCCAGCACTGAAATACTTTCTTGATAGGTACAGCAATTATGATTGTGCAACTAAATTATTTTTGGTAAATTCAGTGAAGTTCCTATTAAAACGTAACTTTTTCAGTTTTTGTGGAGTTTATTATCTCCAAAAACGAGGAGTGACCATGGGTGGGAAATTTTCCCCTTCTTTAGCAAACATCACAATGGGATATTGGGAGGAAACAGTTCTCTTTGCAGATACCAATCCATTTTTGGAGAGGATTATATGGATAGGTAGATATATTGATGACCTCCTGTTGGTGTGGAATGGCGATGATAATGATGCAAAAGAATTTATTATCTTTTTGAATATTAATAATTTCAATCTTAAATTTACTTATAATTATCAGGAAACCGAAATTAACAGGGGGTCATCGCAAGTTGTGGTTCTTCCCTACAATAAAGAAACTGATGTTAACAGCATTTTAAAACCCAATTCATGCCACCCTCAACACGTGGTGAATAATATCCCATACGGAGAACTATTAAGAGTAAAAAGGAACTGCTCTGACCAAAAGTTAGTCAGTGGTGAAATAAAAAAGTGTGAAAAACTTTAACTTAGAGGCTATTCTCATAAAACAATAAAACAAGCTGAAAAAAAAGTGAGTAAAATCAACAGGGATTTTCTCATAAAAGATAACATGAAAAAATTACCTACGGATAATGTCATTTATTTCACGACTCAATACAGCAGGGACTATAATAAAATTATTAATGTATTAATTTTTTTTTTTACAATGCTGTACCAAGATAGGAAAGTAAAATAAGTGCTAGAAAACAACCAAATCCGTTTCTCAGCCAAAAAAGCCCCTACAATCGGATCTGTCACCCAGCTTATTTATTGAAAATAAATCAAATACTGACGGGAACTGGCTAAAAACCACAGGTTTTTATGGTTGCGGCAAAAATATATGCATCAGCTGTAAACATATCATTAATCCGTTAGTACAGGTATCACATACCCTATACAGGATTTTATAAATTGTGACACCACAGGGGTGGTTTACTTGGTGGAGTGCATCGAGTGTAAACTCCAATATGTCGGGTGTACAATTGGCCCTTTAAAAAGACGCATTAGAAGACATATGTCTGATGCAGTTGGAGACTTAAAGGTGGGCATTTCAGCAGCATCCAGGCATTTTGCTGCTTGTCATGGGGGTGATACAACCAAGCTGAAGTTCTGTGGTATAGAAAGAGTGAGACGATCTGCACGGGGCGGTGATTTCAGGAGGAAAATTTTGAACAGGGAAAGTTACTGGATGTTCAAGCTGGATACAAGATCACCTGTCAGCTTGAATGTTAGAAGGGATCTTGTTTTACAATATAATTAAGATCATGTTACCATCCAGTGCTATCTCTGTTAAATAACTAAAGGATACATGGGAGAGGAAAGAAACCCCAAAAAATTAAATGCGTCTCCGATGTGAATTTCTCTCTCTCTTTCTTACACATTAACGTGCAATGAATATTTAGATTGTGAAACACAGGGTCAATTTAACCATTTCTAGAAGTTAAAGTGTAAAGTGGATGTGAAACCAAACGAGTGTGAACAAGCGTTTGAAGCGACGAATAATTAAGCAAAAACAAAAAAAATTCACAATGACATATATTTTTCTTTCTTTTTCTGTTATAGAGAAATAAGCTGAGGAGAGATTAATAATACATTAATAACAGGTCATTGTGAACAAAAAGTTATCAATCTCTTTTTTGACAGCAAACTGTAAGCAATTTTTCGTTCCTTATATACTAAGAAATAATGCCAACATAT
This sequence comes from Phyllobates terribilis, assembly GCF_046119375.1. Lineage (NCBI taxonomy): Eukaryota > Metazoa > Chordata > Amphibia > Anura > Dendrobatidae > Phyllobates > Phyllobates terribilis. The sequence continues at coordinate 380,176,380 of NW_027362767.1, forward strand.
CTTTTGTATACAGCAATGGATAATTGAAAATAACAGTTTTATTATATACGGTAGTACGATATATATGGATATCTAGATGAAAGCTGGAATAAACCGGACAAACTAAACTGCTCACCTCCCGCTGTGGGAGATTTTTATTCAGCTATACATACATATATTTCGTTGGTATACATTGTGTTTCGCAGACTTATTACTGTTTCCAACATGCAGAATCTACACTGTTCAGCTAATTTGTTTCAATTCTCTTGCCAGAAACTTCAATGTTAGGACTTTTATTATAACGTCTGTAGCATTAAATAACCACAAAAAGAAAAAAGCCTGTCTCCAACTTGGAAACGAAGATGTAACACCTGAACGTCACATGAATTAATTAGTTAACTGATTGGACTTCCTTTGTCAGTTTGCTGTTCTTTTGTATTTATACCCTGCCTGTATTCCAATGTATGTGCCATGATTAAGGCTTTTCTAAGCCGAAACGCGTAGTGTTTTTTTTACTCTGTTTGCCCATATGGTGTGAATTGGCTCTTTTTGTAAGTGCATTTTTTATGGAAATATCATCCTTCAAATAAATGGAAATTTTAATTACACCACATCGCTGGAGTCTCCTCACTCGCTGGATTTTGGTCTGAAGTATGGCTAAACAATGGTTCACCTGCCCGCCATTTCAGCCATCTCCCCCATAAACAGGAATGCTCATTTGGTTGCACGCTCCTTTGTTCCTTACGAAAGAGCAGTCATCAGAAATGTCTACCGGGGGCTTATCTCCAGGAGAACATTGAGATAAGCAGAACGAAATCGGATTTGTCTAATCAACATCATAATCAGTTGTCCTGGTCCCCAATACACATTAGACTCTCAATTTCGGAAGGTTTTGCAGACATTACTTTTATGTACATATTCTTTTAAAGGGGTCGTCCACTACTAGGAGAACCCCTTCTCGATCTGAATATTTGCCCCTGTGAAAATACAAAAGCTTATACTCACCTCCCGTGATGGCGCCGTTCCAGTGGTGTCGGCACTCGTGATAACGGGGCTCACGTGAGGTTATTACGTCAAACATTCAGATCGAGAAGGGATTGTCCTGGTAGTGGACAACCTCTTTAAAGTTGGGTTTAGAGAAGCATATATAAAATTGGCCACTTTTCATTCAGAAACAAAAAAAGGATGATTTCTCATCTAAATGCCATTTTGTGCATTTATTACATTCACAGTTAGAAAAATAATATAAAAGGTAGAATACAGTTTCCAATGTAATGGTTTAAAATGGATGTGTCCGCGTGACATCCATTTTTTTAATTTCGAAAGTCGAATCTTGTCTGAAAATTGGAAAAGACTATTTCCTACAGCCTTTTTGCTTTTACCCTGGATAATTATTCTGCTCGAGAAACACCAATCTGAACCAGCACATTTACCTACATTATTCTATGCACTGTCCTCTCTGCACTCAGACCAAAAATGATGGTTGTGTGAACGAGGCTTGAGGCTGTATACTAAAAAAACGGGGGACACTAAACTGTGCATCACTGGGATTATATTGGTACTGATTTTATCATTAAGTGGTACTGTGGCGCCCCTGCGGGTTCAGTCGCCCCAAAGGTACTGCATTTCACCCATTGGTGTGGTATCTCACTCTCAGGTAAGGAAGAAGTACTGCCCGGGACCCTAACACCTGCATCCAACACTACACTACTCCAGACCGGCAGGAGGGGCAAGATGCATCGCTCTCCTGCTGAGCCCTGTCCCTGGCTGGAGTGGGGGGAACCAAAGTAGGGGGAACCATGAAGTTGGTGTGGTTGGAGGAAGAAGTTCCGGGGAGCTCAGTAAGAAGCGATATAAAAGAGAGGGTGGAACATTCTAGAGGGAGAAAAAGTGAGAGATAGAGGAAAAGTTGGGAGCAGGAGCTCTGCAGGAGCTCAGCTCAGGGAAGCGCGGGCCTGAGTAGGGAGGCCCAGGAGAAGGAGAGGAGGAAGGAATGGGAGCAGAGAGAAGGCTCCAGGAGTGAAGAAAGGATCCCAGGGGTACGGGCAGTGCTGGAGGCCACCCGTACGCCCGAATCTACCAGGCAGTGGAGGGATCGGGTCGCAGAGGGGACCGGCCCCTAACTAATGAGAATTGCAATATTCAACTAGGTAACCGGAGGATGCATCATTTCAGGTGCTGCAGCCAAAAGCCACATCTAACTCACCGAAAAGGTGACCATAGAGGATCCAGGGGACAGAGAAGACGTCGCCCGACAAGGTCCGCGGTCACTGGATTGGGACACTGGGTGTGAGGTGCAGGGAGACGGCCAGAAGAAACACACAGAAGGGGGTCCCGTTACGTACTCCGGAGGTACCTGCGGGTTTGCTGAACCCCTCCCTGAGTAAGCACAGGACGACGTGGGAAGTTGTGATCTGTAGTTGTAACCAGGAGCAAAGTGAGAACTGTCAGTAAATCCGAAGACTGCACCCCACTGTCTCTGTGAATAATTACTGCTGCGCCATCATCCCCTGCACTACACTGCACAGTAACATATGTAACATCACCATTTCCTGTCCTGGAGCTAAGCTCTGCCTGTGGAGAGCTGAACCAACTCTGCTGTGTCATCATCGGCTCCAGAGGTTCTACACTGCAGCGGTGGCTCCATATAGCCGCATACCACAGGTGGCGTCATGAACATTATATAAAAACTATAATCCCCTTTCCAAAATTCCCCTTTTATTGACCGCCCGTCACGGACCGGGTCACCGCCACTATGACATCTCCCCTAGCAACGACCGGCCCGGCTACCGAGTACCCCACGGCCCAGGGGGTGCATCAGTACCACTAAGCTACAACACAGCCAGCACAAAGTCTATCAGAGGCGTCACACATGGGTTTCTAGAGTCCAGGGGGATCTACCATAAATGGTCCTTCTTGTCCTTTGGAGAAAACCATCATTATTAAAGACTATTGATGAGCGAGCACTAAAATGCTCGGGTACTCATTGCTCAGGTCGAGGAAATTGGAATACTCGGGTGCTCGACCCGAGCAACGAGCCCAATGTAAGTCTATGGGTAACTCGAGCATTTTTCAGGCGGCTCCCCCCGGCGGTCTGCAGAGGGCCTACAAATTGCCCAAATCGATAGGAACAGTGCTCAAATGACATGGGAACAGCATGGGGAAGACCCCTGGAAGCATCACTGACTCCCAGATCACTGCTGTCAGCAACGTGGTCAGAGTATTACGCCACTTTTACGGACTCACAATAAAACATACAAAAACGAAACCAAAATGTATTTTCCTGGGAAATATGTTAAGGAACATCCTTTTCAGGGTAATGACTTGTATTTAAAGCAAAATAAATGACCAAAAACAAAAATACACCTCCACAACTTGGGCTATGTTCACACGTAGCGTTTTGTTGCGTTTTTGCACTTTTGAATTGCTTTCAACCAAGACAAATGCATTCACCAGGAAATGTCATTTTAACATTTTACAACCTTATCTGGCCGTGTGGTGTGTGACACATCATCAGACACATGCATACAGTGCTGAAAAGACATGGAAACAGCATGGGGAAGACCTCTGGAAGCATCTCTAACTCCCAGGTCACTGCCTAAAAGTGTGCCCATCATAAGTAATCCTTGGCGCATGCGAAGATGCCTCCCGCCATGCACCTGTCGTTGCAGACTTGCAACAATCACCATCCACGTCCTTGTCCCACTGCAGCTGTAAGGAGGAAGACCGGGGTATAAGTACTTTCAGCGCAAGGGATCCGGAACTGCCGAAGCCGTGCCTCTGGTTGCAGGGGGAAGACAGACTGCGAGCACAGGAGTCAGGTGACTGGGAAGATGGGGGCGTGTCCAGAGTGAGAGCTGGGAGGTCAGGTGACCGGGGAACTGGTGACGTGGGTAGAGAGAGGAAGAGACGAGGACGTTTTCGCGGAAAAACTGAGCTGGGTCCAGCTCTGCAGAGCAGTGTGAGAGGGTCCAGGCTCCTGGCTCCAATACTTGGAGCAAGATCCGAGTGCAGTGGACCGGAGGAGTCAAGCCGACTAGAGGGAGAAGAGACGCAGGGTCTGTGGAGCCGAGCACGTGAGGTGCCGTGTTATGGACTAGGGGCTCAGCGGGTAAAACTGGAGACCTCCCGCTGCCGCCAGAAGACGGAGCATTGTTTGGGCGGGGACGCCTGAAAAAATCAACACCGGCATTAGCTAGCAACTGGCTTGTGAGGAGCAAGAGTCAGCTAAGTGAAAAAACTGTCGATTACAACGGGTTCGACAACATCTAGTTAAATTGTGAACTGTCAGTAATAGACTTTTACCTGCTGCTTTCCCTTGTTTTTCCCCTGTTACTCCCTGCATGGAGGTTAACCCTGTTATCATAAACCTCCCCTGTTTATTAACCCAGTATTGGCTGCTCTGTGTTTCTGTGTCACTGCATCTAAAGTACCCGTGTTACACAGCGTTCAGTTGTCCCTACCCCATTCCTTGGAATGCAAGTGCAAGTATGCAGGCAGCCAGCCACCCACCCACCCACAGACTGCAATACTATACTGCAAAAATTTTGACAGCTGCTTGCACTTGAAATGTAGCCTTTTAGGCTCGTGGAGGCGGAAGCTTTTCACAACCTCATGATGCCGGCGGCGGCCGAGTGTCCATACTCGGTCCCCAGCCGAAATTATATTTCCCGGTATCGCCTCCGCCTTCCACAAGCACGGGTCTCACAACATTACCCATGCCCTCCCCAGTGCACTTACTGGGAAGGACCGCCTAACCACAAACACGTGGACAGGTGAATGTGGCCAGGGACGGTACGGAGCCAGTCCACAACTTTTTTTGCTGAGAGTTGTATTTAGCTCGGTGAAAGGACTGGCATAGAGGGAAACCGTATATAGCCTGCGTGTCATTTCTCCCAGGAAGTCCTGTAATTGAGCTTGTTGCAGAAGTAATGGCAGCCCGTCCAACTCGCACTTGTCGGTGGTGCTTTGACACACACACATCTTTCTTTGCGCATTTAATTTCTTGAATACAGTGTTGGACAATGGCCTGATCTGTAATGCATTTTGAGAAATAACATGCATAAACATGTCCGATCCACATTAAAAAAGCAGCCATAGAGTGTCCGGGAACCTTCCCCCACACTTTTCTTAGCCATGGCTGCTTTTCGGCAGCTTTGGATGGGCTCACCAGAGAACCGGAGACTCCTCCGGTTGGGCCCTGGATTCTCCTTCAGAAGAGTTAATAGTGCCGAGGTGAGGCCATGATGATGACAGAGACCACCATCTTCTTAGTTTTCTGTTACTTGGAATGCAAGTGCAAGTATGCAGCCAGCCACCCACCCACCCGCAGGCCGCAACACTAAACTGCCAGATTTCGGGGCAGCTCTTTGCACTTGAAATGTGGCCTTTTAAGCTCGTGGAGGCGGAAGCTTTTCATAACCTCATGCCGGCAGTGGCCGGGTGTCCATACTCGGTCCCCAGCCGCCACTATATTTCCCGGTATCGCCTCCGCCTTCCACAAGCACGGGTCCCACAGCATTACCCGTGCCCTCCCCAGTGCACTTACTGGGAAGAACCGTCTAACCACAAACACGTGGACAGGTGATTGTGACCAGGGACGGTACGAGCCAGTCCACTACTTTTTTTGCTGAGAGTTGTATTTAGCTCGGTATAAGGACTGGCATAGAGGGAAACCGTATCTACCCTGCGTGTCATTTCTCCCAGGAAGTCCTCTAAAGCTGCTTGCACTTGAAATGTGGCCTGAACATTACTGCTGGTACTTTTCTGTGGGAATCTGCTTGCCTCCTACCAGCCTGGAATATTTCCAGCAAACTATGGTACGATGCCATGGTATTAGCACTGCCCCCAGTACCAGTAGCAAAGCCATCCCCAATTTCCTTGTCAGGAATTTTATTTGGTAAACTGAGTGGCTGCCCAAATGCATTAGTTTCTCACAAAGGAGCTGAAGATAGAGTGGCAGTAGGTGCAAGTTTCTCCAGCCTGTTAGATATTAGAGGGTGCACGGCAGCACATTGGATCAGTGGTTAGCACTTAAGCCTTGCAGCGCTGGGATCCTGGGTTCAAATCCCAGCAAGGACAACATCTGCAAGGGCTTTGTATGTTCTCCCCATGTTTGCGTGTGTTTCCTCCTCAGTAAAAAAGAAGCCATAGAGTGTCCGAAAAACCTTCCCACACACTTTTCTTAGCCAGGACTGCTTCTCGGCAGGGTTGGATGGTCTCACCAGAGAATCCTCTGGTGTGCCTTGGCTTCTACCTCAGGAGAGTTCATGATAGCGCTAACTTTGCAGCTGCTATGGGGCACTTGAGGTTAGCCCTCAGAATCAAATCCTCTGGTGGGCACAATGTTTTTCAATCTGAAACAGCTTCTCAGTGGGAGTTGTATTTCACCACAGCCATATTCTTTAGCTGGGTGAAAGGACTGTCATAGAGGGAAACCGTATCTACCCCAGCTGTCATTTCTCCGTCACCAGGTTCCGCCCATTGTCACACACGACCATGCCTGGCTGTATGTTCAGCGGTGAGAGCCACAGATCAGGCTGCTGTGTTACAGCTTTCAACAACTCTGCAGCGCTGGGCGGTTTGTCAATTAAGCATTAAGTATGTTATCTTCAGCACAGCCTGTTGCCGCTTGACCAATGCAGTACTGCAGTGCTGTCAGCTTGTGACAGATGTGGTCATTTCGGAGATGGAGGAGGAGGTGCATGAGCTGAACAATGTGATTACATTGAGGTTAAATTGTTTTTTTATACTAAAGAAAGATCCTATTGCTTTGTTTTTTTTACGTTATTTTTTAAGACAAATGTATTCACCGGGAAATGTCATTTTAACATTTTACAACCTTATCTGGCAATGTGGTGTGTGACACATCATCAGACACATCCTTTTTTATTTATGATGGAGAGACTCTGAAAGTCATAAAGCCTATTTTTACAGGGACATCAGACGGCCCTTATTATTCTTAAAAGGCCAGCAGTCGGCCCAAGCTATTGTTAGAGAGCCATCAGCCGGCTATGCTTTGTTGTTCCCATTATTAACGAGTGTGCCTCCTAAACTGTTATTGCATATTCAGTGACTGCAAGGGCTGCCAAAAATTTGGATGCAACCCAATACCCCTTTGAAGAGACATAGAGGAGGGTCTCAGTAAAAAAAATGTTCCCATTATAAAGGAGTGGGTTTCCTATAGTGGTAATGCCCATGCTGTGACTGCAAGAGATGCCAAAATTTGGGAAAAACCCCACTAAGAATTTAAAGACACACGGAGCAGGGCCACAGTAACAAGGTACGACATGTTCCCATTAGAAAGGAGAGGGTCTGCTATACAGTTATAGGGTATGCAGTGAGTCCAACGGCTGACCAATTTTAGGAAAAACCCCACTAAGAATTTAAAGACACACGGAGCAGGGCCACAGTAACAAGGTACGACATGTTCCCATTAGAAAGGAGAGGGTCAGCTATACAGTTATAGGGTATGCAGTGACTCCAACGGCTGACCAATTTTAGGAAAAACCCCACTAAGAATTTAAAGACACACGGAGCAGGGCCACAGTAACAAGGTACAACATGTTCCCATTAGAAAGGAGAGGGTCTGCTATACAGTTATAGTGTATGCAGTGAGTCCAACGGCTGACCAATTTTAGGAAAAAAAACACTAAGAATTTAAAGACACATAGAGCAGGGCCACAGTAACAAGGTACGACATGTTTCCATTAGTTAGGAGAGGGTCTGCTATACAGTTATAGGGTATGCAGTGAGTCCAAAGGCTGACCAATTTTAGGAAAAACCCCACTAAGAATTTAAAGACTCACAGAGCAGGGCCACAGTAACGACAAATTCCCATTAGAAAGGAGAGAGTCTCCCATAGTGTTGGCCTATGCAGTGAATGCAAGGGCATTGGAAGAGACGTGGAGGAGGGCCTCATAAAAAAATGTTCCCATTAGAATGGAGCGTGCCTCCTATACTTGTAATGCCCATGCACTAAGTGTATGGGCTGAAAAACATTTACCTCTGGGGGGTATACATGAACATACTGTATACATTTTTTTTTTTACGGGCATCATAAACACCCTTTAAAAAAATTATGTGGGTGTTGCATCACGGACCACGGTCACCCTGGTGATATGGTGGTGGAGGATGAGGAGAAGGAGGAGGACAAGAGCAAATAGACAAAATCAAGAAGCGTATACCCATGTGTGGGTGTGAAAAGGTGCATGGGAATACACCTCCCAAGAAAAGACACTGGATTAGAGTTTATGTTACGCTGCTATCATTCGGTGGTGTTGAGAAGTCTGGCCCAATCCAGCCCTTGTTCATTTTTATAAGAGTCAGCCTGTCAGCATTTTCAGTTGACAGGCGGATGCGCTTATCAGTTATAATTCCACCAGCGGCACTAAAAACCCGCTCTGATAAAACGCTGGTGGCAGGGCAGGCCAGGACCTCTAAGGCATAGGGAGCCAGTTCATTCCACTTATCCAGCTTGGATACCCAATAATTATAAGGCACAGAGGAATCACGGAGGACGTTGGTACGGTCGGCAAGGTACTCCCTCAGCATCCTCCCAAACTTTGAACTCCTTGTGAGAGTACTCCGCGCCTCAGGGCCTGTGCGATGGAAGGGTCTGAGAAAACTCTCCCAGAACTTTGACAGTGTTCCCCTGCCTCTGCTGGATTGAAGTTGTGTCTCTCTCGCCTGTACTCCTTGGTTGTCCAGCGTTTTCAGATGGGAATTTTTTTAATAGTTCCGCAACAAGGGCCTTCTGGTACTGCCCCATTTTTGTAGACCTGTCTGCCTCAGGAATAAGAGATATAAAGTTCTCCTTGTAGCGTGGGTCTAGAAGTGTCACCAACCAGTAATGAGTGTCACCCAAAATTTTGAGAACGCGAGGGTCATGGGAAAGGCAGCGTAACATAAACTCAGCCATGCGTGCCAGACTACTAACAGGCAAGACTTCCGTGTCCTCACCAAGAGGATGACTGACCATGCTTTCCTCCTCCTCTCTGTCCTCTGGCCATCCACACTGAACAGACGGTATGACAGCTGTGCAGGTAGTACCATCTATAGTGGATGAAACTAGCTCCTGTCCTTCCTCCTCCTCCTTCTCTTCCTCATTGTCACCCAATCCACGTTGGGATGAGATGAGGCTTGGCTGTGTGTAATCACCCTGTATGGTTCCTTGCTCCGTCTCATCGTGCTCCGCCTGCAATCCATCCTCTTTGATTGTGAGCAGAGAGCGTTTCAGAAGACAGAGAAGCGGGATGGTGGCACTAATTATGGCGTCATCGCCGCTCACCATCTTGGTGGAGTCCTCAAAGTTTTGGAGGATGGTACATATGTCTGACATCCATGTCCACTCCTGAGGTCTTATGTGTGGAGTCTGAACTGAATACCGACAGCCTTGTTGATGCTGGTACTCAACAACTGCCCTCTTCTGCTCACAAATCCTTCCCAACATCTGCAGTGTAGAGTTCCAATGCATGGGGACATCACACATCAGTCTGTAAGCCAGAAGCGGCAAATGCTGCTGAAACACTGCAAGGGCGGCGGAAGCAGTAGCTGACTTTCTAAAATGGGCACACAGCCGGCGTACTTTATCAAGCAGATCCGACAGTTCCGGGTAGGATTTGAGAAACCGCTGAACCACGAGGTTAAGCACATGGGCCAGGCTTGGTACGTGTGTGAGCTCGCCTCAGAGCCACCACCAGGTTCCGGCCATTGTCACACCCGACCATGCCTGGCTGTAGGTTCAGCGGTGTGAGCCACAGATCTGCCTGCTCTTTCAGAGCTGTCCACAACTCTTCAGCATTGTGCGGTTTTTCACCTAAGCATATTAGCTTCAGCACAGCCTATTGTCGCTTGGCCGAGGCAATGCTGCAGTGCTTCCAGCTTGTGACTGATGTGGTCATTTCGGAGATGGAAGCTGAAGAGGAGGAGGAGGCTGAGGAGGATGAGGTTCAAGAGCTGTAGATCGTGGGGGCAACCCTGATTGACCTAGGGCCCGCAATCCTTGGCGTCGGGAGGACGTGTTCCATCCCAAGGTCTGACTGGGTCCCGGCTTCCACTATATTAACCCAGTGTGCCATCAGCGAGATGTACCGTCCCTGCCCACAAGCACTTGTTCACGTATCCGTGGTTAGGTGGACTTTACCGGTAACTGCGTTGTTGAGAGCACGGCTAATATTTTGGGACACGTGCTTGTGTAATGCGGGGACGGCACACCGGGAGAAATAGTGGCGGCTGGGGACCGAGTACCGAGGGACGGCCGCTGCCATCAGGTTGCGGAATGCTTCCGTCTCCACGAGCCTAAAAGGCAACATTTCGAGTGCAAGCAGTCGTGAAATGAGAGAATTTAGTAGTGTGGCCTGTGGGGCGTTGGCTGCATATTTGCGCTTGCGTTCCAAGGACTGGGGTATGGACAACTGAATGCTGCGCTGGGACAAGGACATGGACGTGCTACCTGATGATGCTACTTGAGAGTGTGCAACGACAGGTGCAGGGCAGGAGGCGTCTTTACATGCACCATGGACAGGAGATTGGCTTGCATGCACAACAGCAGAAGAAGCAATGATGCCACCCGCAGACACTGTTCCTGGACCCTGGGGTTCGGCCCACAAAGACGGGTGCTTTGCTGCCATGTGCCTGATCATGCTGGTGGTGGTCAGGCTGGTCCTTTTGCCATCCCTGCTGATGCTGGCCTGGCAGATGGTGCAAATGGCCTTTTTGGGGTTATCGGCAGAGTCTTTAAAAAACAACCAGACTCGGGAAGACCTAACAGTTGTACTGGCAACTTCCTTCGTGTTGGTGTTACGGGGAACGGTTGCCTGCCTTCTGTCTGCGGCCACCACACTGCTTCTTCCTGCCTGTTGGGGTGCTCTGCCTCCCTCCCCCTGTGTGCTGCTGTCCTCGCTCTGCATGTCCTCCTGCCTGATGGGTCAGTTACTATATCATCCACCACCTCATCTTCCACTTCTGCACCATGGTCCTCCTCCTGACTTTCTGGCAATTGTGTCTCATCATCGTCCACCTCTTGTGACACTTTCCCACCGTCGCCTTCAAGTGACCGTGGCTGCTCAAATGTTTGGTCATCGCTACACGCAATCTCCTCTTGTCCCGCTTCAAGTGGACCGGGCGAGAGGCCCGAATCTATAAAGGGAAAAGTGAGCAGCTCTTCAGAGTGTCCAAGTGTGGGATCAGTTGTCTCTGGGTACTCGGCATGGTGGAAGGAAGGAAGTTCAGGGTGAGGAATATGCGGTCCAGACTCACGGCTACTGAGACTTGACCGTGTGGAAGACAGGGTGGTGGTGGTGGTGGCTAAGTAACTGGAAGCATTATTTGACTCTGCTCTGGGTTCAATAGTGGTGTGCTGTGGTCCCCTAGAAATTGGGACAGGAAGATCAGGCGAGAAGATGTGGGTGTTTGTTGTGGCACAATTTCGGCTTGCCCACGGCCTTGTCCTCGGCCTCTGCATGCACCATTACCATCACGTCCAGTTCCCCGTCCCTTGCCACATGCCTTGCCCATTTTAAATGGAGGACAGTATCTTCCACGCTCACTACAACTGACTGAGTTTGTAGTGAAGTTATATGTGATCCGTTTGACGGAGAAAACAGAGATTTAAATACCTGGCCTGTAGGTAAGTAGTTTGAACAGCAAAATGCGGTGAATTGCTTCACTGACACACTAAAGGAAATTTTTAATGGAGGCCAGAAATGGCAGTATTTTCTGACAACGTATATGTGATCCGTTTGACAGAGAAAAAACAGTTTTAAATAGCTGGATTTCTAGTGCTCTAATATGGAAAGGACCTGGCTGTATTCTGCAGTGCCAAGAAGCAAATGGCGCAGAAAAAATGGTGTTCTCTGGATTGCTTTTTAAGCAAATATTGAGGATTAAGATCCAAAGGAAAGTATTCCTGGCCCCTGAGATCTGGGCCTTTGTCTAGAAATATCTAACAGCAGCAGAAAGCAGAATTGGAATGGAGCCTCTTGTGCTATATGCACTGCCGTCTGCTATATATGTAGCACCCCGAGGGCTCGGATACTACAGAGGTATTGCATCTCAACCAGATGTGCGATATCTCACTTCCAGGTAAGGATGGAGTGTGGATCAGGACCCCGACACCTGCATGCATTACACCACATTTCGGGGGGGCAGGGCGACCGATATGCTCCAAGTAGAGCACGACAGTCCCTGTCCCTGGCTGGAGTGGGGGGATAGAACACCGAGGAAGGGGGAACCCTGTAGTTCAGGAGCAGGGAGAGGGCAGTCCCTGGGTGCACCTAGAGGGAGGTATAAAAGGAAGGCACCATCTTAGTTCAGTGTTGAGTTCAGTGAGAGAAGAAGAGGGAGCAGGAGGTGGGAGCAGAGGCTCTGCATGGGCTCTGCTCCGCAGGCAGGCCTAAGAGAGAGGCCGGAGCCTGGAGGAAGCAGAAGGAAGGAGAAGGAAGGAAGAGGAGCGGAGGAGGCTCCAGGAACAAGGAACGAAGGGACCCCAGGGGTGTGGACCGGCGAGTCGCCACCGCACGCCCGAATCTACCTGCGTAGAAGGGTCAGGCCAAAGAGGGAGACCGGTCCCCGAAACTAGTGGAGGTGAGGAACTACACTCAGCTAGAAACCAGAGGCTGTGACATTTCATGTGGCGCAGCCCCTCGCTACACCCGCTAGGAAGGTACTGACGCACCCCCTGGGCCTCTGTTGTGTAGCGTTGCGCACACGGGGACTACCCGGAGCCGGATCTGATAGGGGTAGTAGTCCTCGTGGCGACGATCCGGTCCGTGCCCAGGGTGTCAAACCAAGTGGCAGAATTTAGTAGAAGATGTTATAGTGTTCGACTACGCCACCCGTTGAATGCGGTTATGAAGCCGCCGCTGCAGGGCAGACCGCTGAGGCCGGTGGTACGGTTGTGCAGCGTGGATAGTATAACCCCCAACGGGAGGGGTATGGCCTCAGGGCAGCGGACGTGGATGATGGGGATAGCAGAATTGCACGCAGGCACTAGGAACCACTCAGAGACGGTGCGGTGTAGTTCAGGGTCTTTACTGGTGGCAAAGGTAGACCCTCCCGGGAGTACTGGCTAGCGATCGGGGCCTGGTCAGTCTGTGAGCAGATAGGATGTCCCCCGGCCAGGCGGAGTTGTAGGCCTCCCCGACTTATTGTACTCTCCCTGGCTACCTTGCTAGAAGCGGGTAAAAGTAGCCCACTTCCCTGAGTGTACCGTGTGGTGCTCACCCGTATGGCCGGTGACTCGGGGCCTTCTGGTAGCCTCCGCTCCACAACGGCGGTGCTGGTCCCTTGCGTGTGACCGTGCCTTCGGGTTTCTTGGCCAGAGGACCTGAAATCCCCTGCCGGTCAGTTTCTGCTGCTGGGTATGGATCAGTCCCCACTGCCTCGGACTCCGTGTCCGGTGAGATCTCTTCAGTCAGGACGAGCTCTACAGCTTCCAGTCTCTGACCCCTTTTATCACTGCTCCCACATAGCTCCTGATCTTGCTCTCTCTGTATCTGCTCCACTCCAGACCAGACTGTGTCTCTGTCTGGGACTCCTCTTCTTCTCTCTTAACCCCGCCTCAGCCCCAGTTTATATAGAGGAAGTTCTTCCCCTCCCAGGACTGGGCAGGAAGTGTTGCATGCTTAGGGTTCCTGACCAGGAGACCTCCCACCTGCTCTCAGACGTAACATTGCTATTACTGTGGTAACCAGACCCCTGGGGTGCCACATTCCCCCCTAGTAAAATTTAGTACTCCGGGACTAAACATATTTTTGAAAACATAACAGGGTATAAACAGGAACAATACAATAAGGGAAAACACGTTAGGGCGGTCACAGCGTGTCCGCAACCGGGTGCAGTTTTTGAAGCAATAAGGGTGTCCATTTCACCAAAGAACAGTGAGCCGTAACCAGGTGGGGGTCTGTCCTACCCCGAGTCTTTAGCAGTCTTAGTCCATTCCTGGGTTACGCTCCAAACATATATACAAAGAATTCCGGTTAATCCACAAAAGACACCTATAAAATAACTGGAAAAACATAATTATTTACAAGCAACAGTAAACAGGTAAATACCAATAAAACAGTCTGAACACTTTAGATCCTCCAACGTACTGGCAACTGGCCTCTAGTAGCCCTAGTAGACCTACGGAGCTTACTGACCGGTCCTAAGCTACAGGGTGTAGGAGCTGTCAAAGGTAAGCTGGGCAGCTGTCTACGGGTTCTTTGGCTCACTAGGGGCATGGCAGGCTCACTATAAGCAGAGGGTCGATTCTCCTGGTCTGCTTGTGTGGGGTCTTCTGCCTCCTGGACCGGCTGCTCTTCCAGCTCTACCTGTTTTTCCGTAGGCACTTGGGATGCTGGCTGGAGGAAGGTGAGGACGGGTACCACAACAGCGCCATTTACTTGTGTCCAAGACCGAGGGAAGTCTCCGAGTACAGTACTGACCATTTCTTCCCTTTCCTCTGCGGGTCGAGGGTTTTCTTGATCTTCTTCAGGGTTTCGTAGCTGCTCGGGACACTTCTTCAGGTGATCTCGGGAGACAATGGCTGTGGTTTCTCCTCCATCCTTACTGATTGTGCAGATTTTTGGGTTTTCATGGCTTGATGGCAGTACGGTGTACGGGTCCTTCTCCCACTGGTCGTCCAACTTGTGGAGCCGTCTCTTCCTTTTCAAGACCTGCTCTCCAGGTACCAGGGGAACAGCGGGAGCATACTGGTTGTAAGTCTTCTCCTGTCTTTCTCTTGCTTGACAGAGACTTCGCTCAACGCTCTCCTGTACTTTCCGGTACTGCTGCTGCCTCTCTGTGTCCCAGTCTGCTTCTGGTGAAGTGTCCTCGGGTGTCAGGACTCCCATATCCAGATCAACAGGCAGCTTACCAGGTCTTGCTCTCATTAGGTAAGCCGGGGTACAGTTGGTAGAACCTACAGGGATGTGGTTGTATAGGTCCACCAGATCAGGCAGTTTCTCAGGCCACAGACTGCGTTCTTCCAGGGGCAACGTTTTCAGAAGGTCTATCACCACCTGGTTCATCTTCTCACAGAGTCCATTGGTTTGCGGATGATAGGGTGTTGTTCTTATCTTCCGGCAGCCATACAGAGTGCAGAACTCCTGGAAGACTTCTGCTTCAAAGGCAGGTCCCTGATCCGTCAGCACCTGCTCTGGGTATCCGTGTGGACGGCAGAAGTGCTGCTGAAAGGCTCTAGCTGCTGTTTGAGCCGTTAAGTCCTTGACGGGGACTACAACCAAGAACCGGGAATAGTGATCCACGATGGTTAACGCATAGACGTAGCCACTTCTGCTGGGGGTCAGTTTTACATGATCCAAGGCTACCAGTTCCAACGGCTGCCTGGTGACGATGGACTGCAGGGGAGTCTTCTGACTGGCACGGTCCTTCCTTCTTAGGTTGCATGGGCCACAGTCTCTGCACCACCTCTCGATGGTTCCTCTCATGCCTACCCAGTGGAACCGCCCGCGCAGCAGGAACTCCAGCTTCTTCCATCCGAAGTGCCCAGCTCCGTCGTGGTATGCCTCCAGTACCATAGCCGCGTCT
Source organism: Phyllobates terribilis (assembly GCF_046119375.1). Taxonomy (NCBI): domain Eukaryota; kingdom Metazoa; phylum Chordata; class Amphibia; order Anura; family Dendrobatidae; genus Phyllobates; species Phyllobates terribilis. The sequence goes on from NW_027362767.1 coordinate 380,191,890, forward strand.
CTTCTTGGCACCACTACTTGCCAGATCAGTTCATGCGTCCGGGAGTTAACCATTCTGCGGCACAACTTCCCCTTGTAAAGGAACAGTCGACTCTTCTCAGCCCACAGTTGCTTGGTTTCCTCCGGAGCGTCTGGGTCAAGGCGAGCATCTGGCTGAGTCAGCATCTCCTTCACCAGTCGGACGGCGGGGTCACTGTCTTGCGTTTCCGCCCAGTTGTAATGAGGTAAGGGGTTGAACGTAGCGGATTGCTTACCCCTTACACGGTGGGAATACTGGGTAGTCCCATGACGGTGGAACGCGGGGAGTTCAACTTCTTCCAGTTCCTCTGGATCTTCCCCTACGTCCGGTAGGTTTGGCATTCTGGACAAGGCATCCGCGTTGGTATTGGAGCGTCCTGCCCGGTATTTGATCGTGAATTCATAGTTGGACAGGCGGGCCATCCATCTCTGCTCCAGGGCACAGAGTCTTGCAGTGTCCAGGTGTTTCAACGGGTTGTTATCCGTGTACACGGTGAACCGGGAAGAGGCGAGGTAGTGCTTAAAGCGTTCGGTGACTGCCCACACCACTGCCAGGAACTCTAGCTTGAATGAGCTGTAATTCTCAGGGTTTCTTTCGGTGGGTCGCAGTTTTCGGCTGGCGTAAGCAATTACCCGTTCTCTCCCCTGCTGGATCTGGGACAGTACCGCTCCTAGCCCGATGTTACTTGCGTCGGTGTAGAGGATAAAGGGCTGGCTGTAATCAGGGTATGCCAGGATTTCATCCCCCATGAGGGCCATCTTCAGCTGGCGGAAGGACTCTTCTTCCAGCTTCTCCCATCTGAAGGGCGGCTTCTGGTTCTTGGCCTTCCTGGACTGGCCTATCAGGAGGTCCTGCATAGGAGCTGCCTTTTTGGTGAAACCGGGAATGAATCTTCGGTAGTAGCCTACCAACCCGAGGAACTGCCGTACTTCCCTTACGCTGGAGGGTCTTGGCCATTCCTTAATCGCGGTGATCTTATCAGGGTCGGGAGCCACTCCGTCAGCACTCACCACGTGTCCCAGGTACTGCACTTTTGGTTTTAGCAGGTGACACTTCGACGGTTTCACCTTCAGACCGTATTTTGCCAGGGCTTCAAACACTTCCGCCAGGTGTTTCAGGTGGTCCTCGTAGGTTTTGGAATAAATTATAACATCGTCCAGGTACAGCAGGACCGTCTCAAAGTTCCGGTGTCCCAGACAGCATTCCATCAGTCGTTGGAAGGTTCCTGGTGCGTTGCAGAGTCCGAACGGCATGCAGGTAAACTCGCTAAGTCCCATCGGGGTGGTGAATGCGGTCTTCTCCCGGTCCGCCTCTGCTACAGGAACCTGCCAGTACCCGCTAGTGAGATCCAAAGTGGAGAAGAAGTTAGCAGATTTTAAAGCAGCCAAAGACTCCTCTATCCTTGGTAAGGGGTACGCATCTTTGTGTGTGATATGGTTGATTTTCCGGTAGTCTACACACATTCTCATGGTGTTGTCTTTTTTTTTAACCAAGACTAGTGGAGCTGCCCAGGGGCTACAGCTATCCCTGATTACCCCAGCCTCCTTCATGTCTCTAAGCATCCCCTTGGCGTGTTGGTAGTGTGCAGGGGGTACGGGTCGGTATCTCTCCTTTATGGGAGGATGGTCTCCCGTGGGGATGTGGTGTTCTACCCCCTTTACTCGCCCGAAGTCTAACGGGTGTTTACTAAACACTCTCTCGTACTCTTGAACCACCCGATAGACTCCCTGTTTCTGGTGTGAGGGAGTGGAGTCAGTACCCAAATGTAGTTGCTGACACCAGTCCTCCATTTGTTGCTTAGAGCCGTTACCTTCCTCTGGTTGAGATGGAGGCAAGGGTTCCACGGCCTGTACAGAATTCTGGTTTATGGTGAACAATTTGGCTAGCGTGGCATACCGGGGCAGGTGTACTTCTCTCTCCCCGATATTTATGATGTGAACGGGCACCCTCCCATGGCGTACATCGACCACCCCCCGTGCTGTCAAAATGGTGGGCCTACTGTCTGAGTAGACTGGTTCCACCATTGCCTGGTAATCTCTACCTCTCAGACCAATAGCTGCCCGGCACCAAATCATCATTTCACTTTTCGGGGGCATGGCAATAGGGAAAGGGTCACACATTCTCACGCTACCAATCTCACCACCGGAGAGTTCCACCTGTTGCCGTCGCATCAGTGCCCGGATCTCTTTTTGGAGCACTCGCTGCTGGCCGGAACTGGCGTTCTTGGCAACCTGCTGTAAAATGAGAATCACCTCTGCAAGACAATTTTCAATCACATTAGTTCCTAGAGTTATCTTTGGGTGACTCTCGCGCTTGTCAATGTCCACAATGATCAGTCCCTGTGCTGCCAGTTCGACTTTACCGATTTTAATGGTCATCTCTTTAAATACGATCTGTGGCACGGGCTGGCCATTGCTGGCGATGATACTCAAGTCGTCGTCAGGGTAGCGGGTTATATCCGAGTCATTCCAGTACTGCTTGAAGAGCACGTACGGGATGGTGGTGACCTGTGACCCGGTGTCCAGTAGGGCACTCATAGGAATGCCATCCAGTACCACAGGCAAGACTGGACGTCCTCCCACGTATTTGTCACGCCAGTTCGATGGGCCTGGTGATCTTATTCCTAGGGGTTGGCCCTCTACCCCAGGTTGTGCCAGTTTAAAGGACAGTACCTTGCCATATGTCCGGGTTGATTGCAGCGGCGGCAGATGGGTTGTCCGTCCTCGTTGTATCGGTCGCTGGGTTTTCCTCTGGCCGGTGGGGTCCTCCTTGGTCGGCGCCACGGGATGTCCTCCGGTCCGGATGCCAGCTGGATCTTCCCTGGAGTAGAAACCTGTAAAGACTGCACAGTTCGGGTTAGCGCAGCAACGCTTTTAGTTAGCTCTTGGACCTAATGGTGCAGGTCTGTAGCCGGGTCATTGTTTAAAGCCTGCGCATCAGCTCCCACAGGCCCTGCCGACAAGGGCGCCGTCTCCTGGTGGTAAGTGGTAGTAGGGCGTCTGTGGGTCACAGCGCCACCTGGTGCCGGTTCTCGGAGCACCCGGATGGCTCTGTCCTTGAACTGTGCAAAGTCCAGATGAGGGTCCTGTAAGGCCATTGCCCGCAACTGGGTTCGGTGGGCATTGCAATGTAGACCCTCTATAAATTGTTCAGTCAACAGCTTGTCTTCGTTTCCCACGCCGTCAGGGTCGGCCTGCTTAATGGCTCTCAGGGCCTCTTGTAGGTTTAGTGCATAGTCCCTTATATTCTCATGTGCTCGCTGCTTGCACCCGTAGAATCTAAGCTTGATCTCGGCTGAGGTACGGGTATCAAAGGTGTCCTTCAGCAGGGCTAGTATCTCTGCGACAGTCCTCCTCCTCCCGAGTGGCCAGGACTTTACCTCCCTTTGGGCTGCCCCTGTTAATTGAGCCACCAGGATGCTCACTTTTTGCTCCTCTGTGAGGGGGTACACCTGGAAGAGGCTATCCAGCCTTTCTCTGAAGTCATTTAGGGTATGTGACTCCCCTGAGTACTGGGGTAGCCAGGCTGCCCCCGGGATATAGGGCATAGTGAAAGGCATGACCGCAGCAGCGGTGGCGCTGGCGGTGGCTGTGGCAGTGAAGCTCTCCTCTTTATCCGACATCCTCCTCCCCCCTAGTGGACCGTGGCCTACCTTGCGATGATCCTCTTCCGTAGGCCGCGGCTCCGCAGTGGATCGTCGGGGTTGAGGACCTTCCGTCGCGCTCCTGTGACGTCGGCGTCTGCTGGGCTCCTTCCAGGACCTTACGCAACGTCCGGACGCGAGGCGGAGCTTCAGTTCTCGCGCGCTTTCGGAGTCCACGCCCCTCTTCTTCCCGCGCGGCGTCCTCAAGATGGTGTCCAATGGCGGGAAAACTCCACGGATGGCGGGAAGAAGGCAGAAGATGGCGTCGGATGGCGGGAAAACTCCACGGATGGCGGGAATCCTCACCACAGGTAAGTTTAACAGTCCCTTTTTTTTTTTTTCCAGGCACGCAGTACCCGGTGGTTGCGGGCACGGGATCCTGCCGACTACGCCAAAGTTGACGCACCCCCTGGGCCTCTGTTGTGTAGCGTTGCGCACGCGGGGACTACCCGGATCCGGATCTGATAGGGGTAGTAGTCCTCGTGGCGACGATCCGGTCCGTGCCCAGGGTGTCAAACCAAGTGGCAGAATTTAGTAGAAGATGTTATAGTGTTCGACTACGCCACCCATTGAATGCGGTTATGAAGCCGCCGCTGCAGGGCAGACCGCTGAGGCCGGTGGTACGGTTGTGCAGCGTGGATAGTATAACCCCCAACGGGAGGGGTATGGCCTCAGGGCAGCGGACGTGGATGATGGGGATAGCAGAATTGCACGCAGGCACTAGGAACCACTCAGAGACGGTGCGGTGTAGTTCAGGGTCTTTACTGGTGGCAAAGGTAGACCCTCCCGGGAGTACTGGCTAGCGATCGGGGCCTGGTCAGTCTGTGAGCAGATAGGATCTCCCCCGGCCAGGCGGAGTTGTAGGCCTCCCCGACTTATTGTACTCTCCCTGGCTACCTTGCTAGAAGCGGGTAAAAGTAGCCCACGTCCCTGAGTGTACCGTGTGGTGCTCACCCATATGGCCGGTGACTCGGGGCCTTCTGGTAGCCTTCGCTCCACAACGGCGGTGCTGGTCCCTTGCGTGTGACCGTGCCTTCGGGTTTCTTGGCCAGAGGACCTGAAATCCCCTGCCGGTCGGTTTCTGCTGCTGGGTATGGATCAGTCCCCACTGCCTCGGACTCCGTGTCCGGTGAGATCTCTTCAGTCAGGACGAGCTCTACAGCTTCCAGTCTCTGACCCCTTTTATCACTGCTCCCACATAGCTCCTGATCTTGCTCTCTCTGTATCTGCTCCACTCCAGACCAGACTGTGTCTCTGTCTGGGACTCCTCTTCTTCTCTCTTAACCCCGCCTCAGCCCCAGTTTATATAGAGGAAGTTCTTCCCCTCCCAGGACTGGGCAGGAAGTGTTGCATGCTTAGGGTTCCTGACCAGGAGACCTCCCACCTGCTCTCAGACGTAATATTGCTATTACTGTGGTAAGCAGACCCCTGGAGTGCCACAGTACCATATAGGGTCAGGGAAACTGGCGCCAAGTTTACCAAGAGAAGGCTCGAAGCAGCCGGACAGAAGCGAGGTCACTGGCGGGGTATGACAGGCCAGAGAAAGGACACACAAAGGGGGTCCTGTGAAACACTCCGGAGATACCTGGGAGTCGGCCGAGCCCCTCACCTGGTGAGCACAGTACGACGTGGGCAGCCGTTACCTGCAGAAGTGGTCTGGATAATAAGAACTGTGAGTAAAGACCCTGGACTGCATCACTGACTCTGTGTCGTCACTGCTACTCCTGCACCATCACCCCCATCCTCCGCATACACTGCCCTGAGGCTACACTCCTCCCGTGGGGAGTTGTACTACACTCTGCTGCACCCACAACACCAGCCTCAGCGGTCTGCCCTGCAGCGGCGGTTCATCCTGACCGCAATCCTCGGGTGGCGTAGTCGGACATTTAATATCATAAAAACCACACAAATAGACTGCCATTTGAGTTGACCACCCTGAGCCACGGGACCGGGTCCCCGCCACACGAGGACTACGACCCCCGGCATCCGCAACGGGTCCGGTTCCGGGTATCCCCACACACGCGTGGCCCAGGGGGCGCGTCATATACACTGCCTGCCTATATACACTGCATGTCTGATATCTCTGCAGATGGATTAGTCCTCAGAAGGACTGTTTGTTAAGATTGATATGTGTAATCTACGGTTTTTCTCCCTACACTACCTAATAACCAAACAAATCTCTCCCTGACGCAGCAGCAGCTCTCCCTACACTGTCTAATTCCGGAGTGACTGTGACGAGCACAGCGGCGCCAGGTCTGATATACACCTGATGATGCTGTGCGGCCAGCCAATCACTGTAATGCCCACAACCAACATTGCTACGGCATTACAGTGCATGGCAGGCAATCCCTGCATGTTCATTGGCTCTCTATAGAGCACCAAACATGCAGGGAGGGGACCCGAGTTCGCGCCCGAGCAACCTGGAAATACTTGGCGGGCGCCGAGCATCTCGAGCAGTGAGATGCTCGGGTGAGCACCGAGCAGTAGCGAGCATGCTCGCTCATCACTATTAAATAGTGTTGAGCCACCCCCGTAGTGTTCGAGTTCGGTTCGGTTCGTCGAACACCCGTGTGTTCGCCGAACTGTTCGTCGAACTGTTCGTCGAACACCTTCGAACACCGTTAAAACCAATGGCAGGCAAACAAAAACACATAGAAACACATAGAAAACACCTTCAAAGGTGTCCAAAAGCTGACAAACTGCTCAGAAGACATAACTAACACATGGAAAAGTGACAAGTACATATAGTCATGCGAAAATAAAAGAGGTGAAGGAGTAAAAGGAGGGGGAGACACAGATATAGGCATGTCATGCCCTTCTAAAATCCAAAAAGTGAGAAGCCGACACGGCCAGTCCGCTCCTGCCCGTGCCACCTCCGTGTCGCCGGGTTTGTGCCAGAGCCGCGGTGAACCCTGACGGCCAGCCCCCCTCTCCCAATACTGGTACCTGTCCGCTGGTGGGTCGAGCGAGCCCCCCTGTGGTGGAGGCAGCTCTAAGCTTTTTAATTTAAATTGTCTCTCTAATTTGAATGAATACACTTTAAATCCATTTACAAGGATCTATTGGAGGGCAAGTCTCATGCCAGCAGCCGCGGTAATTCCAGCTCCAGTAGCGTCCACTAAAGCTGCTGCAGTTAAAAAGCTTTTATAAGGATCGAGCTCGGCTGTCCACCGCAAGGCATCCTACTGCCAGTCCCAGCCCCTATGCCTTGGGGTGCCTCCTGATGCTCTTCACTAAGTATCCCATGGTCCCGAAGCATTTCCTTTGAAAAAATTAAGTGTCTAAACTACAGGTGGTTCAGCTTGCTTAACAGCCGGGATAATCCGCTCACTAGCAGACACTGCTACTAGGCACAAAGTATTTCCTGGGCTAGATGCAGTTAAAAATTTGTAATTAGATACTCTCGTTGGATGCTGAGAAAGCATTCCATAGAGTCTCCTGGCACGCCATATATGATTCTCTTAAAAAGCTTTGGGTAGGGGTCTAGGGGACCCTTTTATAGCCAAAATCACGGCCCTGTATCGCAATACGTCACCTAGGCTGAAGATAAATGGAACTGTAGCACCCTGAGGGCTCGGTTGCTACAGACGTATTGCACCTCACCCAGAGGTGTGATATCTCACTCTCAGGTAAGGATGGAGTGTGGATCAGGACCCGACACCTGCATGCATTACACCACATTGCCGTGGGGCAGGGCGACCAATATGCCCCTGAGATGGGCACGACAGTCCCTGTCCCTGGCTGGAGTGGGGGGAGGGAACACTGAGGAAGGGGAACCCTGCAGTGCAGGAGCAGGGAGGAAGCAGTTCCTGGGTGCATTGAGAAGGGAGTATAAAAGGTGGGCACCATCTTAGTTCAGTGCAGAGAAGTCTGAGCAGAAGTGGCAGGGAGCAGGGGCTCTGCATGAGCTCTGCTCCGGAGGCGGGCCTAGTAACAGAGGCCCAGGCCTGCAAGAGGGAGAAGGAAGGAAGAGGAGCGGAGAAGGCTCCAGGAACGAGGAATGAAGGGATCCCAGGGGTGCGGACGGGCGAGTCGCCACCGCACGCCCGAATCCACCTGCGTGGAGGGGTCAGGCCAAAGGGGGAGACCGGTCCCCGAACTAGTGGAGGCAGGAAACGACCCTCAGCTAGAAACCGGAGGCTCTGACATTTTATGTGGCGCAGCCCCTTGCTCCACCCGCTAGGAAGGCACCACATAGGGTCAGGGAAACTGGCGCCAAGTTTACCAAGAGGAGGCCCGAGGCAGCCGGACAGAAGTGTTGGTAAGAAAGGCCAGACAAAGGACACACAAAGGGGGTCCTGTGAAGTGCTCCAAAGTTATCTGGGAGTTGTCTGAGCCCCTCACCTGGTGAGCACAGTACGACGTGGGCAGCCGTTACCTGCAGACGTGGTCTGGATAATAAGAACTGTGAGTAAAGGCCCTGAACTGCATCACTGACTCCGTGTCGTTACTGCTGCTGCCCTGCACCATCACCCCCATCCTCCGCATACACTGCCCTGAGGCTATACTCCTCCCGTGGGGAGTTATGCTACGCTCTGCTGCACCCACAACACCAGCCTCAGTGGTCTGCCCTGTAGCGGCGGTTCACTCTGACCGCAATCCACGGGTGGCGTAGTCGGACATTTAAACATCAAAACCACATAAATAGTTCCGCCACTGGTTTGACCGCCCTGAGCCACGGAACTGGGTCGCCGCCACGAAGACTACAACCACCAGCATCCACCAAAAAGGGTCCGGCTCCGGGTGTCCCAAGGCCCAGGGGGTGCGTCAGAACATTTTCATCACCTTTCACAATCACCAATGGGACAAGGCAGTGATGTCCTCTGTCCCCTCTCTTATACATCCTAGTGACGGAGCACCTGCTCTCATCAATTCGCCATAACCCCAATATTAGGTGGATTGAGGTGGGAGGCACCGAGTACAAGTGCTCTCTATTTGCTGATGATGTCCTAGTATATATCACTCAATCACATATATCCATCCATGCTGTTATGGCTGAAATAGATCACTTTGTTACATGGTAAAATTTTAAAATCAATGCAGCGAAGTCTGAGGCCCTCGATGTCTCCCTCCCCAAATCCATATAGGATTCCATCCAGTCCAACTTTCCCTTTGCCTGGCCCTCACAGGGTATCAAATACTTAGGAATTCCTATTCATAGAGACCTCTCCCATCTATGTTATCTTAATTTTGGGCCCTTTATTGAACAACTCCATACAGACCACGGTTGGCAAGTTAGAACTGTAAGATTCACTACGTGAACCACTGGTGTTTTGTGGAAAAGCACATGTACACTGCGTTCCAAATTATTATACAAAAAGTGTTTAGGAGTGATAAGGGAAGAATTTGTTTGTTTGTCAGTTAAACTAATTGATGGTGATGTGTGTCAGGGCTCTTTATATCACTGTAAGCAATTGCAGACACCTGTGCTAATTAGTTTGGCAGGTGTGTCCAATGAAAGGCAAGACTACTTAAGAAGGCTCTCTCACATTATTAAGCAGCCTACATTTTCTGCCAAAATGGGAAAGAAAAAGGATGTGTCGGCTGCTAGGAAAGCAACAAATTGTGGAGTGTTTAGGTCAAGGCATGACTACAATCAACATTGTGCGATGATCAGGATGAAGTGTCTTGGCAATCAAGAAGTATGTAGCTGATTCACAGTACACACGTGTGCGTGCTGATAAGGGCAAATTGAGGACTCTTTCCTACAGGCAATTACGTCAGGTTGAAAGAGCAGCGGCAAAAAAGCCTTGTCATAGCAGCAGACAAGTTTTTGAAGCTGCTTGTGCCTCCAACGTCCCCCGAACAACAAGATGCAGGGTCCTTCAGAGGTTTGCAGCTGTGCATGCGCCATCCTGTCGACCTCCTCTATCCACTTCACACAAGCAGAAACGGCTCCAGTGGGCCAAACATTACATGAAGACTGATTTCAAAACTGTTTTGTTCACGGATGAGTGCCGTGCAGCGCTCGATGGTCCAGATGGATGGAGTGGAGGATGGCTGGTTGATGGACACCCCACGCAAACACGGCTACAGCGCCAACAAGGAGGAGGTGGAGTAATGTTTTGGGCTGGAATCATGGGGAGAGAGATTGTCGGCCCCTTTAGGATCCCTGAAGGCGCTAAAGATGAACTCCATAATGTATGTGGATTTTCTCAAACAGCACTTCCTGCCATGGTTCAAGAAGAAGAACCGTGTATTTCACAGCAAGATCATTTTTCTGCATGATAATGCACCATCTCATGCTGCACATAAAACATCTGCATCTCTGGCTGATATGGGCATAAAAGGGGACAAACTTATGGTGTGACCCCCATGCTCCCCTGACCTCTACCCCATTCAGAACCTTTGGAGCATCATTAAAAGGAGTGTCTATGATGGCGGGAGGCAGTTCACATCTAAGCAACAGCTCTGGGAGGGTATTCTGTCCTCATGCAAAACAATTGAAGCAGAAACCATCCAAAACCTGACAAATTCAATGGACGAGAGAGTTCAGAAGCTCCTTTCGAACAAGGGGTCCTATGTGAAAATGTAACATCACCTAGAATAAAGTTTTGAGTTGAAAACTGTTTGATTTCAGTTTCTAACAACCTGCTAATGCTTATAATTTCAAAAATGACCATTTTTTTGGTCTTTATTAAAATGAAAAGGTTGATCGAAAAGTTTGGGGGATCTAAGAGTGTGGCAACCCAGTAGTCATGATTACTTCGAATTCTGACAATATGAGGGTCATGCTGCAGGTAGTGCAGCAAGAAGGCACTTATGTGCCTTGCGCATCTCGGAGCCCCAAAATTATTTTCCGGGCTAGATGCAGCTAAAAATTATTTTTAATTTTAAATCTGGTGAAGCTTTAGTATAGATGGCCTAATAGGATCAGTGCTGCACACTGCTACAAAGCCCAAATTATTTTCCAGTCAAGATACAGATAAACATGATTAGTAATTTGAAAGCTTAAAACGGTTGGTAGGGTGATTTTAACCAATCATCAAGCTTTTACTCTCCCCAGGATGACACAGGGGTAGAAAAGTCGTTTCGAATCCATGATTTGTTCATCTTTATGAACGTGAGTCTGTCTACATTATCAGTGGAGAGCCGCGTGCGCTTATCTGTCAGCACACCACCAGCAGCGCTGAACACACGTTCAGACAGAACGCTGGCTGCGGGGCATGACAAGATCTCCAAGGCGTAAGTGGCTAGCTCCGGCCATTTATCCAGATTGGAAGCCCAAAAAGAGCAAGGGTCCAGTGACACAGTCGTGGCTTCAATGTTTACTTGGAGATACTCCTGTACCATCGTCTCTAGGCGTTGACTATGTGTCAGACTTCTTGTCTCCTGTGGCCTTGCAAAGGATGGGCTAAAAAAGTGGTGAAATGATTCCGCAAAATTGATGTTACCAGCAGATACTGTGGTTCTGTCACGGTTTGAGTGCTGAACACTTGACGGTCCCACGGTTGGCAAGTTGGAACTGTGAGATTCACTACGTGCACCACTGGTATTTTGTGGAAAAGCACATGTAAGATTCTGCAACAGTCTCTGCTGATACTCCTGCATGCGTGCATCCCTTTCTATGGCAGGAATAATTTCTGCAAATTTACTTTTGTACCGGGGATCTAACAGTGTGGCAACCCAGTAGTCAGGATTATTTCTAATTCTCACAATTCGAGGGTCATGTTGCAGGTAGTGCAGCAAGAAGGCACTCATGTGTGTTGCGCATCCAGGAGCACCAAGTCCCTGTTGTGTTGGTGGCGAGGTAACAATCATGCTTCCTTCCTCTGTCCTCTCCCCCCAACCTCGCACAACAGAAATGTGATCAAGGTCTCCCTCATCTGATGAGTCTTCCATCAGTTCGTCCTCCACTTCTTCCTGGGCTCCTGCACCTTCCTCACTAGTTTGGCTGCTACCATGCGCCCTGGTAAAACCATCTCCCCCACCCTCACATGCCTGCCGCCTTGGTGCTGCCGACCGTCTGGACCTTGCAGATGTTAGCCCTTCCGCATACAACTCCTCCTCCGCTACTTCCTCCACCTCCTCTTGTGCCACCACCTGACTCCAAATTCTGTTTAACATGTGCTCCAGCATGTAAATCACCGGAATAGTCATACTGATAATGGCATCGTCAGCACTAAACATCTTCGTCGCCATTTCAAAACTGTGCAGAAGGGTGCATAGGTCCCTGATCTGAGACCACTCCTCCAGTGTGATTTGCCCCACCTCTGAATCTCGTTGGCCCAGGCTATACGTCAGAACGTATTGCACCAGGGCTTGTCGGTGCTGCCACAGTCGCTGCAACATGTGCAGAGTTGAATTCCACCGGGTAGGCACATCGCATTTTAGCCGGTGAAGTGGCAGGCCCAACGACTTCTGTAGAGATGTAAGTCGCTGAGCTGCGGGATGCGAACGGCGGAAGTGAGCACACAGCGACCGTGCCCTCTGCAGAAGGCCATCTAGTCTGGGATAGTGGGCTAAAAATTGCTGGACAACCAGGTTCAACACGTGAGCCATACAAGGCACGTGTGTGACATTGCCCCGGCGAAGGGCCGCACCCAGGTTTGCAGCATTGTCGCACACGGCCTTCCCTGGTTTCAGGTCCAGTGGAGACAACCATTCATGAAATTGGTTCTCCAGAGCTGACCACAACTCCTCAGCTGTGTGACTCACATTTCCCAGACATTTCAATGTAAAAACCGCCTGATGACGTTGAGCCCTACTGCCAGCATAGTAAGGAGGTGTGCAGGATCCCTTCTGCGCAGTTAGAAAGCTTGTGGCATGACCAGACAGGCTTTGGGTGCAGGTGGAAGACCGAGAGGAGGTTGAGGAGGCAGAAGCAGTGGTGGAAAAATGACATAAAGAGGATTGACGCACAACTCGTGGGGACGGCAAGACTTGGACAGCAGCCCCTTGTCCTGCTGTCACCATAGTTACCCAGTGCCCAGTCAGCGACATGTAACGCCCCTGTCCATGTCTACTCGTCCAAGTGTCTGTGGTGAAATGCACCCTGTCACACACAGAGTTTCTCAAAGAAGCGGTGATGTTGTGTGCGACATGCTGGTGGAGCGCAGGCACACCTTTCTTTGAGAAGTAGTGCCGACTGGGCATCTGGTACTGGGGCACTGCGACGGACATAAGGTCTCGAAAATCCTCTGTGTCCACCAGGCGGAAAGGCAGCATTTCTGTAGCCAAGAGCTTGCAGATGGTGAAATTCAACCTCTTAGCTTTCTCATGGCTAGGAGGAAATGGTCTTTTACTTGTCCACATCTGAGGGACCGAGGGCTGGCTATTGTGCTTAGACGGGGTTGATAAGGGTGTCCCCGGCAAACTGCCGGTCTGTGAGGAAGATGCAGGCAGACATGTTAGGTTGCCTTGATCCAAAGGTGGTGCTATCGATGTCGGACAGCGCTCAAGACCAGCTGGTGTTACCACCTCCAAAGAAAATGATGACCTGCCAATCACGCTGGCTGTTGCGGGTAAAGAGGTGGCAGGTCTGCGCCCCAAAACAGGTGTGACTGCTGTCCCCCCAGTCACAGAGGATGAAGAGGCCGCGGATGCACAAGATATGGCAGACGGTGGTTGGCCCGGCCGGCTAGACCGCATTGTAGCACACTGAGCTTCCCACTGCAACTTATGCTTCATGTCCATGTGCCGGTTCATGCATGAAGTACTCAAACTATGTATTTTTTGGCCTCTACTTAGCTTTTGCTGACAAATGTTACAGATAACACGAGTTGGGTCATCTTTATCGATCTGAAAAAATGCCCAGGCTATGCAAGGCTTAGCACCCATGCGACCTGAAGAGCCACCACGACTTGTGGTGAGAGGCAGAGTTGTGTTTGAGGATGCAGTTGTTGACGTGCTTCCAGTACTACGTCTCTGTCCAGGAAGGCGCAACCTGACCTCGTCGTCACTAGCATCTTCCTCCACCTCCTCTGCTGACCTCATCTCTTGGCTGACTGTGGGTTGACAGTAAGTGGGATCTCCGACCTCATCATCATCACCCTGTGCGTTATCACACCCGTCGTCCTCAGAGCCAACCTGTTCCTGCCCTGACAAAAAACTAAAGTTGTCGCTCCAATCAGGTATTTGAGTCTTATCATCGTCTTCCTCATTGTCTCCACCAACAGGAGTTACAGTTTGGGAATGAGGGTCTACATTATGGTCAGAACCTTCTGCGTCTGGTCCTGGATCCGACTCATAAAGATTCTGGGCATCAGTGCAGATCATTTCCTCGTCTGGATTCACAGAAGCGCTGGAGTCGACCTCTGATTCCCAGGCTATAGTATGAGTAAACAGCTCTGCAGACTCAACCATCTGTTCTACCTCATACTCAGACGGGCAGCTGGAGATTTGGGAGCTGTGAGGAAGCAAGTGCGATTTGGGTGACACCTTTGAGGACTGGAGTATTTGTGATGTTGAAGTTGATGTGGAGGAGAGCCCACTTAAAGGAGCACTTGATATCCGTTGAAGCACCTGCTGTTTTTGTGCCTCATCTGGAATTTGTAGCGATTGGCGTGGCCGTAAGAAAGGGATCTTATCACATTGTCCGCTAAAAGAAGTAGACATTTTAGTTTGGCTGGAAGATGGTCTTTCTTCTGCACCTACCCCACGGACACAACCTTTTTTCCCCTTCCCAACACGCCTATTCCCCTTTCCACCAGCAGCAGGCCTTTTTCCACTCATTTTGGTGGTTAACTAATTCACAACTCTGGAGTTGTTTGCACAAAAAAACAATGGATGGTAACCGAGCAGAGCTGAGTGGCCAAACTGTGGTATTAGGCCAAAACTATTGGCTGGGTTAGATGCAGAAAAAAATTATTTTTAATTTGCAACCTGATGGAGGTCAGTATAGATGGACTAATAGACCAAGTCCCACACACCGCTAGAAGCCCAAATATTTTTTCAGAGCTAGATGCAGAAAAAAATTATTTTTAATTTGCAACCTGATGGAGGTCAGTATAGATGGACTAATAGACCAAGTCCCACACACCGCTAGAAGCCCAAATATTTTTTCAGAGCTAGATGCAGAAAAAAATTATATTCAATTTGCAACCTGCTGGAGGTCAGTATAGAAGGACTAATAGAACAAGTCCCACACACTGCTAGAAGCCCAAATATTTTTTCAGAGCTAAATGAAGAAAAAAATTATTTTTAATTTGCAACCTGATGGAGGTCAGTATAGATGGACTAATAGACCAAGTCCCACACACCGCTAGAAGCCCAAATATTTTTTCAGAGCTAGATGCAGAAATTTTTTTTATTCAATTTGCAACCTGATGGAGGTCAGTATAGATGGACTAATAGACCAAGTCCCACACACTGCTAGAAGCCCAAATATTTTTTCAGAGCTAGATGCAGAAAAAAATTATTTTTAATTTGCAACCTGATGGAGGTCAGTATAGATGGACTAATAGACCAAGTCCCACACACTGCTAGAAGCCCAAATATTTTTTCAGAGCTAGATGCAGAAAAAAATTATTTTTAATTTGCAACCTGATGGAGGTCAGTATAGATGGACTAATAGAACAAGTCCCACACGCTGCTAGAAGCCCAAATATTTTTTCAGAGATAAATGAAGAAAAAAATTATTTTTAATTTGCAACCTGATGGAGGTCAGTATAGATGGACTAATAGACCAAGTCCCACACACCGCTAGAAGCCCAAATATTTTTTCAGAGCTAGATGCAGAAAAAAATTATTTTTAATTTGCAACCTGATGGAGGTCAGTATAGATGGACTAATAGACCAAGTCCCACACACTGCTAGAAGCCCAAATATTTTTTCAGAGCTAGATGCAGAAAAAAATTATTTTTAATTTGCAACCTGATGGAGGTCAGTATAGATGGACTAATAGACCAAGTCCCACACACCGCTAGAAGCCCAAATATTTTTTCAGAGCTAGATGCAGAAAAAAATTATTTTTAATTTGCAACCTGATGGAGGTCAGTATAGATGGACTAATAGACCAAGTCCCACACACTGCTAGAAGCCCAAATATTTTTTCAGAGCTAGATGCAGAAAAAAATTATTTTTAATTTGCAACCTGATGGAGGTCAGTATAGATGGACTAATAGACCAAGTCCCACACACTGCTAGAAGCCCAAATATTTTTTCAGAGCTAGATGCAGAAAAAAATTATTTTTAATTTGCAACCTGATGGAGGTCAGTATAGATGGACTAATAGACCAAGTCCCACACACCGCTAGAAGCCCAAATATTTTTTCAGAGCTAGATGCAGAAAAAAATTATTTTTAATTTGCAACCTGATGGAGGTCAGTATAGATGGACTAATAGACCAAGTCCCACACACCGCTAGAAGCCCAAATATTTTTTCAGAGCTAGATGCAGAAAAAAATTATATTCAGTTTGCAACCTGATGGAGGTCAGTATAGATGGACTAATAGAATGATGCTATGCCCAAAAGATTTTACTTCACTAGGTGCAGTAAAAAAATTAGTATTCTATACACAGGTGGTATATCTTGCAACACAGATAGGCTACTCCACTGACTAACACACTCTGCAATAGGCCAAAAAGGATTAGCTTTGCTAGATTCAGCCAAATGCTGTGAAAAAAACTTGCACAGCACTGGCACAGACCTGCCTGGCAAAAACTGATAGGAACTCATGTAACCTAGTCCTGAAAAGGACTCCAATTACAATTAGTCTTTACTCCCACAACCTATCTATTTAAGAGCACAGACCTCCCTGATAAAAGTCGTAGGAAATGCTGTAACCTAGTCCTTAAAAGGACTGCAATCACAACTATTCCCTACTCCCAAGCTATCTGTAGATTTCAGAGAAAATTGGCTTGAAATTAACAAGGTATAGCGCACACAGCAACAGCGGTGCCGTCTAACACGCAGCTGCAGCAGTGAGAAAATGGTGGCGACGGGGAAAATGGCTTGGTCTTATAGGGCAAGGACATGTGACATACACTGCCAATCACACATGCCCTTGCTTGTGTGAAAAAAAGCACTTCGCTCCGTGTGTGTGCTGCTGATAGGCTGACAGATTGCACCTCCCCACTGCAAATGCGGGAAAGAGAAAAAAAAATGGAGATCTTCATTGTTCCTGCAGAGATCCATCCCCTGCCCCTCCCCCCGCCCCGCTGTACACTCAAACTGCGTATTAACATTAATTTTCATCATTACTGAGAAAAAATCCAGTTATGATTTTGGTGCACGAACAGTTATCGAACATAACCTCGAACAGCCAAATTTTTCTCAAATCGTTCGTGTTCGCCGAACGGCTCGAACACCGCCCAAAACAGCTCGAATTTGAGATTGGCGAACAGTTCGAGTAGAACAACGCTCATCTCTACTATTAAAGACCACAATACAATGCAGTCGATGCATATTCCACAATACAATGGAGCAATATAGCTCCAAAACTGGATGTGATAACCTAAAATAAAGATAAAACCAAAAACAGAATTATTTATTTTTAAAAGTTTGACATATACCGGATACGGTACTTTTAGAGAATGGGATAAAACCCGACCATCTTCTCTGTTTCCAGAGATGACGATGTCTTTGCTTACAGATAATCTTGTATCCTATCAGACGTAAGTAAGAACCATTTGTCTGCAGATACATCATTAGCTTTCCTATGTTCTGTGATTGAAATGTAATTACAGGGTTGTTAGTCGAGAAGCTGAAATAGTCAATAACTAGAGAGGTGTTTTTTTTTTTGTTTTTTTTTAGTGAAGTGGATGGATGATTATCCACTAATTAACCCTTTACTCAAACAAAAAAAAACTGTTTAAAGTTTAGTCTCCAATTAGTTGTGTTCAGAAGCTGGTTTGGAAATCTCGGGGAAAATCTGCAGAATAAACCAGTTGCTAACCTTCAGTTAGAAACCAAATATTTCCAACTCCTAATTACTGTCGTGTGCTAGTTTTACATGTCGTTATTAGTGATGGGTGAGCACTAAAATGCTCGGGTACTCGTTGCTCGGGTCGAGCACATTGGAATACTCGGGTGCTCGACCCGAGCAACGAGCCCAAAGTAAGTCTATGGGAAATTCGAGCATTTTTCAGGCGGCTCCCCCCGGCGGTCTGCAGAGGGCCTACAAATTGCCCAAATCGATGGGAACAGTGCTCAAATGACATGGGAACAGCATGGGGACGACCCCTAGAAGCATTTCTGACTCCCAGGTAACTTCTGTCAACAACGTTGTCAGAGTATAACGCCACTTTTACAGACTCACAATAAAACATACAAAAACTAAACCAAAATGGATTTTCCTGGGAAATGTGTTAAGGAACATCCTTTCCAGGGTAATGACTTGTATATAAGGCAAAATAAATAACCAAAACCAAAAATACTCCTCCACACCTTGGGCTATGTTCACACTTAGCGCTTTTGATGCATTTTTGCACTTTTGCATTGCTTTCAACCGTGACAAATGCATTCACCAGGAAATGTCATTTTAACATTTTACAACCTTATCTGGCCATGTGGTGTGTGGGATATCATCAGACACATCGTGTTTCATTTATGAAGGAGGAACTCTGAAAGTCACAAAGCCTATTTTTATAGGGCAATCAGGAGGCCCTTACTGTTCTTAAAGGGCCAGCAGTCGGCCCTCACTATTTTTAGAAAGCCATCAGCCGACTATGTTTTATTGTTCCCATTACTAAAGAGTGGGTCTCCTATACTGTTACTGCGTATGCAGTGAGTGGCAGGGCTGCCCAAAATTTGGACGCACCCCAATACCACTTGAAGAGACTTAGAGGAGGGCCTCCTGAAAACAATGTTCCCATTATTAGGAAGTAGGTCTCCCATTGTGTTTGCCTATGCAGTGAATGCAAGGGTTGCCAAAAATTTGGAGGCACTCCAATGCCCCTTGGAAGAGACGTGGAGGTCAGAGGACCTTCTGAAAAACAATTGTTCCCATTATTAGGAAGTGGGTCTCCCATTGTGTTTGCCTATGCAGTGAATGCAAGGGCTGCCAAAAATTGGTAGGCACTCCAATGCCCCTTGGAAGAGACGTGGAGGTCAGAGGACCTTCTGAAAAACAATTGTTCCCATTATTAGGAAGTGGGTCTCCCATTGTGTTTGCCTATGCAGTGAATGCAAGGGCTGTCAAAAATTGGTAGGCACTCCAATGCCCCTTGGAAGAGACGTGGAAGAAGGCCTCATAAAAAAATGTTCTCATTAGAAAGGAGCAGGTCTCCTATACTTGTAATGCCCATGCACTGAGTGTATGGGCTGACAAACATTTACCCATGGGGGGTATACATGAACAAACTGTATACATTTTTTTTTTTTACGGGCATCATAAACACTAGTGATGAGCGAGCACTAAAATGCTCAGGTACTCGTTGCTCAGGTTGAGCAAATTGGAATACTCGGGTGCTCGACCCGAGTAACGAGCCCAATGTAAGTCTATGGGAAATTCGAGCATTTTTCAGGCGGCTCCCCCCGGCAGTCTGCAGAGTTCCTAAAATTTGCCCAAATCGATGGGAACAGTGCTCAAATGACATGGAAACAGCATGGGGAAGACCCCTGGAAGCATTTATGACTCCCAGGTCACTGCTGTCAACAACGTTATCAGAGTATTACACCACTTTTATGGACTCCCAGGTAACTGCCTAGAAGTGTGCCCATCATAAGTGATCCTTGGCGCATGCGAAGATGCCTCCCGCTATGCACCTGTCGTTGCAGACTTGCAACAATCACAGTCCACGTCCTTGTCCCAGTGCAGCGTTCAGTTGTCCCTACCCCATTCCTTGGAATGCAAGCGCAAGTATGCAGCCAGCCACCCACCCACCCACAGGCTGCAATACTATACTGCCAAATTTTTGACAGCTGCTTACACTTGAAATGTGGCCTTTTAGGCTCTTGGAGGTGAAAGCTATCCATAATCTTATGGCGGCGGCGATCGGGAATCCATACTCGGTCCCCAGCCGCCACTATTTGTCCCGGTGTCGTCTCCGCCTTCAACAAGCACGGGTCCCACAACATTACCCGTGCCCTCCCCAGTGTACTTACTGGGAAAGACTGCCTAACCACAAAAACGTGGACAGGTGAATGTGGCCAGGGACGGTACGAAGCCAGTCCACAGCTTTTTTTGCTGAGTTGTATTTCACCACAGCCATATTCTTTAGCTTGGTGAAAGGACTTGGGAAACCATATCTACCCAGCTGTCATTTCTCCCAGGAAGTCCTCTAAAGCTGCTTTCACTTGAAATGTGGCCTTTTAGGATCGTGGAGGTGGAAGCTTTTCATAACCTCATGCCGGCGGCGGCCGGGTGTCCATACTCGGTCCCCAGCCGCCACTATTTCTCCCGGTATTGTCTCCGCCTTCCACAAGCACAGGTCCCACAACATTACCCGTGCCCTTCCCAGTGCACTTACTGGGAAGGACCGCCTAACCACAAACACGTGGACAGGTGAATGTGGCCAGGGATGGTACAGAGCCAGTCCACAGCTTTTTTTGCTGAGAGTTGTATTTCACCACAGCCATATTCTTTAGCTTGGTGAAAGGGCTGGCATAGAGGGAAACCGTATCTACTCTGGGTGTCATTTCTCCCAGGAAGTCCTCTAATGCGGCTTGTTGCAGAAGCAATGGCAGCCCGTCCAACATCAACTCACACTTGTCAGTGGTGCTTTGACACACAAACATCTTTCTTTGTGTATTTAATTTCATGACTACAGAGTTGGGCAATGGCCTGATCTGCAATGCGGTTTGAGAAATAACATGCATAAGCATGATCAACATTACAAAAGCAGCCATAGAGTGTCTGGGAACCTTCCCCCCACACTTTTCTTAGCCATGGCTGATTCTCGGCAGGGTTGGACGGACCCACCAGAAAACCGGAGACTCCTCCGGTGGGCCCTGGCTTCTCCTTCAGGAGAGTTCATAGTGCCAAGGTGAGGCCATGATGATGATAGAGGCCACCATCTGCTTAGTTTTCTGTTACTTGGAATGCAAGCGCAAGTATGCAGCCAGCCACCCACCCACCCACAGGCTGCAATACTAAACTGCCAGATTTCTGGGCAGCTGCTTGCACTTGAAATGGGGCCTTTTAGGATCATGGAGGTGGAAGCTTTTCACAGCCTCATGCCGGCGGCGGCCGGGTATCAATACTCGATCCCCAGCCGCCACTATTTCTCCCAG
The DNA here is from genome assembly GCF_046119375.1 of Phyllobates terribilis. Taxonomy (NCBI): domain Eukaryota; kingdom Metazoa; phylum Chordata; class Amphibia; order Anura; family Dendrobatidae; genus Phyllobates; species Phyllobates terribilis. The sequence goes on from NW_027362767.1 coordinate 380,212,667, forward strand.
CATCGTGTCCGCCTTCCACAAGCACGGGTCCCACAACATTACCCGTGCCCTCCCCAGTGCACTTACTGGGAAGGACCGCCTAACCAAAAACACGTGGTCAAGTGAATGTGGCCAGGGACGGTACGGAGCCAGTCCACAGCTTTTTTTGCTGAGATGTATTTCACCACAGACATATTCTTTAGCTTGGTGTAAGGACTTGGGAAACCATATCTACTCTAGCTGTGATTTCTCCCAGGAAGTCCTCAAAAGCTGCTTTCACTTGAAATGTGGCCTTTTAGGCTCGTGGAGGCAGAAGCTTTTCACAACCTCATGCCTCATGGATCGTGTCCATACTCGGTCCCCAGCCGTCATTATTTCTCCCGGTGTTGTCTCTACCTTCTACAAGCGCAGGTCCCTGAACATTACTGCTGGTACTTTTCTGTGGGAAGCCGTCACTATTTCTCCCGGTGTTGTCTCTGCCTTCTACAAGCGTGGGTCCCTAAACATTACTGCTGGTATTTTTCTGTGGGAATTTGCTTGCCTCCTACCAGCCTGGAATATTTCCAGTAAACTATGGTACGACGCCATGGTATTAGCACTGCCCCCAGTACCAGTAGCGAAGCCATCCCCAATTTCCTTCTCAGGAATTTTATTTGGTAGACTGAGTGGCTGCCCAAATGCATTAGTTTCTCACAAAGGAGCTGAAGATAGAGTGGCAGTAGGTGCAAGTTTCCCCAGCCTATTAGATATTAGAGGGTGAACTGCAGCACATTGGATCAGTGGTTAGCACTTAAGCCTTGCAGCGCTGGGATCCTGGGTTCAAATCCCAGCAAGGACAACATCTGCAAGGGCTTTGTATGTTCTCCCCATGTTTGCATGGGTTTCCACCTCAGTAAAAAAGCAGCCAAAGAGTGTCCGGGAACCTTCCCACACACTTTTCTTAGCCAGGACTGCTTCTCGGCAGGGTTAGACGGTCCCACCAGAGAATCCTCTGGTGTGCCCTGGCTTCTAGATCAGGAGAGTTCATGATAGCGCCAACTTTGTAGCTGCTGTTTTTCAATCTGAATCAGCTTCTCAGTGGGAGTTGAATTTCACCACAGCCAAATTCTTTAGCTCAGTGAAAGGACTGGCATAGAGGGAAACCGTATCTACTCCGGCTGTCATTTCTCCGTCACCACGTTCCGCCCATTGTCACACACGAACATGCCTGGCTGCATGTTCAGCGGTGAGAGACACAGATCAGGCTGCTGTGTTACAGTTTTCAACAACTCTGCAGCGCTGGGCGGTTTGTCACCTAAGAATTAAGCATGTTATCTTCAGCACAGCCTGTTGCCACTTGGCAAAGGCAGTGCTGCAGTGCTGTCAGCTTGTGACTGATGTAGTCATTTCGGAGATGGAGGAGGAGGTGCAGGAGCTGAACAATGTGATTACATTGAGGTTACATTGTCGACTCTGTTTTTTATACTAAAGAAAGATCCTACTGTTTTTTGTTTTTTTTTACGCTATTTTTTAAGACAAATGCCTTCACCAGGAAATGTCTTTTTAACATTTTACAACCCTATCTGGCAATGTGGTGTGTGACACATCATCAGACACATCCTGTTTCATTTATGATGGAGGGACTCTGAAAGTCACAAAGCCTATTTTTATAAGGCCATCAGGCGGCCCTTACTATTATTAAAAGGCCAGCAGTCGGCCCTCGCTATTGTTAGAGAGCCATCAGCCGGCTATGCTTTGTTGTTCCCATTATTAACGAGTGGGTCTCCTACACTGTTATTGCATATGCAGTGACTGCAAGGGCTGCCAAAAATTCGGACGCAACCCAATACCCCTTTGAAGAGACATAGAGGAGGGTCTCAGTAAAAAAAATGTTCCCATTATAAAGGAGCGGGTCGCCTATAGTGGTAATGCCCATGCTGTGACTGCAAGGGCTGCCAAAATTTGGGAAAAACGCCACTAACAATTTAAAGACACATAGAGCAGGGCCACAGTAACGAGTACGACATGTTCCTATTAGAAAGGGGAGGGTCTGCTATACAGTTATAGGGTATGCAGTGAATCCAACAGCTGACCAATTTTAGGAAAAACCCCACTTAGAATTTAAAGACACATAGAGCAGGGCCACAGTAACGACAAATTCACATTAGAAAAGAGAGAGTCTGCTATACAGTTATAGGGTATGCAGTGAGTCCAACGGCTGACCAAATTTAGGAAAAACCTCACTAAGAATTTAAAGACACATAGAGCAGGGCCACAGTAATGATAAATTCCCATTAGAAATGAGAGAGTCTGCTATACAGTTATAGGGTATGCAGTGAGTCCAACGGCTGACCAAATTTACGAAAAACCCTACTAAGAATTTAAAGACACATAGAGCAGGGCCACAGTAATGACATGTTCCCATTAGAAAGGAGAGAGTCTGCTATACAGTTATAGGGTATGCAGTGAGTTCAACGGCTGACCAAATTTAGGAAAAACCCCACTAAGAATTTAAAGACACATAGAGCAGGGCCACAGTAACGACAAATTCCCATTAGAAAGGAGAGGTTCTCACACAGTGTTGGGCTAAAAGGCAACATTTCGAGCGCAAGCAGCCGTGAAATGTGGGAATTTAGTAGTGTGGCCTGTGGGGCGTTGGCTGCGTATTTGCGCTTGCGTTCCAAGGACTGAGGTATGGACAACAGAACCTAACAGTTGTACTGGCAACTTCCTTCGTGTTGGTGTTACTGGGAATGGTTGCCTGCCATCTGTCTGGGGCCAGCACACTGCTTCTTCCTGCCTGTTCGGGTGCTCTGCCTCCCTCCCACTGTGTGCTGCTGTTCTCGCTCTGCATGTCCTCCTGCCAGGTTGGGTCAGTTACTACACTGCTCAAAGAAATAAAGGGAACACTTAAACAACAGAATATAACTACAAGTAAATCAAACTTCTGTGAAATCAAACTGTCCACTTAGGAAGCAACACTGATTGACAATCAATTTCACATGCTGTTGTGCAAATGGAATAGACAATAGATGGAAATTATTGGCAATTATCAAGACACACTCAATAAAAGAGTGCTTCTGCTGGTGGGGATCACAGACCACATCTCAGTACCAATGCTTTCTGGCTGATGTTTTGGTCACTTTTGAATGTTAGTTGTGCTTTCACACTCGTGGTAGCATGAGACGGACTCTACAACCCACAGAAGTTGCTCAGGTAGTGCAGCTCATCCAGGATGGCACATCAATGCGAGCTGTGGCAAGAAGGTCTGTGTCTGTTAGCGTAGTGTCCAGAGGCTCGAGGTGCTACGAGGAGACAGGCCAGTACACCAGGAGACATGGAGGGGTTTGTAGGAGGGGAACAACCCAGCAGCAGGACCACTACCTCTGCCTTTGTGCAAGGAGGAACAGGAGGAGCACTGCCAGAGCCCTGCAAAATGACCTACAGCAGGCTACAAATGTGCATGTGTCTGCACAAACGGTTAGAAACCGACTCCATGAGGGTGGTATGGGGGCCCGACGTTCATAGATTGGGGTTGTGCTCACAGTCCAACACCGTGCAGGATGCTTGGCATTTGCCACAGAACACCAGGATTGGCAAAGTAACCACTGGCACCCTGTGCTCTTCACAGATGAAAGCAGGTTCACACTAAGCACATGTGACAGACGTGACAGAGTCTGGAGACACCGTGGAGAGCGATTTGCTGCCTGCAACATCCTTCAGCATGACCGGTTTGGCAGTGGGTCAGTAATGGTGTGGGGTGGCATTTCTTTCGAGGGTCGCACAGCCCTCCATGTGCTCACCAGAGGTAGCCTGACTGCCATTAAGTACCGAGATGAGATCCTCAGACCCCTTGTGAGACCATATGCTGCTGCGGTTGGCCCTGGGTTCCTCCTAATGCAGGACAATGCCAGACCTCATGTGGCTGGAGTGTGTCAGCAGTTCCTGCAAGATGAAGGCATTGAAGCTATGGACTGGCCCGCCCGTTCCCCAGACCTGAATCCGATTGAGCACATCTGGGACATCATGTCTCGCTCCATCCACCAATGTCACGTTGCACCACAGACTGTCCAGGAGTTGGCGGATGCTTTAGTCCAGGTCTGGGAGGAGATCCCACAGGAGACCATCTGCAACCTCATCAGGAGCATGCCCATGCGTTGTAGGGAGGTCATACAGGCACGTGGAGGCCACACACAACACTGAGCCTCATTCTGACTTGTTTTAAGGACATTACATCAAAGTTGGATCAGCCTGTAGTGTGTTTTTCCACTTTAATTTTGGCGGTGACTCCAAATCCAGGCCTCCATTGGTTAATAAATATGATTTCCATTGATGATTTTTGTGTGATTTTGTTGTCAGCACATTCAACAGAACAAAGTTTTCAATGAGAATATTTCATTCATTCAGATCTAGGATGTGTTATTTGAGTGTTCCCTTCATTTTTTTTAAGCAGTATATATCATCCACCACCTCATCTGCCACTTCCGCACCCTGGTACTCCTCCAGACTTTCTGGTAATTGTGTCTCATCATAGTTCACCTCTTCTGACACTTTCCCACCGTCGCCTTCGTGTGACCGTGGCTGCTCAAATATTTGGGCATCGCTACATGCGATCTTCTCTTGCCCCGCTTCAAGTAGACCGGGCGAGAGGCCAAAATCTATACATCGAAAAGTGAACAGCTCTTCGGAGTGTCCAAATGTGGGATCAATTGTCTCCGGGAACTCAGCATGGTGGAAGGAAGGAGGATCAGGGTGAGGAATATGCGGTCCAGACTCATGGCTACTGAGACTTGACCGTGTGGAAGTCAGGGCAGTGGAGGTGGTGGTGGTGGCTAAGTGACTGGAAGCATTATCCACTATCCAACCAACAACCTTTTGACACTGCTCTGGGTTCAATAGTGGTGTGCTGCGGTCCCCTAGGAATTGGGACAGGAACGTCCGGCGAGAAGATGTGGGTGTTTGTTGTGGCACAATTTCAGCTTGCCTCTGCATGCACCATCACCATCACGTCCAGTTTCCCATCCCTTGCCACTCGCCTTGCCCATTTTAAATGGAGGACAATATCTTCCACGCTCACTGCAAATGGCTGAATTTGGAGCAAAGTTATATGTAATCCGTGTGATGGAGAAACCCCAGTTTTAAATACCTGGCCGGTAGGTAACTATTTTGAACAGCAAACCGATTCCAAAAACTTTGCTGACACACTGAAAAAAAATTTGAATGGAGGCCAAAAATAGCAGTATTTTCAGCGCAATTATATGTGATCCGTGTGACGGACAAACCACAGTTTTACATAGCTGGATTTTTAGCGCTGTAATATGGAAAGGACCTGGCTGTATGGCTGTATTCTGCAGTGCCAACAAGCAAATGGCACAGAAAAACGATGTTCTCTGGATTGCTTTTTAAGCAAATAATGAGGATTAAGATCCATAAAAAATTATTCCTGGCCCCTAAGACCTGGGCCTTTGTCTAGAAATATCTAACAGCAGCAGAAGGCAGAATTGGAATGGAGCCTCTTGTGCTATATGCACTGCAGTCTGCTATATACACTGCCTGCCTATATACACTGTCTCTCTGCAGATGGATTAGTCCCCAGAAGGACTGTTTGTTGAGATGGATACTGTATGTGTAATGTACGGTTTTTCTCCCTACACTACCTAATACACAAGCAAATCTCTCCCTACACTGCCTGATTCCGGAGTGACTGTGACGAGCATGGTGGCTCCAGGTCTGATATAGACCTGATGATGCTGTGCGGCCAGCCAATCACTGTAATGCCACAACCAACATGGCTGCGGCATTACAGTGAGTGTCAGGCAATTCCTGCATGTTGATTGGCGCTCTATAGAGCGCCAAACATGCAGGGAGGGGACCCGAGCATCCGCCCGAGCATCTCGCAAGTACTCGTCGAGCTCTGAGCATCTCGAGTACTGAGATGCTCGGGCGAGTGCCGAGTACTTGCGAGTATGCTCGCTCATCACTAGTCGTCATGAGTAAATGGATCCTTGTAACAAAGGAGATTAAAGTAGCCAGTGATATAGGTAATCAGTGTAACCAAAATACTCCAACACAGACTCAACTAAGGCGCCCCATACTCAACCCGGTCGTTGGGCCAGCAGCAATCTCTGCCGACTCATCCATACTCAGAAGCGCTCGTTTTGCTGTGTGCTCCTGTGTCCTCTATGGGAGACGCTGCCAAACTTCTAAGGTGGCGACTTATGTCATTGAGAACAAAAGGATAGGTAGTCCAAAATCGAAAAATGTCAGATTATAATTTCACCTGACATCAACTGTCAGCCGAGCTGTGTGATATCACCAATATTTAATATGTATGGGGGCCTTTACTATGCTGGGATTGAATAAAGTGGTTGGAATATCATTGAGCATCAAGGAATCCCCCATTGTAAAATATACACCTACCGTAAGGTTGCATTCAGACAAGCGCTTGAAAAATTATCCGCTTTTACAGCAGCATTAACATCCAAATGCCATTCATATATCCTTTTTATACAATATCAAATATAGTTTCCTATTTAAACAACTTGTGGCGATTTTCATATTGCCCACACCTGTTACTTGCCACAGGTGAGTTTGAATGAGCATCACATGCTTAAAACAAAGTTGTTTACCCACAATTTTGGAAAGGTTTCAAATATTTTTGGGGTTGTGTGTGAAATTATGTCCAATTTGCCTTTTTTTCTCTGTTTTTGTTTGTTGTTCCAATAAACAAAGGAAATAAATATGTGCATAAAAAAATGTGTAATTGCAATAATTTTCTGGGAGAAATATTTCATTTTCTGGAACAATTTCAAGGGTGCCAACACTTTCGGCCATTACTGTAGCTAGTGGTTTTATGCTGATGTTGTCATTGAGTTTTTGATAGTTTCATTATCAGGGTCCCCTCGGTGATTCTTTGGGACAGTATAGGGCTTACTATGGCCAGTCATCAGTATAGGGCTTATCAGGGCCAGTCATCAGTATGGGGCTTATCAGGGCCAGTCATCAGCATAGGGTTTACCAGGGCCAGTCATTGAGTGTTGGCGCCATCTTCGTTGTCAGGGTATCAACTTCCGTGGTTAGGTGGAGGATAATTAGTTGACTGCCCAGTATGAATCCTTTAATTCGCTTGTGATGGTGGCAATGAGACTGTTCCTTTAACGCGGATCACCAGGATGAAACTGTACTGTATACTAAGCGCACACTATTTCCAGATCGGAATGACCGGAGTCACTTGTCATACCAGGGAGCCCAGGCAGACAGAAAAGTTCCAGTCATTTCCATTAATCCTACTAAACTGTGTACTCATTCATCACTAAAAAAGATTATAAGAGCTTGCAGAGAGACTGCAGGCATAAAGGGTAAATGGTGCAACGCTCCCCTGAGTGCCGGCATTGGTTCAGCACCAATGTCCTTGTCTGTATTTCTTCTTGGTTAAGAAATCTAAAATCCAGAATGTGAGTTTCATGATCGATTGCAGGTTTGGTGCATTGTGCTTTTGGCTTTCTGCCACCTGTACAAACTCGCAGCTTATTATGGACACAGTATTTTTTATTTTGCTCTAACAAGGCCGAAAGTCGGAGACAGCGAGAGAAAGCTCCAGTCAATTCTGGGAGATATCAAGAGAAGAACAGGAGCTGCAGACATTAAACTGTGATTGTGATTATGGGAAACTCGCCTGATCCGCCAGTGAGACATAAATTATATGTCTGGTAGCAGCCATTAGCAGACTTAATATTATGGGATGTATTCCTTATAAAGTCTTTGTGATATTTTTCGTTACAGGTCCCCAAACTCATCCAAGGTACACTGGCGCAGTCCATTTGGTACAAATATAGACTTTTAAATTCGTTGTCTTATGCACTAATTTTATTTTACGGCAAGGACGTTTTCCACATAAAAAACAAAAAGGCATTCACACCTTCCGTCGCCTCCATGGATCTAGTCTTGGCAGCCCCGAAGGTCTGAGCAGGTTCCATAAGGACTGCTGAAACTGGTGATTGGCTACAACAGTCAGGTGACTAGGAGAGCTTGTCATCCAGAGAAGCATCAGATGAGGATGATGCCCTCTTCTAGTCAGTGGCCCAGCCAACCTCCATACGTCATGACATTGCTTCCAGAGCTGGTGCAAACCACTACATCCATGATGATGATAGTGTCACTGTGTGTCAGGTGTGATTTCTGGATCCAGCTGTAAAAGGTCATTGCGCTTGGCCCTGAAGGGACCTTCTTGACCTTTTCATCTCTGCAGTTTAGTGATATCCTTCACCCTCTAGCAGTGACCTCCACCTTCTGCTGCTAATTGACACAGCCTTGCTGGATGTTTAAATACCTTTAGTCTCTCCAGAGAGTTGTCGGTGATAGCACTATTTTCCTCTGTCCAGGCTTGAAGTACTAGTAGTCGGCTAGTGTCCTCTTGGAGTTTCCTTGGAGGATAGTTGGCGAGATCTCTCTGGTGTCTTCTCAAGCTAAGTGTATTCCCTTGTCTGTTTACTTGTTTGTCTTTAGTTGTAGTGGGGGCGGACTAGTGCTCACCCCGTCCCCTCCCTATCTACGGCCTATCGGTAGGGCAGTCAGGGATTAGAGTTCCTGCTCAGCGATAGGTGCGGAACCTATTTAGGGACAAGAGGGGAGTCACGGTGACTGTCAGATCTGCCTAGGGGTCTCCACTCCACCTTTTCCTAGTATTTGGGCTTCCTCCCCCTCTTCCCATCGTTGTGCACTTAGTCTTTCCCTCACCTTGTGTGACAGACAATATTAGTAGATCTCCATTTTGAAAATATCCATGCCCAGAAAGAAAAATTTCTGATTCAGCAAAACCACATTAATCGATATCTGTTTGTGGCTTATAAAGTCTTTAGAAAGTGTACAGTGTTTCATTGGAGTGCAGATTTCTTCTCCATGATTGGCTGTTCTAGATCTACCCATGCCATCCGGGAAAACTCATCCAGTCATAGTATCCTATGCACATACAGGCTGGATAGGTAAGGAGTTATGAAGGAGACCACGAGGGAAAACCATAAAAAATGAGCACTCACCAGATAGAGACTTCCACAAGAGACATTCCTATAGAAGACTTTGTCTATCTTGTGTTCAACTTTTACTTGAGATCTTCTGGCCTACTGACTGACCCCAGCCTTAACTAACCGTTTTAACGTGTTGATCCTATTCTTGCTTTCTGTTCGCTCTAAACACTGCGGTCTTTCCTACACAGCACTTGATATTGCAGAATCCATTTTATTGATCCATTTTATTAATATTTTCCTCATAGATTGAAGTCTATAAAACTAGATGAAACATACCATGGACAAAGCATCGACAGCTTCACATAGGCTCCTTTTGCAAGCCCCGATTAAAAAATTCCTCCTACTCGCAGGCCTTATATGGAATCTGTCCCCATTGTTGTTGCTGCCCCATCTGAAAGCGGCTTGATGTAGGGACAGAGACCCGATCCAGCGATGTGTCACTTACTGTGCTGCTTGCTGCAATTTTTATAAAGCTTTCTCTGCTGCAGATATACCAGTGCTCTGAATGCTGAGTTCTGTATAATCCCGTCCACACCACTGATTGGTGGCTTTCTGTGAACATTGTGCATAGGCAGAAAGCAGCCAATCAGTGGTTGGGGTGGGCTTATACAGAGCTCATGAATATAGAGGACTACCTGGTAGCAGGTTTACTAGTCCTCTAGTGATAATCTTCTGCTGACAAAACTGCGATTTTAACAAAACTACAGCAAGAAGCCCAGTAGGTGATATCTTTGGAATCAGAGTCTCTGTCCCTATATTACGCTGCTCTCAGATAAGGTGGCAAAAGCCTGGTGACAGATTCCATTTAAGTGTTCCCAATATATTCATTGCCACTGCATCAGGAATTGTTTTTGGTTTTCAAATTGAGGATATTCTCAAATCATGAGCTGTTGGTTATTGTTGAAGATAGAGCTATGATGCACTGATTCTTGGATAACATTGACTAGTGGGTTACAACCCACCAGGCAAAGAACTAAGTAAAAAGTTAGAAGTTAGAAGCTCTAGGACAGTGTTATCACTTCTGATAAATTAGCAGTTCAAAGCTCGTAGATTGAATCATTGGTGGACATAGAAGAAGAATCATGAGCCAGACCAAAGGAATCCAGTAAGGGAAAAGCCAGCACTCTGTCCTTCTTGAGAAACTCCTTGTTTATTGTAACTTTATTCCATACGTGCTAAAACCACTGAATACAGGTGTCACGGAGATGCCACGACAGAGAAGGGCCAGAAGATTATGTCATCTGATTACCCGAACTCCTGCATTGGCTAGAACTGCTTCACCATCATACTAAACAGTGCAGGTTTTCTTTGCTCTGGCATTGCTAGGGTTAAATAAGTTCAGTAGATCTCCTGAAGCTCTCCATAATGGATTGCCTCAGCTGTTCTGTGTTGGACACTCCCCTTTCCTATATACAGTATGCTCACTACTGGCATTTGGGAATTGCCAGTGATAGTTCATTCTGTCTGGTTTGGAGTTGGAGGAGTTGTTTGGTGTTTGGAGTTGGCATTTAGAGAGTTGTTCTGTAGATTTCTGCATGGAGTATGTTTGTGTGTTCATCCTCATCCTCTCTTATTTGGTTTCACCTACCTTACCCTCCCTTGTGTTCCACTCTGTTGTTTGGTGAGTGTATTTTGTATGATTGCAGTTTTCATTTATCCCTGTCTGTCTTCTCTTGTCCGTCTGGTTAGTGTAATCCTATACACTCCGGCCTCACACATTCCTGGGTGGGGGAGAGAACACATAAGGGTAAGTCAGGAGCATAGCAAGGCATGTGACCCCGACGTCTCCACCTTGCAAGGTAATCGAGGAGACAGGGATAGACTAGGGCGCCCCTTAGTGTGAAGGATAGGGAAAGATTCCCTTTTCCCAAGAAGTCCTGCAACAGTACCGTGACAACAAGTCATCAAACATCTGACACGTTTCGGAAGTAAACTTCCTTATTCTTATATTGACAGGCTCTGTTCAAGCTGCTTAGCACCCTGGATGAACCCCATTACAGGTGTGGTGAGTTGTTTATTTTCTTATGTCGCAGGACCAAAGTAAGGTCTAAGACGACCACAAAAGAAGTGTTTTATATAAAGAGGAGAAACTAAAAGCTTTATCCTGACCTAGTTATCCAAAAATATTAGCCGATTGAAGTATGTTCGTCTTTTAAGGTCACAATGGTGATTGAAGTCAACACGAGGTCCATCAATTCCTAAAATGTATGGATATTGGATTCTTGAGATAAAGATGTAGAAGTTCTCAAAAACAACCCAGAAAACATCATGGTGGGCTGTGTCATCACAAAGGGAGCGCAATTAATTTACCCTCTATGTCAGCAGACTCGCATCGCACATAACATGGAGGCACTTGCTAGCTCTGTATGTGGAAGTGGAGAAAGACACACTTTACATACCTTTCGGCCATTTATATTTTACCGAAATCTCATCAACTTGAGATAATTGCGATCACATCACAACACATGATGGAAATAAACAGCCCACCTAATCTATTCTAAAGGGGATGTCTAAAGGCAGCTTTGTAAAATCCTCTTTTAGGGGTAGAGGGTCTCTTAACGATAATCTAATCATAATGCATCTGACTTCTAGATTGATCAGTGATCAGTAGCAATCTTTGGGGAAAGCTAGCAGTATGTGTTCAATTTTACCATAGCACCTCCACAGGGAGAACTGAGTATTACACAAGACCTATTCCAATTATTGGGCTGCCTGTACAATGCAGGACAGGACCGGTCCTCCAAAGGGAGAGATGCTCTTTGCAACCTTTCTCCACTGATACTGAACAGATGACCCTATATATTCCCCGAAAATTCCACAATAATGAATATGAGAATGGGTTTTTCAAACGAAACTACCCCTCCAAGGTTTCTTGTAGGACACAGTAGATGGGTTCTGTTTTTTGCTTGCAAAGTGTATTTATTCACATCTCCGAACTATATGGTCACAACGGTGATTGATATTCTTCAAAATATACTAAAAATGCTGAAAGATAATAAAATAACATCTATTCATCTCTCCCCTAACATAACCGAACCGTATCTGACACCTGCAGTGACAACGTATGCTGAATATTCCAACAAATCTATCATCAAAGAACAGTTCACTTCCTCCATCTGTTGTCTCACTGCAGTGACAGGGTCCCTACAGAAAAAGTACCGCTACCTTCACAGGCCAGGGGGCCGAGCGTTCACATTTAACAGCTCTACCTTCATACTACGGTAAAATATAATGATGATGTAGTGACACTAATGGGAGCTTAGAGAAAAGAATTCAGTCATTTTTAGCACATAAGGATTCTTAACAGAAATGTTCAAAATGACCTGACGGTCAGCGTTGGCCCGTGAAGACTGATGTATTACCAACAATGATCACAGAACCCAACGTGATGCAATAGATCATATTTGATCTTCGTTTAGTGTCTTTTATGCTTCTTTGGGCTACAAAAAAAAATCAGTCACCAAAAAAATGGTCTTTTTGGCTCTCATAACATCTTTTTTGAGACGCTTTTAGACACTATTTGTACCACTTATCTTTTGTTGTTTAGTTTACAAAGTTGTGACCAGATGTGGTCATTACAGGAATAGATGTAGACTGCCTTTCCCCAGGTGTAAAGATTTAGTTTGGATTCCCACCCAATGTAATGAAATGTAACTGTTATTTCTACATGTTCAAGCCAAACCTTAAAGGAATTATCCAGGCTTGAGGCTCTATGTGACTGCAGACTTGTGAATCCTGTTGTGCTCGTTGTCAGAATTCTTCGGTATCGGCGCCGGGAGTGATTTACACACAAGTGGTAACGTGCAGACTAGACGTGCATGGCCTCACTCAATGAAAGTGAATTGAGCGAAGCTGGATATGTCTAGTTGGTATGTGGCCGGAAGTATTCATAACACATACTTGCAGTCACATGACCACCTGCTCCCAGCAACGGAGAATTCTGACAGTGCGGCCTGGGAGGATTCACAAGTCTGCAGCCACGTAGAGTGACTGCAGACTTGAGCCCCCAAGCCTCATACACATTAGACTACTGTCAGCCGAACCCGCGAATATCAACAAGTTTGGCCAACACTTGGGGGCCTGGCAACTGATCGTTGAGGGTATATGTCAACTAGGCATCTGATCTCTTTGTTCTCTCGGATATAAATCGCCAGCAGACATGTCTGGTGATGGCTTTCTCATAAAGAACACAGGAGCACTCGGCCGAACGAACACCTGTGTATGTGGGTCGAACGGTTGGCAGTCGATTGAATGTGGGTCGAACGGTTGGCAGTAGACTTGTTCAGCCAACAGCCATCTGGTGTGTAAGGTCGATTTTACCGAACGGCCTAATTAATTATCAGTCTCCTGGTACAACTGATACAATAGATTTTATCACAAAAACAAGAATTTATTGTATTCATTTGTATTGCAGGTATTACCACATACTCCTAGTACCATGGCTAATTAATGGTCGCCTCCTTCCAACCCCCCTGAGGAGTAGAGATCTAGTCTGACTCCCCATCTCAATTTTTTTTTTACACGACAAAGCCGAACCTTATTTCCCTGACCAATTCAGTCCCATAGTAGTGATGGTACAAGACATATCACAAAAATATGACCAAAGGTTTTCCTGCCAGTGGTCCCCCACACTAGTCCTTGGACTAAAGTCCGGCTTCCTCCTTACTACAGTACTACTTACTATTTCTCCTTAGTACTGTAGTTTCCTCCTTACTACAGTCCAAAGTAATAACTTATTTACAAAGAAGGACCAAATAATGTATTACTGTGTGCATGGTGTATAACGCAACTATGTATAGGGTACTAAAAAGATAGATAAAAAATAAATAGCATGCAACATGCATGCTCAGTGAGTAAAACGGCCATGTTTATTCTATTCACAAAAAAAGCCTATGGGCGTTTGTAAAGGAAACGTTTTTTGTGCTCTAAAATCACAGATTTGTTTTTGTTGATGTTTTACTTCTTTCAAAAAAAACACAAACAAAAAGGGGAAAAAATACTCAAAAAAATGTTTAATTTAAGATCCAACTGTTTTTGACTGCGTGGCGCCTAAATTGCCTTTGTGCATGTGCCCTATGTAGCTAGAAAAATCTAGCATTTTACACAGCTCTGTACATTTACAAAAAAAAAGGGTCCCCTCCATAATATAACAATAAGGCCCTTCTCCAAAGACGATACACTTTTAAGTAAGAGTGACAAGTGGTAGAGGTTACATGATGGAAGATTATATCAAAGTAGGCAAAAGTTGAAAAGCATCAGTGATGCTCCGGTTAGGTAGATAAGAAGACTTAGCCGTGTTTTCAGCAAGAGAGTAGAGCTCAAGAAACTGGATGAAAAACTAACGAGGCATAGCTGAGGGTTTCAAAGAAGACATGTAACTCTATGAAAGTTTTGTGAAAAAAAAGGCAATGAGTTCTGGAGTTCTGGAGAGAACATGAAGCTCTGGAGAAGTTTAATGAAACGAGATGGTATTCCAGAGATGTGAACCTCAACGGATGTTTGAGAGACAAGGCAAGTGATTCTAGAGAAGATACACAACTCAGAGAAATCAGATCCTACTGTCTACATCTAATCCATCTAATATTGCTGTTTAATATCTACATATCTTACCTTTCCTATCTTTCTATATGCAGGTATTTAGCTATCCTTCTTTTCTATTATCTATATATCCTTATTAACTATTTATCTTTATTTATCTGTCCTTTTTATCAATCTATCCATTCTATCTACTATCGATCTACAAAATACTCACCAGTACCTCCAAACAGAATAAAGCAAGTGTGAACAGGTGCAAGCTGCTACGACTACCAAACAAAAAAATACAACAGCGCTCTGTAAGCTCTAAACACCTCTCCATTACTAACCCGAGGGCTTGACGCCAGATGTAATTTTTGTCATCAAGTCCAAATACCATTACCCCGAGCAATCGGGAAGAGCCGAGAAAAGCCTCAGAATTGGCCCATCTACTGAATGCGACAATTTTGGGGTGGCTGCAGGCTGGTATTTTTAGGCTGGGAAGGACCCAATAATCAGGGACCTTCCCAGCCTGATAATATAAGCCCGTTGCTGTCTGCTTTACCTTGGCTGGTTATCCAAAATAGGGGAGACTCCATGTAGTTTTCTTCATTTATTTATTTATTAGCGTAATACAAGTACAGTAAAATACACATGCAAGGCGCTTATTATATCTCTCGCGAATATCTATCTTGCTATCTTTCTACATCTATCTCTAGCATTGGACTTTATTTTTATGGCCAGCACTGTTGGTTATCTTTATCCTTACTAGTGCACAAATTTAAAGTCATCTCATATGAAGCCCCTGCAAACTAAAATAATTGATTCAGACACAGACATGACTGACATCCATGAGATTATTTACAGGTAATGCAGACTGACAGCTATATATATTTTCTCTCTGCTTTGCCAGCAGCCATTGAATGATGCTTTACAATACGATTAGTGGAAGCATTTTCCATACCATCTCCTCAGTCATTTATGCTGTTGCTGCGGATTCTGAAGACGCCTGTGCCACATTTCCAGGGTCTCATACAGAAGTCAGAATAGATCACATTATGTTACCATTCACAACTAAATCTTAAAGCGCTATTCATAAAACCATGATTATTTCCATTGTATTTGTTTCCATGGCTTTGTCCACCCCGAGAGGCCGCAGCAGATTCCTAAATGAACTCTTACATGATCGGAATTGTAACAGCTGGTCTTGTCATGCATGAGTGCACCCACCACCCTTCACAGCACATCGCCGTCACCGCCGCCACCATCGCCAGGAGCAGTAAAGGCATGTATGCAGCTTATGTGTGCATGTGCTTATAGCTGTGCCTACATATCTATCTAATCTATGTGCTATGTCTATCTACAGTAATGAAAAAAAAAGTCTTAAAATTAGGCAAACACAACCTCAGATGGACAACAATACATTACAAATTACACTATGTCATCAGTTATTTCACAAAAACTGGGACAAATGCATAAGCAGTGGGTATAAAAAATTAAGTACACCAATATTTCTTACAGGCTTAGGGCTCATACCCATCAGCGGGAATAAAATTGGTCAGATGTTCCTGAAAAGTCGGACGAGTGTCATGTGAGTAAGTACAATGCGATTTTTCTCACCTTCCATCCGAATGACATGCAAATGCAATCCGTATGCAATGCGATTTTATCATTAGCTTTTACATAGAGTAATTCTGTATGTCATTTAAAGATAGTTTTCAAATTAAATATTCTTAAAAACATATACATAAATAGAAATATGTGAGTGAGATATATAATCAGTGCTTTGCATGTGCAGTTTACTGTACATGTATTTAAGTAATAAATAAATAAATGAAAAAAATGCGGTGGGATCCCATGAAATTTTTATTAACCAGCTGAGGGAAAGCCAACAGCTGAAGGTTGATGTTTATAGCCTGGGAAGGGGGGAAATATTCATGGAGCTTCACAGGCTATTAATATCACCTCACAGCTGTATACTTAGCCTTTACTGATTATTAAAATGGGGGACCCCCCAAGAAATGATGTAGGTCCCCCCTATAATTAATAACAAGCAAAGGCTAGGCAGACAGCTATGGGCTGATATTTATAGATTAGGAAGGGGCCATGGATATTGGCCCTCTCCCAGACTAAAAACATCAGCTCTTACCTGCCCCAGAAATGGCACATCCATAAGATGTGCGAAATCTGGCGCTTAGTCTCCGCTCTTCCCACTTGCAATGGTGCTTTGGCAAGTGGGGTAATAGTATTGGGATTGATGCCAGCTTTTTATTGTCAGCTGACATCCAGGCCAAGGGTTAGTGATGGAGAGACGTCTATAAGACTGCGGAATCTGTTGGCGCTATAAAAAAAAATATATTATTATATTATTATTATAAGACTCCCCCATTACTAACCCCATAGTCAAATTGTAAATAATAAACATCTAGAATAAACTACTTTAATAGAAATAAAGACACTGACACCTTTTATTTGAAATAAACACCCCTCCCTCTTTTACCCATTTATTATGGAAAAAGGAAAAATAATAAACCAACATATCCCTTACCTGTTCGACGAGAAGATAATCCATTTGTCCCGCGACGAGTCTAGCTCTGCTACATCTAGGTGCCTTGATGAATGTTTACCTGATGCGACCATTCAGCCTGACATCCAGCAGAGTCACTGTGCAGCACGTGATAGAACAGCATCAGTGATTCGCTGTGACGTGAATAAGGTTAGCGGAGTTCATAGCCGATGAACTCCGTTCACCTCACTGACGTCAGAACGAGCTTGAGAACTTTCTGTGGGGTCATTCTAAGGGCTTGTTAACATACTACCCTAAGTCTCATGCACATCCTGCTGATTTGAACCATCAAAGCATTTTTTCAAATCTACAGCACATCAATTCTTTAAGGGTTTTTGCAGCATTTTTTACCGGAAGAAAAAAGCGCATCAAAAACACATGTAAAAATGTGTCATTTTAGGCAGCATTTTTCCTACCAACACTGTGATTTTTGGCGCAGAAAAATCAGCTGCAAATACTCAAAGTGTGCACACAGACTAGAGGCTTTAATTCTACATTTTAAAAGTCTGAACACTTCCACTTCTTCAGATCGCTATTAGTACTCCTCACTCTGCATCATCCTGGAATCATCTCCACGTGTATGGCCAACATAAGATTACGAATACAAAATATTGTGCCTGTAAATAATCAGCGTGATTTACCAATTAGAATATAAACAAGCTATTAACTAAAAGCTGCCGCGTGGAACCGGATGCATAAATAGGTTACAAAAGGGGAAAGCGCGCAGATAATAAAGTTGTTTTGCGATAAGATTGTTACTGTGTACAGATCCCAATCAGACAGACACCGCTGCGTGCGGCATAATCACCGAGGCTGATTGACTCGATAAACACGTAACAGATTGAGAGGCAGAAAGAGAGAAAGCTCTTGTCTTATTTCATGTGCGCACAGGAGGATCCGGGTGTCATAAATAAACTTCAAATATTATTGTGTTTACAGCAGAGTAATTGATCTCCCGGGATACACAGATATTTTATCGGAGGAGCTTTGATGCCAAAAAAACAGATTTTAACGTCTTTGTCAAGTTTAATCATGTAATCTAGAGCTAGAGCTGAAAAGATAGTTTAGGAGATGTAGCCATTAGCAGAAGAATGTGATAACACTACGGAGAGAGAATAAATCAAGATTTCCTACCCTACCGCTTTCTCATCCCCGCCCTACTGTCCCCATTACTCCACAGAACCTATCCAACTAAATCCAAATATCCATCGGAATGCCTTATTCTTCTGCACATCTATTTCATAGTAATCATGTTTCTAATGTCTAACCTACCACCTAAGGGCTCATGCGGATGTCTGTGAAAATAGGTCCAAGAACGTACCGCAATGCATGGACTGGTCGCAGGTCTCCTGATCCGAGCGTCACAGCTTCATATATATCTCTGAGGCTGTGATCGTCCTTGCTTGGAATGATTTGTACGGACATCTCCATGAGTCTTAAAGTATTTTCCCATCTCGTCAAGTTATCCTATCCACAGTACAGGTAATACCTTGTTGATCGCTGGGGGTCCGACTGTATCGGGTCTCGGGGCAGTAGCCACAGACGAGGTACTCGTTTTCCGCACCCCAGCCCACTACAGAAAAACAGGGTCCAGTTTCAGTGTGTGTGTGGCAATGTTTTGGTTAAGAACACCTCCCAGCTCTGGTCAGCCACATAAAGTGCTGATTGGCTCCCTGAGACCCCATAACAAAGAGACCAGACCAGTCCAATACAACAAAGTCCTTTTTACTAGCATTCAGGCTTGCGCCCAGAGAGTAGTGTTGAGCCACCCCCGTAGTGTTCGAGTTCGGTTCGGTTCGTCGAACACCCGTGTGTTCGCCGAACTGTTCGTCGAACACCTTCGAACACCGTTAAAACCAATGGCAGGCAAACAAAAACACATAGAAACACATAGAAAACACCTTCAAAGGTGTCCAAAAGCTGATAAACTGCTCAGAAGACACAACTAACACATGGAAAAGTGACAAGTACATATAGTCATGCGAAAAGAAAAGAGGTGGAGGAGTAAAAGGAGGGGGAGACACAGATATAGGCATGTCATGCCCTTCTAAAATCCAAAAAGTGAGAAGCCGACACGTTCAGTCCGCTCCTGCCCGTGCCACCTCCGTGTCGCCGGGTTTGTGCCAGAGCCACGGTGAACCCTGACGGCCAGCCCCCCTCTCCCAATACTCAGACGGGCAGCTGGAGATTTGGGAGCTGTGAGGAAGCAAGTGCGATTGGGGTGACACCTTTGAGGACTGGAGTATTTGTGATGTTGAAGTTGATGTGGAGGAGAGCCCACTTAAAGGAGCACTTGATATCCGTTGAAGCACCTGCAGTTTTTGTGCCTCATCTGGAATTTGTAGCGATTGGCGTGGCCGTAAGAAAGGGATCTTATCACATTGTCCGCTAAAAGAAGTAGACATTTTAGTTTGGCTGGAAGATGGTCTTTCTTCTGCAGATGTTACTGTTGCTTTAACACCTACCCCACGGACACAACCTTTTTTCCCCTTCCCAACACGCCTATTCCCCTTTCCACCACCAGCAGGCCTTTTTCCACTCATTTTGGTGGTTAACTAATTAACAACTCTGGAGTTGTTTGCACAAAAAAACAATGGCTGGGTTAGATGCAGAAAAAAATTATATTCAGTTTGCAACCTGATGGAGGTCAGTATAGATGGACTAATACAACAAGTCCCACACACAGCTAGAAGCCCAATATTTTTTCAGAGGTAGATGCAGAAAAAAATATATTCAGTTTGCAACCTGATGGAGGTCTGTATAGATGGATTAATAGAACAAGTCCCACACACAGCTAGAAGCCCAATATTTTTTCAGAGCTAGATGCAGAAAAAAATTAGATTCAATTTGCAACCTGATGGAGGTCAGTATAGATGGACTAATAGAATGATGCTATGCCCAAAAGATTTTACTTCACGAGATGCAGTAAAAAAATTGGTATTCTATACACAGGTGGTATATCTTGCAACACAGATAGGCTACTCCACTGACTAACACACTCTGCAATAGGCCAAAAAGGATTAGCTTTGCTAGATTCAGCCAAATGCTGTGAAAAAAACTTGCACAGCACTGGCACAGACCTGCCTGGCAAAAACTGATAGGAACTGAAGTAACCTAGTCCTGAAAAGGACTCCAATTACAATTAGTCTTTACTCCCACAATCTATCTATTTAAGAGCACAGACCTGCCTGATAAAAGTCGTAGGAAATGCTGTAACCTAGTCCTTAAAAGGACTGCAATCACAACTATTCCCTACTCCCAAGCAATCTGTAGATTTGTGCGAAAATTGGCTTGAAATTAACAAGGTATAGCGCACACAGCAACAGCGGTGCCGTCTAACACGCAGCTGCAGCAGTGAGAAAATGGTGGCGACGGGGAAAATGGCTTGGTCTTATAGGGCAAGGACATGTGACATACACTGCCAATCACACATGCCCTTGCTTGTGTGAAAAAAAGCACTTCGCTCCGTGTGTGCGCTGCTGATAGGCTGACAGATTGCACCTCCCCACTGTAAATGCGGGAAAGAGAAAAAAAATGGAGATCTTCATTGTTCCTGCAGAGATCCATCCCCTGCCCCTCCCCCCACCCCGCTGTACACTCAAACTGCGTATTAACATTAATTTTCATCATTACTGAGAAAAAATCCAGTTATGATTTTGGTGCACGAACAGTTATCGAACATAACCTCGAACAGCCGAATTTTTCTCAAATTGTTCGTGTTCGCCGAACGGCTCGAACACCGCCCAAAACAGCTCGAATTTGAGATTGGCGAACAGTTCGAGTAGAACAACGCTCATCTCTACCAGAGAGTAACAGGAGATAATGTTGTCATGTTCCTGTACACAAAACAGTGGTACGATTCCCATGGATTCAAACAGCATCACCGTTGCTGAAATAGGGACTATTACCGTACTGCAGGTTAAGTCGAGAACCTCCACTCTTTTGCTGGTTAGCGCCACTTTAATCTGTGCTGGTTCCTATGGCCACTATCCTCCATCCCACTTCTTGGGAACCGAGTAACGATGCACCACTCGCTGTCACCCTACTTACTTGCTGACTCTGTCTTCCTGACTGTAGCTTCTAAGACCTGGACATCACTAGTACGTTCCCCAAAGACCCTTAGGGATATCCCAAAAGCTCCCGGCTGAATATTTCCCAGACTCGCCTGCTTACAGAAGACTGTTGCTACTGTTTGGTTCTGTTCTTGGTGCTTCTTGAGTGAAGATCACCTTATTTGATGGTGTCCTAACTTCTTTCTCTCTCTTTACTGACTACTGAAACTGACACTAACCTACAGATACACATTGCCCCTCCCCAACCCTAGGTTGGCCCCACAGTTAACCCTCGTCACACCTGACTACGAAGGACTGCAGCTTAACAGGAGGATGACAGTAAAACACTGTACATTTTCACGCATCTAAAACATTAGGAGTTGTTAGAGAGGTGGAACACCATCCTCTCCACCCTGACACGACCATTCGGAAAGCACTGATGACAAGAACAGTACTTGGAAAAGGAGAGGTGGCTGCGCATTCGCATTAGTGCTCCATTCATCGTCTATGGAATTGCTGAATCACAAGGTAGAGGACAGTGGGACCACTATTCTAAGAGGTCATACAGGTTGACAATAACCCTTGTGTCCTACTTGCCCCTAGTGTTCTCCAATCCCAATTATTTTTCTCTCTGACTCCAATCTCAGCTCTTACTTTAGATTTATCTGCAATTAGCGGCGTTTAGAAACTATGACTCTGATTCATCATGACCTCTTCTCCACTTTTCTGGAATAATTTGCTCTGAAACCATATGGATGGCGCCCTTTTTTAAGTTGACTTTGTTTTTAAAGTCCTTTTTAACATTTTCGTTGACAACTTTACTTATCCACACGTTTTAAACTGATTAGTGAAATGCAACATGCACCCAAAAAATGCAACAATTGGTTAATCTCACTCCAGTTCTCTCCAGGTTTCTGGTTGAGTTTTACATTTTTCGCCTTTTTTGCTAAAAAGTTACAAAAATTGGTTAAAGATAAACAAAAAGATTGTTTTTAACTTTGTGGCAAATTCCCGAAATTCATTTTGAAGAATTTGGCACAAAAAAGTCAGCGAATACAAGAGATAAAAAAAGAAAAGTAACTTCAATAATCGCAAATTATGAATGAGGCCTAATGTTACCCCTGATTGTTGTAAAATGAGATTAGCTTTTTCATTTTTGCATCTCTGGCCCCCAGTGACCCACCAGATTTCTACCAGTGGAGGAGATCAATTACTAGAAACTTTTAGGACCAATTTATTTTGGATCATGCTTTGGATCAGCAAAGATTAGGTCAGAAGTTTTAGAGCTCAATTCCTCATTTGCAGTCACTTGTTTTTTGTTTTGCGGTATTTGTTGACTTTTTTTGCATCAAATTCTTCAAACTAGTGCACATTGTTTATGAATTTTGGGCATGATCAAAAATGCTTTTTTTGTTTATTTTCCTTTTCTTGGTACTTTTTAGAGCAAAATGTTCCAAAATTTGCAGACACACAGAAATTTGGTACCGGAAAGGGGGTGCAAAAAAAAAATTGTGACTTTTTAAAAAGTCACAATTGTTGAACTAGCTGAAAGCATTTGGAAACTCCAAACACAACCACATTAATAAAATAAATATACATATACAAAAAACACCAGGTGAACACATTTAGAATAGACTATTAAAAAGGCAGAAATTAAAGACGAATAAGGCACAAATGAAGGAAAAACGAAAAAAAAAAGACACAAATGCAATAATGAATCGAGCCATAGAACTACACAGTTAAAGGAAAAGATAATTGGTCATAGAAAGTACATTGAATTGGACAATTTTGAGAGCATATGATGATCTGATTATGATCAACTTCCAACAGTTTCCCAATACATACACACACACAAACACACATATACATACATACATACACACATATACATATTATGATGATGCATGCTCATTAGTAGTCACCAAGTCCAAGTAGGCACGAAGTTTCCTGGTGCAAACAGGTAGATTTATTAAAGTTTATAAATCTCCAGCATGAAGGAAAAGCCAACAGCCTTTTCTCCGGCATAAAGGTAAAAAAAATAAACAAACAGTCCATACGACTGTACAGGGTAACAGAGCAGGTCCACCAGTTTAAAATTAAGTCCAGCCCTAGACAGCCTCCGGCAAAGACTGACCAGCATTCAATAAAATCTTTCCACCTCCACACAAAGACCATTATGGAGCAGTTCTCCTGCCCTTTTACACTATCTGCACATCCAGGATTGGAAGATAGGAATGACCAGTCCCATCCAGCTCTTTCAGTCGTTCCTAAAACCTGGACCCAAAATCCAGGCCTATTAAATACACCTCTCAGCACTATACGTGCTTGAGCCTACTTCTCCAGGTTTCACATCACCTAGGCATTTCGGTGACACATAAATGTAACGTGGCGCGGGGCGGTAGCTGTAAGCAAGGTACTTGTCTCTTATGCCCTGGCACGCTACATGAAGATGGGGTTCCTGGCTGGGTGTGCGTCGTCCACTGGGGTGCTATGCCCTTAGGCCGCATAATACCGGTGACTTCGGCTGGCCAGGACAGGATGTTAAACAGTTCAATGAGGGAGACCACCACTCAGAAACAAACAGTCTTTTACTTAGTAGTAGCTTGGTGGGAACTAAGTACAATAGAAAGCGGGGGGAATAACTTCATGAATATTTCCTTTACAATACGGAGCATTTTCACACATGATCTCTCTGCTTCGTCCAAGCTTACTTGTTTCTGCCTCAAGTTCCTCTGTCTTCACGACAACCCAGCACAGTACTACAGTCCAGAAAGTGAGAATCCTATATTTCAACCTGCAGTTCCCGTTTTTTTTTTACTTATGGGGAATTAGTTTGCCACTATGGCTGGTAGTTAGCTTTTCTGCTTGCTGATGCATTGGAACTCCCGCCCGGGGCATTCTGTTCCTCTCAAGTTCCCCAATATGTCCTAGTCTGTTACCTCTCTGAGTTGTAAACTCTGGGTCGTACTGCTAGACATCTTGTCCTAGGACCTGTCTCCGGGAAATCACTCCTGTCCTTCAGTCACTTCTCTATCGCTCTCTCTACTCGGGATCATGTTATCCACTGCCTCAGTCTCCATTCACTTTGGAGACACCCAACTCATGCAGCTCTGCTGAGTACTCAGACCAAAGTTCTGCTCTAGCTGAAAGCTAGGCCCTATCTGACTCACTACCAGGAAGTCCTCTCTGATCTTGCTACATAGCCCCTCCCTCTCGAGGCTAGTCCCAACTCTTAACTCTATCCATACCTACTCACTACCTTTTGCTGGAACGTGGGCCATCTCCTTACATATACTCCATCCAGGATCTTGCCGGCTGCTTTCTTACAAATATATATGTATATACAGTACAGACCAAAAGTTTGGACACACCTTCTCATTTAAAGATTTTTCTGTATTTTCATGACTATGAATTAACACATGTGGAATTATATACTTAACAAAAAAGTGCAAAACAACTGAAAATATGTCTTATATTCTAGGTTCTTCAAAGTAGGCACCTTTTGCTTTGATGACTGCTTTGCACACTCTTGGCATTCTCTTGATGAGCTTCAAGAGGTAGTCACCGGAAATGGTTTTCACTTCACAGGTGTGCCCTGTCAGGTTTAATAAGTGGGATTTCTTGCCTTATAAATGGGGTTGGGACCATCAGTTGTGTTGTGCAGAAGTCAGGTGGATAAACCTTTGGAATATTTTGTTCCATATGGTTCAACGATGCTCTATGAACACACCCCTGGAATTTTCTTGGACCCCAGGTAAACTTAGCATAAAAACACAACTTGGTCTAAAAGCTCAATGTGAACAGAGCTTTATTTTAAATCCAAAGCGAAACCATATAATAAAACTGAGATGAGTTATTAAAGCCAAACCATAATTTAAAGAAACTTTGCCCCATATAGTCACTGAAATCCGACTTCATGCCTTGCAATGTATCAGGCATTTTTGCTGGCTCGATCTACCACTTACCAGCAGGCACACGTCTACAGAAAGAAGCCATCTCTCATATGTTCCCCTCAGCCTCTTATTCCCTACAGAGCTTTATTGTCAAGTCTATTAGGGAGATGTAGCTATGCATACATATTCTTCTCCTCCTCTCTATTCTGGAATGATATGTCTGAAACGTCACATCGTATCCCAGGATTGGAAGATGATTTGTTTCGCATTCTGCCGTATGATGTGATAAAAGTTTCTCCGGACGAACTTCTTCCATTTCACCCTATCATTGTGGAATGCGTCTATTCTTAAAGCGCTTGGTATAAAGCAAAACGTGATGAAATATTCATCTCTGAAATATTTTCTTATATGTTTGATACCAATGGGATTTATGGATAGTAGTGAGGATCACTTGAAGGTATGCGGTGCTTTGGAATCAGTCACGTAGGCGCAGGCTTTACCTTCTTTGCACACTGATACTTTGAAAAAAAAAATCCCACTTCATTTTTGCAACTGACCACTATTTATGTGAAGGGTTTATCTCTGAAAGTCTGATATCTCTATGAATTCAATAGCTTTTCTGCACATATTGTGAATGGTTCCCACAGGCAACTTGGGTCAGTACGGGTCAAGGATAATCTTTGTTTGCCCGTTCACGTAGGAGGAAAAACTAATCAATGACATGATTGAGAGACGAAGACTAAAGAATTCATCTTCTCCGGGGATTCAGGCCAAAAATATACAGACTTGTACTTCTCATTTCCTTTGAAAAGAAGTGAGGTTGAGACTGCCATGAGGAGACATGACCCGCCGATTGCTGTGAGCCTAAATGATTGCAATGGAGACAGTCACGAATAAACTGAATAACAATGGACAAGAAGTGGAACATACGTAGTAACATCAGTGTGAAGGAACGTCACCGACCTTCACCAAGGTCACACGGTCTGGAAATAGTTACAAAAAACAAAATATAGAGTGATATTAATACATCGCAAACTAGGATTTATGGATTAATCATCTCGTCAAAAATTCAACATTAGCTTCTCTCATCGAACAGTCTGTGAAAAGCGAACAGCAAATGCTTTGGATCAAAATGCTGTCTGATTGTTTTATGGACCCATAAACTTAAATTGGCGATTTTGATCCGACAATCGGTCCGTGCAAATTGGTCTGAGATTGGACCGCAGTACACGGACTGGTCGCAGCTCTCATAACCTGCGATTCTCACGACCTGAGATAGTAATACATGAAGCTGTCATGCTCGAATCGAGTGACCTGCGGCCTGTGGTGCAACCTCGGACCGATATGCACGGATGTCTGAATGAGCTTTTTGGTGCTCGGTTTCTCCACAGTTATCCTATAAATTGAGTAACCACCTTACCAGCATCATTTTTCCAGACAGCTATAACTTACCAAATAATTAGGAATAGGAGATCAACCAAGTACCAGATCTCTAGACGTTGCTAGATCCCGCAATGGGTTGTCAACTGTTAAGAAGTCATAGCAAAGAAAAACATCCTTCACGGCAATGTCTACTTTATAGGTCCAAAATCTTGTGGTGATTAATTCGGTTGTGAACCTTATGTAGAGGGATTGTAGATCCCTAATTTTGTGATCTAGATCCTCTAACGTAGAAATAGAGGAGCGAATTCAGTTTTGCTTGTGGCTGTGCCTTTAGCTGCACAAAATGTATCAAAGCGTGGCACAATGTCTGATACATTTGGTGCATCTTAAGAAATGTAACTTCTATCAAGAAATGTGTCACACCACTTTTTGCTGGAGTGAGTTTGCGACTTCTATAAAAAAAAAGTCCCAATTCATAAATCTGACTAAGACTCAATAGCTATCCATGCCCAAATTTAAAAAAAAATAGCGAGAGCGGTGTAAAGAATATCAAAAAGTCACAATTTCCTCCCAAAATAACAAAACAGGAGCAAAACCCTTGATAAATTCCACCCATAAGATTAAGGCTACGTTCCCACCATGAGCTTTTGGTGCATTTTTGATGTTGCAGATTTTCTGCACCCATTAAGTAAAATAGGTTACTTGCATTTTTTTGAACATACGTAGCATAAAAAACTCACCAAAATCTCATCTTTGGAATGTAGCCTTAATGAGAAAGTTATGCAGCTGTTAATAAAAGTTTAGGATCTCACCTCTTAGTGTCTTATGTATTAATATTATAAAAATAATTCATTGAGCTGCTCACATCCCCTGTCTTCAAAATTTACCGCTTTAAGCCACGTTCACAAGCTCAGTATTTGGTCAGTATTTTACATCAGTATTTATAAGCCAAAATCAGGAGTGGGTGATAAATACAGAAGTGGTGACGTGTTTCTATTATATTTTTCCTCTGATTGTTCCTCACCTGGTTTCGGCTTACAAATACCGATATGAAATACTGACCAAATACTGAACGTGTGAACGTGGCCTAACCCTTATGTGGCATTTTTCAGCTCCAGTGTGTAAGTGGAAGATTTCATGCAGCCTGTGGATGGCATTGTAGGCGTTATCCACTTCATCCAACAGATCTGGTCATTCTTCACAAAGCCATATTGACACATCTGAGTGTGACGGTCTGAGCACAGAGTGTGATTCATGGTCCGGCAGTGAGTCTTCTAACCCAAACTTGACAGACTCCTAGACACATATGAGGCTGTCAAGTACAGGTCAGGAAAACCATGATTAATCTGTGCATTACGGTCCGTACCCTGACCATGATACACGGATGTGTGAATGACGCCTTATACAGTATGGATACACTTAGCGGACAAATGAGCCTTCATTTGCAAGTAGCACAGAAGTTTTATGCGGTGTTACAATTTATAAATCGACATAACTTTTTAAAGATCACAAACAGCGGTGGGAGCGGTTTTAGAGAGAATCCTGCTGACTGTTTCCTTGTAAAGGGGTTTTCTAATCTTCTTTCTTCAAGAGAGCACCTCTGCCACAACGGCTTTCAGCTGATTGGAGGCCGGTGCTTCAGAGCTGCGCTTGCAAGCTGTAGAGCAAACAGTGAGCTCCTTGCTTAGGAAATCAGCCACTGCTGATAAACTGCAGAGGTGGCCGGTAACCTAGGCAACGGACAGTAAATTATAAAAATAAAAAATCCCTCCATTCTTAAGAACAAAGAGGATTTTCAAAAAAGGCTTAACTACAAAGTTGCACTTGCTAATTTTAGCCATTTTGGAAGTTGATACGGCCCCTATAACTATATGTCTATACAGGGGTTTTTAAGACCGGTATTAAGATATCATAGCATTGAATCTGCTACATCTGACTCACCCAGTCTCCTTCAAGAACGTATTAGAATATATTTTTATGTGCTAATAACTTAGACCATCTCGTACGGACACCAGCCCTACTGACACGTAACTCCTCGGTCATTTTATTTTCGTCTTTGTGCTCATAGCGGATTCATTTGAAGTAAAACAAAAGTCTAGCATCGACCTGACATAAGGAAATAGCTTAAGTTTCTGCTAAAACATCAGATAAAGTGTATTTTGCTCTGATGAAAGCAGGAATTTAGGATTTTAGACCTTACATGTGACCCCTTCATACAGCGGTATGTCAAATCTTTTCCAAAAGCTTAAAAAAGTAACTGGTATTTCAGATGAAAAAGCAAAAAGATTGACTTCTGATAGGAAGGCAAACATCAATACAATGTTTATACAGCTTTGCCTGTTTGCTGAAGGAAAATACCGGTCTTACCTTCAACTGTTGACCTGCAGCAAGAGATTGCAGACACGGCTGCAGCCGTGGATTCTAAGGCTGTTTTGATTTTGTGTCCATACACGACCACCCCAGGTGAGCACCACCATCACTTTCACCCTTCCTCATTTTTCTTGCACTATTGCCCTATTGCACTCTTCCATCCCAACCAGACCTCAACAGCATTTCAGAGACTCGTTCCCCGGATCAAGGGCGTTCCAGAGGTCAGACCACCACCGATCCGGCAAGTTAAATTTAAAGTGTAATTGCACTTTCAGACACTCTTTTCAGAATAAGTTGAAAATTCATCTAAAATTAAATGGCATGTATCCTGAGTATGTAGCAGTTTTCCCCCTGAACTAGAAGCTTCATTACTTTCTTCTTTTTTTCCCTCCTGCAGCTTCTCCTGCCTCCACTTTCCATAAAGTTTTAAAGTAGCAGGTGTAATTTGATCTCTCACTGAAGACAGAACTGAAGACAGATTTGAGCAGTTTTTAAAAATGAATGAACAGAGCAGGAAACAAAAAGTTGCGAAAGTAGGCATTTTTGTCTAA
Source organism: Phyllobates terribilis (assembly GCF_046119375.1). NCBI lineage: Eukaryota > Metazoa > Chordata > Amphibia > Anura > Dendrobatidae > Phyllobates > Phyllobates terribilis. Next base: position 380,241,977 of record NW_027362767.1, read on the forward strand.
GCTGTATTCAAAAGTTTATCTTCATTTTTTTTTTCAGAAATCAAAAGTACAAGTGTAGCTACTATTTAAAAGCTTTGAGGCTGCTGTTCATATGACAATCTTAGTCAAATGAAGGCTGTCGTAAAATGTGCTGAGACATTCACCATCTTTCCGTTTGCCACAAATTGTCAAAGTTCCACTATCATTTCGGCCCGTTTTTGAGTGTAAATTATAGTCAATCACATCTCATTCTTACTTATATTACAATACTGGATGTACTCCTCTGAAGCCTAGTGGCATCTCTTGCTAAACGGTGTTCTGATGAATTCTATTTTCACGGTAAAGAGAAAAAAACTGAAGGAACATTGGGAACTTGAGATATTAGAGTTCTAGTAGGCAAAAATTGAAGCTAGGTTCAGACACCTACAGTGTTCTCTGCTGAGCACTACATCAAGGTTTCCATCATAATCCCAGAAAATAAAGATTCCAAAGAATGCCTATGAAAGGGTGGTGGCCAATGGCTATCACGTTCCTATCCCTGAAGACACCAATCGTGTCAATGTGAATAATGTCCTGCATCTTTGTGTATATTGTGATGTGGTTATGCATAGTGTATAAGTAATGTTGGTAGTGTACAGTATAGGACAGCATAGGGTAAGACATAGTTTAGGGCTTAGGGTTTAGGAAGTGACGTTAGAATAAGAATATAATTAATGTTTGGGACTAACCCATAGTGGGGAGGATTAGTGTTAGGGAAACAGACCACTTCCTGTTTTTAGGCAGAAAGGGACAAGTTCATGTTCAAGTAGGAAGTGTCTGTGACCAGTGCTGCCGTTGTGGGTAAACTACAGAAAAGGAGACTAGGGGACAAGGGAGTAGTGTAACCTTGAAGTGACTGAAGAGACAGAGTGGCCTTCCACCAAAAAGGGTCCTTGGATAGGACGACATGTCATGAGAAATACCGAGCTTGCAAAACACCAAAGGTTATGGATCTAAACAGGACTGAGTTCGTGGGACTAGTGGGGGTCCCAAGCAGTAGATCCAGGGCACCAGTAGTGGAAGAAATAGGATGCAGAACCGCTGAGCAGGTAGAGAAACTTGCTGAACAGGACTGTGGCGACAAGCTAGGCTGTGACGGAGTATGGCGAAACAGTGTGCTTCACCGGCCCTGGAGTAAACAACAGAGGAAAGATACTGTGTGTATGAAAATGCTTTACACTGTGAAAGGAAACATCCATAAGACTTTGTACCCGCTACCCCTTGTCTTTAACCCTTACCAAGTTACCGTTCAGTAAAGACTATGTTTTAGAAAGGTAGTCTCCTTTATCGAACACTGAAACCCATGGTCCTGGCCTGCCAACACCATTGGCTACCGGCGGACTGCATGGGTGAAAGGCCCTCACAGCACCAACATCAACATCCAGTTAAAACCCACTCTTTCATGTAGTGCACCGGGCGTAACAGGAGCAAATGAATGCCTCGCCTGCAGCTACCGCCCAGCGCAGTGCTACTCCCTTGTTCTTTAGTCTCCTTTTCTGTAGTTTACCCACAACTGCAGCACTGCTCACGTACACTTCCTACTTGAACATGAACTTGTCCCTATCTGCCTAATTACAGGAAGTGGTCTCTTTCCCTAACACTGAGCCCCTCCCACTATGGGCTAGTCCCGAACATTAACTCTATCCTTACTCTAATGTCGCTTCCTAAACTACAGTCACTATTTTATACTACCTACCTTATGTACTAAGCCCTAAACTATTACCCTATGGTATCCTATATTGTCCACTATCAGCATTACTTATACACTATACATAACCACATCACAATATATACAACGACGCGGGACATTATTCACATTGACACGATTGGTGTCTTCAGGGGTAGGAATGAGATAGCCATTGTCCACCACCCTTACACCTGGAAAAGACAAATACTGGCAAGATGAAGAACAGACAGTGTCCAAACTGACTCTCTTGGCTTCATTGGAATGAAAGGCTCCATTGGGGCTTTATCAGTGTTTCCGTCAAAATCCCGTTTTTCAGGGATTGCGATAGAAACTCGGACACAGTGCTCAGCGGAGATCACTGTATCAGTGTGAACCTAGCCAGAAGCAATTGTTTGGTATTACACTGTAGCAGTTCTGCTTTTTATCCCAGCCCCCAAGGATCTGTTGTTTTGGGGAAATCATTGTGTGTCCCATCATATCTCCTATAATGTTTGGTATAGTAAATAATATTACTTGGTGGACATTTAATTAAATGGTCAACCACGTAACAAATAGTTGAGTTAAAATACAATGTGTGGATATTCTCCGGAACCCAGTCTGAGGTGTATAAGGAACGGTGAGGAAGTGGGAACTTTGCCTTCTCTCGCCCTGCTTAGACATTTTTAGATGTAATACTTACAAATCCAGTGTACATATGCCATAGAATAAAACTAAGTTATGAGGTAAGACTTTTTTTTTACCCCCAGAAAGTGAACCACTTTGGCCCATCGTACAGATGATTGATAAATAAAACACCAAATTCTTGATAGGATGCAATTCACATCACGGCCACTGGATGGCCATATATAGACACACAGCATAAGTATCTTATGACAAAGTATCTTGAAAATATGTTTGTTTGTTTTTTTAAAGCAGATCAAGTCACCTTGTACCATACATCCCGAGATCTGTCATAGGAACATATTCCATGATGATTATGTAAAATAATAGGGAATATAAAGGTGTTTTATGAAGAATTATAATGTGTTATTAGGAAAGGGGGGGTTTAAAGAGCAGTATATTTTTCACTGTCGAGAAATATAAGCTCTTCCTACTTCCTACTGTGCATCTCTTCAGACATGTAGACAGACTGGAACAGCTGCTCTTTGTACTGGGTATATTTTTAGCATCAGGGTTTGAAGCAGACTCTTCAGATCATATAGCAAATAGCGAGAAGATAAAAGATCCAGGCAGTGGCAGTTTATGTGTGTGTCTGTCAGAGCTGAAAGAAAAGGGTAATATTTATAGGGTCAGCCGTGAACTTACAGCTAGAGAGGCCGACCACCTATGGAGCTGTCAAATTGAGGTGTGATCCAGAAACTGAAATAACATTCTCCTGGTACCTCTACCGCTTCCGACAAAGCTTTGCAGGTGAATATTGCATTGAACGGAGGCTCCAGTCTGACCCCATCCATGAGCAGACATCAACGAAGGGCGCTAAAAACAAAACCGGCTCTTCACAACGTTCTAAGATGCAAATTCTAGGCAAGAACAAGGAATTCGAGTGCGAGAGATTGGGCATGAAGTTTTGATAAGAACTGACTATTTATCATACTAGCAATGCTGGTAAAATATAATACAATGGCATCAGCATATTCAGGTCTGCAGAACATACAGCTGATTGAAGACGGCTGAATGCGGTTACAAGAGCCCCGTGCCAAACTGACAAATCACTCGCAGCGTCCCTGCATAGATAATTAAAACATTAAAAATACATTAGTGTTTTCTTCAGAAATCTGTGGAGTGAGCTATTTTACATCACACGTCAGCGGGGCTCCAACACGGGTGCGGAGCAGTCATTCATGGAGGCCATATGGTTAAACAAACAGAGGATTATGAAAAGAGTTGTTTGTCTTACAGGTTGACTCTAGGGTAAACCATGGACTTCTTTTGCGCCCAGATCCACCTTGGGCAAACCTACAGTAGATGTAGAGGAAGTAGTCGCATCTCAGTCCAGGTGCATGAGGCTGCCCAATGGTCCAGTAGTATAAAAGGAATATGGTAGGTTTGGTTTACACACCGGTCCCAGGTATCCGGGTCTACACTTCCTTCCCCTGGGTCCGTTGCCCTCTGTTGTGCTCCACGTCAGGTTTTGCAAGTTGCCCAATCGTGAATCTGTGACATAATTTCCCTAACCCTATTTGAAGCCCATTTAGACACACACCTGTGTCTTGGGATTAGACTCTAGGCCTATGTTTGGTGTGCTCAACCATCTGAAAGCCTACTTGCCTTTCTGCTTGCCCATCAGGACCAGAGGCTCAGAGAATCCACCTCACTAGGTGAGCCTTACAGTTGGCAGGTGGATTCATATTTTTATTACAACTCTGATGTCCCTCAAGCATTGTCATCCAGGTCTTTAGGTTCCATAATTATTACTTGAGTGGTTGAACGAGAACCACCACCTCCTCCACATTAGCTCAGATAATTTTTTAAGAATAAAAACACCTTAGATGAAAGTCAGCTGAGCCAGCTGATATCGGTGGGATTTGCCAACCATATAATCTGTATGAGGGTCTTGACTCGCCGCCTTCAAAGTTGAAATTCTTTCTAGGTTTTAGTTTCCAACAGAACCAGTAGCGTGCAGACATAGTGGGAGAATTAACAGTTTTCCTTGAAACAAAGTCACCATCACTTTTATCATCACAATATGGAAAATATATGACGCGCCCCCTGGGCCAGTGCTGTTTGGGGATTACCCGGAGCCGGATCTGATGGGGGTTGTAGTCTCCGAGTGGCGGCGACCCGGTCCGTGCCCAGGGTGTCAAACTCAGTGTGTGGCAGTCTTTACAGATGTTATTAGTTGTTCTTAGTGTCGACTACGCCACCCGTTGATTTGCGGTCAAAAGGCCGCCGCTGCAGCAGGGTCCGCTGAGGCTGGTGGTATATGTGCAGCTGTGGTAGTATAACCCCCAACGGGAGGGGTATAGCCTCAGGGGGTCAGGTGTAGAGGATGGTGGTAGTGGTGGTGCAGTGTGGATGGTAAGAAGACTCAGAGTCGGGCTGTGCAGTTCAGGGTTTTTACTTACTGCTGTTCTGTTGGTCACTCTGGCCTTGAGTGACCGCCCGAGCCGTGCTGCGTCCACCAGGTCCTGGACTCGGCCAACCCCCAAGCAATTCTGGAGCGTGGTCCTGAGCTCCTGTCTGACTTTCCCTCTCTTCTGGCCGTTCTCACTAGGGATCCACTTATGTCCGGCTCCCTCGGGTCTCTTGGTGGGTACACCTCTTCTGGGTTCCCTGACCCTATACTTGGTATGCCTTCCTAGTGGATTTAGTGAGGGTCGTGGTAGATCCTGCCCACGACCTCTGGTCTCTGGCTAAGGTGTGCTTTTCTCTCTGCCAGCTTGGGATCCGGTACCCTGGGTGCCAACCCTTCACCCTGCTGTTTGTATTCTGGGGTCTTGGGGTTCCTTCTTCTTCTCTCTGGGTCCTTCTGACTCCTCTCTCTCTCTCTGACTTGGCCTTGGAGCTGGGCCCAGCCGGAACCACAACTCCCTGTCAGCCTTTCTGGCTGAGCTTCTCTGCTCTGCTCCTCTGACTCTACAAAGACTGACTCACTCTACAAAAGACCCTGTCCTAAGATGGTGCCCACCTTATATACTCCCTCTATGTGTGAGCTCAGGTGACCAGCACCCAATGAGCTCCTAGCATTACCCAGACTGCTCCCCCTATCTGCCCCTACACTACTGGGATGTTCCACCCCCCTCCCACTCCAGCCAGGGACAGACACTATCGTATCTGCACATAAACTGGTGGGAGTACCGTCGTTCTGTCCCCCGGAAATGGGATGTATGTAGTGTATGCAGCTATCTGAGCTCAGTTCCACACTCCATCCTTACCCGGGAGTGGAATACCACACCTCTGGCTTGAGGTGTAATACCCCTGTAGCAGCCGAGTCCTCAGGGTGCTACATTCCCCCCTGGTAAATCACAGCACGTCCTCGGGCTGTAAGAGAATAAAACATCCATAAACATACAATTTTTTTCATAACAACATAAACATATAAAACATTATATATATATTTCTGCAGCATAAAACTTTTTCATAATAAACATTCTTGTAAACTTTCTTGTTCCTCCGGCCACAGTGCAACTTGTGACCGGGTAAAGTGCGACAGTCTCTTGTAGAATAACACAGCTTTCCTATAAAACCAGTAGGGGGCGCCTTAAAAAGCGCAACTATATACAAGGGGAAATATGGCCGCTCTCAGTCCTCGGCCAGGTATTAGGAAAGGAATGACCGCTCTCAGTCCTCGGTCAGTGGGAATAGGGACACACGGGTTTCAGTTCAATTTGCTGGTCCCAACGGGGACTATATTTTAACTAGCAGCAGCAACAGTTCTTATACCCTGACGGGTAACTATGTACAGTCTCTTTACCGTACTTTAATGACGGCGTACTCCTGCTCCTCCTTCAGACCCGTCCAGATCCTCTTGCTCCTCTTCACACCGTAGCTCCTCCTCCGTCAGCCGGTGTACATGGAGAGCGTAGGGTCCTTTGGCACACTTGTGCCGGGTGAATGTCACCTCGTCCCCTACATATAGGTCACGACCTCTGTGTCCCTCCGGCAGATGGGACTCCACGTCTCTGCGGGTGACAAAGACGTCGCCGGGGGTGTGATGATCCCTGATGAAACCCCAACCGTGCTGCAGTTGGAATTTAATTGCAGTCCCGGTGGCACGGGGACCGTGGGCTGCACGGGGGTTCCTCCTGGTCCGGCTCTTCTGCTCTGCACTCTGTTCCTGCAGCCGCTGCTCTCGGACCCGCCTTTCTCTTCGCTCGCGGTCAAAGACCTCTAACTGCTGCCGGCAGCACTCCGCACGCTCAGCTGCGGCTGCCCGAGTCTCTTGGGTGAATCCCATGAGGTCTCCTTCGGTGGGGTCCCACGCAAACTGCGCTTCCTCCAACGAGAGTGGGGTGATCTTAACGGGCTTCGGAACCGGAATCAGGGGCTCATCTAGGGGTCTTTCTTTCCGGAGTCGGGGATGGTGGAACTCCGGTGGCCACACAAAGGGCTGCCCATCCGGGCACGTGTGCTGGGCAAACAAGTCTTCACCCAGGTGCGGCACTCTAGATGTTGAGGGCGCGGTGGTGGTGGCGGCGCCCGGGTTCGCCAGGCCTTGCGACCAGGCCTGGGGTACCCTGAACGTAAAGGGCACCGTGAAGACGGCGACGCCCGGGGTTACTTGGCCCAGCGACCAGGCCGGTGGCTCAGTGGAGGTAGAGGGCGCTGTTGGTACTGCGGCGCCCGGGGGTACTAGACCTTGCGACCAGGCCGGTGGTGTTTCCTGCTTTGCCGCGCTCAGGGTTGAGGCGCGTGACGTCACAGGGGTCGCGGCCGCGGCTTCTGCTTGAGGCCTTGTCTGGAGCGGTGACGATGCAGCGACGGGCACGGCAGGGGGAATTTCGGGCTCTGCGACGGGGAGCTGGGGCAGGCACGCGGTTTCTCGGCTCGGGGTTGTGACGTCCCCTTTACCTGCCTCCATCTGTTCAGCTCCCTTCTCGGCGCCGTCTCCGGCCTTCACTCCTCCTGCACCATCCTCAGAGGCGGTCTGTCTCCTCGTCTCGGGTGGCGCGCTTCGCTGGCGGGTTCCAGCCTGCTGGGCCATCTCTCTGCTCCATGCGGCCAGTACGTCCCGCTGCACCTGGGCCATCCTCCGTGCGAGGCGCTCCAGCTCGGTCTGCGCACACTCCCGGTCTCGGGGGAGCTGTGCCAGGATCTCCACCAGGCCTTCTGGGGTTGTCGCTTGCAACAGGCTCCTGACCACTGGGTCGGTGCTGCCTGCCTCTCCCTCCATCTCCGGGTACGGCTTCTCCGGAGTCCTCTCCAGACTTCTTGTCTCCGGGTGCGCTCTCTCCAGACTCCTCCAGGCTGCACCCATCTTCTCTCTCTTGTTCTGTCTCCGCCCACATTGAAGGTGGTCCCGGGGCAACTTTGTGATTGTCAGTTCCAGGGGCAGTTCTCTCACGCTGATGGACATCTCCAGCATCACAGTCTCCGTTGGTGGGGGCGGTTTCCGCTTTTGGCGCCATTCCTTGACCTGGCCCACGATGGGAGGTGACCTCTTGCCACCCTCTGGCACGCCCATAATGGCGTCTGCTCTTCCAAGGCGGGAAATCTTCTGGAAATGGCGGGAATCGTCTCCCAGTGGCGGGAAACTCCGTGGATGGCGGGAAAAAGCTGCAGATGGCGGGCAACCGGCGGGAAACGATCTGTGATGGCGTCCCATGGCGGGGACCCTCTGGAACCGGCGGGAGACTTCTTCTTGAGGTAAATTTGAACTTTTCTTCAGGCACGCAGTACCCGGTGGTTGCGGGCACGAAATCCTGCCGACTACGCCAAAGTTGACGCGCCCCCTGGGCCAGTGCTGTTTGGGGATTACCCGGAGCCGGATCTGATGGGGGTTGTAGTCTCCGAGTGGCGGCGACCCGGTCCGTGCCCAGGGTGTCAAACTCAGTGTGTGGCAGTCTTTACAGATGTTATTAGTTGTTCTTAGTGTCGACTACGCCACCCGTTGATTTGCGGTCAAAAGGCCGCCGCTGCAGCAGGGTCCGCTGAGGCTGGTGGTATATGTGCAGCTGTGGTAGTATAACCCCCAACGGGAGGGGTATAGCCTCAGGGGGTCAGGTGTAGAGGATGGTGGTAGTGGTGGTGCAGTGTGGATGGTAAGAAGACTCAGAGTCGGGCTGTGCAGTTCAGGGTTTTTACTTACTGCTGTTCTGTTGGTCACTCTGGCCTTGAGTGACCGCCCGAGCCGTGCTGCGTCCACCAGGTCCTGGACTCGGCCAACCCCCAAGCAATTCTGGAGCGTGGTCCTGAGCTCCTGTCTGACTTTCCCTCTCTTCTGGCCGTTCTCACTAGGGATCCACTTATGTCCGGCTCCCTCGGGTCTCTTGGTGGGTACACCTCTTCTGGGTTCCCTGACCCTATACTTGGTATGCCTTCCTAGTGGATTTAGTGAGGGTCGTGGCAGATCCTGCCCACGACCTCCGGTCTCTGGCTAAGGTGTGCTTTTCTCTCTGCCAGCTTGGGATCCGGTACCCTGGGTGCCAACCCTTCACCCTGCTGTTTGTATTCTGGGGTCTTGGGGTTCCTTCTTCTTCTCTCTGGGTCCTTCTGACTCCTCTCTCTCTCTCTGACTTGGCCTTGGAGCTGGGCCCAGCCGGAACCACAACTCCCTGTCAGCCTTTCTGGCTGAGCTTCTCTGCTCTGCTCCTCTGACTCTACAAAGACTGACTCACTCTACAAAAGACCCTGTCCTAAGATGGTGCCCACCTTATATACTCCCTCTATGTGTGAGCTCAGGTGACCAGCACCCAATGAGCTCCTAGCATTACCCAGACTGCTCCCCCTATCTGCCCCTACACTACTGGGATGTTCCACCCCCCTCCCACTCCAGCCAGGGACAGACACTATCGTACCTGCACATAAACTGGTGGGAGTACCGTCGTTCTGTCCCCCGGAAATGGGATGTATGTAGTGTATGCAGCTATCTGAGCTCAGTTCCACACTCCATCCTTACCCGGGAGTGGAATACCACACCTCTGGCTTGAGGTGTTATACCCCTGTAGCAGCCGAGTCCTCAGGGTGCTACATATACAGTAGGAGAAACTAAAGCGGACAAGATAAAAAGCAAAAATAAACAGGGTGAAGTGTAGTATTAATGAACTGTAATAATTAATACAGGGCCATCTGATGAACACAGTTCCCCGCAAAATAAGCCTGCAGCTGTTGTATATTCAAACAGCCCTACTCGATAGCAAAAGCTTAGACCACTAGGCCCAGCCTCTTTATTTGTCTAGAACAGGGGTGGGCAATTAATTTTCCTGAGGGGGCCACATGAGAGACCGTGACTGTTGTGGAGGTCCGAACCAATAAGCTGAAATGAATTCTGCTCAATTTTAATATCAACATATTAATTATTATTATTATATTATTAATATTTATATTATTAATTGTATCACTTAATATTGAGCAGAATTAAGAATGCTGACATCCCCTTATATACCGTTTGAACCCGAAATCAGCCACTTCGATATATCTTATGAGCCCCCACACAGCCCCTTATATACCGTAAGAGCAACCACATTGCCTCCCCATATACTGCATGAGCCCCACACAACCTTCCTAACTAAAGCATGAGCCCCACACAGCATCCCTATATATACAGCATGAGACCTACACAGCCTCCCTATCTACAGCATGAGCCCTACAAAGCCCCCCTATATATACAGCATGAGCCCCACACAGCCTCCCTATCTACAGCATGAGCCCCAAACATCCTTCCTATCTACATCATGAGTCCTACATAACCTCCCTATATACAGTATGAGCCCTATACAGCCTCCCTATATACATCATGAGCCCTACACAGCCTCCCTATATACAGTATGAGCCCCACACAGCCTCCCTATATACAGCATGAGCCCCACACATTCTCCCTATCTACAGCACGAACCCCACACAGCCTTCCTATCTACAGCATGAGCCCCACAAAGCCTCCCTATATATACAGCATGAGCCCCACACAGTCTCCTTATATACAGCATGAGCCCCACACAGCCTCCCTATCTACAGCATGAGCCCTATACAGCCTCCCTATCTACAGCATGAGCCACAAACATCCTCCCTATCTACATCATGAGCCCTACATAACCTCCCTATATACAGTATGAGCCCTATACAGCCTCCCTATATACAGCATGAGCCCTACACAGCCTCCCTATATACAGTATGAGCCCCACACAGCCTCCCTATATACAGCATGAGCCTCCACATAGCCTCCTATATACAGCATGAGCCCCACAAAGCCTCACTATATACAGCATGAGCCCCACACATTCTCCCTACCTACAGCACGAACCCCACACAGCTTCCCTATCTACAGCATGAGCCCCACAAATCCTCCCTATATATACAAAATGAGCCCCACACATCCTCACTATATAGAGCATGAGCCCCACACAGCCTCCCTATCTACAGCATGAGCCCCACAAAGCCTCCCTATATATACAGAATGAGCCCCACACAGCCTCACTATATACAGCATGAGCCCCACACAGCCTCCTATATAGAGCATGAGCCTCCACATAGCCTCCTATATACAGCATGAGCCCCACACAGTCTACCCATAAACAGCATGAGCCCATCACAGCCTCCTTATATTCTGCATGAGTCCCATACAGCCTCCGTAACTAAAGCATGAGTCCCATACAGCCTCCCTATCAACAGTATGAGCCCCACACAGCCTTCCCATGTCCAGCATGAGAGCCCCATAGCCTCCCCATGTCCAGCATTAGAACCCCATAGCCTCCCCATGTCCAGCATGAGAGCTCCATAACCTCCCCATGTCCAGCGTTAGAGCCCCATAGCCTCCCCATGTTCAGCATTAGAGCTTCATAGTCTCCCCATATCTAGCATTAGAGCCCCATAGCCTCCCCATGTCCAGCATAAAGAGCCTCATAGCCTCCCCATGTCCAGTATGAGACCCCCATACCCTCACCATGTATAGCATGAGACCCCATAGTCTCCCCATGTCCAGCATGAGACCCCATACCCTTTCCATATGTCCAGCGTGAGACTCCCATACCCTCCCGAAGGCTAGCAAGAGACCCCCATAGCCTCCCCATGTCCAAGATGTGACCCCCATAGCCTCCCCATGTCCAGGATGAGACCCCCATAGCCTCCCCATGTCCAGCAATAGAGCCCCATAGCCTCCCCATGAGATAATGACTTTTGTGTTTTCATTGGCTGTAAGCCATAATCATCAACATTAACAGAAATAAACACCTGAAATAGATCACTCTGTTTGTAATGACTCTATATAATTTACGAGTTTCACTTTTTGTATTGAAGAACGGAAATAAATTAACTTTTTAATGATATTCTAATTTAGTGAGATGCACCTGTAGATATTGAGTTGGTATAAATACTTATCTACTTTGGTAAAAGCTATCATATGCTTTAGATTCAAAATAGCACATTTGTCACCTTGGAATTATACCAGGAGTCCTGTAGTTGTTGTATGCTTTACAAATAACAGTCCTCCTAGACTGAGAAAATACAACACGTCTTTTACTAGATTGTCTAAATTCTGTCCATTTTTACTGGGTCACATGAGGACTCCATGTCCAGTATCTTCTGCATTTATTCTGCTTCCATCAGCAAGATGGATTGTTTCCTTGTTATTTAAGTCAAGTTCTGTGAAAAAGCTTCTTTCACTTGTCCTGTGATTTATTGCTTAGGAGTTGGTGCATTAACCTTGCAATGTCTGATTACTTGTCACATTAAATGTGCCATTCCAATTATTTGCACATGGATGAGAGATGGTAGCTTTGACCTTTTATTTAGTTCATTTTTGAAGTTTCTGTTTTCCATATTGAACATTAATTGTCTTTCTTTATTGAATAATTGTTCTGTTCGTGGCATCAGAAACATGCTTTAGTTTCCTTCTTCTAGGATATTTTATCCATTGCTGTAAAGGGAACATGACAACAGATTCATGGCTGCCCAAAGCATGAGCAGTATAAATCCGATGCCGAGAGTGTTACTGTAGCTAAAATGGTGCGGAGTTTCAGAAAATGTAAAGTTTGAAAAGCCAATGCAGAGACTAAGCATCTCAGATAACTAGTCTGACGCAGGTCTCCGGTGGCTTCTCCCTGCCACATACTCCTAGAAAATCAGGTCTCTCACAATACAGACAAGATTTCAATCACTCGAGAAATGATACTTGTTCATTCAGTGAAATGATTTTTAAGCTTGCTTAAAAATCATAATACTCTGCAGCATGTCATGCATCCAAAAGGACACGTGCTGCCGAGAACACCATGCTCTATGCACACAAAATGATTGTAATAATAATAGTTCTGTGCACGTGAAAGTGTGGTCAGCTTGTCTACATAGGCTGTTAAATGACTGCCAATCAGCTTATATGTAGCTGATTGATAGATGTTTGACAGCCGGGGTCGCCCTAAATAAATGCAGCCTTAGTCCTGAGGCAGCTGTGAGCCAAGAAGCTGTTTTATGAAGGGACCCTTGGTTAATTATAAATGACTGTCTTGAGATATGGATCATGCTCTAATATATGCCAAAGTCGTTGTGCTGTAGTATGTGATAAAATGGTGATAAAATTGATATCATTGGGGCAAATAAGATGATAAAGATGTAGTGACCATATTTCTTAAAGGAGGTCTGAGTGAAGATTATTTCCTCTTTGTGGGAAATTAAGAGATGAAGGAACTCAAATGAGTCTTTGTAAGCCATGCAGGTGAAGGATAAACCTTAGAGATTTTAGGAAATATGCTAGACCCAGTGAATTTGACAAATTTGCAATTCAATTTGTGTGAGTCGCCCAGAAGTTGCCCACTAACATTTTTCACAAAGCATAATATTGCATGAGCCAGACAAGGCTCACAAGACCTTAGGCACAGCCGTGAGTACTTCCCCCATAATGTTTTGCAGTTATCACATCACATAGTATAGCTCAACCAATCAGGAGGGCTATCATAGCCTGTATAAAAGCAGAGGCAAAAAATTCTGCAGCCATTTTGCAGTGAATCTGGATAGTTAGAGGACGTCACAGCTTACAACTTAGCAATAGAGCTAGAGAGGGAAAGTAATAAAACGTAATAAATATTACAGATAGTGTGTGTGATTGTACAACAGTGAAAGACAACTATCATTTATTTACCTATAGCCATATATGTTGAGGTCACTTTAACTTTACTAAGGAAGTGTTTGTATTAAAGAGATTAAAAAGTGTTCAGTACAGCCAAAGGAGACCTTAGATTATTATACACCTGTTTTCAGGGCAACTGGAGGCTTTTGCAGTGTTTGCAATCTGCAGTGAATTGATTTGCTTCATATTTAATTTTTTGGGAAAAATTGAAGCGAATCAGGAAAACACGAACTTCAATTCACTCATTTCTAATAAACCCCAAATAATTATCATTAAGTGAACGGCAGAAAAACATGGCTAGCTCATAGTCTCCTTTCCACAGGAAAAATAAATCGTCAATGTATCTCTTCTAAAGGACAACAACATGTTGATTGTAGAAAGAATGTGATTTTCTTAGGAGGCACTCATAAAAAAGTACACGTAAATAGGGGTCAAATGGGTTCCCATAGTGGTACCTTTAGACTGTAAAAAGAGGGACTGTTGAAAGCTAAATGTAATTCCATTCCTTTGCAAGTGAAAGCTGCCTGCTCATTCTTAACTGAGGGGTGTTTATCCCAAAAAGACTTAGGCTGTGTGCCCATGATGCGTTTTTTTAAGCGTTTCCGCAGCAGCAAAAACACTGCAGAAGCGCTTAAAAAACGCATGGTAAAAGGCCTGCCATGTTCCCCAATGATAATCCGCATGTGCTGTGCACATGCTGCGGAAATTTCCGCTGCGGATTATCATTGCAGAAAAAAACGCAGCACTACCAATTATTTTGCGGAAGTGCTGCGTTTTCGCCGCCATTGACTTGCATTGGAACGCATGGATTACGCATCATTACATCTGTAGATGCGGATTCCACGTGTTCCAATGTGCGGATGGTACCCGGGTGTGGAGAAGAGGAGACTCTCCTCCGGACCCGGGTACCATAGAACCTGTAAAAAAAATAATAAAATAAAAAATAAATATCATACTTACCTTTGTGCTTGTCCTCCCTTGCCGGCAGCTCGCGGTGGACTGAAGGACCTGCGCTCATGTCATAGTCATGTGACCACAGGTCCTTCAGTGTACCACAAGCTGCAGGCAAGCCAGGACGGAGCGAATAAAGACTCTGGGGGCCATCAGAAGGTAAGTATAGATTTATCTTTTTATTTTTTACCATTCTTTACGGTCAAACTATATAAATCCTTGCCGGCTGCATGGATTTATATAGTGTGACCAAGTTGTCAAGCACTTTCCAAGTGATACTAAAATCGCCTGGAAAGGGCTTGACAACCCGCATGCGGAAATGCATGTGAAGAACGATTCACATCCACTTGTCCCTGGCAGGAAAAACGCATGTACAATCCGCATGTACAATTCGCGTGTACAATCCGCGTGTACAATCCACATGTACAATCCGCATGTACAATCCGCATGTACAATCCGCATGTACAATCCGCATGCGTTTCTCCTGCCAGGGAGATGCAGAAACGCTCAGGAAAAAATCCGGAACATTTCTGCATCGTGGGCACATAGCCTTGCCAAATTTTTAACGCTGAACTGGACACACCATGTCATAGCAGCTGCAAACTTTTTTGTTTGCTAATAACTCCACAATGGAGAGGTAAAATTAAAAACAATCAAAGTATTTCTTGACTAATGAGTTAACATCCACTTGTACTTAACGAAAGTTATCAGTTACTTTTCACTGAGGAGTGCACTTCTTCTCACCAGAATGAGTTGCTATCTAATAACAAACACTTGGACATAAGAAAAGTTAACTCAATATGTGCCAATACTTTGCTAATATCTCTGCAACGGAGAGATGACATTTAAAAAAACAAAGAAAAAAAAATTTTTTCTGCTCCGCTGCCATTATTATATTCTGATCCAGTTCAACACAAAAAAATTTAGTGAAAGGTCCTCTTTAAGACTTTTCTTATAATGAATTCATGTTTTATGTTGCTGCATAATGCTTCAATATCAAGTGTGATTAACAAAAGACAAGTTTTACATTTGCCTTGCCAGGTAAACTCCATAATATTATGGCTGCAATATGGCTGTCTTTTATATCCTCACCCACTCTCTGCTGTGATTACTTCCTGAATTATATTTATGTACTGCTGCATATCTTTTTTTTTTGTTGCTGTGTCTCATTCTGTAGTTTTTTTTTTAGCTGTTTAGATTAAATTTCCGATACAGCTTTGGTAGGGTATCCCATGTGCCCTAAGCAGTGTTCTCATGTCTTATATACAGTACAGACCAAAAGTTTGGACACACCTTCTCATTTAAAGATTTTTCTGTATTTTCATGACTATGAAAATTGTACATTCACACTGAAGGCATCAAAACTATGAATTAACACATGTGGAATTATATACTTAACAAAAAAGTGTGAAACAGCTGAAAATATGTCTTATATTCTAGGTTCTTCAAAGTAGCCACCTTTTGCTTTGATGACTGCTTTGCACACTCTTGGCATTCTCTAATGTGACAGGTCACGCGACCCCTGACGTCAGCGGTCGCGTGACCTGTCACATGGCTAAATGACGTCTTGGAAGGTCCTTTTACACCACTGCGAGCCGCCGGGGAGCCAGGATGCACCACAGAGGAGACCGGGGGACATTGGAAGGTGAGTATAATGTTTTTTTTTTATTTTTTACCATTTTACCATTTTTATTCTTTTTTTAAATAATTAACATGGTCACACTATATAAATCCATGCCGGTTGCATGGATTTATATAGTGTGGCCAAGTTTGGAAAGCGCTTGATAACCCGCATACAGAAATGCATGCAAAAACTCTTGACAAACGATTCTACCTGGCAGGAAAAACGCATGTAAAATCCGTATGCGTTTTTCCTGCCAGGGAGATGCGGAAAAAATCTGCAGCATTTCTGCATCGTGGGCACTTAGCCTAACATTTCCACTTTAAGAGAGTTGTCCAAGCTCGTAAGAAAAGTCTGCAGTCACTATGCCACTGAAAATTTCCAAATCGTGACAGTGTGTGGCGCAAGAGAAACTTTACAAAAATACTTAGAAAAAATGTAAAAATACTTTCAAAACCAGTAGGAAGGAAAAGACTATTCATTCTGGGAAAAATATCCAAATACAAAAGTGTATAAATAAATATAGATGAAATAAATGGCCATCACTATTCCTTTGGACTATGGAGTGTGTCCCGACATAGTGACATTGTTTAAGGACCCAATCTATATGCAGGCGGAAAGGTAAAATGCAGCTGTTGTTTTCTTCTCCATATATTTCCAGGAGGAATATCTGAGGAATAGCCTAAAAGAGAATTCAAGTAAACATGATTGATAATTGTTATTTAATAGAAAATGTAAGTACGGTATTTACTAAGACAGACAAGTTAAGACAGCTGTAAGAAAGTGATAGGGACCTAAAATGTACCAGTCATTTCAGGTGTCAATCAGAATAAACTGTCATATGTGTGCACAAGAGGAATAACACTATTATGTGACTTGTATTCTGCCTTTTTCACCAGCTTTCTCCTTAGCAGGCTCTAGCTCTAATTTTCAGCTTTCTCTGAGCTGGTGGGTAGATACCAGCTGCTATGATGTCTCCCATATGAAGCACACACAAACATGAGACATTCCTGCTCTCCTGTCTCTCTATAACACATGATCAGACACAACAGCATGGAAGACATCATATAGCAGTGCACACAGACGTGAGGCATTCCTGCTTTCTATAACAAATGATAAGAAACAACAGCATGTAGGGCATCGTACAGCAGTACTGAGCGGTGCAGCTGTGAATTCAGCATTGGGCTGAGATAAAACACTTACTAGATAGCAGCACCATCTCTCTGACAATCTCACTCAGCTTCTGCTCTCTTCATACTCTTCAATAGGTAGCTGTAATATGATCCCTCAGTGAGCAGGCATTTCTTCTTATTTTATCTTAGCTCTTTTTTAGAGTGAATGACAAATTCAGGAGGTGGGGGAGAGGAGAAGTGGCTCATAAGTAGAGAAAAAAAGCAGCATTCTCTGATAAGATCATAGTTTCTTATATTTGCTTATGCTACTGATTTATGTAAAGTTTGTTGAACCGACGGCGACCATTTAAATGATATTTCAGTAGATTAACTTGCAGTTCTAAGGAAATGTGTTAATAGCAGCTGATGAGAAATGACTGCGCAGCTTTCCTCCGAAAAGAAACTTAAAAAATAAGATACTGTGGCACCCTGCTGTTCACAGGTACCACAGGACCCAGGGTGCATGGACGGACTTCTCCACAGGAGACCCTCGTTACATACAAACACCTCCACCCTTCCACCTCATACCACCAGAGGGAGCCTGTTAGGGATATATATATGGAGGGTGGAGCCAGGCAGTCAGTCAGAAGAGAGAGTCAGTCAGACAGAGTCAGAGAGTCTGAGAGCGTGCTGATGCTGAGAGCAGCGAAGACGCAGCACGTCTGCTGCTGAGTTCTGAGGGCCCCGAGTGTGGCCGACGGCAAAGGAGAAGAGGAGAGAGGAGTTAAGGGGGCAGAGGAGCATCATAGGCTCACCCCGAATATACCAACCGGACACCAGGTCCGCGCCTACAGGGTTCTTTATACCCAGTAGGGACCACCGGCATTCCAGGAGGACTACAAGTCCCTGGCAGACCTGAAGCTAGACCCATTACAGGACCAGGAACCACGAAGGCCCCAGCGTTACCAGGGATAGTGGTTGCCAGCAGAAGGTCCCACTACCAAGCGACAGGTGAAGGAACAGCACGACACAGAAGCTAGGCCCAGTTGCAGGCTGGCCAGGAGCATACAGAGAGGCAGACACGGACCAGGAGGCCTTATACCCGCTCACTGGGGAGAAGTCCTGAAGTGCTCCCATCCTACTGAGTACCCTGGACTGTACCTGACATCCGCACCAGTAAAGGTATTGAAGCGAATCCCCTGTCTCTGTCAGTTACTCCTGCTGCGCCATCCTGCCTGCACTACAACGCCCAGCATCACCACCATCTGCACCTACACTGCCCCGGGGGCCCACTCCACCTGTGGGGAGCAGAAACATCCCAGCTGCCATCCCATTATCCCCGGAGGTCTGCAGCAGCACTGATAATCCTTACCAGGTACCACAGGTGGCGTCACAAACTATTTATTTTATTTTTATTTCTATCCAAGTTCCAATCCCCATTTTCAAGAGTGACCCCAGGGTACGGGCCCGGGAGCCGACCACCGCGACATCCCCAAACCAAGTAAAGGCCCGGGTACCGAGTCGTCCCCATCCCCTGGGTGCGTCAATACCATTTGCTTGGCTACACTCTCTTAAGTTATCTCCTAAGACCCTGTGAGATGTAAACTAAGTGAAAGTTAATGGACAAAACAGTTGCAGCTTTTTTTAAAACTCATCAGCACAGAACAGAAATATGGCTAGTGTAGGAATAACAGCATCCAAGGGCCGACCTCAGGAGCTGGGGCTACAGAAACAAGAAAACACAATTAAGTTGTACTGTTTTCGTACCTTTCATAAAACTTTGTTTCTTGTGGCTGGCGCTTGCACAAACAGCTAAGATGGGAATAACCCTGTGAGTGAGATGTCAGGTCAGTAATGTGAAATTTGTTACATGGTCATTTAAATGGAATACAACTATTTGTACAGTGTTAGTTACCAGGTAGCGTTTTCTGAAATCTCCTTTTGCTTTTGTGGAATTGTGGGTCACCAAATCAGAGATTTAAATGAGGCAGTTTACATTATATGTCAAATAGTCGAACAGATCCATGCTCTGTGCTGATGAGGTAAAAAAGTCAGGAATGGAGCTTTTCGTAAATAGATGCATCAGAGCGTAAGATGAAGTTCCTGTATCCCAATGTTTAACTGCTCCCTACATCCGATTACAACAGCAATGTGCCACATATAATACTGATTGTGTGGCAAAAGGACTCAAATTTGTGCAAATCGATTTGAAGGACTTGATCCCATGACGATATCAGTGATCTATAGATGCTGGATGGGAACTCAGAGAACTAGAGATGAGAGAATAAATTCAAGTGGAATCGAAGTTTACTTGAGTTTTACAAAAATCTGCATTTGCTAAAAGGGTGATTTTTAGTAATTCGCTTGCATGCGGATTCAGCAAAATGTCGACCACTGGTCGCCATTTTTCTGATCCGTAAAAGGCCATCAAAAGGTTAAATAAAACAACAAAAAAAAACATACTTACCTTACTGGTCACCTCTCTGGCCTCTTCGCTCCGCACCGTCACCTGTCCAGTCCTCGTTCCATCTTTTGATCCCCGCCACTGGCGCTGAAATTCCTGGGCCTCTCGTGGCCTATCATTGTGAGCCAGGACTTTCGATTTTGATGAAGAACAGGGCAGTTCTGCACACAAGATCGAGGCGCATGTCATGACGTCAAGACATCATGAACTCTCTTGGAACTCATCACAGCCAGAGGTCCCGACTCAGTGTGACAGTGTGAGAGGTCAGGGGATTTCTGCGTGAATGAGGAGAACCAGACAGGTGAAGACGGTGAGGAGCATAATAAAGGACATTACACTCACAGAGAATAACTTCTCTGCAAACTGAAATTCCCAGGAAAAAACAAACAAGCAAATTAAAATTTTGCTGATCCATGCATTTCTACCAAGAACCACTTCTTACCAGTTCTGTGGTTCTCCTGAAGAAGAAGTTGGATTACTTAGAGACGCCTAGAGAATAAACCATATTGTTTCTACTCTGAATTGACTTTTTGACTGGATACATACTAGCAGTGCAGAAGACCCACTACTTTCCAATAATCCATAATACTTCGTACCATCCGGCATTCGCGACTCTGAACACCTCAATGATGACATCACGTTTGGCTGACTAATCGAAAGAAGAGCTATCAAGTAAAAGGCGGTTTTCAAAACTCCCGTCAAGTGGCCACAGATTACAGATATGGCCAC
This sequence comes from Phyllobates terribilis, assembly GCF_046119375.1. Taxonomy (NCBI): domain Eukaryota; kingdom Metazoa; phylum Chordata; class Amphibia; order Anura; family Dendrobatidae; genus Phyllobates; species Phyllobates terribilis. The sequence continues at coordinate 380,262,272 of NW_027362767.1, forward strand.
TGGACTGGTTTCTGTGAATCGATTCGCACCAAGTCTATAGGGGACCTTCGGACCCCCTTAGGCACCATTGCCCAAGATAAATCTGCTCTCCTGATCCGACAACCCAGCCTTAAACTCCAACCTCATGTCCTTAGATCATTTCTGAGAGACACAATGATATACATGGAAGCTAGATAAATGGAGAAGAAATAAAGGTTTCTACAGAGGTTGCAGAGGGAACAAACTAGCAAAGAGGAACATCAACAAAAAAAAAGGACTAATAAAAAGCAAAAGATAATGAAATATTGCACTAAAAACACAGATTGCCCATTGACATAGATTCCGGATACCAGAAGATGAGGTATTGGTGATGTTCTCGTTATCCGCTGACCTATAATGTTTCCCTATCACACAATCATTCCGCTGTTCTCCCCGAGGGATAATTTTACCTTAGACTCAGCACTTCCACCAGCAGACAATGATGCTGATATCTTCAGAGTATTTATGTCGTATTCCTGCCAAACCAATATGATCTCTTTATTATTAAAACAATATCATTTCTTCATTATGAGGGCTTCCGATGAAATCTCCGAAAATAGCTTCTGTCTAGTGAAAGCTGAATAGGCGACCATATAGTCATTTCCAAGTGAATTTATATTGAAAAGGCTTGACAGTCTACAGATTATGTTATTATGTTGTGTGTTTGGTTTTTTAACTACATTTGTGAGGCTCTATATAATGCTTTTTCATTAGTCAGTGTCACGCGGGTGATCGTGGACCCACTGCGCCACAGGTCAGGCTCACCCTGGAGGGGCGTGGATAAGTGGCTACCTGGTTTTCACTAGAGCCCCTGATGGTGGAGTTAGGCTTGAGCTGCAGGTAGCCATCAGGTACCATTCCAGGGCAGCCCCCGGTACGGTGGCAGCTGACCCCAAGGGTTAGGAACGCAGACACGGACTCTGAGTCACTGGCAGGACAGGATTTGGAATCATAGCTACAATGGATATTGGAGCCAGTTCAGACAGTACCAATCAGGTTCGGACAGAACAGGATGTTCAGACGGAACAGACTCTGGGTTTAGACGAGACAGGTTCTGGAACACTACACAGGTTGGATACAGGTGCTGGTTCAGACAGCGCGGATTCTGGAACACTTGTCAGGTTGGACACAGATGCTAGTTCAGACAGCACGGATACTGGAACACTTGACAGGTTGGACACAGATGCTAGTTCAGACAGCACGGATACTGGAACACTTGACAGGTTGGACACAGATGCTGGTTCAGACAGCACGGATTCTGGAGCACTTGACAGGTTGGACACAGATGCTAGTTCAGACAGCACGGATACTGGAACACTTGACAGGTTGGACACAGATGCTAGTTCAGACAGCACGGATACTGGAACACTTGACAGGTTGGACACAGATGCTGGTTCAGACAGCACGGATTCTGGAACACTTGACAGGTTGGACACAGATGCTGGTTCAGACAGCACGGATTCTGGAGAACTTGACAGGTTGGACACAGATGCTAGTTCAGACAGCACGGATACTGGAACACTTGACAGGTTGGACACAGATGCTAGTTCAGACAGCACGGATACTGGAACACTTGACAGGTTGGACACAGATGCTGGTTCAGACAGCACAGATTCTGGAGCACTTGACAGGTTGGACACAGATGCTAGTTCAGACAGCACGGATACTGGAACACTTGACAGGTTGGACACAGATGCTAGTTCAGACAGCACGGATACTGGAACACTTGACAGGTTGGACACAGATGCTGGTTCAGACAGCACGGATTCTGGAACACTTGACAGGTTGGACACAGATGCTGGTTCAGACAGCACGGATTCTGGAACACTTGACAGGTTGGACACAGATGCTGGTTCAGACAGCACGGATTCTGGAATACTTGACAAGTTGGACACAGATGCTAGTTCAGACAGCACGGATACTGGAACACTTGATGAGGATGCAGGTGCAGGTCCAAACAAGACGGGTACAGGACTCAGGATCAGGCTCAGGCAGGATGGACTTAAAAACAGGATCAGGTTCAGACTGGACGGCTTAGGAACAGGTTCAGGTTCAGAGTAACTGGACGGGTGCGGGAACAAGGACCTGACAACAGACTTAGCAGTTTGAAGACTAACTAAACACTGATGTTGCAAAGGCACCTCCCTACAGGGGAAGGTGCTTTAAATACTTTGCGCCTCCCAGCTATTGGTTGGATACACATCAGGAACGCATGCGCTAGCACCTTTAAGAAGTAGGGTGCGCGAGTGCCCTAAGCACACTGACAGAGACCTGCGTGACGTGCGCAGGCCCTGGGAGAAGGAAGTCGCGGCAGGGACCGGAACAGTGCATCCGTGGCGGTGAGCATCTCAGAGTCCCTGCCAAGGGAAGGAAGAGAGCTTTGAGAGAGAGAGATTGATGTCCAATGAGTGTTGACAGTGTCGGTGTAGAAAGAGAAACGGGGAATGGCTTCATCCAGTTATACATTTCCATGAGGAATAACAGAGGAATGACACAATACATCAATTTTTTTTTTTTTAAAACGTGATCATTTAGTGGCTATTACAACGATTTACTAAAACAGACTTGTAAGGGAAATCTGCTCATTTATGGGGCAATTGTGACAATCGGCTCCCGGAAGTTGTATTATACTTTGAAGGAAGTGATACAATTTTGAATTTTTTTTTTTTTTTAGATATAATTCTAATTCTAGGGCTGCACTGGGTGCTCTAAGTTCTATGCTGAGGGCAGTTTAATGGTGCTCCTAAATAAGTAACGCTGCCACCCATAGGACTTTCCTATACCGACAGGGACATCTCTAGTTTCCTGTAATTTTAAGTTTTAATTTAAATATGACTCAAAGCAAAGATTATTCTCTAAGTGCCTGAAGAACCAAAGGTTGAGGACTGGGCACAGTGTGCAGAGGAGATTACATTGTGCATTGTGTAGCGGCATGAAAACCAGGAGAGACTTCAATTGCTGTTGCTTCATTGGCCCCTGCTTGGCTGCTTTTTCTAAATAAATTATTTAGTATTCATGGAGCCTAAAATATGATTAATTAAGATTATGATCACCCATCACACACGATGAAACATGAATAACATTCAGAAAGTTTCTGAACTCCAAAGCTGAAAGCAGTCACCGGACAGAGCCAATATCCCTATTAGTTTTCTTACTGGTATTAGACTATATTTGGATTGATACTTTAACCAAGAGTTCTCCAAGGGTTTCCATAAATTGGTCTGACATATGCTGCGAGCTATAATTGAAACCAAAGACTAGGGAAGACGCAAAGGGGTTGTTAAATCAGCAAAACCACTAGTAGGACATACGTACAATTTCAATGATGTAATACCATAATTGCCCTCTAGAGGCCACTACACTATCATCTGCACAGGAGTTTTTGGGACCTGGATCGGCGGCGATCAGTTGATCGCTCCTTCAGCTCAAAGACTAATAAATAGGTTTTACAGTTTTGCATAAGTCTAAAAAAAAAATATGGATAAAACTAATTATACCTAGCGCAGAGCGTCTGTCGTGACTTCGGTCTCATGTTCTTTGAATTTCTGAGTTGTGCGCTAGGCATAACACAATAAATCCCATAATATTCCTTTAATTTTTGCAAAATTAAAAAGATCTGCTTATTGGTAATATACTTTGTGGCACTGAATAAAAACATTTCTACTTACATCCAGACTCTATGCACAACTATTGTGAAGAGGCGTATAAAGATAGTGCTGCTCCAAAGTCTATGGTACTGACGGAAACAGCTGAGAATAGGTAGTCTACCCGGCGGCCTGTATTAAAGCAGTTCTGTTAACAGATCACACAATGTGAACTGTATACATTCAGACATAGATCTCCTAGACCTGATGGGACTGGTGTACTTACTTTGACAACCCTGTATTAGAATGGCCATGAGATGGGCTATAGAGTGGTAGAGCTTACAAGCCCAAGTGTATTCCGTCTCCGCCCACCCAGATGGACCAACAGTTGCGGCTTGTACTGAGCGTGATGTCAGCAGCAGGGAGGAGGGACATGGAGGAGCTGGCAATCAGGATAGGTGGGTGGGACTAGAGTTAAAACTTTCAGAAAGGATTATACAGCCATTCTGACATTGATTATCAAGGTAAGTACGCCAGCCTCATCAGGTTTAAAGGAGCTACTTACTAAGCATAGATTGAGGTTAAATAAAAAAAAAAAGGATTACACAGCCATGCAAACATGGATTTTCAAAGCAAGAACACCATCCTCTTCAGGTCTAAAGGATCTTTTTACTAAATGTATGCAGTTTGTATTGTGAAATCTGGGGACTGATGCACATGAAAGGCATGGAAGGGGTAGAGATTGTAAAAAAATTGCTTGGTTTGGTGATTTTTGGAGACTCCTGGCAAGGGAAATGTTGGGTCTCCATGAATCGGTTCATAGAAAAGGAACTCTTGGGGCTATGGTGCTCCCGAGCCTGTGGGGTCACAGTAATTGTGGTTTATTGGGTCATGTTTTGGAAATCACCAAAGGTTTTGTAGCTTCTAGGACCTTCCCAAGTTTACTATATTGTTCAAATTGTTAAAGTTGTGATGTATTTGTTTTAAAAAAAGTCTGTTGTGGCCAAATCATCCAACCTAAAGTGTCAGAGTTTTATTGGATGGATGGTGTTGGTGGGGAAGAATGGAAAAGGAGGGTAAGGGATGGTTAATGGATGGGTCTAAGCTTGGGTCGGACCACCAAATCTACAATATTAGGGTCATGCTATTTTCTATTATACCTAAGATTCTCTAAACATGGCACAGATGCAGCTGGCTTCCTCCAAATCACTAGACTTTAACCTTTTACAATATCTTTTGCATTGCAGATAAAGCAGATAAAACATGGTTTATGCATCACACGATCAGTATACATAAATTCTGCCCAGGGATGAGTGGATGAGAGACCTGGTCACCGACACACCTGAGATCCAGCAGGGCTGACCTGTTCCAGCCTTCCAGACCGAATAAAGAAAAAAAAGAAAGAATGTTATTTTCTAATGACCTTTAAGAAGCTTTGGGAAGGTCACCGCTCCCTCACTGGCTCCTGAAGTCTTTTCATTAGTTTTTCATTTGCTTGTGGACTTCAGCCAATAATGGATTCTCTCGGTCACACTCGCGATGCAGCTTTCTACACTGCCGAGCACAGACTCCCATCCTGGAAAGGAGAAAAAGGCAACTTTTAATTGCTTATTTACTGTAACTCTTTATGTTACAGTATAAACTTCCTCCATGATTACCTCTCGGGAGGTAATATTCCATCCCTCCCACTCCCAAAACTGTACTTTTTTTTTTTTTTTTTTTTAACAATTATAGCGTTATATTCAAGTTTCTTTCTGTAAAAGCCAAGAATTCACAGTGATTGATTTTATTAAAAAAAGCTATGGCAGCAACACAATTTTCCGGAGACACAAGAATTTCCATGTTTTTTTTTTTACATTTTTGGAGTCACTTGAGCTTCTTATGCAAACAAAAGGCTAGAAATTGGGTGAAAAATTGTTATAACATTGTTGGTGTTTTATTGTGCTCATTTGCCAACACATTCTCCCAACTGGCGAAATTGGTGGCTTCCCCTTATCCTTAACACTAGGGTCAACAATCAAGAATCTGTACAAAGAAACCAATTTATTAGTCCAAAAAGTGGTTTCTTTTTAAACGATCACCAACATAAACCAGCAGGAATGCTACTTCAAGTCCACTCTACAACCCTAGACCACCAGGGGCGTTATGATTAACACTCTAATCATTCAGACCACCAAGGATGTTAGCATGAACTCATTCACCATTCTAGATCATCAGGGATGTTGCTATTAAGTGCTACATGACCCTAGACCACCAGGGATATTACATTAATCATTTTACTATCTAGAACACCTGACATATTATCATGAAAGGCTTCATTATCCTAGACCACCAGGGATTTTACCCTTAAAGGGATTGTCAGAGAATTTAATATTGATGGCCTATCCTTAGGATCGATCACCAATGTCCATTTGATGGGGGGTTCGACACCTGGTGTCCCCAACAATCAGCTGTTCCCATTGTCGGCTGTGGCCAGAACTGCTCAGTTATGGACCGTTGATGGCATAGTGGCCGTGGCAGGGTACTGCACATCCACTCCCTAGTGATTTGAATAGGTGGAGGATGTGCAGTACCCAGCCGCGGTCACTGTATAGTTGACAGAACTGTGCAGCTCCGCAGGTGAGCAGTTCTGGCCACCGCCGACACTGGGAACAGCTGATTGTTTTGAAACTACAACACAACTCATCCCCATACAACACAACAGGACCCCACCAATCAGTATTTTATCAGAAGGAGATTATCATGGCCTGGCTAGGTGCCACATGCAGGCGAGTCCAGCTAATCTGTGTAACCCCGTCCCCAACCACTAATTGGCAGCTTGCTGACAATATAAAGTGAGCACAGGAAGCAGCCAATCAGTGGTGTGGGCGGGGCTACACACAGCTCAGCATTCTGAGCACTGCTACAACTGCAACAGACAAAGCTGTGATTCTATGAAAACTGCACCAAGCAGCCCAGTAAGTGATCCATTGCTGGAATCAGGCTCTCAGCCTCTACATTATGCTGCTCTCAGATAACATAGCATCCTGCTTATGGATTTCCTTTAAAAGAAAAAATCTTATAATTTTCACACTTGCTACCAAGCCTAATACAAGACTGACACTTCTTGTTCTGTACGTAAGACTTTTTTGCAATCTCATTATAATGACAGCCAGGATTACTATACCCAATAACTCACTGGATCCAACATTTACAATAGGAGATATCACAGATCACCTGCTTCTCCTTTCTGCACAATGACCTTTACCAGATCTGAGAATACTCAGAGAAAAACTTTTTTTTTTTTTTTTTTACAAGCAAACAGGATGAAAATCAGTATTTTGCTGCTTGTGTCTATGTACCTGCCGAAAAGAACAGGAAGTAGGAGTCTAGTATTAAGCCTTGTCGCCAGTGTGAAAATGGCAAGATTTCAGATTTTTCCTTTTAATATAGTATGAAGAACTGAAGAAGGAAAAATATCAATTTTAAAAAAAAAACTTTTCTGGAACAATTCTCATTTTCTGATGGCACAGTCACTTTAACACATACATTACATGTCTGTACATGTGTATGAGGGGGTCAGGAAAAATAGTTTCCTGCTTAAAGGGAAGTTGTCACCAGGATTTTGCTACCCCATCTGAGAGCAGCATGATGTTGGGGCAGAGACCCCGATTCCAGTGAGATGCCACTTACTTTGCTGGGTGCTGCAGTTTTGATTAAAAACTATTTCTCTGCTGTAGATCTTGTAGAGCTCTAAGGCTATGGCCCCACTATCAGTATTTGGTCAGTATTCGGTCAGTATTTTTTCTCAGGAGTGGGAGCCAAAACCAGTACTGGGTGATAAATGCAGAATTGGTGACTTGTTTCTATTATACCTTTTCTCTGATTGTTTCTCACCTGGTTTTGGCTCCCACTCCTGAGAAAAAATACTGACTGAATACTGACCAAATACTGATAGTGGGGCCGTGGCCTAATGCTGAGCTCTGTATAACCCCGCCCACTCCACTGATTGGCAGCTTTCTGTGTACACTGGGCATAGGCAGAAAGCTGCCAATCAGTGGTAGGGGCATTGTATCAGTTTTCTAGTCCTCTAGTGATAATCTCCTGCTGATAAAACTATGATGTTAACAAAACTAGACTAACCAGCCTAGTAAGTGACATATCACTGGAATCAGGGTCTCTGTCTCTACATTGTGCTGCTCTCAGATTAGGTAGCAAAAACCTGGTGACAAATTCTCTTTAATGAGCATTTGGCTGACAAATACAGAAGGTGTATGGCCACCAGGGTTATCATTAAACCTTAAAGCATCCTAGACTTCCAGAAATTTGCCAAGTAATCCCTAAGGCACACGATAAGACAAGACAAAAGTGAGATGTTTATTGATTATATAAATATTAATACAAAAACTAATTAGCAGATCTACTTATGGGGGAAATATATAACCTACATTGGTGCAAATATGGTAGTATTATTCGCAAAAAAAAACCCTCTTATTTAGAAAATCACACTTTTTTTTAGAGTGCCCTCAAGTTTTCGGATCATGAACAGAAATCCAAAGTGACAGTGAAGACTGGCACAAAAGCAGAGTGGTGGGAGTGAATGAATATACCGTTCAAGGGGTTTAGAAAGTTGTGCACGGTCCTGGCACACCAATCGTTCCGAATTTCCTTCAGCTCCTTTTGTTTGCTTCAAAGCAAACGACGTACATGACGCGTTCCTGTGAGCACAATGGGAAAACATAAACCTGTGTCTGACTACGGCGGCACAATTAAGACACAATCATATTTGAAGTAGCGGTCCTCTCACTGACTCCAGTGCAGTTTTGTGCTGAGGCCGACAGGTCACTTTAATTAAAATCTATGTACAAAGAAGCAGCAACGTGGTTCAAAGTCCCCAAGATGAAATGCGAAGAGGAAGCGATTGTATTGATCTGACCCGCGTCCTCCACACGTGTAATGTAGTGGCGGACGACTCAAGGAGCTCGGCAGTAAATGACGACTGTAATGAGCTACGTAGGTAGTCTTCTTCATCTTTAATGTTTTTGGAAATCTCCTTTGAATTTTACTCCCCTTTAAGAGCCTGTTAAGTGCGCCGTGCTGTTGACATTCATAGCCACATTAGATGAATCAATAGACGCCAGGTAAAAACAACAATCGCTGGGTCAATAAATTCAGCACAAAACGTGTTCAGTCAATGAGACTCCGAGACTCTTAAGGTCAATGCCGAATTTATACCGGACAAAGTATCCATCCAGTCTAACATCCACTGATCAGCCAGAATATTGACACTACCTGCCTGATACTGTGTAAGTCTCCCTTATGACACCAAAACATCTCTGACCTCAAGAAGGCCTCCAGTGACACCAAGAGGGGTGGGGAACCTTTTTTTCTGCCAGGGACCATTTAGATATTTATTCCATCATTTGGGGCCGCACAAATTTATCAATGTGAAATTTACCCGGCTATATTTGGTCAAACAATTAATCAATTCATCTCTAATGTGATGGCTGGAGCGGCTTTTCTTTGGTGCGGCTGTGATGTTAGGTGGTAATGAGGCTGGGGCATCTATACATCACAGGAGGGGCAGGGGACATATACATCACAGGAAGGGCTAAGGCATCTATCCATCACAGGAGGGGCAGGGGCATAAACATCATAGGAGAGGCTGGGGGCATATACATCACAGGAGGGGCAGGGGCATATACATGACAGGATAGGCTGAGGCATCTATACATCACAGGAGGGGCTGGGGGCATATACATCACAGGAGGGGCTAGGGGCATATGCATCACAAGAGCGGCTGATGTGACGCCCCGAGGCTGCACTCCTGGGTGTTGCACAGATGGGATTCTCCCCAGTGGCCTCAATACATGCAGACACCTTCACCCAAGTCCACCAGATGGAGCCCTGTCAGGTATATATATACTGGGGGGTGGAATTCAGGAAGTCAGTCAGTGGGAAGCAGAGAGTGTAACACGATGCCGCAGCACCAGACAAGCTGAAGTCTGTGTGTGTGGCTGAAAGCCAGGCTAGGCCCAAGCTGTGGGCTAGTCTGGCCAGTGAGAGCCTAGAGTGGGCTAGAAGGCAAGGAGAAGAGAAGAGCCATGAGGGACAGAGGAACCATAGAGAGTTCGTCCCCTGATGCAAGCCGGGTACCGGGCCCGAGCCTATTGGGATCTCTATGCCCAGTAGGGAATCCGGCATACTGAGGAGGATTTCATATCCCTCAGTCCACCCGTGAATATCGCATATTTAGAGGACTAGGTACCACAAAGGCCCCAGCGTCCAGGGATCGTGGTAACCAGTGGGAAAGCCCTCGCAGCCAAGCAAGACGGGTGAGAGAAACATCAAGGGAGCTAGACCCTGTTCCAGGCAGGTCAGAAGCTCCAGGGAGAGAGACAGGAAGATACAGAAAGGAGGCCTTACACCCGCTCACTGGGGAGCAAGACCAGAAGTGCACACCACCTACAAGTGCACCGGACCGTACCTGACTACCATATGCAGTAAGGGTACTGAAACTAGCCCTGGTGTGTGTGTCTGTTCTTCCTTTGACTCGGCTGGGTCCCATCTCCCCTGCATCCCTTCACACCATCCCCACGCTGCCCTGGAGCTAGCTCTACCTGTGGAGAGCCACGCCATCCCTGCTGCCGTAACACCAGCTCCAGAGGACTGCTCCACAGCGGCGGCTCCCCTTAGCCGCATTCCACAGGTGGCGTCACAAACACTTTAAATCCCTTATAAATATTCCCCCTTTTTACCGACCGCCCTGGGTCACGGACCGGGCCGGCTACCGTGATATCCCCCAGCAACCAGGCCTGGCTGCCGAGTACCCCACGGCCCAGGAGGCGCGTCACTGAGGGGGCATATACATCACAGGATAGGCTGAGGCATCTATACATCACAGGAGGGGCTGGGGGCATACATATCACAGGAGGGGCTAGGGGCATAAACATTATAGGAGAGGCTGGGGGCATATACATCACAGGAGGGGCTGGGGGCATATACATCACAAGAGGGGCTGAAGCATCTATACATCACAGGAGGGGCTGGGGCATACAAATCACAGGAGGGGCTAGGGACATATACATGACAGGAGAGGCTGGGGCATCTATACATCACAGGGGAGCATATATATCACAGGAAGGGCTGGGGTATCTATCCATCACAGGAGGGGCAGGGGCCTATACATCACAGGAGGAGCTAGGGGCATACACATCACAGGAGGGGCTGGGGGCATATACATCACAAGAGGGGCTAGGGGCATCTTAACATCACAGGAGGGGCTAGGGGCATGAACTTTACAGGGGGGGCTGGGGGCGTCTACATCACAGGAGGGGCAGGAGGCATATACATCACAGGAAGGGTTGGGACATCTATCCATCACTGGAGGGGCAGAGGCATATACATCACAGGATAGGCTGAGGCATCTATACATCACAGGAGGGGCTGGGGGCATCTATACATCACAGGAGGGGCAGGGGCATATACATCATAGGAAGGGTTGGGGCATTTATCCATCACAGGAAGGGCAGGGGCATATACATCACAGGATAGGCTGAGGCATCTATACATCACAGGAGGGGCTGGGGACATATACATCACAGGAGGGACAGGGGCATATACATCACAGTAGGGGCGGAGGCATCTATACAACACAGGAGGGGCTAGAGGCATAAACATTATAGGAGAGGCGGGGGGCATATACATCACAGGAGGGGCTGGGGGCATATACATCACAGGAAGGGTTGGGGCATCTATCCATCACAGGAAGGGCAGGGGCATATACATCACAGGATAGGCTAAGGCATCTATACATCACAGGAGGGGCTGGGGACATATACATCACAGGAGGGGCTGGGGGCATGAACTTTACAGGAGGGGATGGGGGCATATACATCACAGGAGGGGCTAGGGGCATAAACATCACAGGAGAGGCTGGGGGCATATACATCACAGGAGGGGATAGGGGCATATACATCACAAGAGGGGCTAGGGGCATCTATACATCACAGGAGGGGCTAGAGGCATGAACATCACAGGAGAGGCTGGGGGCATATACATCACAGGAGGGGCTAGGGGCATAAACATCACAGGAGAGGCTGGGGGCATATACATCACAGGAGGGGCTGGGGGCATCTACATCACAGGAGGGGCTGGGGCACCTATACATCACAGGAGGGGCTGGGGGCATCTATACATCACAGGAGGGGCAGGGGGCATATACATCACAGGATAGGCTGAGGCATCTATACATCACAGGAGGGGCTGGGGGGTTCCAAACATCACAGGAGGGGCAGGGGCATATACATCACAGAAAGGGTTGGGGCATCTATTCATCACAGGAAGGGCAGGGGCATATACATCACAGGAGGGGCAGGGGCATATACATCACAGGAGGGGCTGAGGCATCTATACATCACAGGAGGGGCTAGGGGCATAAACATTATAGGAGAGGCGGGGGGGCATATACATCACAGGAGGGGCTGGGGGCATATACATCACAGGAGGGGCTGGTGGCATAAACTTTACAGGAGGGGCTGGGGGCATATACATCACAGGAGGCGCTGGGGGCATATGCATCACAGGAGGGACTGGGGACATCTATACATCACAGGAGGGGCTGGGGGCATATACATCACAAGAGGGGCTGAAGCATCTATATGTGGCACCCCAGAGGGTCTGGTTGCCACAGTGGTAGTAATACCATGTCTGGGAGCAAAACAGGGGTTTCCTGGTCAAGGACACACAACATGCAACACCTCCTGCTCCAGACCAGAAAGGGGAGGATCCTGCCCTTTATAACTGGGTCTGGAGGCGGGATTAGTCAGTTTAGTGTGGAGTTCAGTGTCAGGAGTCAAGCAGGACAAAGGAGCAAGGAGCTGAGGACTGGAGCTGGCAGAGCTCGTCCTAGCCAGAGCACACACCGAGAACCGGACACCGGAGTCCGAGGCTGTGGGACCCTTCAAGCCCAGCAGCAGAAACCGCACGGCAGGAGATTGTAGGTCTCCTGGCCAACAGAAGCCCGGAGGCTCAGCCACACGAAAGGACCAGTACCGCCACAGAGGAGCGAGGAATACACTGGATCCGAGTCGCCAGCCATACGGGTGAGCAGTACGTTACACTCAGGGATGTGGGCTACAACACGACTATAAGCGGGATAGCCAAAAAAGTACAGTCAGAACGGCAGGCCTACAACTCCACCTGGCCAGGGGAATTCTAGGATTGCTCCCAGACTGACCAAGCCCTCATCCCTAGCAAGTATTCCCGTCGGGCCTATATAATTGCCACCAGTAAAAACCCTGGGACTGCACTGCAACGACTCCGTGTTATTATTACTGATCCCGGCACTATCACCACCATCATCCATACACGCTGCCCTGAAGCTACACTCTTCCTGTGGGGAGTCACATCACCTTCCTGCACACACCATCAGCTTCAGTGGACTGCTCCGCAGCGGCGGTTCCCAATAACCGCATTCCACGGGTGGCGTAGTCGGACTATACAAACAGATTCACATAAACTACCCTGGTTTGACCGCCCTGGGTCACGGACCGGGTCACCGCCACGGTGGCTACAACCCCCAGCATCTACAAGGCCCAGCTCCGGGTATCCCCCCACGGCCCAGGGGGCACATCATATACATCACAGGAGGGGCTGGGGGCATACGCATCACAGGAGGGGCTAGGGACATATACATGACAGGAGAGGCTGGGGCATCATACATCACAGGGGGGCATATACATCACAGGAAGGGCTGGGTTATCTATCCATCACAGGAGGGACAGGGGTATATACATCACAGGATAGGCTGAGGCATCTATACATCACAGGAGGGGCTGGAGACATATACATCACAGGAGTGGCAGGGGCATATACATCACAGGAGGGGCTGAGGCATCTATACATCACAGGAGGGGCTAGGGGCATAAACATCATAGGAGAGGCTGGGGGCATATACATCACAGGAGGGGCAGGGGCATATACATCACAGGAGGGGCTGGGGGCATCTACATCACAGGAGGGGCTAGGGGCATCTATACATCACAGGAGGGGCTGGGGGCATCTACATCACAGGAGGGGCTGGGGCATCTATACATCACAGGAGGGGCTGGGGGCATCTATACATCACAGGAGGGGCTGGGGGCATCTATACATCACAGGAGGGGCAGGGGGGCATATACATCACAGGAAGGGTTGGGGCATCTATCCATCACAGGAGGGGCAGGGGCATATACATCACAGGAGGGGCTGAGGCATCTATACATCACAGGAGGGGCTGGGGACATATATATCACAGGAGGGGCAGGGGCATATACATCACAGGAGGGGCTGAGGCATCTATACATCACAGGAGGGGCTAAGGGCATAAACATTATAGGAGAGGCAGGGGGCATATACATCACAGGAGGGGCAGGGGCATATACATCACAGGAGGGGATGAGGCATCTATACATCACAGGAGGGGCTAGGGGCATAACATTATAGGAGAGGCTGGGGGCATATACATCATAGGAGGGGCTGGGGGCATATACATCACAGGAGGGGCTGGGGGCATGAACTTTACAGGAGGGGCTGGGGGCATATACATCACAGGAGGGGCTGGGGGCATATGCATCACATGAGGAGCTGGGGGCATCTATACATGACAGGAGGGGCTGGGGGTGATCTACATCACAGGAGGGGCTGGGGGCATATATACAATATGTAAGGAGGTGGACATGTTGCCCACTTTCCCCCTTGAAGGCACATGGGTTGTTGTAATGTGTAATGCACATTGTGACATGCGTTATTAGTGGCGATGTTGTACTTTTCCCAACAGTAGGGAGAGTTAGGGTTAACCCCTTTACAGCCTGGGGCGTAATAGTACGCACCAGGCTGTCACCCCCTGTTCAGCGCGGGCTCCGGCGCTGAGCCTACACTGAACCGGGCACATGTCAGCTGATTTATACAGCTGACATGTGCCCGCAACAGCCGCGGGTGGAATCGCGATCCACCCGCGGCTGTTAACATGTTAAATGCCGCTGTCAATCTCTGACAGCGGCATTTAACAGCACTGCGCCAGAAGTGCATAACTTACCCCGCCCATCGGTGACCCCGTCACGTGATCGCGGGTAACTGATGAGCGTGCATGACAACCCTGGGTCTGCAGCAGACCCCAGTGGTTGTCATGTACTGATCGCTATGAGCACCACCTAGTGGTCGGCACTCATAGCACAGGAGCATTTCTGCTACATAGAGGTGATCTCCTCATCACCTCTATGTAGCAAAGGCGATCGGACAGCTGCTGCTTCTAGTCTCTTATGGAGACAATAGAAGCAAGCAAAAAGTTCATTCATAATAAAATAATAAAAAAAAAACCCACATACACATATTTGGTATCGCCGCGTTCAGAATTGCCCGATCTATCATTATAAAAAAAGAATAAATCTCATCGGTAAACAGCATAACGAGAAAAAAATTCTAAACGCCAGAATTATGTTTTTGGTCGCCGCAACATTGCAATAAAATGCAATAATGGGCGATCAAAACATCGGATCTAACACAAAATGGTATCAATTAAAACTTCAGCTCAGCGCGCAAAAAATAAGCCCTCACCCAGCTCCAGATCCCGAAAAATTAAGACGCTATGGATCTTGCAAAATGGCGTCATTTTTTTTCTTTAGCAAACTTTGGATTTTTTTTCACCACTTACGGTAAATAAAAAAGAACCTCTACATGTTTGGTATCTACGAACTTGTAATGACCTGAAGAATAAGAATGGCAGGTCAGTTTTAGCATTTAGTGAACATGGTAAAAAAAATTTAAAAAGCACATCTGTGGTATTGCACTTTTTTTGCAATTTCACCGCACTTGGAATTTTTTTCCCGTTTTCCAGTACACGATATGGTAAAACCAGTGGTGTCATTGAAAAGTACAACTCGCACGGCCATATTGACCAAAAAATAAAAACGCTATGGCTCTAGGAACAAGGGGAGCAAAAAACGAAAATGCAAAAACGGAAAATCTCAGGGTCCTTAAGGGGTTAATGATTGGGACTAGTCCAAAATTGGAGGGACTAAAGTGAAGGGACATAGACATTTTCCTGTGAGGAAGTTAAAAAGGACCCAGCCTGCAGCAGAAGCAGACCTATGGTCGCAGAATCGTATGACGTGGGTGTCCCTGTAGTGAGTGGAGACCTAGGGAATGGATAGTGAGATCCAGGAAAGAGGCAAGAGAAAGTGACAGAAGGTGTGAGTGGTTCTCCAAGACGGAGCCTGGGGCATGAAACCTAGCAATGCAATACTGAGCTTGCAAGTCCAGGATGTCACAAGATGGATCAGGGCAGGGAGCGTGAGATGAAGAGAGTGCCCCGGGCGGTAGTTCCAAGGTGTCCATCAGTAGAGAAGCTGAGAAACGCCATAGTGGCCAAGTAGTTCTCCTAAGGGGAAAAGGATGTGGAACCACGGGTTGAAGTACAGGACTCTCACTTACTGACTGTAGTACCAATGTCGGGGAAGTGGGAACTTCCTGAAGTGCCATGCTGGGTGGTGGTGAAGACAGAGGACTAGGTAAGGAAGGATAGAGAAAAGGTGTATGAAGATGTTCCATGTATTAAGAGAAGTGTTCATGAAGTTATGCACCCTCTATCTGTTGTACATAATTCCCACCAAGTTATTGTTCAGTAAACAACAGTTCCTTGTTAAGTGTTGGTCTCCCTCATTGAACTTTTTAACATCTGGTAGTGGCCAGCCGAAGTCACCTGCAACATGCGGCCTGAAAGGGCATAGCGTCCCAGTAGACGCTGTGCTGATCCGAGCACAAACCAGAGGTTCCCCACTCCTGCTGTAAAGGATTAGCTGCTAGCATCAGAAAATAACTTATTGTTTAAATCAGCTTTTTGTGTTACTTTTTTTTTTAATTTTTGGCAATTCTTTTATACTTAGCACAGTGGTGGTCAGCACCTGGGCCATCACAGATCAGTGGTTCCCAGTGGAGCACAGTTTGTACGGCAGAGTCATTTTTCATCTCCAGAGTTACTGGGTAAGTCTCTCTCTCCTGTAGAGTGTAAGTGACGAGCTCCCTGGTCCGTGGAGTACTCGGTAGCCGGGCCGGTCGATGCTGGGGGATGTCACAGTGGCGGTGACCCGGTCCGTGACCCAGGGCGGTCAATAAAAGGGGAATAAAGAAAAGGGAATATAGTTTTTATATAATATGTTCATGACGCCACCTGTGGTATGTGGCTATATGGAGCCGCCGCTGCGGTGCAGATCCTCTGGAGCTGATGATGACGCAGCAGAGTTGGTTCAGTTCTCCACAGGCAGAGCTTAGCTCCAGGGCAGTAAGTGATGATTAATGAGGTAGATGTTGCTATGCAGTGTAGTGCAGGTGATGGCGCAGATAATAATGCTAGGACACAGTGGGGTGCATTCTTCAAGGTTTACTCACAGTTGTTGAACTCCAGGTTACCAGGACCAGGGTAACCTCCCACGCCGTCCTGTGTTTACCAAGGCAGGGGTTCTGCAAACTCCCAGGTGTTTCAGGAGTACATAACGGGACCCCATTCTGTGTGCCTTCCTCGGTCGCCTTCCTGCGCTGGCTCTCACCCTCCTGCCCTGCGCTTCGCAACCAGTGTCCCAAGCCGGTAACCTAGGATTTTGGTGGTCAACCTGCAATCCCCTGAATCCTATGTGGCTATCTTTTTAGCGATGTAGTTGCGGTTGTGAGCAACTGCACCCTGAAAGTACAGAAGCCTCCAGTTTCTAGCTGAGCCTTGTAGTTCTCCACTATTTAAGGGCCGGTCCCCTTTGCGGCCTGATCCCTCCACACTCTGGTAGATTCGGCCGCACGGGTGGCTTCCGCACTCGCCGTGCCCCTGGGATCCCCTCTGTTCTGGAGCCTTCCTCTGCTCCCTTCCTCTTCCAGCCAGTCCTCCTGGACCTCTCAATCTAGGCCCGGGCCTCTCAATCTAGGCCCGCTCCTCTGAGCAGAGCTCCTTCAGAGCTCCTTCTCCCACTCCTTTTCCTCAGACTGTCTTATCTGACTGGACTCCCTCTCCCAAGATGGTTCCCCTTTTTATACTCCTACTGAAGTGCTCCCCTGTACTTCTTCCTCCACCTACACCTACTACATGGTTCCACCCTCCATCTAGGGACCAGGTACTGTGCTCTCCCTTAGGAGCAATCTCGCCCTTCCCTACTGAAGTGGAGTGTAATGGATGCAAGTGTGTGGGTCCCGGGTTGTACTCCATCCTTACCTGAGAGTGGGATACCACACCTCTGGGTGAGATGCAGTACCTCTGTGGCGACTGAACCCGCAGGGGAGCCACATAAGCTCTTATGGTAAGTGGGGTTTTCTCTCACCCTCCTATATAGTGTAAGCTCTTATGATCAGTGGCATTCTCTTTCTCTCTTCTGTAGAGTGTAAGCTCTTATGGTCAGCAGGGTCCTCTGTCTCCTGTAGAGTGTAAGCTCTTATGGTCAGCGGGGTCCTCTCTCTTCTGTAGAGTGTAAGCTCTTATGGTCAGCGGGGTCCTCTCTCTTCTGTAGAGTGTAAGCTCTTATGGTCAGCGGGGTCCTCTCTCTTCTGTAGAGTGTAAGCTCTTATGGTCAGCGGGGTCCTCTCTCTTCTGTAGAGTGTAAGCTCTTATGATCAGCGGAGTATTCTCTCTTCAGTAGAGTGTAAGCTCTTATAGTCAGCAGTGTCCTCTCTCTCTCTCCTGTAGAGTGTAAAGCTCTTATGATCATTGAGGTTTTCTCTCTCTCCTGTAGAGTGTAAGCTCTTATGGTCAGCAGTGTCCTCTCTTTCTCTCCTGTAGAGTGTAAGCTCTTATGATCAGCAAGGTTTTCTCTCTCTCTCCTGTAAAGTGTAAGCTGTTATGATCAGCAAGGTTTTCTCTCTCTCCTGTAGAGTGTAAGCTCTTACGGTCAGTGGGGTTTTCTCTCTCGCTCTCCTGTAGAGTGTAAGTTCTTATAGTCAGCAGGGTCTTCTCTCTGCTGTAGAGTGTAAGCTCTTATGATCAGCGGGATCCTCTCTCTCCCCGGTAGAGTTTATGCTCTTATGATCAGCGGGATCCTCTCTCTCTTATAGAGTGTAAGTTCTTATGGTCAGTGGGGTCTTCTTTCTCTCTCTCTCCTATAGAGTGTAAGTTCTTATGATCAGCGGGGTCCTCTCTCTCTCTCCTATAGAGTGTAAGTTCTTATGATCAGCGGGGTCCTCTCTCTCTCTCCTATAGAGTGCAAGCTGTTATGGTCAGCGGGGTCCTCTCTCTCTACTGTAGAGTGTAAGGTCTTGTAGTCAGTGGGGTTCTCCCTTTCTTCCCTCCCCCCACGTGTATTTCCCAAGCAATTACCAGCTTTCAAGTATTGAGATTCACAGGAATTTATTAACTGAGAATCAGATTTTTGAGGAAAATACAACAAATTCGAATTTCAAAAGTCCCACTCATCTGTAAGAGAGACCCAGTCCATAGATTCACTTTCCTGGCTCCACTCTGCAGTAGATGGAGGATGGACTTGTGCACATAAACCACAGCGATGATTGCAGTCTCCTACCTCATACACAGCGCCAGTCTAGATCTCATTAGGCTCACACGTAGCAGCAGAGTAATCTAAGTGGTCTTTACTGACATCAGTTGGGGTCACCTCAGCTGCTTTCCAGCAAAATGAAATGCATCAAAGCAGCCTGGTTACAAGGAAACTTAATTTGTGCACATAATGGCTAGTTGTCAGGTCTGAACGTAACTGGAGGCATGCAAATGTTACATTTCTTGTATTTCAGAATGTAAATTTGGGTGTCTGAATTTATAAGATTGTAGGTCAGGCTGGAAATACACGTGTAGGAAATACTAAATCACCCGTTATTAAGACCAACGGCACGGGAAGACAGTGCGACATCTGTGAAGGTCAACAAGTGTGACATACATTATTCATCCATCAATCCATCTAATTTTATATCTATGTCTAAAACCGCAACTATCTTTCCATTTATTATCCGTCCATCATCAATATTTACATTTAATATTTATCAATTAACTATAATATCTTATTATCTATCAATATGTACATCCTTCCATTTAATATCTATTTATCTAACATCTAATATCTATCTATTAAATATCTAACATCTTTCCATCTAACATCCATATAATATCTATCGATCTATCTAATACTGTAATAGAGGCACTGTTCTTGGTCACTGGGCAGTTCTAGAGATGGCATTGGCTACCACAAGCAGGCTTGGTGCTAGTTACTCCATTTTCCAGATTAAAGGGGTTGCCTTGGCCTTCACCCTTTAACTCCTATAAAGGGATCAGGACTTTACAGGGACCCCTAGGCTGGAACCATGGTGTTAGCTGCTGTTCGGTGGTGCGAGCTGGCAGGGAGTATAGTCCTGAAGCTGGTGCAATACCAGGAGGTCAGTGCAGGGACAAAACCGTAAGTCACAAAAGTCAAGGTCAAAAATCAGGAATGTCCACTGGGAAGCTAAGCAGTATACAAAGAGTTCACATGAGCAAGTCAAATTATAACTGGCAGTAGATAGCAAACCTTTAAGAGCTTAAATAATCTGCAGCCACATCTAGGCCAAACAGGAGGAAGGAAAAACTGACAAATTTTAACTTCTGATCTATCAGCACAGACAGAAATACAAGTGCCAGAGGACAAAGAACTAGAGTTATTGCCTCACGCTGTCTGAAACAAGAGTGTGGTGCCACCTGGTGACAAAAGAAGATCCAGGAAGAGCAGGCACCGATACAGATGTCATAAATATCATTATATTTATCAGCTATCAATATATGCATCCATCTAATACCTGTATTTATTATCTATCTAATTTCTATTTAGACAAATAATATCTACCCATTTAGCCATTCAATATCTATTTTTCTCTCTACAGTCATGACAAAAACTAAATACACTCTGAATTCTATGGTTTTACCTATAAATAAGTAATGACATGGTGTAATCTGTCATGTGCTGTCATGTGTAGCAAAATCAGGGCCACAATGCAGAAACATTACATAAAAAAATTGAGTGCACCATACTTCCATAAGAATTAAGTGGCTAAGTAGTAGCCAGGTGCAGATAGTAAAATGCTCTTCATTAATTGTTTAATCAGCAAGTTTGACCACCACTATAAAAGCAGAAGTTTGGGCAGATTGCTGGTCTGGAGCATTCAGGCGTGTTAACACAATGCCAGGGAAGAATTAAATCCGCAATTATCCTAGAAAAGCAATCGTTGCTGTCCATCAATAAGGGAAGGGTTATAAGGCCATTTCCAAATAATTTGGAGTTCATCATTCTAATGGGAAAATATTATTTTCAAGTGGCCCCACATAGTCCTCCATACAGAATAATGGCCCCACATAGTTCTCCATACAGAATAACGGGCCCCACATAGTCCTCCATACAGTATAATGGGCCCCAGATAGTCGTCCATACAGAATAATGGGCCCCACATAGTCCTCCATACAGAACAATGGGCCCCACATAGTCCTCCATACAGAATAATGGGCCCCACATAGTCCTCTATACAGAATAATGGGTCCCATATAGTCCTCCATACAGAATATTGGGCCTCACATAGTTCTCCCTATAGTATAATGGGTCCCACATAGTCCTCCATACAGTATAATGGGCTCCACATAGTCCTCCATACAGTATAATGGGCTGCACATAGTTCTCCCTATAGTATAATGGGCCACACATAGTCTTCCATACAGAATAATAGGCCCCACATAGTCCTCCATACAGTATAATGGGCTCCACATAGTCCTCCATACAGTATAATGGGCTCCACATAGTTCTCCCTATAGTATAATGGGCTCCACATAGTCCTCCATACAGTATAATGGGCTCCACATAGTTCTCCCTATAGTATAATGGGCCCCACATAGTCCTCCATACAGTATAATGGGCTCCACATAGTTCTCCCTATAGTATAATGGGCTCCACATAGTCCTCCATACAGTATAATGGGCTCCACATAGTTCTCCCTATAGTAAAATGGGCCCCACATAGTCCTCCATACAGTATAATGGGTCCTACATAGTTCTCCCTATAGTATAATGTGCCCCACATAGTTCTCCCTATAGTATTATGGGCCCCACATAGTCCTCCATACAGTATAATGGGCCCCACATAGTCCTCCATACAGTATAATAGGCCCCACATAGTCCTCTATACAGAATGATGGGCCCCACATAGTCCTCCATACAGAATAACAGGCCCCGCATAGTCCTCTATACAGAATAATGTGCCCCACATAGTCCTCTATACAGAATGATGGGCCCCACATAGTCCTCCATACAGAATAACAGGCCCCACATAGTCCTCCATACAGAATAATAGGCCCCACATAGTCCTCTATACAGAATGATGGGCCCCACATAGTCCTCCATACAGAATAATAGGCCCCACATAGTCCTCTATACAGAATAATGGGCCCCACATAGTCCTCCATACAGAATAATAGGCCTCACATAGTCCTCCATACAGAATAATAGGCCCCACATAGTTCTCCCTATAGTATAATGGGCCCCACATAGTCCTCCATACAGAATAATAGGCCCCACATAGTCCTCCATACAGTATAATGGCCCCACATAGTCCTCCATACAGAATAATGGGCCTCACATAGTCCTCCATACAGTATAATGGGCCCCACATAGTTCTCCCTATAGTATAATGGGCCCCACATAGTCCTCCCTATAGTATAATGGGCCCCACATAGTCCTCCATACAGTATAATGGGTCCTACATAGTTCTCCCTATAGTATAATGGGCCCCACATAGTTCTCCCTATAGTATAATGGGCCCCACATAGTCCTCCATACAGTATAATGGGCCCCACATAGTCCTCCATACAGAATAATAGGCCCCACATAGTCCTCTATACAGAATGATGGGCACCACATAGTCCTCCATACAGAATAACAGGCCCCACATAGTCCTCTATACAGAATAATGGGCCCCACATAGTCCTCCATACAGAATAATAGGCCTCACATAGTCCTCCATACAGAATAATAGGCCCCACATAGTTCTCCCTATAGAATAATGGGCCCCACATAGTCCTCCATACAGAATAATAGGCCCCACATTGCCTCCATACAGTATAATGGCCCCACATAGTCCTCCATACAGAATAAT
This sequence comes from Phyllobates terribilis, assembly GCF_046119375.1. Classification (NCBI taxonomy): domain Eukaryota; kingdom Metazoa; phylum Chordata; class Amphibia; order Anura; family Dendrobatidae; genus Phyllobates; species Phyllobates terribilis. The sequence continues at coordinate 380,284,980 of NW_027362767.1, forward strand.
AGGCCTCACATAGTCCTCCATACAGTATAATGGGCCCCACATAGTTCTCCCTATAGTATAATGGGCCCCACATAGTCCTCCATACAGTATAATGGCACCACATAGTCCTCCATACAGAATAATAGGCCCCACATAGTTCTCCATACTGAATAATGGGCCCCACATAGTCCTCCATACAGAATAATAGGCCTCACATAGTCCTTCATACAGTATAATGGGCCCCACATAGTTCTCCATACAGTATAATCGGCTCCACATAGTCCTCCATACAGAATAATAGGCCCCACATAGTTCTCCCTATAGTATAATGGGCCCCACATAGTCCTCCATACAGAATAATAAGCCCCACATAGTCCTCCATACAGAATAATAGGCCCCACATAGTCCTCCATGCAGTATAATGGGCCCCACATAATCCTCCATACAGTATAATGGGCTCCACATAGTCCTCCATGCAGAACAATGGCCCCACATAGGGGTGGCGTTTATGGTGTCGGGGGCCAAATATAACCAACCTGTGGGCCAGACTTGGCCCACGGGCCAGAGTTTGACATGTGTTCCTTAGACAGAGTATATAGAGAGAGACCTGTCAATCAAAGTGATAGTGGTAGGCAGAGGCCACGAAGCCGCAGTCTAGCCAACAGGGAAAAATATTATTTTCAAGTGGCCCCACATAGTCCTCCATACAGAATAATGGCCCCACATAGTTCTCCATACAGAATAATGGGCCCCACATAGTCCTCCATACAGTATAATGGGCTCCACATAGTCCTCCATACAGTATAATGGGCTCCACATAGTTCTCCCTATAGTATAATGGGCTCCACATAGTACTCCATACAGTATAATGGGCTCCACATAGTTCTCCCTATAGTATAATGGGCCCCACATAGTCCTCCATACAGTATAATGGGTCCTACATAGTTCTCCCTATAGTATAATGGGCCCCACAAAGTCCTCCCTATAGTATAATGGGCCCCACATAGTCCTCCATACAGTATAATGGGCCCCACATAATCCTCCATACAGAATAATAGGCCCCACATAGTCCTCTATACAGAATGATGGGCCCCACATAGTCCTCCATACAGAATAATAGGCCCCACATAGTCCTCTATACAGAATAATAGGCCCCACATAGTCCTCTATACAGAATAATGGGCCCCACATAGTCCTCCATACAGAATAATAGGCCTCACATAGTCCTCCATACAGAATAATAGGCCCCACATAGTTCTCCCTATAGTATAATGGGCCCCACATAGTCCTCCATACAGAATAATAGGCCCCACATAGTCCTCCATACAGTATAATGGCCCCACATAGTCCTCCATACAGAATAATGGGCCTCACATAGTCCTCCATACACTATAATGGGCCCCACATAGTTCTCCCTATAGTATAATGGGCCCCACATAGTCCTCCATACAGTATAATGGCACCACATAGTCCTCCCTATAGTATAATGGGCCCCACATAGTCCTCCATACAGTATAATGGCACCACATAGTCCTCCATACAGAATAATAGGCCCCACATAGTTCTCCATACTGAATAATGGGCCCCACATAGTTCTCCATACAGTATAATCGGCTCCACATAGTCCTCCATACAGAATAATAGGCCCCACATAGTCCTCCATACAGTATAATGGGCTCCACATAGTCCTCCATACAGTATAATGGGCTCCACATAGTTCTCCCTATAGTATAATGGGCTCCACATAGTCCTCCATACAGTATAATGGGCTCCACATAGTTCTACCTATAGTATAATGGGCCCCACATAGTCCTCAATACAGTATAATGGGTCCTACATAGTTCTCCCTATAGTATAATGGACCCCACATAGTCCTCCCTATAGTATAATGGGCCTCATATAGTCCTCCATACAGTATAATGGGTCCCACATAGTCCTCCATACAGAATAATAGGCCCCACATAGTCCTCTATACAGAATAATGGGCCCCACATAGTCCTCCATACAGAATAATAGGCCCCACATAGTCCTCTATACAGAATAATGGGCCCCACATAGTCCTCCATACAGAATAATAGGCCTCACATAGTTCTCCCTATAGTATAATGGGCCCCACATAGTTCTCCATGCAGAACAATGGCCCCACATAGGGGTGGCGTTTATGGTGTCGGGGGCCAAATATAACCAACCTGTGGGCCAGACTTGGCCCACGGGCCAGAATTTGACATGTGTGCCTTAGACAGAGTATATAGAGAGAGACCTGTCAATCAAAGTGATAGTGGTAGGCAGAGGCCCCGACGCCGCAGTCTAGCCAACAGACAACGTTTCATACTAAGGCTTCGTTCAGACGTCAGTTTCTCTAGCACTCCTACCTATGATGATCCATGGAGCAGCTCACATGTCCGATTTTTTTCTCTCGGGCCAAGTGGTTCACACAAAAGTAAAGAAACTTCTCCGATATTGATCAGAGTATCGGAACAAACCCACCAATGCGAGTCTAGCACTTGGGTGCCATCTGGGTGCTATCCATTTTTCACTGACTTTTTTTCACAGGAAAAAATTTGAGAAATTGGTTGTGGTTTTTTTTCTCCATCTGAACAATACTGATGACACTCTGGTCGGAGGGTCCGTTTTTACGATGAGAGTTTGGTCAAACCCTGATGACACTCTGATCAAGAACGCTGATGTAACATGGACTGTTTTTTTTGTGTACGACAAAAAATCACTGACGTCTGAATGAGCCTAAAAACAAGAACGCAGTGTGAACGGAAGCTGTAGCTTTACAGATCTGAATCAGAAAAATAACAGCACTATAAAAAAAATCTAAACCCTCTATCATGTTAACCACTGAGCCATCCCGGACCAGGGAAACTAACTACTAACCCATCCCAGATGCCCAGGAGTCCAGTAAAATATGTGATGTAATAGATGAAGAAAGTTGGCACAGTGAGTAAGATTCTGGGATGGAGGAAAGCAAATGTAGTCTCTGTGTATACTTATGAGGGTGCGGATATAAGACACTTATAATAACAGTAAGACATTCATCTCCTCGTGTAAATGTTCATTTATCCTCGTGTCCTTCTCATTCCCTTGATGTTGGGAGTTGGTATGGTCGTCTACCCTCAATCAATTGCTGGGTTCTTAACATCCCGTTGTATCGAGTAAGAGAGATGAATGGCATGATTACTAATTGATCAATAATTCTGGCAGTATTAATGGCGTTTGTTACTCGCCAGGAAAATAACAGTCTACAAAGTGCAAACAAGGCAGCGGAGCGGAGCATCTGTCATTATCCTCTAATTGTCACTGCTGAGTCTTGTGACTTCCTCTGTGGATGAGACGGGTCATCAAAGGGCAGATAGCAGGACAGATGCTCTCATACATCGACATCATACATCTACATGATATGCAGAGAACAGCTTCATTATTCGCATATTTCATTAATCCAGAGGAAAAAAAAAAGAAAGGAGAAAGGAACGATATAACCTTGTGCCCCCGGATAGAAGAAAGACTTCAGCCCTACAGTCAGTTTTCCTGGAATTCAAAAATCTGACAGTATTTCATCTTCGGGGAACATCGGGGTTGACGTTTGCTTCTTTTCTAACACATTGCCCTTGTACAGTTCTCAGAAATTAAAGAAGCCATGTACTTTTAGCCATTCCAACCCTTATAACAAAAGCTAACAACCTGGTCTTGGTTATATCATGCAGAGGATCTATTGTATATGTGTAAAACTTTGGCAGCTGTAGAGATTTGCTTTACGTGTGGCATCTAGAGTTAAAGGGAATCTGTCATCAGGTTTTTGATATGTAATCTGAGAGCATCATGATGTAGGGGTAAAGATCCCGTTGCCAGCGATGTATCACTTACAGGGCTGCTTGCTGTAGTTTTGATAAAAATCTTGCTTTATCTGCTGCAGCTCTACTAGTTTTCTTAATGCTGAGCTCTGTATAACCCCGCCCACATCACTGATTGGCTGGCTGATTTCTACCTACGTCTAGTGTACATAGAAAGCTGCCAATCAGTGGTGGGCGCGGAGTTATAAAGAACAGTAGGACTACATGGCATGAGCAGACTAGTCCTCTAGTGATCCTGATAAAATAGTAATTTTAGCAAAACTACAGCAAGCAGCCCAATAAATGACACATTGCAGGAATCGTGGTCACTGTCCCTACATTATGTTGCTATCCGATTATATGGAGAAAACCTGGTGCTAGATTACCTTTAAAAGGTTATTTCCACAATTCCCATATTTCCTGTGAGAATAAAGGATAGAGATCGAAGGGGTAACATTTCTTGGATCCCGGTCAGAAGCCTCTCACTCAGCGAAACCAGATCTCACACTTTGCACTGATGAAGGGCAGCACCCCGAAACACTGTATCTGCAAACTGAGATTCAGGTTTGGCTTTTACCCTAAGTCATGTGGCAAGGCTCGATATTGACTTTTAGGATTGCCACTTCCAATAGGTGGCACTATAGTTCTAGTCCTCTTCCTCTCTAGAGAGGCAATTTGCATAAATAAAGGATAGGTCATGTTAAAAGTCTTCTTTTCTCCAACCAACATTTAAGACCAACTTTCATCTAATATATATGACCACTTTTTGACTATTAGACAGTACTAATTCAAACTAGAATGGAGTCTCTAAGACAAAGCTTTCTGGTAAATGTAAGCTTAAAGGGGTCCTCCACCCCTGAAAACTTTTTACAAAAATGGTCCAGCATGGTATAAAATTAACAAATTAAACATACGTCCTATACCAAGCGACCAACTCCTTTTCTAACTGGATGGATGAGTTTTCTCTTCTGGCTGAGATGGGCATGTGACCAATGTGTCACACCTGTGCCTTGTGATTGGCTGCAGTGGTCACATTTCTGTACGGCTGATACAGGATGTACCGAGTTCTCAGGCTCCATTATAGGCAGGTATCTGTAATAGGAGTAGGTCTTATTTTACACCTGCTGGACTATTTCTATAAAAATTCAGGAGAGAACAACTCTTAAGTAGAGATCCTGGCAGATCCTGAAAATCATGGCCATAGGAAAATGGGTCTCGTGACATACAAAATGGCAAAACGGTAAAATATCTGTTAAAAGTACACTTAAAAAGTAACCTTCAACATAAAAAATTGAGAAACTACGCTTGAATGTATGAACAGTTTACTATGTCAATGTCAAGGACACTATTACACTGAAATTCCACAGCAAATGGAAATTCACAGTGGGTTCGTTCAAGATGTAGAGGTAAAAGACACTGGAATACGAAGGCCTCATATAACATGAACCCTGCACCTTGAAATGGTTTTCAATTAAGCCAACCAATTATCCAGAAGTAGAACTTTTACCAATTTTTTCATGTTGAACTGGACACACAATGTAAGAGTGGCTGCTTTCATTTTGTCTCTTCATTGTAGAGATATTAGGTATTTTGCAACTAATGAGTTACTTTTCGTTAAAGGATGAACGAAGACTGGAAAAGCAATAGCGCAAAAGGGGCTTTTCCAGGTAAAAAGGAGATACGGATATAGGGAATTGCTCACCTGATGAAGTTGTGTAGCCAAAACAACACAAAACACTTGAATATGGGATATTCTGTGCTGCTGGGAATACTAGTAAATGTAACCAGGAATCGCCGGTAGATGGAGCCAGGAGAGTTAAGTTAACAAAAGTTAACTTCTTCCTTAGGACTTTGGTTTGTCCTGAGGAAGAAGTTTGTTAACTTGAAACGCATTGACAATAAACAGCATTAAAAGTATCCCTGGTCTCCTGGCTCCATCCACCGGCCATCCCTGGCCACATTTACTGGTATAACCTGCAACACAGAAAATCCCATTTCCTCCTCAACTTTTCGTTAAAGGTAACCCGTCACCAGTTTTATACCGTATAAACCATGCCCAGGCGCGGGACTTCAAGCACGGTGTAGATGACGTAGGGGACATTATCCACTTCCATCAAGATAGAAGAGGTGGCATTTGAATGGGCTGGAGCAGCGCTGAGAGCAATCTGTATTTTTCCATCTGACCGGATCATCCAATTTAGATGCAGTGCAGTATGTGAATAAAATATTTTTTCTGAGGTATGTAGGAGCACCGATGAGTGTATAAAAGGCTTGTGATGGGCAAAGCTTAGAAGGTATAAAAGTGATAACATGTATGTTTTAAGTCCGACTGGGTTTTCACTGGGGGTGTGTACTTATTCTCCCTGTATGATGTTACCCAATCATAAGCAAGCAGCAACATACAGGTGAAAAAGAACACAGCTTTAGCTGTGCTGCCATGCCTTTTTTTTAATAAAGAAGAGGCTATGTCCTGGTAACCCTTCCAAACAAACCATACTTGTTCAGTCTTTTTTTAATTATACTGCTGTGAACAAGAACATTTATCATGTTAACCTTGAGGCCTTTAAAGTATTAGCTGTAGCTTTTGGATTTTTTGACATTTCTCTGAGCATTGCACGACCTGACTTTGGGATGATTTGGCCAAGATATCCAGTCCTGGGAAGATTGTCAGCTGTCTTCCACTTGTTAATAATCATTCTCATTGTAGAATGATGGACTCCAAATTGGTTGGAAATGGCCTTATAATTTTTCCCAGATTTGATGGGCAGCAAGAATTGCTTCTCAAAGATCATTGCTTATTTCTATCCTTCTCTGCACTTAACATACACCTGGATGCTCCAGACCAGCCAACTACCAAAACTTCTGCTTTTATAGAGGTGGTCACAAAATTAATCAATGACATTTGATTACCAAAATCTGTCTGCTACTATCTGCTTCCACAGGAATTCAAAGGGTAAGTGTGCATTTAACTATTCAAACTTCTTCTGAATTTTGCCCTAGTTTTGGTTAAAGAGGTTGTCCACTACTTTTTCATTGATGACCAATCCTTTGGATAGGTCATCAATGTCTGATCGGTTGGGGTCTGGCCGGAACTGCTTGATTGCGGAGCTGCTCCATCTTCTGACCGTGGCAGCAGCTATTGAGGTGGATGTGTAGTACCCTGTCGTGGCCACTATCAGAAGATGGAGCAGCTCCACAATTGAGCAGTTCCGGCCGGTGGCCGCCACCCCGCCAACACCAAGAACAGCTGATCGGCGGGGGTGCTGGGTGCCGCCCCCTGACCAATCAGACATTGATGACCTATCCTAAGGAAAAAGTAGAGGACTACCTCTTTAAATAAATAACGATATGGTGTAATTAGTCAAGTATTATTTTTCTTGTTTGATTGTATTTACCTTATTTTAAGACCTTCTCAGGACAAGATTTTTTTTTAATGCCCTGATATGTAAAACATAAAATTCAAAGAGGGTGTACTTAGTTGTCTTCATGCCTGTATATGCAGAAGGAACAGCGCTTGGCACAGTAAGTACTAACAGCTACATAAGGCTTTTATTATACCTGATCTATCTGTACAAATACAAGTCTGCACAATATCTAACAAAAAATACGAATCATACTCAACAATCCTCTGCTAAGTGAAGTTCTGTGTTACCATGATAATCCCTGCTGTGATCTGACCTAGCTGAACGTGAAGTGAAGGTCGCGAGTCCAATAACTATATGAAACACCCTAAAAGACAAGCTTCAATTGATCCCTGTGGGACCACTGCAGACCACTTAATATATGTTGGCTCACAGGGGCAACAAATATGACATAATGGCCTGGCTCTTACTTCTGAACTGTAATGCTTATAGCTCACAGAGGTAGCAGAGTTAAATAATTTTTTTAATACAAAACCTACTGCATAATGTGTTATCTAACATTTTATATAAAGCTTAGTTCATTGTCTTAAGGAGGAATTATCATGTGCTCTAAAATATTGAGGTAAATGCTTTTTAAAAATCTCTGATCTCCCCTGATTCTGTGGCTTTTTTTCCTTTTGTGCTGAGTCACACCATTGCAGAGATATTCACATTTGTTTATTCTGGACCGCAGTATGTGAAATCTCTGCTTTTCAGACCAACTGGGTATTTTTTCACAGTCTTTTCTGAGGGCGTGCGCTCTCACTCCTCCCTCCCAGATTAAACCGTCTGAGACTGGAAGTCTGCTAGATCAGCTGCTGAGCTGTGATTGGCAGCGTCTGTGAGAGAGGGGTGAAAGCGTAGCCCCCAGGGAAGACTCTGAAGAAATAACAAGTTGGACTGCAAAGTAGAAATTTCACATAGTGAGCTATAGAAGAAAGAAATGTGAATATCTCTGTAATAGTGTGAGGCAGCATAAAATGAAAAAAAGCATCAGAATCAAGGGAGTGCAAGAATTTTCACAAAGAATTTAACTCAATTTTTGGAGCAAGGGACAGGGACTCTTTAAAAGGGATCTTAACTTTGGACAATATTTATTGGGTTCCCTAACAATGAGCAGATCAAAAGTGCTCCCCAGCTGCGACCCTCATTGATTAGCTGCAACCTGTATATGTGTGTTAGTGTGTATATGTGTTAGTTTTCTTGCAGCGTGACTACAGGGGAAATGAAGTATTACATGCAACTCATTAAAATCAAGTTGTTTTTTTAATGCTGGACAGAACAGATCCACGAGAGCAAGAGACATACTTTTTAACGGCTCTTTGGCCAAGAGATGAGAATTCTGAACGGAGATCGCCCTCAATTAAGTCAGAACTTCTTAACAGGGTATACAAAACTAGGTTTAAAAAAATAGAAATCAACAATTATAGATCGGTGTTGTACAGCTCTCAAACTACTATCCGCTCTATTGTACCATCATGTGCCTCTAATTATATACATTGGTTGGGCCACATTGTATTCAAAGATTCATACAGAATGCATTAGAAGCAAGAGGTATAGGAATACAAGCATGTTCCAACTTATTCCTTAAAGAGGTTCTTTCACCAAATTTTTCATGTTGCACTGTACATACAATGTAATACTGCCTGCAGAGTTGAGTAAAACTTTTTTTTTTTTTTCCCTCTCAGTTGCAGATATATTAGCAATAAAAAGTCCAAGTGGATGTTATCAAACTGTTTTCACTGGGGGCGTGTACACTTTCTCCCTTTATGATGCTGACAAATCATAAGCAGGCTGCAACACTCAAAAGGAAAGAAGAACACCCCCCAAATTAACTTAAGTTTCACTGTGTGTGAGATGTAAGGATACAGCCATGATCTTCTGGTCTATCCTCCTGCTTGATTAGGAAGCACAGATGACTTACTGAAAACAAAGGGGCTGCACAGTTAAGTTTAGCTGTGTCACATTACAAACTCTTCCATCAGCTCTCTTCCTCACACAGTAGTGTCAGCTCTGCTGTACTGCCCCTCCCCCAAACTGCCTATCTGGAGAGGAGAGCCCAAAGTGTCAGTATCACACTTAAATCCGTTGTAATCTCTCTGCAGTGAAGCCAGGACATAACTGCATCTCACACAGGGGTAACATGCTTGTTCCGTGACTACTCCTGTGTGAGATGTAATTAAACCCTGGTTTGATCTTGCTGCAGAGGGATGACAGCCCTGATCTCACTGCAGATCGATTACAAGTTGCTTGAGCACAGCAGACATAAGTGTGATTAATAGCACATTCAGTAATTAGGAGAGCTGATAAAAGGGTTTTTAATGTGACACAGATAAACTCAGCTGTGCTGCTCATACCCACACACTCATGCAGGATGTTAAACCAAGAGATCAGGGCTGTATCATTACATCTCTCTCTGAGAAATCTGCTCTAAGCTATGGTGGGGGTGGGTACTTCTTTCCTTTGAGTATTGCTGCCTGCTGATTGGTCAGCAGAACATAGAGAGAAGTGCACGCCCCAGTGAAAAATGTCTAATAACACCCACTTGGACTTAAAAGGATTAACTCTTTAGGTGCCAAATACTTTGATTGCTAATATCTCCGCAACAAAGAGACAAAAATACAAAGATAATACATTTTTTACTCTGCTATGCACACACTATTTCATTGTGTCCAGTTTAACTTGAAAAGTTTGGTGAAAGGTTCTCTTTAAATATACATTGTTACCACGAAGCATTGCTTCGAGTGGACAAGATGGTGACTCAAGGAGGCGTTATACATATCTACACAAGGTGCATACAGGTCTGTAACACAAACCTATAGTGAAGCGCGTGCTGTTGTAGAGGGTTTGTGCAGACTGATTTACATTAACCAAGAGAGTTATTACAATGCACAACTCATGAGGGCCTAAAGAGCGTAATATCACATTCTGCTATGCTAATGTTCCCAATAATCTAAATGGTTTGTCCAGGCCTATGATGGTGATGACCTGCGCTTAGGTTAAGCAGTCAATATAAGATTGGGGGGTGTCCAACATACAACAACCCCACCGATAAGCTGTTCACTTCTGACCACCACATAACCAGAAAACAGCTGATGGAGGCCAGACACCACAGTTCCACACATTGTACAATGGGCGTTCTATACATTATGCGGTAGTGTTACGGCTCTGTACCCTAACAATCAGGATCTGCAAACAACTGACTATGGGGGTGCTGAGTGTCTTTCCACCACCAATACCATATTCCTGGATAACCCTTTAATTCATCATCATATGTTTCCCATGCTCCATCTTGCTCTGGATGAAGGCTACATTGACAAGTTCACAGATTCAGTGCATTAATGATTTCCTCTATAGGACGGTGGCCATTTGCTACCATTCCTGTCCGAGGGTTGAAGTGAAGGGCTTCCTACCCTCATTCTGTCTGATTTGCTGTAGACTCACAAGCATCTCTTTCTATAAGGACAAGGTGTACTGTAATTACAATGCTGACAGAGAGAGAAATGAGACGCTCGGTTCAAAGGAACAGCCTCCAGTCTCTTGTTGATTCATTAGCAACATCCTGCAGTGTTCTGCCTTGTAGTGAAAGATACAGTATATAATGCACTGCAGAGACAAAGAAATGGCCGTCACGTTCAAGAGCGCTGCACACTACAGAGCTCTGTTCTCATATGGCTAGAAGCAAAGTAAGGCAGCTGAAAAGAAAACAGCAGTAAAATGCTGAATGGGTTAAAGAATCAGTCCTGTCTGCAAGGTGATCAGAGGTTATGAGCGTAAGGCCTCATTCAGACTGTCAGTTTTTCACATGCAACTTCTATCTGTGTTTTTCATAGATATAATTCAAACTCATTATAGTCTATGGGAGTGGTAATAGTTCTAGTGGAAACATGTCCGACTTTCATCCAAGTCATTGATCAAACTCGCCAAGGTCATGAACAAGAATTGGACAATGCTCGGATGTCATCCATGTACAATCCCACTGGGGCATTCTTACATTCATACTTCCTGTCTGTCTAGCAAGTGTTTGTAACATTCATGTTGGTACATGTCCCCTCAATTTTCACTTCTGTTCCGGGGAACTGCTGCACCTTTGTTTAGATGGCAAGGTGACAATCCTGTTTAATTCTCTAGGACTTGTGGTGTTACCTAGGTGGTAAGATTGGGGGTTAATGCCTATCTTTGTTTAGTGTGAACTCCCTGCTCTAAGCCCTGGGCGTCGCCACTCACTATATAAACTCCTGAATCGCGGTCTGTATCGCCAGTTATAAATTCGGCCTAACCTGGTTCACACCGCTGTTCTCTGCTCCTGTTGTTCTAGTATTGCCTCCTGTTTATGTCCTTGGTTTGTTCTTATTTTTATGTCTGATGATTTTGTTCCTTATACTTATTTCTTGGTTCTGACACAGTGACCTGGCCATTCCTTCCCAGCCTGCTCCACCAGCCAGCAGCTACTCTTAAAAGCTTTCAGCAAGACGCCTTATTAGCAGAGACAGGATTATAATGACAGGTAACACCAGTGGCAAATGCAGACAGGAAAGGGCACCTGCAAAAGAACAGTAGAACAATTCTGCCTATGACAGAAGCTGTTTTCTGCTTTGGAGATGGAAGTAGGCACCCTTATGTTACACGTACGCCGCCTAAATTCAGTTAGGGGCGAGACTGGTTACGTGAATTTGTTGGAATCCTGTGGGAACCGTTACTCAGGGCGACCATAGGCTGCAGCTTCTCTCAGGCACAGGATAGATTCAATTGCTGATCAGGCACATTTGACAAGAGTCCTCAGAAATGGTAGAACAGTAACATTTAATAAGGCACAGCCAGTGCAATTTAAGTGTCTCTTTGAGCAACAGGCTCCAGTAACAACAGTACAATCTCCTTCACAGCACAATATTACACAGTCTATCCAGTAGCACAGTACAGCACCGCTTTAATGCATACACAACCACAGGCTTTTCCTTCACAAGGACACAATAGTACACAGCATTCTTTATCCTGCATGGAGATGGAGGGGGGATGGTTTGATGAGGGAGATGATCCCTATGACAGGATTCCTTCCAGTCTCTATCTTTCTGCCCTATAATACTCCACACTGTTAGCTCAGGGAGTCTATCAGACCTATGTTTAGCTTCCCTCCTCACCTGAAGTCTGTTCCCTTGCCTTCTGTGACATGCAGATCATACACCACCTCTCTCTTCAGCTCTAGCCAGACAGTAAACAACTTTCCCACAATCCCCCTGGGATTGTGATAAAACACTCCCTGTCTCCTGTGACTGTGTTAACCCCTCTAGTTGCTGGATGCTTCTGGAGCACAACACTTCCTGTCTCATATGCTTGTGTTACTTCTAATAGTTGCTGGATGCTTGTGAAGCAACAGCACTACTTCTACATGTCACACTTACCTCTTAGGCCCCTGTGTGGCTGTACAGGGTATGGAGTGGCTCCACCCTTGGGTAACACCTCTAGGTACAGTTGATGACATAGTTTATTGTGATTGGTGGATCCTATGTCACAGCTGACCCAGCTCCCCCTCACTTCATAATGACTTTGTACATGCTGATTAGCTAATTTAATACAAAAGATAGGATAAAGTTTATTCATTGTGGCTATGTACATGTGTTGTTTCCTGAAACATTAAAAATTTAGAGTCTTAAAGGGTCAGTCTCATTTGTAGGAGGGTTTAATAGGAACAGTCATTTACAACCATCTTACAAGCTCACAGAGGATTGCTACAGTTGTTAGTAGTATACGCTACACAGATTTTTAGTCCCTGGGTATAAACAAGAATTTTCCATTCACCGACAGCAAGATTAAGTAAATGTGTGAATGTTTCCATTAGTTGACAGCAAGCATCTGCTAAACTAATTAGACGCTCTTTGCATAAAAGAGGAAATCCTCTGCGCCCCTAAGTCCGGATTCTTTTTTTTGCATTGAACCTAGGTATAATATAAGGATATTATCCGCTATCTGCACTTGGCGCCCTGTCCAGGAAGAATTTCAGCACGTGATCTAATCGCTGAGAAGATGTCTCTATAATTAGCCAAGCCAGACTGCAGCCAGGGCACCTGGATAGAGTTTCAGCCGCAGCAGAAAATATAACGAAGAAGCATTTCTAATTGGCGATAGAAGATTTGTCCATGATTATGAGATCTAATAGGTAACATCCTGGCGTCTGGGGAAAAAAAGTTTGTCTCTGCTGCGCAACACGTGCATGGAAATGTCTCACAAATCACAATGTATAAGGAAATGTCTCCCATGAAGTCACTTGGAATTACCCTTGCATTCTGTATATTTCCCGTCCTTTTGCAAATTTGTCCAGCACAGATATTTATGTACTAGATGTAGGCAATGAGAGTTTCCATTGAATGACAGCGAGCAGAGATCTTGAGCTATTGGCATATAAAGAACAAAAAAGAACATTTGGATAAATATTAGGCATCATGCACGTGGCAGAGCTGTGCACGGAGCCTGTACCTCTGCACAGAGTCCCTATGGTCCCCTACTAAACATCAATAGGTTCTTCATGTGTCACTGATTGGAGTTTCCTATTCAGGAGTCCTGTACAAAGTGAGATTTACACCAGGAAAATTCCTAGCCCCAGTAGTTTTGTGGTCATTGTAAGAGTGTGACAAAGATGGTCATGCGCCTCTCCCTTCTTAAGAAAACAGTTATGACTTGTGTATTGAAAAATGTGGTTTTATTGTGCATAGAATCTTACGGGCACTAAAGTGTATAGTTAATGTATTGTAATGTGATTTTTATGATATGTGCAATTTCATAGAGTCTTATAAGTATCTAGTGATGTGGATCTCCTAATGTGTCTTGATGAATGTATAATGTATTGATGCATTAGGAATTGGGAAAGTATTGGATATAGGTATTGCTAGAATACCAGATATAAAAAGTGCAGTTGTGGGCACATTAGATACAGGAAGTAGATTTACACAGGTTAGGAACAGTTAAGTCTTCGGGAACAGTCCCAACATGGGAGCGGGTTGGGTTAGATAAAAAGGGGAGCACTCCCTGATTAGAGAAATTAAATTAGATAGAAGGAATGATAAAAGTAGTTCAAAACCAGAGGGCTGGAAAGCACAAGACAGTACGGACTGTTTGGCAGCATGAGGATGGCCGCTACAAACTTCAGCGGACCTTCCCGGTATGTCCGGGGCCTCCTGCCTGAACTAGGCACTGAGAAGCATGCCTTAATCTTTTTCCACAAGGGAAAGCTGGATGGGGCATCACATCAGGTAGTTGAGTTGGGACTCATGAAGTCTGCGGAGCCAGATGGAGTATCCCAGGGGCCAGTGGTGCCAGACAGGAAAGGGATAGCTCACGCTGAAGAAACAGTAAATGTGACAACGTACTGTGCTGTAACAACAATTGAACTTGGAATGGTCAGTAAAGTTAAGCTGTTTGAAAAGAACCAAGAGTCCTCTGTTGAATGTGTGGCTGTTCCTGGATCCAGGATCGTAGCGACAGCAGAGGCCCCGCAGCCAAAACATGGGTGTTATACTGTACACGTACAGCACAAGGGAAACGAGACACTATTTACTTGTGGGATGCCAGGGTGTGGGAAAACAGCAGCCCCTCGCCCATGACTACTGCCCTGCGCACATACATCATTAGTGGGCATATTGGTTAAGCGCTTAAAAATTTCAGTTCAGATATTGAATGGTGTGCCTAAATGAAAGCATAGATCATTAATATCTTCGCCTTTGATAACCCTTTTAAAGGTTTTTTCCCATATCCATAAAGGGCCATTATCAGATAGGGCATGTAAATACAACAAGAAATTTTGCAATTTACTGCTTGTTAAAATTTCAAACCGTTCTTGAAATATTAACACTTTTCTTTTGTTTACAGCTCGTAACCTTGGAGACCAACCACTGCTGCTAGACAGCAGAACATGCAAAGTGTTTACAAGCTTTTTATTGAGCTTGTAAGCCCTGTTTTGAAGCTAGCCACTATTGCTGCTGGAGCACACAGTTACCTTCTAATCCTGGCCAGATTCAGTGTCGTGCTTAAAAGCTAGACAACAGCGGTGGTCGGTCTCCTAGACAACGAGCTGTAAACAATAGAAAAATGTTCATATCTTAAGAACGGCTGCAAATTTTAATAAGCAGTAAATTGCAAAAATGCTTGTATATAAAAGTACTATCCAATAATATTAATCTCTGAGGATGAAAAAACCCTTTAAGACTTTGTAGGGCAGTAATATTTTGGCACTGAACGGCAGTATTAATTGTGCATTGTGTAGAAGTATGATTTAGCATTTTGTGGCAGGATTTCTGTAAAACTGTAGGTAAAATATACAGACCTGAATGAAATTGGAAATGTAACAGCCTTACTTATTTACAGCCGGTAGTAAAGCAAGACATTAAAGGGCGCACACGCCACTATAATCCTATTTCTGCACTATTTTAATTGATTCTTGGACTCGCTTCTCCATTGACACAAAAAAAAAAAAAAAAACACCTCTTCTATTTGCTTTAGTGAAAAACAAAAATATAGCACTGTAAGGAGCGGTAACGAGCATTGCTTTGGGTGACTTTGTTGACGAGTGCTTGGATAGTTTCAAGGTAAACCAGCACCCGTGGGAGGATGAATCCTCAACCACTCGCAGCATAAAGGCTGGCCTTGTCTATAGAGGAGTGAGGATGGCATGTTTTGTGTGATTTCTCCGCACATCCTCCCCCATCAGGACAAAATGCCGCTTGTTTTCTTATGCAGATATATGTATGGTGGGGGTGGGGTGGGGACAATCACTGGAGGGAGGGGAGAAATCAAAGAGCGCGAGTTCTGTTGCCGTCTCCTCGAGTGTGAATCTATCTACACCATACCTGAACGCTAATATATAAGGAGTCGCACGTGCAATATAATTGTTAATTAATGTAATAATAATATTAATCAGAAGTGACAATCACAGTAGGTAGGTGTTATCCGCAGAGATGATTCATCACATGATTCAGAGAAGAACAAAAAATAAAAAAGGTAAAATCTTTAAATAGCTACAATGCAACATTTACAATGATGATTCCCCTGCCTACGCCAATATATTAAGCAGAGTTGGATATTCATTTAATAAATCGCAATTGCAAATCTTAATAAATTGCAATAATCATATTATATAGCACTGTGTACTCACAATTGCTCATTTTGCCTTTTTACCCAGTTAACTCTTCTCTTTTCCATTAGGTTTATAGCATCACCTGATTAAAAACTGACTAGCTGAATCCTTCTAGGCCAGGGCCTGTGCAGTGATGTAGCATTGTAGTTCTAATGATGACTCGTGCAGTGAAAATTAACCTCCTGTTTCTACATAGAGCTTAGAAGAATTCAGCTAGTCAGTTTTTAATCACCCGATCACATAAACCTAATGAAAAAGAGAAGAATTAGCTGGGTAGAAAGGCAAAATGCGCAATTGTAAGTACACAGTGCTGTATAATATGATGACTGCAATATATTTAGAGGATAAAAAGAATGCTTCTTTAAAGGGGTTGGATGAGATTAGTAAAACAGTGCCACTCTTGGTTGTATCTGGTATTGCAGCTCATCTGTATTGAAAGGATATGGACACCATGTATTTTGGGCTAAAAATCATTTTTACAATTGGGATTCATTAAAAATGTTGCACCGTTTGGATTTTACAGACTATTTGCCTCCTCTGACTGTTGAATGAGTTAACTGAGGATCCATTGGTGAGCTCCTTCTGATGGAAGTTTGCAGGTAATAAAACAGCTAATAGGAGCTCAGATAAAAGACAAGCAAAATAGTTACAAAGTTCACCTCAACTTTCATGTGGTCTGTCATCAAGAATCAGCTGCAGGGAGCTCAGAAAAAGGCAGATGAGTTAGAAACTCTGTGTCAAAACAGTTCACTTATGGATTCTCAGATGACTCTGCCATGGACCCTTGGCTATTCGCTCCTACCAGTGTTGTGCCCTGGTTGGGCACCTTGGTGAGATTACTGCACCTCCTATTCTTCGCTCACTTGTTGGGGAGCTTTGCACAATAAGCACACTTTTTTTTCTTTACATTACTAGTTAGTTATCATGCAAGAGAAAAAGAGTTTAAAAAATCAGGGACAGCTTGAGAGAAGTTGGGTAGCCGTGTGTAGGTTAGGAGAGGGGATGAGCAAGATCTGAGGAGCAGAGAGATCAATTAGGAGAACATTAATGAAAGTCTAACACATCAAAAGATACAAAGATTTTTTTGATGATCTATAAAATTAGATGTTCCCTTTGTAAATGTATTTTTTACTAAACATTTGACATTTTCATGCTATTTTTAACATCTTCAGGACCAACCTACTTTGGTTCTCTAAGACAAAACATGTTTGTTTGCTTTTTCATCATCACAAAAAAGAGCTATAACTTTTTTTTTGTTGTTGTCATAATAGGCTACAGTTCACACAGAGTTTTTGGAGGATTTTTTTAAGCGAATTTACTCCAAAATACTAATAAAAAACTGTTTAAAAAACACCATTCAATCATATTTTTTTTTTAATTTCACCCCGGATAATATATATTTCCTGCATATGGTAGAATACTTACCAGCTGCTGTCTTCTTCTGTTCTCAGCACCTCTCCGGTTGTGTTCCTGTTGAAAAAAATGTCAGGAAATAGACAGAAAAATAATGTCACAAAATGCATGGGAAACCCCCCGCCCCCAAAAAAACCCGGAGGACAAAACTGAAAAAAATGCTCAGGAAACGACTGAAAAACCACACAAAAGATGCAGGAGTTTCCTGATGTGTCTTTTGCTTGAAATACTCGGCGGGTTCACCTGGGTT
This sequence comes from Phyllobates terribilis, assembly GCF_046119375.1. Lineage (NCBI taxonomy): Eukaryota > Metazoa > Chordata > Amphibia > Anura > Dendrobatidae > Phyllobates > Phyllobates terribilis. The sequence goes on from NW_027362767.1 coordinate 380,302,983, forward strand.
TAAAAGACGTCGTGTGCACATAGCCTTGAAGTGTTACACTTTGTTGTTCATATGAAGAGTTTTTGGAGGTTTTTTTATGTTTTTTTTTGCCTAAGGAGGTTTTGAACAACTTCTGGTAGAAAAACAAAGTGCATGATCATCCTTGATGCAGATACTGAATCTACTCCAAACTAGGAAAAGTTAAATCATAAGCCTGCAAAAAAACACTTTAGAGAAGAAAAACTCTTTCAAAAATGCTTCAAAACAAATTCAAGATAAGAAAAATGCCTCCTAAAAAAGAAACATTACCTGAAGACATTTCCTCTTGAAAATTTTGAATACCTTAAGAACTCCATGTGAACAACGCCTAAAAGGTTTGACATTTTACTAAAGTTTTTTTTTAAGAAAATATGGTTGCACAAAAAAATATTTTTGTTTGAAAGCCTTACTTATTGCCTTGCAGTCTGAGCAGTGAGGAGTCTGGTTAGTACAAATTTTTGATACACATGAGTATTTGATCACCGTTTATCCCACTTTTTACAGCAATTCTGGATTTTTTTTTTCAACAGCGTTCCCATTGTGGAATAATTGACATGTTGACTTTATTCTGCGGATCTACATGCTCATGACAAAAGCAAATACTTGAGGACTTTTGGTTTCACTACTTTTGAATTAAAAAAAATAAAAAACACTTTTCGCTGCTATCTTCGGAGGGCAATGATTTTTTGTTTTTCTATTTATGGTGCGCTGTGAGGACTTGTATGAAGTTGCAGTTTTATTTGTACAGTTTTGGCGATCACTTTTTAATTCACTTTCTTGTATGGGGGGATGAACAAAAATCAGCAATTTTATTTACGGAATTCACTATGCGGGATTGAGAAATAGTTTTGGAGCATAGATTATTATGATGATGAAAAATATGTATATTTTTTTTCCTATCAAAAAGCAAGTTTTATTTATTTATTTTTAACACTCCAAACATTCTTATTCTTATTTTTTTTTAATAATATTTGTTAATCCCTCAAGAAGACGAACAGACAAGCCCTTGATTATTTTACATTATAAACTGCACTATTAAAAGGGGTTGTCTGCGAATTTAACATTGATGGCCTATCCTTAGGATAGGTCAGCAATATTTGAGCTGATCGTCAGGGGTGCTAGGTGTCGCACCCCCACCGATCAGACACAGAATAAATTATTCTGATTTTTATTGGAAAGAATAATTTTCTCCTTCAAACTTTGCTTTGGTCACAGAATGCTCCTTTGCAGCAATTCCAGCATTGCAGACCTTTGGCTTCTAGCTGTTAATTTGCTGAAGTAATCTTGAGAAATTTCCCCCCATGCTTCCTGAAGCCCCTCCCACAAGTTGGATTGGCTTGATGGGCACTTTTTGCGTACCATACGGTAAAGCTGCTCCCACAACAGCTCAATGGGGTTGAGATCTGGTGACTGCGCTGGCCACTCCATTACAGATAGAATACCAGCTGCCTGCTTCTTCCCTAAATAGTTCATGTATAATTTGGATGTGTGCTTTGGGTTATTGTCCTGTTGTAGGATGAAATTGGCTCCAATCAAGCGCTATCCACATGGTATGGCATGGCGTTGCAAAATGGAGTGATAGCCTTCCTTATTCAAAATCCCATTTAACTTGTACAAATCTCCCACTTTACCAGCACCAAACCAACCCCAGACCATCACATTACCTCCACCATGCTAGACAGATGGCGTTAGGCACTCTTCCAGCATCTTTTCAGTTGTTCTGCGTCTCACAAATGTTCTACTGTGTGATCCTAACACCTCAAACTTTGATTCGTCTGTCCATAAAACTTTTTTCCAATCTTCCTCTGTCCAATGTCTGTGTTCTTTTGCCCATATTAATCTTTTCCTTTTATTAGCCAGTCTCAGATATGGCTTTTTCTTTGCCGCTATGCCCTGAAGGCCAGCATCCCAGAGTCGCCTCTTCACTGTAGACGTTGACACTGGCGTTTTGAGTGTGCTATTTAATGAAGCTGCCAGTTGAAGAGCTGTGAGGCGTCGATTTCTCAAACTAGAGACTCTAATGTACTTGTCTTGTTGCTCAGTTGTGCAGCGGGGCCTCCCACTTCTCTTTCTACTCTGGTTAGAGCCTGTTTGTGCTCTCCTCTGAAGGGAGTAGTACACACCGTTGTAGGAAATCTTCAGTTTCTTGGCAACTTCTCGCATGGAATAGCCTTCATTTCTAAGAACAAGAATAGACTGTCGAGTTTCACATGAAAGTTCTCTTTTTCTGGCCATTTTGAGAGTTTCATAGAACAAACAAATGTAATGCTCCAGATTCTCAACTACACTGCTCAAAAAATAAAGGGAACACTTAACAGAATGTAACTCCAAGTAAATCAATCTTCTGTGAAATCAAACTGTCCACTTAGGAAGCAACACTAATTGACAATCAATTTCACATGCTGTTGTGCAAATGGAATAGACAATAGATGGAAATTATTGCCAATTATCAAGACACCCTCAATAAAGGAGTGGTTTTGCAGGTGGGGACCACAGACCACATCTCAGTACCAATGCTTTCTGGCTGATGTTTTGGTCACTATTGAATGTTGGTTGTGCTTTCATGCCCGTGGTAGAATGAGACGGACTCTACAACCCACAGAAGTTCCTCAGGTAGTGCAGCTCATCCAGGATGGCACATCAATGTGAACTGTGGCAAGAAGGTTTGCTGTGTCTGTCAGCGCAGTGTCCAGAGGCTGGAGGCGCTACCAGGAGACAGGCCAGTACACCAGGAGACGTGGAGGGGGCCGTAGGAGGGCAACAACCCAGCATCAGGATGGCTACCTCTGCCTTTGTGCAAGGAGGAACAGGAGGAGCACTGCCAGAGCCCTGCAAAATGACCTCCAGCAGGCCACAAATGTGCATGTGTCTGCACAAACGGTAAGAAACCGACTCCATGAGGGTGGTATGAGGGCCCGACGTCCACAGATGGGGGTTGTGCTCACAGCCCAACACCATGCAGGATGCTTGGCATTTGCCACAGAACACCAGGATTGGCAAAGTCGCCACTGGCACCCTGTGCTCTTCACAGATGAAAGCAAATTCACACTGAACACATGTGACAGACGTGACAGAGTCTGGAGACGCCGTGGAGAGCAATATGCTGCCTGCAACATCCTTCAGCATGACCGGTTTGGCAGTGAGTCAGTAATGGTATGGGGTGGCATTTCTTTGGAGGGCCGCACAGCCCTCCAAGTGCTCGCCAGAGGTAGCCTGACAGCCATTAGGTACCGAGATGAAATCCGCAGACCCGTTGTGAGACCTTATGCTGGTGTGGTTGGTCCTGGCTTCCTCCTAATGCAGGAGAATGCCAGACTTCATGTGGCTGGAGTGTGTCAGCAGTTCCTGCAAGATGAAGGCATTGAAGCTATGGACTGGCCAGCCCATTCCCCCAATCTGAATCCGATTGAGCACATCTGGGACATCATGTCTCGCTCCATCCATCAATGTCACATTGCACCACAGACTGTCCAGGAGTTGGCGGATGCTTTACTCCAGGTCTGGGAGGAGATCCCACAGGAGACCATCCGCAACCTCATCAGGAGCATGCCCAGGCATTGTAGGGGGGTCATTCAGACACGTGGAGGCCACACACAATACTGAGCCTCATTTTGACTTGTTTTAAGGACAGTACATCAAAGTTGGATCAGCCTGTAGTGTGTTTTTCCACTTTAATTTTGGGGGTGACTCCAAATCTAGGCCTCCATTGGTTAATAAATTTGATTTCCATTGATGATTTTTGTGTGATTTTGTTGTCAGCACATTCAAATTTGTACAGAACAAAGTATTCAATGAGAATATGTGGCGCCCTGCTCCGCACAGGTGCCACAGAACCCAGTAGGGTGCATGGATGGACTTCTCCGCAAGAGGCCCTCACACATTCACACACCTCCACCCTACCACCTCAGACCACAAGAGGGAGCCCGTTAGGGATATATATAGGGAGGGTGGAGCCAGACAGCTCAGTTTTTTTGTTAGTTCAGTGAGTTGGAGAGTGTGCTGACGCTGAGAGCAGCGAAGACGCAGCTCGTCTGCTGCTGCCGTAGTGAGGGCCCTGAGTGTGGCCGACGGCAAAGAGGAAAGGAGAGAGGAGTTGAGGGGGCAGAGGAGTGTACCAGGCTCACCCCGAGATATACACCGGACACCGGGTCCGCGCCTACCGGGTCCTTTTACACCCAGTAGGGACCACCGGACACCTGGAGGACTACAAGTCCCAGGTCGACCAACGCTGACTACAGTACCGGGGCTAGGAGTCACGGAGGCCCCAGCGTCCAGGGAGAGTGATCTCCAAGAGAAGGCCCTACCACCAGGTCAGCAGGTGCAAGAGAGAGAGAGAGGCAGTAATTAAGCCAGGCCTAGCTCCAGGCAGGTCAGAAGCTTAGAAAGTGGAAGCAACGGATCAGGAGGCCCTATACCCGCTCACTGGGGAGAGTCCAGAAGTGCACCCTGCCTACTGAGTACCCTGGACCATACCTGCCTCTACACCAGTAAAGGTACCGAAGTGAACCCCCGTGTGAGTGTCTCTCATTTCTTCCTGAACCGTCCTGGCCGTCTCTCCCCTGTACCACCATCCATTTCCTCACGCTGCCCTGAGGCCCACTCCACCTGTGGGGAGCGTTCCATCATAAGCTGCCCTAACATCTGCCTCAGAGGACTGCTCCGCAGCGGCGGCTCCCTTTAGCCGCATTCCACAGGTGGCGTCACGAACACTTTACAAATCCCCTATAAATAAATCCCCTTTTTGTTGACTGCCCTGGGCCATGGACCGGGCCAGCCACTGTGATATCCCCCATCAGCATCCATAGGCCCGGCTGCCGAGTACCCCACGGCTCTGGGGGCGAGTCAAATATTTCATTCATTCAGATTTAGGATGTGTTATTTGAGTGTACCCTTTATTTTTTTGAGCAGTGTAGCTCAAAGGAAGGTCAATTTTATAGCTTCTCAAATCAGCCAAACTGTTTTCAGTTGGGCTAACATACTTGTGCAAGGGTTTTCTAGGGTTTTCTAAACATCCATTAGCCTTCTTACACAGTTAGCAAACACAATGTACCATTAAAACACTGGAGCTGTGGTTGTTGGAAATAGGCCTCTATACACCTATGTAGATATTGCAATAAAAACAAGACGTTTGCAGCTAGAATAGTCATTTACCACATTAACAATGTATAGAGTGTATTTCTGATTCATTTAATGTTCGCTTCATTGAAAAAAATGTGCCTTTCTTTCAAAAATAAATTAAATTTCTAAATGACCCCAAACTTTTGAACGGTAGTGTACATGCATGGCTCCGGGTAGGTAGTTACTTCTCACTATAGCATACATTCAAATTGTAGTGTACAAAGGAGTTATAGGGTATGTATATATTTACAAATTGTCATGGCTCGACTCCAGTGATGTCTGGCTGTGTGGTCGGTTTCCCTCTCTGTTGGACCACAGCCTGTGTTGTCTCTATCCAACTGCTCATAACGCTCGTCTTTTTTTGCTTTGCTGTGCTGCTTCTGTGCAAGTGTTTTTAGTTCCTCTGTTTGGTTTGCCCTATCACATCTTGGGAGGGGCTATTTATACTCTCCTGGCACATGTAGTCTTTGATGGATGTTTGGAATCCCAGCTCCCCAGTCAAGGATTATATTGCTGAGGTTTTCTCTATTGCTTCTCTTGTGGTTTGTTTGCGTGTTCCCATTCCCAGCACTCTTCCAATTTTGTTACATTTAGGGTCTGAGGGTTTTCACGTATATCGAAGGTCTTTTTGGGTTCCTTTCTTTTTCTTCCATCTTTCATGTGTGAACACATCCTTAGCCCTGTGTCTCACCCTTTGTCTGTGTGCATTATGTTCTGTTGTTGTTGTTTTGGGTTACACTCTGTGTATAGTTGAGGGTGCACATTAAAGTCACTCAGGGTCAGCTGATGTTGAGTGAGGGCACCATTGCGTAATTTTAGGGTGCCAACCTATGCGATCAGGCAGGGAAAAATCAGGGTCAAGTTAGGGATTTGCATAGTTGTGTAGGAACCTGTAGTGTGCAAGTTGAACATGTCCCCTGGTTTGATCATCCCCATGCGAATGTTAGGGCTTAGTTATAACACAAATGTTTCAATGCACTTGATTAGTCTACTGTTTTATTCATGCAACTCCTATGCAAAAGAATATATCCCCAAGGTTAACAATCATAAACAAACTCTATGTGTATTCTAATTCTGTATCCAGGCTTTACTCTCCTGTCCGCATCCCTTTTGCTGATGGATGAAGAAAACACAACAGCAGGATCAGCATACAGACAGGCAAACAAACATATGGAAACGCACTCTGAGCCACTAAAGTATATGCAAACATTGAATATATGAATCCTGAATAGCATTACTGCCATATACACCATGCTTTTAAAGCTGGAGGTTCTTTGATTAAATTCTGTGAGCCCATCTGACAGCGACTTGTACAGATGAGGTAGGAGATAATTCTTAGGGATCCCATCAAGTGGCCACAGATTACTGACATAACTGGGTCCTGCAAATCGATTCACCATAAAACTCTAGTTAGTAGCAGTAATTATTTCCTGCACAAAGCATTTTGGAGATTTGCTTTTTGGGGACAAGAGTGAAAGAATTCAAGGGAATCTGTCACCAGCAGATCTCAGAAAGCTGACCCTACTCACACCACAGCTTTCTGTGTACTCTATACGTTGAACGTGAGCTGCTAATTATTGCTGGGTGCAGGGTTGGACCAGGAGGCATGGGACACATAGTCTTGTAGTGATAATCTCCTGCTGATAAAACACTGATTGTATTGAATCAACAGCACGCAACCTAATAAGTACCACATCACTGAAATTTGTGTCTCAGCCCCTATATCATGCTGCACTCGGATTACATAGCAAAACCTGCTGACAGCTTCTCTTTAACAGCTCTGGCATGTTAATTGACCATAGTAGGTCTATTTTTACTAATTATAAATTTCACATTTAATTACATATTCATTTAACCAATAAAGAAAACTCTTGGTCAGGAATTTACTAAGCTTTTTAGTAGTTAATAAAGCAAATGCTTTACAACACTACATCTACGAGAAGTGCATAGATTGAGTAACTGAAATCTCAGATAACCTGGGAAATTTCTGGAACTAGAAAAAAACAGCAAGACAAGACAATAGTGATTGGATGGATCATAGAACAACTTGACTCATTCAATCAGTGGTCAAAAATACATGTAAACAGATGGGGTTGTCCAGACATAGAGTATTGATGAGATGCACAGGTCATCAATATTAGATCGATCAGGGACTGACACACCCACCGATCATCTGTTATTAGCTCCCGTGATGGCCAGATGTAAGCAATGAATGGAGCTGACCAGCACAGCTACATTCTTTATGTAGTGACTGCTGCTGAGAACTGCAGTTCAGCTGCTATTCTACTAAATAGAGGAGATGATCTGCAGTATCTGGCAGCTGCCACTCCACATTCAATGGAGCTTTGTTGTTCAGCTCCCTTTAAGGTTTACTTCTAGATGCCAGTGCTGATAAAAACTGATTGGTGGTGCTGCTGAGTGTTGCACATCTATCGACCAAAACCAGGGGAGGAGTCCTGAGGAGATAATTTGCATATTCCCACTGCATTTTGGGGTAAGTGAAGAGTCTCCGCGAGCTCAAAGAACACTGGATTTTGGCTGTTGGAGCTGAAAAGAGGACATCGGTAAACCAGGGGAGGAGTCCTGAGGAGATAATTTGCATATTCCCACTGCATTTTGGGGTAAGTGAAGAGTCTCCGCGAGCTCAAAGAACACTGGATTTTGGCTGTTGGAGCTGAAAAGAGGACATCGGTAAACCAGGGGAGGAGTCCTGAGGAGATAATTTGCATATTCCCACTGCATTTTGGGGTAAGTGAAGAGTCTCCGCGAGCTCAAAGAACACTGGATTTTGGCTGTTGGAGCTGAAAAGAGGACATCGGTAAACCGCGCGCATTTTGAAGCTTTTTTCACTGTTTTCAGAACATTAACAGTAAGAACATGGAAGAGTCCAGGAGCCATTTGGTGAGCTGCATATCCTGCTACATGTTCACAGACTTGCCAGTGGAAAAGCCAAACTTCACATGCCAGAAATGCAAGCTTGTGTCCCTCTTGGAGGAAAAGTTGCGAAATCTAGAAGAGAGGTTAACTACCTTGAAAATCATTAAGGAAGGTGAAGAGTTCTTAGACAGAGCAGAATTATCTCTTCATGATTCAGAAAGAGAAGAAATTCGAACTGCACCTGACGAAACAGAGGAATGGAAGCATGTGACCCACAGAAGCAGGAGGATCGAGAGGCAGTCAGCACCCATACTGCTCAGGAACCAGTACCAGGCTCTCACGCAGGAGAACCATGAAGAAATACAGCAAAATAAGACTTTGCCACCAATGAATAACCTTGTAAGCCCTCAGAATCCTCCTGGATGGAGAAAGAAGAATGTTGTGAAGAAAAAACGGAGAGTGGTGGTCATGGGGATTCCCTGTTAAGAGGAACAGAGGCCGCTATCTGCAGACCAGACATAACCTCAAGAGAAATGTGCTGTCTTCCAGGAGCAAAAATTAAAGATGTGTCTGACAGGATATCAAGACTCTTCAGACCTACAGATCACTACCCATTCCTGCTAATACATGTGGGGACAAATGACACCGCAAGAAAGGACCTGGAAACCATCTGCAGTGACTTTGAAGACTTAGGCAAGAAAGTGAAAGAATTGGGAGCGCAGGTGGTCTTCTCATCCATCCTCCCAGTGGATGGCCATGGAACAATGAGGTGGAATAAGATTCTACAGGTGAACAACTGGCTACGTCGATGGTGCCGTCAACAAGGATTTGGATTTCTGAATCACGGAATGAATTACCTATACGATGGACTACTTGCTAGAGATGGGGTGCACCTTACAAAGACTGGAAAACATGTATTTGGAAGTCGCCTTGCTACACTCATCAGGAGAGCTTTAAACTAGAACAATGTGGGAAGGGAAGCAAAAGGCCAGAAAAAGCCATACAGCTGACAAATACTATTGAGATCTCTGCTACTGGAAGTGGAAAGGAAGAACAAAGACAAAACAATTTAAATAATAAAAATATGGGAGGAAGAGAAACCAATCACAAACTAAAATGTTTTTATACAAATGCACAAAGCATGGGCAACAAACAAGGAGAATTGGAACTACTAATGCAGGAAAAGGAATATGATGTCATTGGAATCACTGAAACTTGGTGGGACGATACACATGATTGGAATAAAAGGCTAAAAGGATACAACTTATTTGCAAGAAACAGACTTGATAAACGAGGAGGAGGTGTCGCATTGTATGTTAGAAAAGCGTATATCTGCACAGAGATTGAAGCTTCAGAGACTGGGAGTTCTGTGGAAACTGTTTGGGTAAGAATACAAGGAGAGAACAACGGAAAGGACACCATTGTAGGCATTTACTACAGGCCACCTGGGCAAGCTGAAGATATGGATGAACTCTTTATGTATCAAATGACCAAGTTCTCCAAAAAATATGACGTAGTGGTCATGGGAGATTTCAACTATCCAGACATTTGTTGGGAATCTCTCTCAAGTAAAACTAACAGGTCAAGCAAATTCTTATCCTCTCTTGCTGACAACTTTATCTTCCAAAAGGTAGGGGAGAAAACAAGGGGATCTGCTACTTTGGATCTAATCCTTATAAACAGGGAGGAAATGGTTGAGGAGGTAAAGGTGGCTGGGACCCTAGGAGGCAGCGATCATGCTATTATAGAATTTTGGATAACTAGAGGAGGAAGACATGTGAAGACTCAAACTTCAAGGTTAGATTTTAGAAAGGCAGATTTTAAGAGACTCAGAAAGAGAATAGGAGGGATCCAATGGCTGGATATCCTTAAGGACAAAAATGTCCAGGAAGGATGGGAAATTTTTAAAAATGAGATTCTCAAAGCACAATCGTTAACAATCCCGAAAAGTAGGAAGAATGGGAAGCATTTAAGGAAACCAGGATGGATGAACACAGAACTTAAACACATGCTAAAAAGAAAGAAAGAAATGTTTATTAAATGGAAAGAGGGAGGCATATCTAAAGAAGATTATAATGCAGTCTGCAGATCCTGCAGGGCACGTATCAGGTTAGCTAAAGCTGACAATGAATTAAGGCTTGCAAGAGATGTCAAAAGCAATAAAAAAGGATTTTGGGGGTATGTCAAAAGTAAAAGAAAAGTCAAAGATGCTATAGGATTTTTACAGGATGAAAATGGAGAAATGGTAAGAGAGGATGTTGAGAAGGCCGAACTTTTTAATTCCTATTTTGCATCTGTTTTCTCTCAGAAAGAAAATGTAACATCAACTGATCTTCACTGTCCTTTTAAAGGAATAGAGGAATCCAAGTTATCTGTAAACAGAAAGATTGTGAGGGAATATTTAGCTAACATAAATGAGTTCA